>NC_137788.1:82977369-83577369 GCF_963383645.1 Muscardinus avellanarius | reverse complement strand
AGGCTGAGACAGGAGGATCGAGGTTCAAGGAGAGCTTCAGCACTTAGTAAGGCCCTTTGCAACTTAGTGAGACCCTGTTTCAAAATAAAGAATAAAAAGTAGGGCAGGGGGTATAGATCAGAGGCAGAATGCCCCTGGGTTCCATCCCCAGTCCCACAAAGAAAAAAAGAAAGGTAATTTATGAAATAATTTGTTATGTGGAAAACCAGTAAGTAATATGGACAGAATTTAGTTGGGATACTTAGAGGATGTTAGCAACATTGGTTTTTATTATGTAGCAAACATCTAACCTTTTTGCATTTTTCTTCTCATTAGCCTGTTCAGTCCTTGGTGTGGCACAGCTGGATTCTGTGATCATTGCTTCACCTCCTATTGAAGATGGAGTTAATCTTTCTTTGGAACATTTACAACCTTACTGGGAGGAATTAGAAAACTTAGTTCAAAGCAAGAAGATTGTTGCTATCGGTACCTCTGATCTAGACAAAACACAGTTGGAACAGCTGTATCAGTGGGCACAGGTAAAGCAGGGCCAGGCCTTTTTCAGTTTCTGCTGCCCAGCATTGAGATCATGCACATGGTGCAGACTCATTGTGGGTGACTTCCAAATATGGGAGTTTTGAGTCCAGCTTTATCTAAAGTATTGGGGTTTTGTTCTTTTAAAAACATATGTCTAATTAAATTTAGTATTAGTTCCACTTAACAGGAGTGACAGAAACACTAGAAAGTAGTGAATGAATTAAGGCTGTTTCTTTCAGCTTACATATGTGATAAAAATGTTACATTTTTATTTAACACATGGCCATAGCTCTAATTTCCTAAGTAAACTAATATTATTATTACTTAAAAAATATATATAATTTTCAGCTGGGTGTGTTGGTAAATGACTGACATCCCAGTACTTGGGAGGCTGAGATAGGAGGATGCAAGTTTGAGGACAGGCTCAGCAAGTAGTGAGACTCTCATCAACCTAGCGAGACCTTGTCTCAAAGTAAAACTAAAAAGTAGGGCTGGGAGTATAGCTTGGAGATAGAAGGCCCGGCCCCTTGATTCAGTCCCCAGTTTCACACACAAACAAAAACATGTAAGATTTTTCAGTGTATATGACTTGATGTTGAGTGGAATCATAAGTGAATAATCTCCACACTCTCATCTAATTACCTACTTTCGTGTTTTTGTTTTGTTTTGTTTTGGTGGCACTGTGGTTGTAACCCAGAGTCTTTCTACCTCCGGGCTATACTCCCAGACTTTTTTTTTTTGGAAACAGGGTCTCACTAAGTTGCTGAGAGCCTCACTAAGTAGCTGAGGCTGGCTTTGAACCTGTGTGATCCTCCTGTCTCAGCCTCCCAAGCACTGGGATTACAAGCATGTGCCACCACACCCCACTTATGTACAAAATTTTGAGAGAAGTTAACTAGTATTTTGCCTTCACTATACTGGGGATGGAATCCAGGGACATTCTACCTCTAAACTACACTTTTTTTTTTTTTTTTTCAGTACTGGGGATGGAATCCAGGGGCATTCTACCTCTGGGAGGCACCCCCAGCCCTGTTTTTTATTCTTTATTTTGAAACAGGTATCACTGAGTTGCAAAGGACCTAAGTAGCTAAGGCTGTCCATGAACAATTATCTTCCTGTCTTAGCCTCCCAAATGCTGGGATTATAAGCATGCACCACCACACCTGGCAGCCAGCCCTATTTTTTATTCAATATTTTGAAACAAGGTCTCACTGAGTTGCAAAAGGCCTTAGTTCTTTCTTTTTCTTTTTCTTTTTTTTTTTTTTTTTTTTGCTGGTTTGGGGATGGAACCCAGGGGCATTTGACCTCTGAGCTACACCCTGGCCCTATTTTTTATTCTTTATTTTGAAACAGAGTCTCACTAAGTTGCAGAGGGCCACTAAGTAGCTGAGGCTGTCAGTGAACTGCGATCCTCCAGTTTCAGCCTCCCAAATGCTGGGATTATAAGTGTTCGCCACCATGCCCGGCTTTAGTTCTTTTACTTTATCCTTAGTTTTTTTTCTCAGTATTTCAGAGTTTCCTATGGGCAGGAAGGCCCTAGAGAAAATATTGCCCTTTCTTCTTTTGACCTTGATAGCTAAATGTGGGGAAAAAAATTGCTAGGGAGACTTAGACTTTATATAAAAGTTAAAGTCAACCAATGCAGCTATCAGAAGTTACCTGATTCTTCTCTTTCAAAATGTGTCTGGTTAGTAGCCATATTTTATATTTTGACATTAAGTATACCTTATTTGGTTCTTTAAGACATATTTCCTCTATTACTAAAATGATCACACTTAGAACCATGTTTGTTTCCAAGGCAGATGTATTAGATTAATAAAGTGCTCTAGCAGGAGACTTTAATAGTATAGTACTATATTGGCTTTTTCTTCCTCCTCAAGCTATTTTTCTCCCTATTACCACTAACATGGGTAGAAAAACACATATTAAAGAGGATAATTATAAGCTGGGCGTGGTGGCACATGCTTGTAATCCCAGCATTTGGAAAGCTGAGACAGTAGGATCACGGTTCACGGACAGCCTCAGCTACTACTTAGTGAGGCCCTTTGCAACTCAATGAAAACCTGTTTCAAAATAAAGAATTAGAAAATAGGGCTGGATGTATAGCTCGGAGATAGAATGTCACTGAGTTCCATCCCTGGTACTGCAAATAAATAAAGAGGATATTTATGTAAAAGTACTTTATAAACTTTAAGCATAGTAGAGTATGATATTCTATCTGTTCTAAAATAAAATTTTTTTTTTATTATTGCTGTCTACTTTCTGTGTTACTTTATTTAGTAAAGATACCATGACCTTCTTTTTTACTTCTAGGTAAAACCAAATAGTAACCAAGTTAATCTTGCCTCCTGCTGTGTGATGCCACCTGATTTGACTGCATTTGCTAAACAGTTTGACATACAGCTATTGACTCATAATGACCCAAAAGGTAATACTGATAATTTTCATTTATAGAGCTTGATCATGCGCATTTGTCTTATAAAAGCTTTGTTGGGCTAGGAGTGAAATTCAGCAGTAAAGTGCTCTGGGATCCTAGGATCAATCCCCAATTACTGCCCGGGGTGGGGGGACCAACTCGTTAAAATTTAGTTTAAGTGTGTGCATTGATAAATGTATGATGTTGTTACCTACAACTATTCTTTTTTTGTGTGTGTGGTACTAAGAATTGAACCAAGGGGCATTCTGTCTCCAAGCTACAACCCCAGACACACCCCCCCCTTTTTTTTTTTTTTCCTTTAAAACAAAGACTCCCTAGGTTAATGAGAGTCTCACTACTTGCTGAAGCTGAAGTATTCCTGTCTCAGCCTCCTCCCATGTACAGGGATTAGAGACCACTACACCCAGCCACCTACAACTACTCTTTTTTTTTCTCTTTTGGTGTGTGATTTAAGGGGCCCAACCCTACTTTCTTTGTATTTTGAAACAGGGTCTCACTAGGTTGATGAGAGTCTCACTGCTTGCTGAGGCTGCCCTCGAACCTGTGATCCTCCTGTCTCTTCTCCAATTACAAGAATTAGAAGTTGTACCACCATTTCTGGCTTATAACTTTTCTTAGTTCAAAACATATATCCTCTTTTTTTTTTTTATTTCAGTACAGGGGACTGAACCTATGGGCATTCTACCTCAGAGCTACACCCTCATCCGAATTTTATTTTTTATTTTGAAACAAGGTCTCACTAGGTTGATGAGAGTCTCACTATTTGCTGAGGCTGTCCTCAATCCTGTGATCTTCTTGTCTCAGCCTCCCAAGTACTGGGATTACAGGTGTGTGCCACCACTCCCGACTTATTGAACTTTTTTAATTTTATCTACCCAGCCCTTTTTATTTTTTAGTTTGAAACAGGATCTCATTAAATTGCTGAGGCTGGCTTCGAACTGGCAATTTGTCTCAGCTTCCCAAATACTGGGATTATAGGCATGCACCACCATACCACCATGCTCAGATAGAAAAGATCTTTATGATACCCTAACCAGGCACGGTGGCACACACTGTAATCTCAGTATTTGGGAAGCTGAAACAGGAGGATCACTGGTTCAAAGCCAACTTCAGCAATTTAGCAAGGCTCTTAGCGACTTAGTGAGATCCTGTTTCAAAATTAAAAAAATAAAGGTTGGGTATGGTAGTGCATACTTGTAATTCCAGTACTTGGGAGACTGACACAGGACGATCACATGTTCACAGCCAGCCTCAGCTACTTAGGCCCTCCAAAACTTAGTAAGACCCACATAGGACAATCACAGGTTCACAGCCAGCCTCAGCTACTTAGTGAGGCCCTCCAAAACTTAGTAAGACCCTGTTTCAAAATAAACAATAAAAAATTAGGGTTGAGGGTGTAGCTCGGGTAGAATGCTCCTAGCTTCAATTCTCAGTACTGCAATCAATCAGTCAGTCAATTAATCAATAATAGGGCTAGGAGTATATGTGATATACCTCAGAGGTAGAATGCCCCTGCATTCAATCCCTAGCATTATCTGGGGTAGACACTAAATCATAATAATATATAATCTTGTTTGTACTGCAAAGATTGGACCAAAGAGCCATTTGATTGGTATAAATATCTAGAAAAAGAGGCCAGTACAATTTAATTCAAAACTTAGTAAGCATCTTAGGACAGGTGATTGACCAGTACTTTATTATCACTATCAAGACTATGTGTTTGGTGCTGATCAGAAACATTGCTTAATGATAATGGCTTGTCTACCTTCTATAACTTTTTTTTTTTTTTTTTTGGTGGTACTGTGGGTGGAACCCAGAGGCTTTCTACCTCCGGGCTATACTCCCAGACCTATCTTATATTTTATTTGGAAACAGGGTCTCACTAAGTTGCTGAGAGCCTCACTAAGTAACTGAGGCTGGCTTCGAACTTGTGCGCTCATCCTCCCAAGTGCTGGGATTACAAACATGCACCCCCACTCCCAGCAAAAAATGGTAACATTTTTATAGAGATTCTTTTTTGATGAAAAGGCTGGAGGAATAGCTCAGTAGTAGAATGTTTACCTGGTGTGAGTTCAGTTCCTAGCAAATGTATATATATTTAGGAGGAAATTACCTTTCACAGTTGATTCTTTGAGGAAAAACATTCAGATCTCTCTTCCATGTTTAAAAGATAATATGCAGCTGGGCATGATGGTGCATGCATTCGGGAGGCTGAGCCCGGAGGATCGTGGTTCTAGTTATTGTTCCTTGAATGCCAGTGTTTTCATACTAAGTGCTTCAGAAAGATAATCTGTAATCTTCACAACAAAACTTGGTATTTCTTTGGTTGGTTGGTTTGCTTGTTTGTTTGTTTTTTGGGTACTGGGGTTTGAACCCAGGGGCATTCTACCTTAGAGCTACACCCCTAGCCCTATTTTTTATTGTTTATTTTGAAAAAAGGTCTCACTAAACTGAGACTGGCTGAGAACCTGTGATCCTCCTGTCTCAGTCTACAAGGTGCTGGGATTATAAACAAGTGCCATCAGGCCCGGCTCAGACTAGGTTTATGTTTTGTTGTGTTGTGGTACTGAGGATGGAACCCAGGGTCGTTCTACCTCCGACATATATCCCCAGCCCTATTTTTATTCCTTATTTTGAAGCAGGGTCTCACTGAGATGCAAAGGGCCTCACTAAGTAGTAGTACCTGAGGCTGTCTGTGCACTGCGATCCTCCTGTCTCAGCCTCCCGAATGCTGGGATTGACAAACGTGTGCCACCATGCCCAGCTTCAAATTTAGGGTTTGTTTTTTTTTTTTTTTTTTTTTTTTTTTTTTTTTTTTTTTTTTTTTTTTTTAATGGTACTGGGGGTGGAATCCAGGGACTTTCTCCAAGTTATACTCCCAGACCTATTTTATACTTGGAAACAGGGTCTCACTAAGTTGCTGAGAGCCTCACTAAGTAGTTGAGGCTGGATTCGAACCTGTGCGATCCTCCTGTCTCAGGCTCCCAAGCACGGGGATTACAAGCGTGGGCCACCACATTTGGCACTCTGTAACCAGTTCTAGTTCCACTAAAAAAAAAAAAAACAATGTTTCCAGTAGGATGGAAATGGGAAAATACTAGCATGTCCAATATTTTATTTCCATGTATCTAAATGTTGGCATTTATATTATGTATTAATACTCATTATTTTGGCAGAAAACATTGCATGTTCTAAGGAGATAAATTAAGTGTTCCTTTTTTTTCTTTTTTTGGTATATTTTTATATTACTGATACAATTGGATACATAGTTGTCTTATTTTAATTCTAAACCTGGTTAGAAGCAGGATGTGTTGGCCCATGCTTGTAATCCCAGCATTTGGGAGGATGAAACCAGAGGATCGAGGTTCGTGGACAGCCTCAGCTACTTAGTGAGGCCCTCCACAATAAAGAATAAAAAATTGGGCAGGGGTTGTAGCTCGGAGGTCAAATGCTCTGGATTCCATCCCAGACCCGCAAAATAAATATAAAAAAATAAACCTGGTTAGCGTGGAGCTAGGCTGGGCTGGAGCCAGTCATGGTGTCACAGGCCTAATCCTAGTACTTGGAAGCAGAGACAGGGATCACAGGTTTGTGGCAACCCTCACCAACTTAATGAGTCTAAGAAACTTAGTGAGACCCTGTTTAAAAATAAAAAATAAAATAGGGCTGCTGGTGGTGTAGCTTGGATGTCAAATTCCTCTGGGTTCAATATCCAAAAAAATGCCCCCCCCCACACACACAAAAAGAATGTGCTGGTCCTGCATATACTGGTAATGAATCTTCAGATACTTTGATATGTAATGAAGCAGTTCTTCACTTGATTTGTTGTGTTTACTGAGTGTGAAGAGTTAAGTAGTTGAATTCATTTTAAAAGTATGTAGTTCAGTTAATGAGTAACATAGTTCTTTGATTTTGTGCCAAAAAACATTTTTAAGCAACCAGTTGTAAAATATTTAACTCCACTTGTATATGACATAGAATTGTTTATAAATCTCCTGAAGGTCTAAAATTGTAATTTGCCTGTGATCTAAAATTGCCCTTATTCCTTAGAATAGGCTTATTTTCCAAATTACTTTTTTTCTTTCTTTCTTTCTTTTTTTTTTTTTTTGCAGTACTGAGGATTGGACCCAGGGGCATTCTACCTTGGAGTTACACCCCCAGTCCCATTTCTTATTCTTTATTTTGAAACAGGGTGTCACTGAGTTGCAAAGGACCTCACTAAGTAGCTGAGGCCGGCTGCAAACCTGTGCGATCCTCCTGTCTTGTTGGGTTTGCAGGCGTGCACCACCACGTCCAGCTTACCTTATTTCTTACAAGTTATAGTTAACAGTTTAGCCACAGTTAGGAGAAAATTGTGAAGTAGGTAATCCTGGCTTTTGAACCACCCCTTTTTATTTGCTTTACCCCTGTCCCCACTTCTATTAAATCTAATCTGTGTTAGGCCTCATTTCCTCAGGGTCCTCTTGTTTACAATCCAATAAATAATTCCATATTGATGTTACTTTTCCAAGGAGACATTTTCATTTTATTAATGAAAACAATTCACTAACTGTGACCTTGGGCAAGTTACCTAACCTCTCACTGTCTCAGTTTTTCCCTATAAAAGGGGTTAGTATCTAACACATAGGGTTAATATGTGGATTAAATGAGCTTAAACATGGAAAGTACTCAAAGATGTACTTGACACATGAAAAGAGTTAGCATACACTGAGAGTTTACTACTAACACTACTCAAAGTCACGGCAGTTCGTTTGGGATCAGTGGGTCCTTTACCACCCCCAAATCATATTCTGAAGGTGGTCACTTATTCTAAGGTTGTTTCTGACCCGCATGGAATCTTTCTGCCCTGATCGACTCATTTGGCCAACACTGGAGCACCCACTGTGTATCTGGCACTGTTTGGGGTACTAGAAATACAGTACCAAGTTAGACAAATCCCAGTCCTCATGAATCTTATATTCTAATGAGAAGAGATGGAACATAAAGTAAATATTAAAAAATGGCAAGTGGTGGTATATGTTCTGAAGAAAATTGGCTGAGGGAGAAAAAAATTCCAGGTTGGTTTGATTGTTTTATATGGGACAGTCAGGGAAGCCTCTGCAGGATAAAGTTAATCAGATGCCTGCAAGAAAGAGGCAAGCTTTGTGGATATCAGGAAAAAGAGCGTTCTGGGAAAAGAAACAGCTGGTTGAGAGACCTCAGGATGAATGTGCTTGAAATTTTCACTAGACAGCAAGGAGGCCAGTGTGGCTGGAAAAGAGGAGTAAGGAAAGGAGTGGGAGAGCGTGGCATCAGAGTGGCAGTAGAGGGCTTGGATATAAACTTGAAAAATAAATTCGGTGGTGCACACTTGTAATCCCAGTACTTGGGAGGCTGAGACAGGAGG
This sequence comes from Muscardinus avellanarius, assembly GCF_963383645.1. Taxonomy (NCBI): domain Eukaryota; kingdom Metazoa; phylum Chordata; class Mammalia; order Rodentia; family Gliridae; genus Muscardinus; species Muscardinus avellanarius. The sequence continues at coordinate 83,569,030 of NC_137788.1, read as the reverse complement.
ATCGCAATCCTGGCCATACTCAGCAATAAGGCTCTCCTCAACTTAGTGAGACCCTGTTTCAAACTAAAAAAATAAAATAAAGGTGGGGATTTAGCTCAGAGGTAGAATGCCCCTGGTTTCGATCCCTAATATCACAAAAGAAGTTTTTTAAGCAAATGCAATTTAGAAGGCAACTAACTACTGGCAGAGATTTTATGATTGTTGGTCCTCATGGGTATGTCAGCTGCTGGTAGAAGTATAAAGTACAGCCTTTCTGGAAAGCAGTTGCAGTATGCTATGCAGGAGCATTAAGAATGTACTTGTACTTTGGCCTTTTGCTCCATAGCCAGACATTATCCAAGGATGATCATCATAGCATCCTTCTCATTCAATTAGCAAGAGCAGAGCCGGCGTGGTGGTGCACGCTTGTAATCCCTTTGCTTGGGAGGCTGAGACAGGAGAATCGCGCAGGTTCAGAGCCAGCCTCAGCTGGCTTAAGAGACCCTGTTTCCAAATAAAATATAAAATAGGTCTGGGAGTGTAGCCCGGAGGTAGAAGGCCCCTGGGTTCCATCCCCAGTACCACCAAAAAAAAAAAAAAAAAAAAAAATTTTTTTAGCTAGAGCCGGGCGTGTTGGTGCAAGCTTGTAATCTCAGCATTTGGGAGGCTGAGACAGGAGGATCATGTGCATGGACAGGCTCAGCTACTTAGGAGCTCTTTGCAACTCAGTGAGACCCTGTTTCAAAATAAAGAATAAAGCCGGGCGTGGTGGCGCATGCTTGTAATCCCCACGCTTGAGAGGCGGAGACGGGAGGATCACGCAGGTTCGAAGCCAGCCACGCTGGCTTAAGAGACCCTGTTTCCAAATTTAAAAACTATAAAATAGGTCAGGGAGTGTAGCCCGGAGGTAGAAGGGTTTCCAGGAACCCCAATACCACAAAAAGAATAAAAAATAGGGCTGGGGGTATATCTCAGAGGTAGAATGCCCCTGGGTTCCATCCCCAGTACTGCAAAAAATAAAATAAATAAATTAGCAAGGTACTGGGAAAAACCTAAATGTTTTTGGCCAATGATAAGGAAATTTTAAGTAAGTATTTACATATTACAGTAATTGGAGAGCTAAAAGATTTGATTTCAATCATACCATAATTTTCAACCTAATATACCTATTTTTCCACCTTTTTTTTCTATAGCGCTAGGGATTGCTACACCCCTAATCCTGTTTTGTGTTTTATTTGGAAACAGGGTCTCACTAAGTTCCTAAGAGCCTTGCTAAGTTTCTATGGGTGGCTTCAAACCTACAATTCTCCTGTCTCAGCCTCTAAGTACTGATATTATAGGTGTATGCCACTATATCTGGAAACACTCAGACAAAAAGCTCTAAGGAAGTAGTATATAATCTCTAGGTTTTTTTTTTTTTTTTGCGGGTTTGGAGATGGAACTCAGGGGCATTTAACCTCCGAGCTACATCCCCTGCCCTATTTTTTATTCTTTATTTTGAAACAGGGTCTCACTGAGTTGCAGAGGGCCTCACTAAGTAGCTGAGGCTGTCCGCGAACTGCGATCCTCCAGTCTCAGCCTCCCGAATGCTGGGATTACAAGCATGTGCCACCACGCCTGGCTATAATCTCTAGTTAGTAGGGTTATGAGTGACTTTTTTTCTTTTTACTTTCTTATATTTTCCCTGGCTGTATATTATTCTAGTGATCTTTAAAATTTCAAATATTCAGGCTCCACTTACCAGAAATTATTAATTCAATAATTACAGTACAGGGATAGATACTTTTTTTTTTTTTTTGGGTCTGGGGATGGAACCCAGGGGCATTCGACCCCTGAGCCACACCTCCTGCCCTATTTTTTATTCTTTATTTTGAAACAGGGTCTCACTGAGTTGCGGAGGGAGGGCCACACTATGTAGCTGAGGCTGTCCGCGAACCGTGATCCTCCCGTCTCAGCCTCCCAAATGCTGGGATTACAAGTGTGCGCCACCACGCCCGGCTCCAGGGATAGATACTTTTTAAAGAGTTGCTTGGTTCTTCCTAATATTATGGTTCAGATTCATAGCACACATGGAATCATAAGCAGATTTTACATTCAGTTTTAAGATTTTTTTTTGTTGTATTTAAATGCTTACATAGTTAAGTGTTTTGTTTGTGTTTGTCTTTGAATTTAACACTTTGGGTTTTGATTGTTGTTTTAGAACTGCTTTCTGAAGCAAGTTTCCAAGAAGCTCTTCAGGAAAGCATCCCTGACATCCGAGCACATGAGTGGGTGCCACTGTGGCTGCTACGATACTCTGTCATTGTGAAAAGTAGAGGAATTATTAAGTCAAAAGGCTACATTTTGCAAGCCAAAAGAAGGGGTTCTTAACTGTAACTTAGGGTCATCACTTACTGATCTGTATTTTCCTTGAATATAAGATAAAAGTGAGATTTGTAAAAATCTAGCTGTTGCCTACAAATAATGTCATTGGGCACATACTCTTCAGTGATAATCGACAGTATGTTGGCTGTCAAGTTTTTAATACTTCTCTTGCCTCCATATCAGTCCACTCACATGAACCACTGTATTGTTTTCATTAAACTATTGTTTTCTAATTGAAATTGCCTATAAAGAAAATACTTGCAATATATTTTTCCTTTATTTTTATGAGTAATAGAAATCAAGAAATTTGTTGTTAGATATATTTTGGCTTAGACATCAGGGTATTGTATATATACATTTTTTATTTCCAAAAAATGCATTAATTGCTTCTCACTCTGTAGTATAAGCAACTTAATTACAATTAGTAAAACTCAAATACTGGAAGTATTTTTTACTTTTATTGATAAAATAATTATATCTCAGAGTAATTGGAGTAGTTGGGATCTACTGGTAGTATAAATAAAATTCTTTCAATATATGAATGGAAACTTAAATTTTGTAATGAGTTCTTGCTTGTAGTACAGCTATAATGACTTAACTATGTATTCTTGTGCCATATTTTCTCTTCCTGTTATTTACAAAAACAAACCAAAGTAAATCTGAAAAGGAGACTAGAGGCTTTGAAATCATTGGTTGGGGTTTTATAGAAAGCAACTACTATCTCCAGATTCTTTTTAATTCCTATTCCATCCTTAGTATATTGCTACTTATTCAATAATATTCAGTAAGTATTGCACTTGCTATCTCCTGAGTACGCTGTGCTCTGGAGAGAGGAGGAAACCCACAGAGCCAGGGATTAAAACTCAGTTGAGTAAAATATGTGATGTTTGTTCCTCATTAATAACTGACCAGGAGGAACTAAAACCAGAAAATGTTGGGAGGGATCTTTAATTCAGGGCCAGCATGGTCCATTTAGACAACTTGGAGATGTGGTCTTAATTATTTTATAATTTGGTGCTGGGAATTGAACCCAGAGCCTAGTACATGCTATAAGCACACACTCTACCACCAAGCTACACCTTCAGCCTGGTCTTAACTTTTTTAAAGTAATATATGATGTAATCAAAACTTTATAGCTAGCCGGGCATGGTGGCGCACGCTTGTAATCCCCACGCTTGGGAGGCTGAGACAGGAGGATCGCATGAGTTCGAAGCCGGCCTCAGCTACTTAGTGAGGCTTTTAGCAACTTAGTGAGACCCTGTTTCTAAATAAAATATTTTTTTAAAAAAAGGTCTGGGCATATAGCCCGGAGGTAGAAAGTCTCTGGGTTCCACCCCCAGTACTACCAAACAACAACAACAAAAAAACTTTATAGCTAGAGGAGGCTATAAGTCATTTAGTATACTTCACTAATTTAAGAACCAGAAGAAATTGCAAATAAGCTGTTACATTTAATCTATACTGAAGGTCTCCTTAATTCTATAAATTTGCATCTATAACCCAAATAATTTGGAAAATTCTTTAAAAACCTCATTATCGCAATAATTTTTAAACCATAAGCCTACATAAAACTAACTACAGATTTTGTCAAAGTAGGGAAAAGAACTATGCTTCCATATTCAACATAAATACAGTAGACCCTTAAGTAAAGTTTTGTGTGGTTGGATAATCTCATTTGGTTTATAAAGTGAAATCAGTTCAGTTACCTGCTGAAACTTGTTTAGTTTTTTTTTTTTTCCTTTTTTTTTTTTTCTTCTTAAAACCTTCTAACTATGTAGCTGGGCATGTAATCCCAGTACTTGGGAGGCTGAGACAGGAGAATCACAGGTTTGAGACCAGCCTCAGCAATTTAGCAAGAGCCTCAGTAATTTAGCAAGATTCTCAGCAGCCTAGCAAGATCCTGCTCAAAAACAAAATATAAAATGGGATGGGGGTGTAGCTCAAGGTAGAATGTCCCTCGGTTCAACCTCCAGAATCACAAAAAAAGCCTTCTAGCATATTATAAAATATCTAGTTAGCTTTTTAATTTAGAAATGCACTTTTTTCATAGAAGTCTTGAAATGTTCGTTTTATTTTAAATCTGAAAACTAGCTGAGCTATTTTAAGGGAGGACTTAGTATCACATTTTTTAAAACCCAAACTTCAGCAGGAATTTTTTTGTAGTCTCTCCTACCCTGCCACTGTTATATTTTTCATAAAGAAGCAAGGTTATAGATTCATTTTGTGATGGGGCTCATGTATGAGAGAGAGAGAGAGAGAGAGAGAGAGAGAGAGTGTGTGTGTGTGTGTGTGTGTGTGTGTGTGTGTTAGTATTTTATTTTTTATTTTGAAACAGGGTCTCACTAAGTTGCTAGGGCTGGCCTCAGACCTGCGAGCCTCCCAAGTACTGGGTCTTTGTGTTTGCGTTTTCTTTCTTTTTTATTTTTTTTTAAACTGGGGATTGAACCCCAGGCCATTTCATCTCTGAGCTACACCCCCAGCCCCATTTTATTCTTTATTTTGAAACAGAGTCTCACTAATCAGCTGAGGCTGGCAACAATCCTCTTGTCTCAGCCTTCCAAATACTGGGATTACAAGTGTGCGCCGCCACCATGCCCAACTTAAGTACTGGGTTTATTAGCATCTGCCACCACCCCCAGCATGTATGAAAGTTTTGAATTTGAGTTTTTTCACTCTGTATTCGGAATCTCTGTTGAATAACCTTTGAAAAAGCTGGGCGTGGTCGTGCACACTCGTAATCCCAGCATTTGGGAGGCTGAGACAGGAGGATCTGTTCGCGGACAGCCTCAGCTACTTAGTGAGGCCCTCTGCAACTCAGTGAGACCCTATTTCAAAATAAAGAATAAAAAGAATAGGGCTGGGGTATCACTCTGAGGTAGAATGCCCCTGGGTTCCAACCCCAGTACTGCAAAAAAATAAAAAAAATAAAAAAAATAAAAAAGCAATTTTTAAGGCCTTGTAATTTTCAAGCTGATGGTCACATCGAAATCTCAGAACAAAGTGAACATTTTTCAAATATTTAAGGATTTAATGTTTTAAAAGCCATACAACAAAAAGTGTTGATGCTACCAAATAATTCCTTAAAACTGAAATCTAATTTATGAGTAGTGTATATAGTCATATACGTTTTCTGGGGAGATGTAAGTCCTATGACCCAAGGTAGAGAGATTATATGTTTCCCCAAAAAAGAAGTTGTAGTTTGTCATTACATTTCCGAAATACACTGGAGCCTTGCTTTAATACAATGTACTGTAAGTTAGAATTTTATCTGTGATAAGTCTATATTGAATGCCCATCCAATAAACTAGTCATCAGAAGGATCAAGGTATCAGCTGGGTGCGGTGGCGCACACTTGTAATCCCTGGGCTTGGGAGGCTGAGACAGGAGGATCTCGCAGGTTTGAAGCCAGCCTCAACTGGCTTAAGAGACCCTGTTTCCAAATAAAATATAAAATAGGTCTGGGAGTGTAGCCTGGAGGTAGAAGGCCTCTGGGTTCCATCCCCAGTACCACCACCAAAAAAAAAAAGAAGGATCAAGGTATCTTAGAAAATGTATTCATGTGCTAAAATACTCTGAAGACCACATTGTGCCAGTATATTAATAGAGTATACTCATTTAGGGATGGCCAGTACTAGAATTCGAACCATAAATAACATCTAATAATTTTCAGTTCTCTGTATAAAGTGGAAAATAAAATGTTTGTTTTCTTTGCATGAGTAGTTAAGACCTTTCTAAGACCTTTCTATACCAGAGCCAAGAAGTAACTTAGGATATTAATTTCAGTGATAAAAGGTCTAAGACTTATTTAATTATGTCTCTATAAGATTTCCTGGGAATGTAAGCAATTGACATTTGTTGTATATTGGCTGACAATTCATCTTTCTGTCAGATGTACAGAGAAATATGAAGCTCTTTTCATGAAAACTGAAACCATTTCTGTCATTCATATGTTCATACTAAAATATAGCAATCTATGATTCTGAATGTATTTTTCATTATTAACTTTCCTACTGTACCAAAACTTTTACCTGTATTTTCTTCATAAAGTTGGTAATGGGATATTTGTTTCATTTTTTAAAAATATGTAACATGATTTTCATTAATATTTTTATAGTTTTAAGAATTAAAGGTAACTTAGGAAGTGAAAATGTTTTAATTAGATAATTCTACATTTTCTTATGTGTCTCATAGTGTACCATAAAAAAGCAAAATATAAAGCACTATTAGTTAAATATTTATAATAATTTTTACTTCTGCCTATATTGAATTTAATTAAAATAAAATGTGAGTTGTATATTTTTTATTTGAGTTGTTTCAATAGTTGGGAACATCCTGGAGCATAATATTGATTGTGAGCTGTTGAACTTAAACTGAAGATGATTTGGAAATTAAATTATGAATAGTTTTTAAATATCTAAGCCATATAAAGTTACTTTTGCTTCATTCATTCAATCGAGATTTACTGCGTATATACTATGTGTTGGGCACTATGCAGAATGCCACAGTGGACACAGCTGAAGAGCAACCCCCTAAGCTGGGTGCAGTGACACACCTATAATTCAGTATTTGGGAGGCTGAGACAGGATGATCTTGGGTTCCAGGGTAGCCTCAACAACTTAGGGAGACCTTGTTTCAAAATAAAAACGTTTGCTGTCAGCCTCAGCAACTTAGCAAGGCCCTCTGTAACTTGGCGAAGTCCTATTTCCAAGTTAAAAATAGGGCTGGGGGTCCATCTCAGATAGAATGTCCCAATATTCAATCCCTAGTACCATCAAAAAATTTTAGCCGGGCATGGTGGCACACGCTTGTAATCCCCGCGCTTGGGAGGCTGAGACAGGAGGATCGCACAGGTTGAAGCCAGCCTCAGCTACTTAGGCTCTCAGCAACTTGGTGAGACCCTGTTTCCAATAAAATATAAAATTAGGTCTGGGAATGTAGCCCAGAGGTAGAAAGCCCCTGGGTTCCATTCTCAGTACCACAAAGGAAAAAAATTTTTTTTCTTAAAGGGCTTGGTTTATACATTGAGGGTAGGATGCCTCTGGGTTCAATCCCTAGTACCCAAAACAACAAAAAGCTCCAAACCTATCTTCAAGCAACATACAGTATATTTGCAGGGGAGAGGGAGATCTGTATGTGCATAATAGCAATAAAAGGTTACATCCATTAATGACAAAAGTAAAAAGGACTGGGGGCACATGGAGAGGTGAGGCTAGGTAGGTTAAGGAACAAAAGGCTTTCCTAATGAAAGAGGACGGGTATGGTGGGCATCGTAGGCAGAGGCCCTTGTTTTCCTGGTGGGTTTTTTGTTGTTTTTTTTTTTTTTTTTTTGGTGGTACTAAGGTTTAGACAGGCATGGTGGTATGCTCTTGTAATTGCAGTACTTGGGAGGCTGAGACAGGAAGATCACATGGCTAGTCTCAACTACTTAGGCCCTGTTTCAAAATAAAGAATAAAAGCCAGGAGTGGTGGCGCACGCTTGTAATCCCAGCATTTGGGAGGCTGAGACCAGAGGATCGTGGTTCACGGACAGCCTCAGCTACTTAGTGAGGCCCTCTGCAACTCAGCCAGACCCTGTTTCAAAATAATTTATATAAAAAAATAGGGCTGCAAAGAAAATAAACATTTTATTATCCACTTTACACAGAACTGAAAATTTTTAGATATTTATGATTCAAATTCTAGTACTGGCCATCGTCAAATGGGTATACTCTATTAATAAAGTGGCACAAAATTAAAAAAAAATAGCTTGGAGGTAGAATGCCCCTGGGTTCCATCCCTAGTACCACTAAATAAATAAATAAAATAAGAATAAAAAATAGGGCTGAGGGTGTAGCTCCGAGACATAATTCCCCTAGGTTCAATCTCTAATAGCACACACACACACACACACATTCTTATTGCATGGTGAAGCAGTTTATATGTAAATTTATAAATTCAATGAGAATACCTTCAAAGACTTGTTACCAGAAAGGAATGAGCCAGGCATGGTGGCGCAAGCTTATAATCCAGAAAAAAAAGAAAAGAATAGCATCTTTGGGGGCAAAAGCAGGTAATGTTGGCTAGAAACATCACATTAAACTTGGAGGTAGAATGCCCTTTGGTTCAATTCCCAGTACCACACAGAAAAAAAAATTTTCAATTCATTTTGATGTGTATGAGATATTTGTTTTGCAGCACTGGCGATTGAACTCTGGGGCATTCTACCTCTGAACTAGCCAGACATGGTGGCACATGCTTATAATTCCAGTACTTGGCAGGCTGAGACAGTAGAATCCGGGTTTGCAGTCAGCCTCAGCTACCTAGTGAGGCCCTCTGCAACTTAGTGAGACCCTGTTTGAAAATAAAGATTAAAAAGTAGGGCTGGGGGTGTAGCTCAGAGGTAGAATTCCCCTGGGTTCAATCCCTAGTACTGCAAAAAAAAAAAAAAAAAACGTGCCCAACTCTACTAAGTACATCAGGATGTGGCCTTATGCAGTTCCAATGCTAGAGAAGTGAAAACCTTTCATGTGTTTCCTCAGCAATGTCTAAATTGTAATGTGACATGATTTTGGTGAGTCTGTGGGTACACTGTACATAGAAGGTTCATGGTTTACAATAATTTTTACTTGTTCTCTCCTTTTGTTTCTTTGCTTATTAATTCATGAATTCTCCTTTTAAGTTCACTTTTTTCCTTAAGTATGTTCTTAGTAATTCTGTTTTCAAAGGTTATTGCACAGTAAACTTCGTAGGTCCCATTTGTCTAAAAATGTTTATTTTTATTTAATCCTCAGTGATCATGGACATTATAGAATTCTATTGTCTTCCAGCACTGACTCTTGCTGGTGAAAACCTGGATTTCTGTCCCTAGCAGTAATCTGCCCTTTCTCTCCAGTTGCTTTTTTTTTTTTTTTAATTGAAAACTTCAGGCCAGAAGTGGTGGTGCACACCTGTAATCCCAGTTGGGAGGCTGAGACTGGAGGATCACATGTTTGAGGCCAGCCTCAGCAATTTAGCAAGGCTCTCAGCAACTTAGTGAGACAGTCTCCAAATTAAACATAAAATAGGGCTGGGGGTGTAGGTTGGAGGTAGAATGCCCCTTGGTTCAATTCCCAGAAAAAAAGAAAAATTTTCAATTCCCAGAAAAAAAGAAAAATTTTCAATTCATTTTGATGTATATGAGATATTTGTTTTGCAGCACTGGAGATTGAACTCGGGGGCATTCTACCTCTGAACTATACCTCCAGCCCTATTTTTTATTCTTTATTTTGAAGCAGGGTCTCAGTAAGTTGCAGAAGTCCTCATTAAGTAGCTGAGGCTGACTGTGAACCATAATCCTCCTGGCCTCAGCCTCCCAAGTACTAGGATTACAAGCATGTCCAATTACACCCAGCAATGTGTACAGAATTATAGCAAAGGAAGAAAATTAAAATTGTCTGCACAGCTTTCTAATAGCACAAAAAACATGAATCAAGACATTGATAAATGGACAATCAAAATTTAAATATTTTTATTTGAAAGATACTTTTAAAAATGAAAATGTTAAGTCAGAGTTGGAATATATGAAACATGGATAAAAAAATAAATTTAACAATCATTTTTACTTAAACCATGATTCAAAGGAAAGCATCAAGAAAGAGGAAAGACAAATCACAGAATCGAAAAAATACTTGTAATATGTAAAGAGCTTTTACAACCTAATAATAAAGCAACTAGACAAACCATCAGAACACCTTTTTTCCAAAGAACATCTGAATAGCCAGTTTGAATATTTAAAGATAGCCAGGCATGGTGGTGCACACTTGTAATCCCTGCCCTTGGGAGGCTGAGACAGAAGGATCACACAGGTTCAAAGCCAGCCTCAGCTACTTAGTGAGACCCTGTTTCCAAATAAAATATAAAACAGGTCTGGGAGTAAAGCCCGGAGGTAGAAAACCCCTGGGTTACACCCTCTGTAACACACACACACACACACACACACACACACAGATCCTCAACAGCTGGGTGTGGTGGCACATGCTTGTAATCCCAATACTTAAGAGACTGACACAGGAGGGACACAGGTTCAAGGACAGCCTTAGTAAACAGACTCTCATCAACCTAGGGAGACCTTGTTTAAAAATATAAATAAAATAGAGATGGGAGTATAGCTCAAAGGTAGGAATTTCCCGGGGTTCTACCCCAGAACCACAAAAAAATAAGAATAAAAAAAAAAGATGTTCAAAATCATTAGTAATCAGGAAATGCAAATTAAACCACTAAAATAACTAAAAAATATATAAAATCACTAAAATAACTAAAAAATAAGCCGGGCGTGGTGGCTCATGCTTGTAATCCCAGCATTGGGGAGGCTGAGACCAGAGGATTACAGATCGCAGACAGCCTCAGCTACTTACTGAGGCCCTCTGCAACTCAGTGAGACCCGGTTTCAAAATAAAGAATAAAAAATAGGACAGGGACTGTAGCTCGGAGGTAGAATGCCCCTGGGTTCCATCTCCAGACCCGCAAAAAAAAAAAAAATCTATATATCTATATATCTATATCTATCTATACACACACACACACACACACACACACACACACACACACACACATACATATATATAAACTACTATGGAAAACAATTCGGCATAAAATTAAACATGTACTTACCATATGACACGATAATTTCATGCCTAAATATTTTTTCATGAGAATAATAGATTTACTCATAATACTTGAAAACTAGAACCAACTCAAGTATCTATCAACAGTTGACTGGATAAATCCATTGAGGTATAGTCATACAATAAGACACCAATTGGCAGTAAATATACAATAATGTGGCTGAATCTCAGAGACATGCTGAGTGACAGAAATTAGACACAAAGGGAACATGTTGAATTACTTCTGTACAAGAAATTTTGACACAGACAAAACTGCTGTACTATTCTGTTGCGGCATCTGCTGCCTTGAGGTCTCTGTTGCGGTGTGCCAGGGCTGCAGTCTCATGTGAAGACTTGATGGCTGATCTGCTTCCAAGCTCACTTGTTTGGTTGTGAGCAGGACTCACCTCCTCACGGGGTGTCAGTCTGAGGGCCTCAGTTGCCCCTGGTTATATCCAGAAGCCTCTCTCAGTTCCTTGCTGCATGGTTCTCTCCACAGGCCCGCTCACAGATACAGCTGGCTTCTCCCAGAGGGAACGATCAAGAGAGATCAAGAAGCCAGCTTTTTTTTTTTCTTAACATAAGCTTAAAAGTGACGCTCATCATTTTTACCCCCATCATTTTTGCCACGTTCTTTTCATTATAAGCTACTAGGTCCTGCCCCCTTAAGGAGTATGAAGGCCAGGAGATTGGATTGCTGAGGGCCATCTTACAGATCGAAGTTTTAAGATTTTCTAGTAATGCAGAATGACTAGGAATACTACGTATTTTTAGCTAGCTCATGCACTAAAACAGTAATTTTTTGGCCAATTCCTAAAATTCTAGAGATTTGACCCTTCCGTTTAAGGGTTTGTTTTTTTTTTTGTTTGTTTGTTTTTTGGGTTTTTTTTTTTTTTTTTTTCGTACTGAGGATGGAACCCAGGGACTGTCTACCTCTGAGCTACATCCCCAGCCCTATTTTTTTTTTAATTTATTTTCTTGGTGGTACTGGGGTTCCTGGAAGTCCTTCTACCTCCGGGCTACACTCCCAGACCTATTTTATATATTTTTATTTGGAAACAGGGTCTCACTGAGTTGCAAAGGGCTTAAGTAGCTGAGGCTGTCCTCGAACCTCAATCCTCCTGTCTCAGCCTCCCGAATGCTGGGATTACAAATAGGCGTCACCATCCCTGGCTTTTATATTCTTTATTTTGAAAGAGTGTCTCCACTGAATTGCAAAGGGCCTCCCTAAAGTAGCTGAGGCTATCCTTGAACCACGATCCTCCTTTCTCAGCCTCCCAAATGCTGGGATTACAAGTATGCACCACTATGCTCAGCTTATTTTTTTTTTTTTTTTTTTTTGGTGGTACTGGGGTTCCTGGAAGCCCTTCTACCTCGGGGCTACACTCCCAGACCTATTTTTACATTTTCATTTTGGAAACAGGGTCTCCTAAGCCAGCGCGCGGCTGGCTTCGAACCTGCGCCATCCTCCTGTCTCCGCCTCCCAAGCGCGGGGATAACAAGCGTGCGCCACCACGCCCGGCTTATTTTATCTTTTGAAACAGGATTTCCCTAGGTTGCTAAATCTTGTTAAATTGTTGAGGCTGGTCTCCATCCTGCAATCCTCCTGTCTCAGCCTCCCAAGTGCTGAGATTTACAGGTGTGCACCAAAAAGCTTGGCTGCCCTTTTTATTTTTTATTTCAATTTTTTATTTATTTTTTATTTTTTGCAGGTCTGGGGATGGAACCCAGGGGCATTGGACCTTCCTGCCCTATTTTTTATTCTTTATTTTGAAACCGGGTCTTACTGAGTTGCAGAGGGCCTCACTAAGTAGCTGAGGCTGTCCGCGAACCGCGATCCTCCGGTCTCAGCCTCCCGAATGCTGGGATTACAAGCATGCGCCACCACGCCTGGCTTCATTTTTTATTTCTGAAACAGGGTCTAGCTAAACTGCCGACGGTTTAAGTTGCCAAGGCTGTCCTCGAACCTGTGATTCTCCTGTCTCAGCCCCCCAAGTACTCTAATTACACATGTGCACCGCCATGCCCAGCTAGCACTACTGTATTTTTATACTGCATTTACCTAAAACTGATTATTTGGCCAAAATGCACATTGGATTAAAAAAAAAAAAAAGTAGGCAAAGAACAGAACAGATGTGGTAAGCCCATGCAAAACAAAACCAGAACACATTTTGCCTGTGGTCAACAGACTTGATAGACTAGCTCTCTTTTCTCATATTATGAATAAGTACTAACTTTTTTTTTTTTTTTTTTGGTGGTGGTACTGGGGTTCCTGGAAGCCCTTTTACCCCTGGGCTACAACTCCCAGACCTTTTTTTTTTTTTTTTTTTTTTAAACAGGGTCTCTTAAGCCAGCGCGGCTGGCTTCGAACCTGCACAATCCTCCTGTCTCCGCCTCCCAAGCGTGGGGATTACAAGCGTGTGCCACCATGCCCGGCAAGTACTAACATTTTAAGCTTTAATGTTTTATGTTTATTTCTTGACCTTATAGTTTAAATATTTTGGGAGTTTGGTGAGCTTTTTTCCCCCTTTTTTCTTTTTTAATTTGAAAGAGCCTATGCTTACAAGTAAATATTACACACTGATTTTCTAATTTCTCCTATTTCCCTAGAGCCCACCCGTGTCATCTTAATTTCTACTTTAATGCATTTGCCCAAGTTAAAGCTGTTACAGAAATTAAATGAGTGAATATATTCAAAATACTTAAAATAGTATCCAGCATTTAGTAAGTACTCAATACTATTATGATTGATGCAATTCTCTGCTGCTTTGAATTCCACTACCCACCTCCAACTGGCTCACTTTCCTTCCCTCCATCTTAACCGCTCCACTTAACCTTTTCCTCTTCTCTTCTGCTTCTTACAGTCTCGCTACCACTTGGCCCTACTAAAAGTCCTTCTTTTTGTTCCTTACCTCATTCCAAGAGTCCATCTAAACCTACTCAGTCTTCTGAGACAAATCACATACTTATGAAGATCAGGGTTATCAAAAATCCCTTCCTCTTTTCTTCTCTCTTCTAGAATTTCCTTGCATTCACGTCTCTGTTTCAAGTATCAGTTCTTCCCTTTTGCCTTAAAGGAGCATGCATTCTTCTGTGGCTAATCCCACCTTCTCTATTTCCTATGCAGTTCTTCAATTGGAATTAAGCTCAGCTACAAGTAGAAAATCTCCAAAGAATTCTGACTATAAAAATCTGTTTTCAGGGAAAGAAATATATAGAAGTAGTGATGAGAGCTATTACGGCAACTCAGGTTGTCAATAACACTTTTTTTTTTTTCCTTTTTCACTCTTATGCCTTCTCTAAAGCATATTCTGCATCCTCCTGACACAGAATTGCTGCCTGAAGAACAGAAAACAACTCTCCTGGAAGTAAAGTGAAATTTAATAAATTAGGGAGAGTCTACTCTCCTTTAAGACAACGTCCCTAGAACTGTACATTGAATATACGTTGGCCAAGCCGTGGTCACTAAAACATCTTGCTTCAAGGGAAACTGAGAAGAGCTATTCAGCCAGGGGACAGTGTGCCTGCTGAAAAGGGAGTGTTGTGTCTTTAAGAAAAATATTAGTTTTCAGCTGGGAGTGGTGGTACATGCTTGTAATCTCAGTACTTGGGAAGCTGAGACAGAAGGATCTCAGGTTCTCAGCCAGTCTCAGCTACTTAGTGAGGCCCCTGCAACTTAGTGAGACCCTGTTTTAAAATAAAGAATAAAAAATTGGGCTGGCTTTGAACCTGAGCGATCCTCCTGTCTCAGCCTCCCAAGAGCAGAGATTACAAGCGTGCGCCACCACGGCCGGCTTTTTATTTTTTGAAACAGTCTCACCGAGTTGTGAAGGGCATAAGTAGCTGAGGCTGTCTGCCAACTGCGATCCTCAGTTCCTGCCTTCCGAATGCTGGGCTTACAAGCGTGTGCCACGCCCGGCCTCCTATTTTTTTTTTTTTTTTTTTTTTTTTGAAACAGGGTCTTACTGAGTTGCAAAGGACCTAAGTTGCTGAGGCTGTCCACAAACTTGTGATCCTGTCTTGGCTTCCCAAACGCTGGTATTACAAGCTTGTGCCACCACCACGCCTGGCTCCAATAATAATTTAAGTATTTTCTCAATCCCCTAGCATCCTCTCAAACATTCTTTCTCTACTCTTTATATTAAAATTAAAAAAATTTAATCTTGGCTATCCTCTTCCGTTTACTGCAAAAACCAAAAACTTTATCCCTCTCCTTTACTGATTTTTTTTACATTTCTGTTTATTCTTAATACTGAAACACCATCTCACTTTTAGGGTACATAGCTTCATAAATCTCTAAGTTCTTGGGGGACACTAAACACATCCTTTTATCCCAACCAAGTCTTTAAACCTTATTTTACTTATAATTAGCTTCATACCAACACACAAGCACACAATGAAAAGGAAGCAGGCCGGGCGTGGTGGTGCACGCTTGTAATCCCAGCATTCGGGAGGCTGAGACGGGAGGATCGCGGTTCGCGGACAGCCTCAGCTACTTAGGCCCTCTGCAAGTCAGTGAGACCCTGTTTCAATATAAAGAATAAAAAATAGGGCAGGGGTGTAGCTCGGAGGTAGAAATGCCCTGGGTTCCATCCCAGATCCGCAAAAAAAAAAAAAAAAAAGCACAAATAACCAAACGCTCGTGACTGCATCAAGACCTTTAGAATTCCTACTGAACATCGATTGGAAAGTGGAGTGAATGATGCGACTTTCAGGTCTGTTCCAGTAAAATGGGGACGAGGGCCTCCGGGACCTGCGACCGTCGCTGCCTCCTCGGCACAGCCTCCCGCGCCGGCGCAGCCGCGACCCGGGCCCCAAGCTCGCGCACGGCACGGGCCCGGGCCGGGCCGAGACGCGGCCGAGTTCTCGCGAGGTCCGAGATCAGCGCGGGAAACTCCCGCGAGGCCCTGCTCTGACGCACATCCGGCGCGCCGGAGCAGAGGGAAGCCGTGGTGGCTGTTGGGAGTCGGAAGATGGTGGTCACCAGGTCTTCACGGGCTCGGCCCGGGGACCAAGTCGCGTCGGCTGCAAGTTCCCAGCAGAAGGTAGGGGGTCCCGGGTCGCGCGCGCTCCCCCGCCGCCTCCGGGCCGCGCTCAGGGGCTGCGGCGGCGCAGAGGGCGGCGCGGGGCCGTGGGAGGGCGTAGGCCGGCCGCAGCCGCGGCGTACGGGGCCCTGCGCCTGCCCTGGCGGGGAAAACTATCTGGGCTTCACTGCAGTCTTTTGCGGCGATTCTTAGTATGTCATGGAGGCTAGGTAGCTGTCCTTCGGTTGTTCACCTCCGCAGTGCACGTGCAAGCTCCGGCCGTCTAAGCCTGTTGCCCTACCAGGATTAATTCCGGCCACCCTGCGCAAGCGTCATTTATCGGGGTGGAGAGGAAGACATCGTTTTCACGTGGGAAGCCTGGCGTTGGTTGGCCCAGCCCCAACTACTTCTGACTTAGGGAGAGCGGCAGTGACGCCGCCTGGTGGCTGGTCACCCGCTGCCATATTCTTTGGATACTGTGATGTGAGGAAGCAAGCAACTGGGGGTACAAGACGAGGAGAGTGGCCACTTGCATCATTTTTAGTGTAATTGTTTATGAACGATAACATGTTCACGAACACATCTTTATTTAGAGTTAATATTTTCTCTGTCTTACTCTGTATATGGGATCTGAATGTTTTTCAGTGGAGAAATTTATCTCTCAGTTTTTATTTGTGAAGTCAGATACAGAACTAAGCTAAGGCACATAAAGGGTTGGATTCAGCATTTGGATTTTAATCTTTTTTTTTTAATCTTGATTATGGATTTTTTGTAGTGTCCTCTTAAATTTTGCCCCTGGAGGAAGTATTTCATTTGCTTTGCCCTTCCCATCCCTATCTAAATTATAGTGTGTTTTCATTGGGTTGCAGAGATCTGCTGAAGGGATTCAAGCACATACGGAAAGCAGAAAGGAATCTAAATCTAATGACCAAAATATTGCTGAGTCACAAACTGCTGGGAAACAAAGTATAATCCCTGGAACTCCTAAAACAAGAAAGAGGACGAGCAGAACTACTGGCTTACTAGCAGAGATAACTGAACCATCTGCTGATGGGGAGACTTCTGAAGCAGAGTCAATTTGTTCTTCTGTGTCTGAGATCCAGGAGCCCATTCTAAGAATAACTAGGAGAAGGCAGATCATAATTGCACCCAGCCCTGCATCCAGTGTTAGGAAGAAGCAGATAATAACTCCAATAAATGAACCTCTCATTGAAGAAGTTGTCTCTGAAGCAGAATCTAATGTTTCAGATATCTCTAGAATTGTGCCTTCCTCAGAAATAGCAAGAACCAAAAGAAGTAAAGCTAAATCTCTAACAGATCCAAGCCAGGAATCAGATGCAGAAGCTACATCTGATGCAGAGTCATCATGCTCTGGAATTGCAACTAGGAGATCAACCAGGAATATACTGAGGAAATTAAAAGCACAAACTGAAAAGAAAGATACTAACATTGTACCAGGAAATGAAAAGCAAATTGTGGCTACATCTGTGAATTCAGAAGATATTAGATGCAATTCTCAGTTACCAACAAAATCACCTCGGGTAAATAAGCCAACTTTCTGTAATAATGAAATTTATGTAAGAGAGGAAAACCAGACTGATTTGGATAAAGAAGACAACAGAATACTAGCTGAGGGAAAAGAAATTGAGAAAAGTCTTCAGTCTAAGAGCCATTCTGAACTTCAGGACACTAGCCTTCAGCAGTTAATGTCTCAGAAACATTCAACCCCACAAAATAACAAAACCACATCAGAACACTTAAATTTCAATGGTGAAGCTATAATGAAATCATTAGCTCAGTCATTTGCAGTTGTGGAAATGGACAGATGGAGTGAAGAAAGACAGAACACCATGAAAACAGACTTGACAAAGCTCAGTGTTAGCGGTGGTAGTGATGATGAAGATTCCACAAGCACAGGTGTCCGTGAAAACAATAGTACACGGCATGTAGATCTTGAATGTGATACAAAACTGTACAGGTCTGAGCTCAACACTTCTCAGGATATAGGTGATTCTGTTTTATTAGTTCTCAGCAGTGATGAAAGCCAACAGTCTGAAAACAGTGACAATGAAGAAGATACTCTGTGTTTTGTTGAAAATAGTGGCCAAAAGGAGTCAGTAAGTGGAGGCTTGGAAAATATGTCATGTGATAATACCTTGTTTGTTATTGACAAAACTCCTGGATTGAGTGCTGATAAAAATTTTTACTTGGAAGAGGAAGATAAGGCAAGTGAAATTACCAGTGAGGAAGAAAAAGAAGAGGAAGAAGAGAACGAAAACAGTGAAGAACTGTCAGACAATGACAAAAATAAAGATGAGTTTAGTGATGAAGATGACATACTAAATAACACAAAGTCTAAACTGTAAGTTTTGTGTGTGTATGTGTGTATGGTACTGGGCATGGAACCTGGGGGCTTTCTACCTCTGGGCTATACTTCCAGACCTATTTTATATTTTATTTGGAAATAGGTTCTCACTAAGTTGCTGAAAGCCTCACTAAGTAGCTGAGGCTGGCTTCGAACCCGTGCGATCCTCCTGTCTCAGCCTCCCAAGTGCTGGGATTACAAGTGTGCACCACCATGCCCAGCCCTAAACTGTAAGTTTTTGTATGTGACTGCAGGTGGTACTGGGGATTAAATTCAGGGGCATTCTACCTTCGAGCCATATCCCTAGCCCTATTTTATCTCATTTCATTTCATTTACTGTTGTTCTGGGAATTGAAGCTTCCAGGCTATACTCTCAGCCCTATTTTTTTATTTTTTATTTTTAAACAGGGTCTTGCTAAGTTGTTGAGGGCCTCACAAAGTTGCTGAGGCTGACTTTGAACCTAATCATCCTTCTGTCTCAGCCTCCCAAGTACTGAGATTATAGATGTTTGCCACCACACCTGGCTCTATATGTCCATTGTAAAATTGAAAAAATAAAGTATGAGAAAAATAATCACCTATAACCCTATCCATTATCATCAAAAAGTTCTAATTTGGGGGCAGGCGCGGGGATTACAAGCGTGCACCACCACGCCCAGCTGTATCTGCTTTTTAAAAAGACTGTTTAGCTGGGCAGGGTGGCACATGCTTGTAATCCCAGTACTTGGGAAGCTGAGACAGGAGAATTGCAGATTTGGGGCCAGCCTCGGCAGCTTAGTGAGGCCCTCTGCAACTTAGTGAGACCCTGTTTCGAAATAAAAAATAGGACTGGGAGTGTAGCACAGAGGTAGAATGCCCCTGGGTTCAATCCCCAGTACCGCAAAAAATTAAAAAGACCATTTGATTACATAAGTAGAAATCTCATGTAAATATAGTAGGAGCTCAAACCAGTGCAGATTCTGATTTGGTAAACCTGAGGTATGACATATTTTTTAAAAGCTCCTTTTTAAAAAAGACTCACTGATTAGGAGACACTACCAAGTGCCCTTAGTTGCCCAGGAGAGAATTCAGGTTTTAATAACTTGGGAATTCAGAGTAGTAGAATGTATCTTACTTGTTTTAAGGCTGGACGTTTATTAACTCTACCTTTATATAAAATTGAGCTGAATTGCCTGATATATTTCCTCCTCTTTTCTGTAACTATTAAATCTCTTTATGGCATCTATCGACATTATATAGCCTAATTCTTTTTAAGAAAAACGAGCCGGGAGTGGTGCTGCACGAGACAGGAGGATTGCAGTTCCCCGACAGCCTCAGCTACTTAGTGAGGCCCTCTGCAACTCAGTGAGGTCCTGTTCCAGAATAAAGAATAGGGCTGGAAGGTGTAGCTTGGAGATAGGATGCCCCTGGGTTCCATCCCCAGTACCACAAAAAAAAAAAAAAAAAAAAAAAAACTGGGAATAAGTTTGAATGGGGTTCTATAAAGTTTTTTTTTTTGTTGTTGTTGTTGTTTTTGCAGGTTTGGGGATGGAATCCAGGGGCATTTGACCTCCGAACTACACACCCTGCACTATTTTTTCTTTATTTTGAAACAGGGTCTCCACTAAGTTGCAGAGGACCTCACTAAGTAGCTGAGGATCACTAAGTAGCTGAGGATCACTGTCCATGAACAGTTATCCTCCAGTCGCAGCCTCCCAAATGCTGGGATTACAAGTGTGTGCCACCACGCCCGGCTTTTATAAAGCATTTTTTAATTCATTTATTTTTTACTATTTAACTTTTTCTTTTTTTCAATATTTTATTTATTTATTTATTTATTTATTTGTTTAATGGGTCTGAGGATGGAACCCAGGGGCATTCAACCTCCAAGCTACACCCCCTGCTCTATTTTTTATTCTTTATTTTGAAACAGGGTCTCACTAAGTTGCGGAGAGCCTCACTATGTAGCTGAGGCTGTCTGTGAACTGTGATCCTCAGTCTCAGCCTCCCGAATGCTGGGATTACAAGCATGTGCCACCACATCCTGTTTATTTATTTTTTTCATAATTGGTACATTGTAGTCATACGTTTTAGTGGAGTACAAGATGGTAGAGGCCATGCATGCACACTTCACTCATTTAGCCCTTCTCCAATTCCCTCTATAATTCATTATTCATTCTAGAGTTGAATGTACTAGATTCTTAAAAATACATTTATTCCATTGGGAGCTCATTGTAAAAATAAGATACACCTTGTCATTTCTGGAAGAAAAATACTTTTTTTTTCCTTGTAGTATGGGGAATTGAACCTCACACATTGTTAGCCAAGTGCTCTACCACTGAGCTACATTCCCAGCCCTAGAATACACGGTTTTTTTAATGTAATCTTTCCATTTTGATGTAATAAGTTGATCTTTAAATGAGAATTGCTTTTTCAGTCTGAAGCTGACAAGTAGCAGCATAGACCCTGGTCTGAGTATCAAGCAGTTGGGTGGTTTGTATATTAACTTCAATGCAGACAAACTACAGTCTAACAAGAGAATCCTAACACAGCTCAAGGAGAAAAAGAAAAATGAGGTGAGTTTATATGAAATCTCCTTCCTTTTCTAGAAGTGTTATTTCTAGAAATGTTTAGTCTTTGGAAAAATATTGATTTTCTATGGTAAAATTACAGTGACCTAATTTCCTTTTTTTTCCTGTCTTGCTAAAACTATTTTTTAAAAATACGGATTCCTAGCCAGGCTTGGTGGCTCACACTTATACCAGTACTTGGGAGGCTGATATGGATTGCACACGTTCGAAGCCAGCCTCAGCTATTTAGTGAGACCTTTTTTCCAAATAAAATATAAGAATAGGTCTGGGAGTGTAGCCTGCAGGTAGAAAGCCTCTGGGTTCCATCCCCAGTACTAAAAAATAAATAAAATAAAAATACATATCCCTCTATAAAAAGATGATGTTGAAAATTAAATTAACTTGGGATCAGTGTTTCTCTTCTATTCACCATTTACGATCCCAGGATTCTATTTTCTTCTCTTTTCTTGCTATACTTTTAGTTCTTAACTGTTCTCAACCCTGTCGAGAATCTAAAAGTTCTGAGTGCTGCCTCCCTCACCTGGAAAAAAATGTGTATTTGCATGTAGATACAGTTTTTTGCCTATAATTTCAGAAGGAATTAGAATAATCTTACCCAAATCTTTAGCTTAGCCAACATCTTGAACTGGTTTCTTTCAAGGTCTATATTTTCTAACCTTGATGACTCAACTTCAGAACTTTGAGTCTAGGAGTCTGTTCATTTAGATGTGCTCAGGTACTTTATTTATTTATTTTTCGGGTCTGGGGATGGAACCCAGGGGCATTCGACTTCCAAGCTACACCCCCTGCCCTATTTTTTTATTCTTTTTATTTTGAAACCGGGTCTCACTTAGTTGCAGAGGGCCTCACTAAGAAGCTGCGGCTGTCCGCAAACCATGATCCTCAGGTCTCAGCCTCCCGAATGCTGGGATTACAAGCGTGCGCCACTACGCCCGGCTGTTCAGGCACTTTATCTGCTAATTTTTCTCCTCCTCTTTCCTACCTGAACTAGCTTCTCCCTCTGTGCTAATTAATGACATCAAAGTCTCTTTCCCTTTTGTAGTCAATTATCCAGCTTTGAGAATGATGCCTTCCTAATTTTTGAGCCACTCTCACCTGGTAGTATAGACCTTTATTTTTCACTTAAGTTACTCTAGTAACCTTACAGTCTTGCTTTCATATTCTTTGTTTTTCAAGCATCCCCAAACTTCATATTTCTCTTTCTGAGACAAATCTGCCATGATTTTCTTCTGCTTACATCCTTTAGTGCTTCCTGGGAGCCTTCAAGTTGCCTCTCTGTTACTACTTTTGACTCTACCTGCTTTGTTCTTACCTTGCTCTTTCCCAAACCAATGCAGTTCTACCTTAGGAAACATTCTTTTTTTTTTTTCCTGAACTAGGGATGGAACTCAGGGGCATTCTACCTCCCAGCTACATCTCCAGACATATCTTTATTCCTTATTTTGAAACAAGTTGTAGAGGGCTGTCTGGGAACCTATGATCATCCTGCCTCAGCCTCCCAAGTACTGGGATTACAGGCTTGCACCACCCATGCACAGCTTGGGTTACATTCTTTAACATAACAACCCCTATGCCTTGGCCTCCCTTTCACCCCAGTATAGATCTGATTTTTTTTTTTCTTTTGATGGTACTGGGGATAAAACCAAGGGGCATTGTACCTCCAAGCTATACCCCCAGCCCTATTTTTTTATTTTTATTTTCTTTTTTAGATTTAATTTTTTTAATTGGTGCATTCTATTTATACATCATAATGGGGTAAAAAACTTGTGTAGGCATAAATGCACATATCACCCAGCCAGCCCCCACCCAGTTCTCACCTCACTCCCTCCCATGCTTGGTTTAGTGGTTGACTTTGATATGAATAAGTACATCATGTGCTTTAAAGTGTGTAAGATCTGACACAGAACAAGGTCTTAATTATGTATTAAATAAATGTTGCCTCTAAGCTGGGTGTGGTGGCACACGCTTGTAATCCCAGCATTTGGGAGGCTGAGACAGGAGGATTGCAGTTCGAGGACAGCCTCAGCTACTTAGTGAGGCCCTCTGCAACTTAGTGAGACCCTGTTTCAAAATAAGAATGAAGAGCCGGGCGTGGTGGAGACCAGAGGACTGCGGTTTGTGGACAGCCTTAGCTACTTAGCAAGGTCCTTTGCAATTCAGTGAGACCCTGTTTCAAAAATCAAAAGACTAAAAACTAGGGTTGGGGGTATAGCTTAGAGTTACAATGCCCCTGGGTTCCATTTCCAGCACTGTACAAAAAAAAATTTGTTGAAAAAGTTATATGAAAACCATTTTTTTATAGCTTTTACAGAAAGCCGTCATTACTCCTGATTTTGAAAAAAAGGATTGTGTCCCACCATATAGTGAGTCAAAACATCAACTTCAGAAAAAACGCAGGGTAAGTACATTGACTTTCAGTACTTAGAATGTTTACTGTTTGTATCGTCAGATAATGAAATGTAGTTGTACAATTAAACTACATATAATTTATTGATTTATAGCTATATATATATGGTTCCAAAAAAATTATTACAGATATCTAAGGCTCATAAAATACGGTTCCATTAACACATTTAATATGAATTTTTATACCTTTGCAGCCAAAAGTGTTGCACACAGATATAGCTTTTTTTTTTTTTAATGTGCCTTAAAAAACAGTGACAGCCAACATACTGGTTCACTGTCTACATTATCTTGACTTTTAAGTATTATTTACTAAAGACTAGGGACTCTGTTGCAGTCCTGTCAGGAATTTAATGTAACCAACTAAGAACTGGTCTGTTTAAATCTGACAAAAATTTTTTAATCTAACAAATGAGAGAAGAGAAACTATTTTACTTAAATAATGATTGTTTCTGTCTGCTATTAAAACTCATAAGCATAAAAGTTATCAGGGAACTTTGAGTAGAGTTGAGGATGGTAACTTAGTAATGTCACTAATCTGTGGCACCCTGGCAGGTGGTAGGCACTGAATAAATATTTTTTGTATAAATGAAACAAAATACCTGCTAGGAATTTTCAGAAGAATAACAATTTTGTTTTATTTTAGAAATAATATAAATTTATGGACTAGTTTGGAGTAAATGGCTTTCTGAGACACCTGGGTGACTAAATAAAAATGTGTTTGCTGGAAATGGTGGCAACATGCCTGCAATCCTAGCTACTTGGGAGGCTAAAGTAGGAAGATTGCAAGTTTGAGGCCAGCCCAGGCAACTTAATCAGAACAAGACTGAGGATCTAGCTTAGTGCTTGGGTTTGATCTCCAGTACTGCAAGAAGAAAATTTAAGGAGCCGTTCTTTATGAACATAAAATCTGGATTGAATTTATTTTTAAAGAAGATTCTAGAAATGAATCCTTTCTATAAAGTCGCAATTTTAATTTTTTAAGTTTTTCTAAATAATTTTAGAGAAAATGAGTTGTAAATGTTCTTAGTTTTACGAATGTTAGACTTTAATTTTGAAATCTTTTTTAGAAAGAGCGAGAAAAAACAGCAGGCGATGGCTGGTTTGGTATGAAAGCTCCAGAATTGACAGATGAACTGAAGAATGATCTAAAAGCCCTGAAGATGAGAGCAAGCATGGACCCAAAAAGGTTCTACAAGAAAAATGATAGAGATGGCTTCCCTAAGTATTTCCAGGTACGAACAAACAGAAGAGTGGTTATATTCTGGTTATATTCCAAGTTTTACTTAGAAAAGTAGTGTAGTGCTCTTTCTGTTTACTAAAATAGGTAAAATATATATACTGCATACACCTGATATGTGGACCATATTAGTTTATGCCATGTAATAATATCTAGAACACAATTCAGACAGCCACCAGCCTGTGATGATTTCCTTCTAAAGGACCGTGTTAAAAATGGAACCTGGATTTTCAGATTAGCTCTCTAGACTTACTGAACTTAAGGATCAGTAGCTAAGTGCAAGAATAGTACTAGCCTAAGAGCCAGCGTCCATGTAGGTTGGGGAGAGAAAGAGCGAGTCATTTGTGCCAGTCCCTTTCTCTCTTCAAGGTTGAGGAATACCCCCCTGCAAATTCTGGAAATCATTAAAAAGTTGCTTTTCTAAGTGTTTTCTCTCTGGCTTGGTGGCCCAGGCCTATAATCCCAGTACTTGGGAGACTGAAACAGAAGGATCGCAAGTTTGAGACCACCCTCAACAGCTTAGTGAGACCATGATTCAAAATAAAAGTCTGGTTGAGGGTATAGTTCAGGAGTAGAGCACCCCTGGGCTCAGTCCTCACAACCACATACACAAAAAAAGTATTTTCTGATGAAAGTTCAGTTTGTTCAACCTCAAGTTCTCATTCTTCACTGCCTATTGTCACTTTTTTGGATTACTGTAATAGTGTTTAGTCTCCAAGTTTGCTTTCCCTTCTAATCCATCTTTCATATTGTAGCCAGATGTGTTCTTTAAAAAAATGTGTTTATGTTACACCCCTGATGAGAAATTTTCAGGACCTACAAGGCAGTCTGTACCTCTTAATTTGGTCTTTCACAATCTGTATCCAAACCAGTTCACCAGTCCTTCTTTTGTTATATAGCCCCCTCAGCTGTTCTCCTTCTTAGAACATATACCAGTCTGCATTCTTTGACTTTGCATATGCTTGCCTCTTCTTTGCTTGGTAAGATTTTACCTATACAAATTCATGCTAAAATATCATCCTTTGTCAGTTTTTCCTTAACTCCTTTAGGTAGAACCTGGTCACTCAGTCTTCAGAGCACTGATTAGTGTTTTGTTCAGTGTTTTTTATGTTACACCTTAGTTTTTTAAAAGTTTCTTGTCTGGATCTTAAGATTGCAGGCCCCTCACTGGCAGAAACTAAATATTCAGTTGAATAAACTAAATGCAGAGCAGCTACTAAGTAGGTTCTAAGCTGATAGTATTTAGGATAACCTAGAAGATCAAATCAGTATGTAGAAGAATTTGCATATAAGCCTAGCATGATGACACATGCTTGTAATCCTAATACTTAGGAGGCTAAGAGAGAAGGATCACAGGTTCAAAGCCAGCTTCAGCAACTTGTGAGGCTCTCCATAACTTAGTGAGACCTTGTTTCAAAATAAGAATAATAAGCCAGGCAGGGCGTGGTGGCTCACACTTATAATTCCAGCACTTAGGAGGCTGAGACAGGAGGATTGTGTAGGTTTGAAGCCAGCCTTGGGTACTTAGGCTCTCAGCAACTTAGTGAGAACCTGTTTCTAAATAAAATATAAAATAGGTCTGGAAGTGTAGCTCAGAGGTAGAAGGCCCCTGGGTTTCATCCCCAGTACCACACACACACACACAGAAAAAAAAAAAGAATAAAAAATCAGAATGGGACTAGAACTCAGAGGTAGAATGCCCCTGGGTTCTATCCCTGCAACAACAACAAAAGAGTGAGAGAGAGAAAGAAAGAAAAAGAAATTGCATATAGTTTATTATATTGAGAAACTAAAAAAGTTTATAAGAACTGTTTCACTCTTCTCATTTACTGTTTACCATGGATTTAACTGTATGTTTAGCACTGAATTAATAAAAATGAAATTTAGAATCTACTATGTATATTTTAATGAAATGGCAGGCATGGTGTTACACATCTATATTCTAGTTCTTGGGAGGCTGATACAGGAAGATCACAGATTCAAGGCCAGCCTTAGAAACTTAGTAAGACCCATTTAAAAAAAAAAAAATAGGGCTGGGAGTGTAGCTCAGGTAGAATGCCTCTGGGCTCAACGTTCAGTACCAAGAAAATGTCATCAGTAGCACCAGTATGCCAACAAGTGATATGTTTTTGCTTAAAAAAATAGCAAGGCAGGCCATCCATAGTGGCACACACCTGTAATCACAGTACTTGGGAGGCTAAACCAAGGAGGATCATAGGTTGGTGACCAGCCTCAAGCAGCTTAGCAAGACTGTCAGCAAAATAGCAAGACCCTGTTTCAGAACACAAAAAGGGCCGGGGATTTAGCTTGAAGATAGAATGTCTCTGGCTTCAGTCCCCAGTACAGGGGCGGGGGGGGGCAAGATAAACTTGGAACATAGGTTTGTGTTTTCCACTCCTTTCTATAAATACACTGTTAATGCTACACTGTAGTATGGAAGCAACTAGGCATTAATATTGTATGACTTATTTTCACCAATTATTCATAGATTGGAACCATTGTTGATAATCCAGCTGACTTCTACCATTCACGAATTCCCAAGAAGCAGAGGAAAAGAACTATTGTGGAAGAACTGTTGGCTGATTCTGAATTCAGAAGGTAATAGAATTTATAATTTCATTTTCCATTGAGTATGCTTTTCTTTAAAATGTGCATAGCCAGGCGTTATGGTACACGCTTGTAATCCCAGTACTTGGGGGGCTGAGACAGGAAGATTGCGCAGGTTCAAAGCCAGCCTCAGCTACTTAGTGAGGCTCTCAGCAACTTGGTGAGACCCTGTTTCCAAATAAAATATAAAATAGGTCTGGGAGTGTAGCCCAGAGGTAAAAGGCCCCTGGGTTCCATCCTCAGCACTGCCAAAAAAAAAAGTGCATAAACTTGAAAATTTTCAGGTAACTATTATCTCATTAAAATGTAACCTATTAAATGTTAACATGAATATATATTTTCATGAAAGTAACTTAATGAAAATCTCTTTCATACCTGGCATAAAGACAGAGCCTCACATCTTTTCTGCAGGTAACCATCACATAGTTTCTGTGAAAGTTCACTGTATACTCAAAAGTAGTTTTTACCTAATAGATCTCTTAAAGGGGTCTTGTCCATAATTCACACTTTGAAACTATAGCTCTGTATGTTTTCTATGGTTCTAAGAACTATATATCATACTGTTTTTAGGTAAATGGAAACTTTGGTTTGCCTTGTTCTTTTTGCATTTTTATCCCACATTTACATCCTGTATTTAATGTTGCCTAATAGATGGATATAGTACATGGATCTTTAGCAAGCTCTGTGAGGGCGCAACTGTGGCTATGGCCAGCTTACCCAGCATTCTCTCCTCATTCCTAGCATGGCTCCTGACATGTTGACAACTTAGGATATATGTGGTAAACATGAAAATGCAAAAGTTCTGAGGCTTAGAACTCTTTCCTTAAGGTTGTATTAACTTCTAATGTATTGTACTTTAGAACATACAGGTTTGTTTTTCTTTTCAGATATAATCGAAGGAAATACTCAGAAATCATGGCCGAAAAAGCAGCAAATGCAGCAGGAAAGAAGTTTCGAAAAAAGAAGAAATTTCGCAATTAAGATTCACCAAGCAAAATACAGTATTTACATCTCCCTTTTATTTATTTGTTGAAGATCAAAATATCACACAATTTAATACAGATTGACTCAGTTTATATGGGGATTTCTATTTGGAAATAAAGTTGACTGACAGATCCATCATATGCCCCTCGGAATAAAAACAAGTTTGTGTAAAAGAGGCCCATCCCAGCTTAGACCATTTAAGGGAAAAAACCCTCAACTATTTTAAGATAATATTTTTTTATCACGTTTTCAATTCTTGATTACTTTATCCAGTCACAGTTGAAAACAAAAGAATGATAAAAGTTCTCAGAGCAAATATATGTTAAAATAGAACCAAAGAACCAAGTGAGATTATAAAGAAGCTTCAACAGAAACCTCCCTAGAAGACTTGGGGCAAGGATAGAAGATACATAAAAGCAGTTTTCCTTGGTTGGCAACTGAAACAGTAAACAGTTTTTTTTTTTTTTTTTGGTTATGAGGTGAAGTGGCCCAGCTTATTCTCCCCAATGGCACACGTATGCATCCTGGCTAAGCTATATTCTGACAAAGGAATGTTACTTTTATCAACATTTCTTGATGAATTGTAGCTCTATGTCATTATTTACTGGACCTCTGTTTTTCCAGCATACTACTGAGATTCAGTATTTGTAAAATGTATTATACTCTTTGGGTCACAAACAGCGTAGTAAATAATATGGTAGCCAACATTTGTAGGTGGCTAGGAAAACATTTTTTCTCTTTCCTTTTATAGAAAATTACTTTTATCTCAGAAATACATTTTGCCTTCTCTCTAATACAAGGATCTCATATGAGTGAATTAAGTATCAAACCAGAAAGAATTGTTGATTTAGCCTTTACTTTGCCACTAGAAGATGTTAGCAGAACATTTCAACTTGGGTACAAAACAATTGAGTACTCACTCAGGCTCAACGGGGAACTTATCTGACATAGTTTTCTGACTTGTGAATGCTACATGTTGAATTATTCCCTACTTCAGAGCTGCAGTTGTGACAGAAACGGTTTGAATACCTACTTTTACATATTTTATATTTTAATATCATTTTTCTATAGTCTCCATGGGTTCATTTTGTTATTTTTGGAAGCCATTTACTATAATTCAGGTGTGTGTGTGGGGGGGGGGGTGTTAGGGATTGAACCCAGGGACATTCTACCTCTGAACCATATGCCGAGCTCTCTATTGTGGTACTGGGGGTGGAACCCAGGGACTTCTACCCCCTGGGATATACTCAGAGACCTATTTCATATTTTTTTTCGAAATAGAGTCTCACTAAGTTGCTGAGAGCCTCACTAGCTGAGGCTGGCTTTGAACCTATGGGATCTTCCTGTCTCAGCCTCCCAAGCACATCCACCACCACGCCTGGCTCTCTTGTTTTCTAAACCAGAGTCTCACTAAGTTGCTGAGGCTAGTCTTAAACTGGGGATCCTCCTGTCTCAGTCTCCCAAGTACTGCAATTATAGACCTGTATCACCACACCTGACTCCTATTTTTAAATTTTAAAACAGTCTGGTGAGGCCAGGCTTGGTGGCGCACTCTTGTAATCCCCGCGCTTGGGAGGCAGAGACAGGAGGATCAAGCAGGTTCGAAGCCAGCCATGTGCACTGGCTTAGGAGACCCTGTTTCCAAATAAAAATGTAAAAATAGGTCTGGGAGTGTAGCCTGGAGGTAGAAGAGCTTCCAGGAACCCCAGTACCTCAAAAAAAAAAAAAAAGCCTAGTGAAAGGAAGTTAGGTCATTGGGGGTGTGCCCTTGAAGGGGATATTGGGACCATGGCCCCTCTACATACTGACTACAATGAGGAACAGTTTGCTCCAGTATATACTCCTGCCATGTTGTTCTTCCTGCCTTGCCTTGCCTTACGCCCAAAGCAGTGGAGATATGTGACCATGGACTGAATGAAACAGTCAAAATAGTCTTTCTTCCTTTTAAGTTGATCATCTCAGCTATTTTGTCAAAGTGATTAAAAGCTAACATGTCACTTAAGTAAGAGGGTTATTTTGTGCGGTTTTTTTGTTGTTTTGCATTACTGGGGATGGAACCCAGGGGCATTCTACCTTCGAGCTATACCCCCAGGCCTAATTTTTATTCTTATTTTGAAACCAGGTCTTGCTGAGTTGCAAAGGGCCTCATTAAGTAGCTGAGGCTGTCCATGAACTGTGATTCTCTCCTGTCTCAGCCTCCCAAATGCTGGGATTACAAGCGTGCACCACCACACCCAGCTAACTCAAGAGTTTTAACTCAGAAAATACCCTATTGAATCTGGGTGTGGTGGTGCAAACTTGTAACCCCTACTTGGGAGGCTTGAGACAGGAGGATCACAGATTCACAGCCAGCTTCAGCAAATTGTGAGGACCTCTGCTACTTAGACCCTGTTTTAAGATAAATATAATGCCGGGCATGGTGGTGCACGCTTGTAATCACTGTGCTTGAGAGGCGGAGACAGGAGGATCCCGCAGGTTTGAAGCCAGCCTCACTGGCTTAAGAGACCCTATTTCAAAATAAAATATAAAATAGGTCTGGGAGTATAGCCCGGAGATAGAAGGGTTCCATCCCCAGTACCACCAAAAAAAAAATAAAAGAATAAAATATAGCTGGGGGTGTAACTCAGAGGTAGACTGCCCCTTGGGTTCAATCCCCGGCACCACAAAAAAAAAGAAAGAAAGAAATTTCCCGGTTGAATATTCAACTAAAAATCATTATCAACTATTAACAAAGTATAGTACTAAAGCCCAGAAAGTAGGAAACTTCTTTTATTTTCAGTGATCCCAGCCTTCTACAAATATTTGCATTTCAAATTATAAAGTGGAGAGTTCATAAACATCAGTGATTCTGGGACAATACTCCTTCACACTGTTAAATCTGAAACACAAAAGCACATTCCAGATTAAGCAAAATTTTTAAAAGCCATAAATAGGAAAGCATTTAATAATCTAAGTACATTATGACCTTCAAAACTAAAGTCCAGAAAAGACTGCTAAATCCAAGTATATGAATTTCTATAAGATAATATAAAATCAGAAAGTAAGTAGACTAAGACAAGAATAGTTGGAAAACATCACAAAGCTGTTTCACTTACTATGTAAACAACCAACTCTAAAGTAAATTTCTTTTTTTTTTTTTTTTTTTTGGCGGTACTGGGGTTCCTGGATGCCCTTCTACCTCCGGGCTACACTCACAGACCTATTTTATATCTTTTTTTATTTGGAAACAGGGTCTCTTAAGCCAGCATGGCTGGCTTCGAACCTATGGAATCCTCCTGTCTCTACCTCCCAAGCGTGGGGATTACAAGCATGTGCCACCACGCCTGGCTAAAGTAAATTTCTTATAGCCATGATAAATGACTTAAGAACAGATACGTCACAGGAAAAAAAAATCATCCTGCTTGTCAAAGGATGCTCATAATAAAAGACATGAATTAAAACTACAACTAAATATTTTTCGCGTCTTGTTGCATGGAGGAGGGGGCACTGAGGATTAAATCCAGGTAAATTCTATGTCCCCAGCCCTTTTTTTTTTTTTTTTTTGCGGGTCTGGGGATGGAACCCAGGGGCATTTGACCTCCTAGCTACACACCCTGCCCCATTTTTTATTCTTTATTTTGAAACTGGGTTGCAGAGGGTCTAAGTAAACTGAGGCCTAAGTAAGCTGAGGCTGTCCATGAACCAGGATCCTCCGGTCTCAGCCTCCCCAGTGCTGGGATTACAAGTGGGCACTACCACTCCGGGCTCCTACTTTATGTTGAAACAAGGTCTCACTAGGTTGCTGATAGCCTCACTAAATTACTGAGTCTTACTTTGAACCTGCCATCCTCCTGTCTCTGGCTCCCAAGTACAGGGATTACAGATGTGCATGACATCCCTCAAAATTACCATGCTGGCCTCAAACCTACAATCCTCCAGTCTGCTTCCCACGTACTGGGATTATAGGTGTGTGCCACTCCCCTGTTCTCACATACTGCTGGTGAGAATAAAATGGGTATGATCAAGCCAGGAATGGTGGTGCATCCCTATAATCCCAGTATTTAGGAGGCAGAGACAGGAGGATCCCAGGTTTGCAGCCAGCCTAAAACCCTGTTTCAAAATAAAGTGAGGTGTGGTGGTGCACACCTGTAATCCCAATAATCCTACTTGGCATCATGAGACAGGAGGACTCAGGTTCAAGGACAACCTCAAAAAGTAAAACAGCCTGGCGTGGTGGCACACACTTGTAATCCCCGCGCTTGGGAGGCGGAGACAGGATCACGCAGGTTCGTAGCCAGCCATGCTGGCTTCAGGGACCTGTTTCAAAAATATAAAGTAGGTCTGGGAGTGTAGCCCAGAGATAGAAGGGCTTCCAGGAACCCCAGTACCACCACCCCCCCCCCCAAAAAAAAGTAAAACAGGGCTGGGGTTTTAAGTCAAAGGTAGGGCACATGCACACACACACACACACACACACAACTTCGACTTCAGGATATATCTCAGAGGTAGAATGAACCTGGGTTCAATCCCCAGTATCTCAAAATAAATAAATAAAAAGGTATAATCTCTATGAAAGCAATTGAAAAGTGCAGATTGAGAATGGACAAGCCTTTCAGTTTCCTAGCAATCTATCCTAAAAATGTACTTGTGTACAATAAGAAAAATAATGGATAAATGCCTAATACTTGGATATTTAGGTGTTTAACATAATTTAACATTCCCTAATATGGTAGATGTACTTATTGTGATAAATAATAATGGACACATTAAATCCCTAATATTTTGGATATTTAGGGATTTAACATTCCCTAATCTTATAAGTACAATGGCACAGGCAGCTCTATACAAATTAATAAGTGAAATGAGTATATCACATTGCCAATTATTTTTATTTTTTATTTTTTTGGTGGTTCTGGGGTTCCTGGAAGCCCTTCTACCTCCGGGCTACACTCCCATACCTATTTTATATTTTTTATTTGGAAACAGGGTCTCTTAAGCCAGAGAGGCTGGCTCCGAACAGCACGATCCGCCTGTCTCCAAGCACGGAGATTTCAAGCGTGCGCCACCACGCCCGGCTGCCAATTATTTTTAAAAAGATACATATTCTCAGCAACAGAGACAATAAAAAGTGCTGATATGCATAAAATAAATATGAAAATATTTCCAAGAAACCACTGTCACTAAATGGCTTGTGGAGCAAGGCTGGGATATAGGAATAACAAGGATGTTGACTTCTCCCCAAGCTTTTGTGTGTGTGTGTGTGTTTTCGATTTGTCATCTTTTGCACAAACTACCTGATTCATTTGACAACAAATTTTTAAATTTCCTTTCCTTGTTTTACTCTCATTTACTGAGATGGAACCTTAGCTCTGTGCTAAGTTAACCAAAGGCAGTACTTCCTGCCTGGAGGAGCGCAGGGCCCTGGACCGCAGCGGAGGGAGGCGGCCCGCGGCCCCCGGCGCTAAGGCCCCCGAGCCCGGCAGCCCCCTCGCGCTGCAGCACCCGGGCCCGCGCGCGAGGCCCGAGGCCCGGGGGCCGCAGGCGGCGCGGGGCAGCCGTGTGCCGTGTCCGCGGCGCCGGCCCCGCGCTCAGGTCGGAGACGCAGCCGGGCGGCCTCGCCCCGCGCCCGAGCCCGCAGGGCCCCGCGAGCCGCTAAAGGAGCCAGGGCGGCAGCCGCCGAACGCGGCGCGGAGACAGCAGCGACTGGCGGGCCGCGGCGCTGTTTAGTAAAAGGATAGGAAAGCGAGAAAGGATGGGGCTGCAAAACAAATTTAAGGGAGGAAATAAAAAAGCCTTCGACTCCGCCGGGACTCGAACCCGGAACCTTTGAATGCCTTCAGCCGCTAGAAGTCCAATGCGCTATCCATTGCGCCACGGAGCCACCTGTTGGAGCCTCCGCGCATCTGCCACATTAAGCCAGAGGCGACGGCCCCGCGCCCTCCCCGCCGATCTTTCCCGGCGCAGGGGCCGGGCCGCCGCGTCCCAGACGCCGCCAGCCGCCCGGAGCCCGAAGCCGCCTCCCGCGAGCCCCGACCCCAGGCGCGGCGCCGGCCCCCCGCGCCCCCCGCCCCCGCCCCGCCTACCGGATCCGGCCGCGCCGGCGCTGCGGGGTCGCGCCGCCCCGAGGGATGGAGCCTGTGTGCGTGCTTGTGCGTGTTTATTTGCGCGGGGTTCGGAGAACGGGGTTTGGGTTGCATTTCGCTCCCCACAGACCCAGAGCCGAATGTGCGAGGTATCCGGGCTCTGGTGGGCTGCGGGGGGCGACGCGCCCCGCGCCGGAGCATCCTCGAGGCGCCGCGCAGCCGCCGCGCTCCGGACACGCGGCTGGTGGGCGGCGGCGAGGGCGCCCGCGCGTGGGAGCGGGCTGCGTGAGCGGCGGCGGCGGGGCGCGCGGCCCGGGCCCACGGCGGCCTGGCTTCGCCGCCCCGAGGGTCGCGGCGCCGCAGAAGCGCGGGGCTGGCCGCGGCGGGGGCGGCGCGCCTTCGGCCCCCGCACGTCCGCTTCGGCTGGACCCCGAAGCCCCGGGAAAGGGGTCTGAATAAAAGCGGCGTGGTTGCTAGGCAACCGCCGCTACCAGACAACCGCTGGCTCCGCCTCCAATCAGCGCGCCGCTCTCGGGCCCCGCCCACGCCGAGTCGCGGGCCGCGGCTGCGCGCTCGGCCCCAACCTCGCCAGGCCGCGCGCCGGGCGCGGCTCCGCAGGCATCTGCAGGCATCTGCAGGCATCAGAGCAAAGCCATCTTTGGCTGTGTGCTAGAGACAGAAAGGGAACTCCCAGAGGAGTGTAGTTGTGGGCATCTCTACAGTCTTCTGAGGCAAATACCATCGACCCCTTTATGAAAGGAAACAGCAGCTAAAAAGAGGTTAAATGACTCTTGGGGGTACTAGCTAATCAATGTAGAGAACTGTAAGGAGTCAGATCTCATCTTATTGGAGGACTAACATGTTAGTGTTTAGTATCTTGGGCGCTAACAGAACACGGATCAGAGATGAAAGACGATTTCACCAAAAGCAGTAGCCAGAATGTCAGCACTTTTGTGTTGGTTCCCAGAACCCCATTTCTTACAGGAACAAAGCATATGGACCCCAGATGCATGCTTGCACACAAAATGGCTTGCATTACAGGAGAGGAATGCTGAGCTTGAGGAACCAACCATGTTAGTGAGCAGTAAGCAAGCCTGTTCTTTGTTACACAGAGAGACATTACCTCATCCTTCAAGATCGCTTGCTGCAAACACAACGCTGAGAAATGACCCAAGGAAAGAGAGATCAGTTTTATATTTTGGGCACAACCAGCAAGAAATTGCAGGGACACTAAGGGAAGATTGCTTCTCACAGTAACTGGCAGAGCCCTGACTGGCACTAAGCCTGTTTCATGCCATCAAATGTAAATAAAGTTTTGAAACAACAAGCATTTTAAACATAAGACTGCTATGCCTGTCTAGAATTAATAAACGTTTTCCTATTATATGCAGGAACAATTCTCACATAGGCGTAAATTAACCCTTAGAATATTGCTTTAAATCATGTTTATTTAAACATCTTTATTACATTCTGCAATATGCCAGGCACTGGTGACATTTCAGGTCACTGGATCTCACAGATGGTCACATCTCCGGTGGCAGAAGAGATGCTCACTGCCTTCGTGGGAAAACCACACAGAGGAATCTGTTTGAGGGCATTGGAGCCAAATCTCAATTTTTGAGAAACCAGTGATTAAGTAACAATTCATACTCATATAAAAGTTCTAGGAAGGGCCGGGCGTGGTGGCGCACGCTTGTAATCCCCGTGCTTGGGAGGTGGAGACAGGAGGATCGTGCAGGTTCAAAGCCAGTCTCTCTGGTTTAAGAGACCCTGTTTCCAAATAAAAATATAAAAACAGGTCTGGGAGTATAGCCCGGAGGTAGAAGGGCTTCCAGGAACCCCAGTACCACAAAACAAACAAAAATTCTAGGAAGGAGGGATTGGAAAAGAAGCTACATACAAAGAAAAGATGTGCATGTGCTTAATTCCACTTCATGATCAAATAGAGAGTTTTAGATATTTGGTTACTTCCACTAGTTGAGACCAAATACCCATTACCTATGTCCTAGGAAATTCTGGGTCATGGGAAATACTACAAGGATAATGGATTATCAGAGAATGTGGGAAAATCACGTTCTGTGATCAATCAAGGTTTTGCTTTTTATGGTCTACAAATTACAAGGTGAGAAAGTTACAGCAGACCACGTCAGATGTGTGGTTCTCTTGACAATTAGTTTAGAATGAGTTTGGGTATTAATGACAGCAATGTTAGCATGTGAAGAGAATGAAAGTGTATATTTAACATCTGGGAAGAAAGATTCAGAGGTTTTGTTTTCCCCTTTCATAAACTAAAAGATGACATTTCTTAGGTAGGACTTACATACAGTAAATTGCTGCAGTGGTCCAACCTGAACCAAGACTTCTTGCAAGGAAATAAAGCAACTTCCTCCTTTCTCCCGCCAGAGGGAGTCAAAGCCTGGTGTTTAAAATTCAAATCAAGTTTACATCTCTGAGGAGTCTAAGTAACACTTTTCATATTTAGACAGAAGGAATGTGGGGTGTGTGTGTGTGTAGTGTGTTACTAAGTATTGAACCCAGAGGCATACTACCTCTGGGCCACACCGCAGGCCTGTTTTATTTTTTTATTTTGAAACAAGGTCTCAATAAACTGTGGAGAGCCTCACAAGGTGGCTGAGCCTGGCTTCCAACCTGTGATCCTCCTGTCTCAGCCTCCCAAATACTGGGATTACAGGAGTGCCCCACCACACCCAGCTACAAGGATTATTTTTAATTGCTATGTTCTATTGGCTGTTCTTGGAAGCTATTTTATCCTTGTCCTGAAGCTCTTAGAAACGTTTATTTCTAGCAGAGTGTGGTGGCACAGGTCTGTTATCCCAATACTTGGGAGGCTGAGACAGGAGGATTGTAGCATCAAGACCAGTCTCAGCAATTTAGCAAAACCCTCAGAAACCTAGCAAGACGCTGTTTCAAAACAAAAATAAACAACAGCCAAGATCTGGGTGTGGAGCTGGGTATGGTGGCGCACACTTGTAATCCCAGCATTTAGGAGGCGGAGACAGGAGGATGGCGGTTTGCAGACAGCCTCAACTACTTCGACCCTTTGCAACTCAAAATGTTTCAAAATAAAGAATAAAAATGGGGAGGGGGGTGGCTTGGAGGTAGAATTCCTCCAGGTTCAATACTCATTACCGGGTTCCATCCCCAGCCCCCCCCCAAAAAAAAATCTGGGTGTGGTGGAGCATACTTATAATACCACTATTTGGGAAGCTGAGACAAGGGCGTCGATTGCAGGTTCTCAGCAGCCTCAGCAATTGAGTCCCTCCACAATTTAGTGAGCCCTATTTCAAAATAAAATAGGGCTAGAGGATAGCTTAGAGCTAGAATGCCCCTGGATTCAATCCCAAGGAAAATACACACATTAAAAAATAATAATAATAATAATAATATAGTGGGCTTGGGGTGTAGCTTAGAGGTAGAATGCCTCTGGGTTCAATTCCCAGTACCACACACACAAATCTACATTTCTAGCAGTCTTTGCTAGCTCTGCTGAGGCTGGCGGAGGACCAATTTAATTCATTCAATGAGTATCTGGGAACGATACAGTCAGGCCTGTTGTGGGAGGTAGAGCAGAAATTTAAAAGATAATTCCGACTTCAAGGACTCTCCAAATTCTCTGGGAGAAATACAGCCTGTGAATATGAAGCAGTGTGTAAATGCAAGGCAACATACTAGACAGTAGCAAGATGTGATTGGCCATCCCTACCAGAAAATGTTCTTGAGTGCACTCCAAATAGTAAGCACACGCCACTTTGCTAGTTATAAAGCACATCCCTGAAGCATTCTTAAAGGATGCGATCTCAGAAGATAACAAATTTCATAGCGTAGAAATTAAGATTTTATGCTGTGGAATTACGAAACAAGGTGCTCAAATCTTGGCTCTGCCTTTTCTATATGAGGGGTGTGTGTGTGTGTGTGTGTGTGTGTGTGTGTGTGTGTGTGTGTGTGTGTTTTCCCCAGTATCTTTGTAGGCCTTCTCTGAAAATTCTTCATGCAAAAATCATCAAGTTGTCATGAGGATTATAGGAGTTAATCCTTGCAAGAACTGATCTCAGTCCTGTCACATGGGAAGTGTGTAACAACTGGTTGTTATTATTATTAGCAAACGTTTCTCAGTAAAGAAATCCCATATCCTTCAGGAATATCCCACAGTACAATTTGGACTAGATTTGTTGCAACCAGTTACATTCTGTACCTCTCTACCCCACTCCTACACAGCTAAACACATCATGTTTGTTACCAAAGGATGTTTAGCTTCTCTGCCTGAAAATTTCCACCTCTAGTGTCAAGGCTTCCTCAGAATTTTTCCTCCAAATTTAGGTAGATATAATTGTTTTCAAGAGTCCAACCACATGGTTTCCCAAATCAATAGTACAGGCTACCCCTAAAGCATTTATTTTATCTTATTTTATTTATTTATTTATTTATTTATTTATTTATTTATTTTTGTGGTACTGGGGTTCCTGGAAGCCCTCTACCTCCGGGCTACAATCCCAGACCGATTTTTACATTTTTATTTGGAAACAGGGTCTCCTAAGCCAGCGCGAGTGGCTGGCTTTGAACCTGCGCGATCCTCCTGTCTCTGCCTCCCAAGCGCGGGGATTACGAGCCACCTCGCCCGGCTATTTATTTTTGAAACAGGGTCTCACTGAGTTGCAAAGGGACTCACTAAGTAGCTGAGGCTGTCCCCGAACCACAGTCCTCCTGTTTCAGCCTCCCAAATGCTGGGATTACAAACCTGGGCTATCACACCCAGCTGATACTGGTTTCTTTTGCTACAAGAAAGGTTGTGCTTTAGAGCAATCAATGAAGGAGGTGATATTCAAGCTGAGCACAAGGGAGCTTAGAGGGTCAGCAATACTATCACGCCCCATACAATTAAGTAATTAATTAATTAATTTATTTATTTTTGCAATATTGGGGATGGAACCCAGGGACATTCTACCTCCAAACTACACCTCCAACCCTATTTTTTAAAAAAATCTTCATTTTGAAACAGAGTCTCACTAAGTTGTAGAGGGCCTCACTAAGTAGCTGAGGCAGTCCACAGACCTGAACTCCTCCTGTCTCAGCCTCCCAAGTACTGAGATTACAAGCATGCACCACCACACCCAGCCTATTCAATTTATATTTAGTGTTTTTCTATGATTTCTTCAGCAAACAGAGCTTGAGTGTCTAGTTGACATAGTAGTGACTTCAGGGGCATACAAAGATAGAAAAGCCATGTGCTTGTTTTACTGCCTTTTAGAAATGAAGACAGGAAGCCGGGCAGAATGGCACATGCTTGTAATCCCTGTACTTGGGAGGCCAAAGGCAAGATCGCAGGTTCAAGGACAGTCTCAGCAAGAAGTGAGACTCTAAGCCGGGCGTGGTGGCGCATGCTAATAATCCTCATGCTTGGGAGGCTGAGACAGGAAGATCGCATAGGTTCAAAGCCAGCCTCAGTTACTTAGTGAGGCTCTCAGCAACTTAGTGAGACCCTGTTTCCAAATAAAGTATAAAAATAGGTCTGGGCGTATAGCCCAGAGGTAGAAAAGCACCTGGTTACCACCCCTAGTATCACAGAAAGAAGAAAGAAAGAAAGAAAGAAAGAAAGAAAGAAAGAAAGAAAGAAAGAGGGAGAGGGAGAGGGAGAGGGAGAGAGAGAGAGAGAGAGAGAGAGGAGATTCTCATCAACCTAGTGAGACCTTGTTTCCAAATAAAAATAAAATAGAGCTGGGGGTGTAGCTCAGAGGTAGAATGCCCCTGGGTTCAATCCCCAGTGAAAGAAAGAAAGAAAGAAAGAAAGAAAGAAAGAAAGAAAGAAAGAAAGAGAAAGGAAAGAAAGAGAGAAGGAAAGACGATGACAGGTAGCTACCCAAGCAGAGTTGAGAATGGATCCACCATATGATCCACCTATAACACTCCTGGGTATCTTTCCAGAGGGACTCAAATCAGATATTATAGTGATGCATGCATATACATGTTTATAGCAGCACAATTCAGAATAGCCAAATTATGCAAACAACCTAGGTTCCATCAACAGATGAATAGATTACAAAGTTATGGGATATACACACAATGAATTCTCAGCAATAAAGAGGAACAAAATTGTGTCATTTGTAGGAAAACAGATAGACCTGGAGAACATTATGTTAAGTGAGATTAGCCAGTCACAGAAAGTGAAGGGTCATATGTGTTCTCCACGATGTGGAAGCTGGGGAGTAACTGAGACACAAGAGGGACGATAGAAAGTGGAGGAGAAACCCCAGTGGAGTGAGGGAAATGACTCGGAGGGGGGCAGGGAGAATTAAAAAGGAAACAGCTGGGCGTGGCGGTGCGCACAGGAGACACCAACACTTGGGAGGCCGAGGCAGAAGAATCTGGTTTCGCGGCCAGCCTCCTTAGGCCCTTTGCAACTCAGTGAGACCCTGTTTCAAAATAATAATAATAATAAAAAATAGGGATGGGAATGTAGCTCAGAGGTAGAATGCCCCTGGATTCCATCCCCAGTACCGCCAAAAAACAAAAAAAGAAAAGAAACACTTCCATTGGCATTTTGTACATATGTGAGAAACCCAATACCAATCTCAATAATATCCTGTATGGGGAAGGGGGCCAGGGGGAAATTCAACAAGTGCTGAGTTTATGTATGTCACTATGACTATGAACTATGGTATGCTGTGAAACTGTAATGCACGAATTAATGTATTAAAAATAGAGTGAAAGATGTATGAATAATTAAAGAAATAAAGCTCCCCAGGTGATTCTGATATGCAGCCGAATTTGAAAACCTGTGTTTTCTGCCTTTCTAGCTGAAGAAGACCAGGAACACCAACCTCACCAGGGATCTGGTTAGGAATCCAGGATCTCAGGTCCATCCCAGACCTGCAGGATTATAATGTGCATTTTAATAAGATTCCTGGGCAGCTCATTTACATTAAAGTTTGAGAAATGCTTGTTTAGGGCTTTGGTATTCAAACTCTCATTATTCCACTTAGACTACTATTACTAGCTCCATGTCCTTAATAAAGAAGCTCTTAACTCTCCATCATACAGCTCCAATTTAGGCTGGATGTGATAGGGTGGCGCCCATTTATATTCCCAGTACTTTGGGAGACTGAGACAGGAATATCACAAGTTTACAGCCAGCCTCAGTTACTTAGTGAGGCCCACCGCAACTTAGTGAGACCCTGTTTCCAAATAAAAAATAAAAATAGGGCTGGGGATGTGGCTCGGAGATAGAGCACCCCTGGGTTCTATCCCCAGTACTGCAAAAAGGGGGTGGGGGGACAAAGCTCCAATTCAACCTGATTTATTGGCCCCAAAAGTGACCTTCGAGGAAACTATGGCCTTTTACTTTCTACTGTTTGGGAACTGGGGGAGAAAAGTTATATTGCTAATGATGTCTAAGAGAACCTGGGATCAGTCCATCCCACAAGAGTCAGAAGAATGGCTGCAGGCTGCCTTCCTCCTCCTGCGTCAGACAGAGGGACTTGGCAGACACCCCCAGCCTCAGGGTGACCATCCCCGAGGCTGCCACGCTGATGAATAAAGAACACTCTCCAGCAGAAGTGGTCATGCTCTCAGAGTTCAGCTGTTTCCCCGTTGCTGTTTCTGTCACAGATCCACAAATGACATCAACAATCCCCCCTCCCAGTGGAGACCTTGTTACTCTTCATCCATCTCCTATTTCTTAGTTCTTGCATTCATTTGCCATTGCTTTCCAAAGCTGTTGGCTTCACCTTGTCTCCACCAAGTTCATGGAACTGTTTTTTACTTTTAGAACAAGATTTTTGCAAGTGATGCTAATTTTCAGAACATCCATTCACCACCCTGTGATCACTTAATCTCATCATTAAATCTGAAACCAGCAGTCCTTGGGCAGCCTGGCCTGTCTCTGTGGGTCAGAGGGAGGAGAGGCAGAGGATGTCTCAGAGAGACAGGGCTGAGCACAATGTATGGGTGGGTTTGGAGGCAGCCTTATAACTGGGAAATTCACCCCCTGAACCTATTTTCACAGCTCTAAGGTAGAGAAAATGATTTCTGTTTCGGAGTCGTCATGAGGATTAACTGAGCCGCTGACATGCACTGACAGACAGTAAGGAATCTATAATAGTGACTTATTACTGCATTAACAAATTACCCCAGGCCTTAGTAGCTTAAAATGATAAAAATGTATTTTCTCACAGTCCCTGTGGGTCATGGAGCAGCCTAGCTGAGTGATTCTGGCTTAGGCTTTCTCGTGAAATTGTCTGTGGCGGCAGTCGTCTGCAGGTTTGCTCTGTGTCTAAGGTGGTTCATTTACACAGCTGTTGGCAGGAGGCCTCAGTTTCTTAACACATAGACCTTACCTCTCCCCTCCGCTCCAGTCCACAAACCTTCAGATAAGGAAGACAGTGGAAGCCATTCAGCGCTTCTCACTCCTAAGCACTTTGGCTGAACTGGAAGCTTCCGTTCAAGACAGAAAGTCACGATTCAGAAATTCAGGACTCAGAATTTATCCCAGTTCATCTGAAGGACATGGAGGCACCTGGGGTGACCTTTTTCCCTGTTCTTTGCTACTTGCTCGCTTTCTCCTTGAAATGATTCATTCTGTGCATTTTCACCTTTTTTTTTGTACTGGGATGGAACCAAGGGGCTTTCTATGTCCAGGCTACACTCCTAGACCTACTTTATATTTTATTTGGAAACAGAGTCTCAATAAGTTGCTGAGAACCTCACTAAGAGCTGAGGCTGGCTTTGAACCTGTGTGATCCTCCTGTCTCAGCCTCCCAAGTGCAGGGATTACAAGCGTGCGCCACCACGCCCGGCTTCATTCTGTGCATTTTATTATATCTAAGATGTCAGGTACAGTCATAAACTCTAGCAGTATGCTACCTGGAATTGCCCTCCTCATTCTGAAATGGCCACCCTCGAATACAGATTATTTTCTTATGGGTCCCTGACAATGAGACTGTATAACTGAATTTATTTGCAGAGTGGTGGGGTCACCATGATTTTTGACTCAGCTCTCCAGTAGCAACTGTCAAATATCCAGAAAGAAAAGAGCGAGCTAGCATCAAGTTCACTGAAGTTTGCAGTGGGAGGCATGATAAAAGAAGGACCACCCCTTCCCTTCTGTAAGATCCTGGTTGATAGTCAAAGGTGTGTCATTTTTAAGCCTGTAGCTAACAATGATACGTGAGAAGACCTTCAGGATATTGTCCTCCTAACAGATTCCATGCTGGAGCGTTGATCACAACTCAGGCAGGGGAAGGATGGGTGGATGGATGAATGGATAGATGGACGGACGGACAGACAGACAGATTCACTAATTTTATTTTTTCGGTACTGGGGATTGAACCCAGGAACATTCTACCTCCAACTGCACCCCCAGCCTGATTTTTTATTCTTTTCTTTTTTGCAGGTCTAGGGATGGAACCCAGGGACATTCGACCTCTGAGCTACATGCCTTGCCCTATTTTTATTCTTTATTTTGAAACAGGGTCTCACTAAGTTACGGAGGGCCTCACTAAGTAGCTGAGGCTGTTTGCAAACCATGATCCTCCAGTCTCAGCCTCCCGAATGCTGAGATTACAAGCATGCACCACCATGCCTGGTTTATGAGGGACTTTTCTGTGGGAAAGTGTATGAGGCTTCTCTCCCAGAGGCCGAA
Organism: Muscardinus avellanarius; assembly: GCF_963383645.1. Lineage (NCBI taxonomy): Eukaryota > Metazoa > Chordata > Mammalia > Rodentia > Gliridae > Muscardinus > Muscardinus avellanarius. Next base: position 83,525,156 of record NC_137788.1, on the reverse strand, counting down.
CCTTTAGGTAAGAAAGATGTGCTTGAAAGAGGTCTCTTTGGAGCTGGGCATGGTTGTGCACGCTTGTAATCCCAGCATTTAGGAGGCTGAGACAGGAGGATCGCGGTTCACAGCCAGCTTCAGCTATGTAGTGAGGCCCTTTGCAACTCAGTGAGATCCCGTTTCAAAATAAAGAATAAAAAATAGGGCTGGGGGTATAGCTTGGAGGTTGAATGCCCCTGGGTTCCATTCCCAGTACCATAAAAAGGAAGGAAGGAAGGAAAGAAGGAAGGAAGGAAGGAAAAGAAAGAATAAGTCTCTTTGAGAAACGGCATTAAGTCCTGTCTGCCCAAAAGTTGTTTCCCTCGGATTCATTTCACCAAGTTTGGCTGCTCAGTCACTCAGAGGCTGCCGCAGCTATGGCCCAAGGAAATCCGGCTACTTCTCACACAGCAGCAGACCTTGGCCTCATCCACATGCAGCTGGGTCTGCGGGAATGCAGGATGCTGGAGTTAAGAAATCACAGAAGCTTCCACCCAGATTTCAAAGGCAGGCTGTGTGGCCAGGCAACTTACATCAGGGTCAGAGACCCTGTGGGCAGCCCCGAGGGGGCAGTGCATGAAACTTAAGAACAGAGCTGAAGCTGCAGGGGGATGCTATGAATTAGAGAGGCCAGGATATGGAACACCTGCTGGAAAAGGCTGCAGTCTGCAGGGAGAGCCCGCCTGAGAGAGCAGCCACGCGGGCTGCAGCCACCAAGGCACAGGGCCGGGACACGCAAGCCCTCTGTGACCCGTCTCGCCACTGCTGCCCCCGAGGCCGGAGTGCAGCCGCTGGGTTTAATGTCTGCCGGGCTGTGTTTTTTGTTTTTGTTTTTCTGCAGTACTGGGGATGGAACCCAGGAGCATTCTATCTCTGAGCTATATCCCCAGCCCTATTTTTTATTCTTTATTTTGAAACAGAGTCTCACTGAGTTGCAAAGGGCCTCACTAAGTAGCTGAGGTTTTCCAGCTGTGTTTTGGTCTTACTCTGGTCCCATGTGGTGGGGTGTTTGGATTTGGCTATGGAATGTCCCCTAGAAAAGCTCATGGGTTAGCAGGGCAGCAGTGTTCAGAGGTAAAATAGTTGACTCTGGAGGGCTTTGACCTCATCAGTGAATGCACCCATTGGATGGATTCATCATTTGAACAGATTGGCTGGGCCGTAACTGCAGTCAGGTGGGGGGTGTGGCTAGAGGAGGTGCCACCCGGGGGACTTATCTCTCCCCCTGCTTTTCTCTTGCCCTCTCTGTTTCAGCTGCCAGGAGTGGAGCAGCTTCCCCCATGATGTCCCGGCCCCTGGTGATCTTACCTTGGAGCTGAGGTTCATGGACTGGAACTCTGAGACTGTGAGTCAAAGAAACCTTTTCTCCTCTAGGTTACTTTGTCAGGTATTTTAGTCACGGCAACAAAAAGCTGACTAAGATAGAAATTGGTGTCTCGTTTATTGCCTTTCCTCGTGTGGCCTTAACACAGCATCAGAGTAGGTTACAAGGCCCAGCATTTCCTAGTCACCTTTGACCACGGAGATCTCTTTAGCTTGGGCTCCCATGAAAGCACCAGTGTGTTTTCCTTCTTCTCTCTCTCATTTCCTCCTTCCTTCCTTCCCTTACTCTTTTTCTCTTCTTTCCCTCTTTCTCATCCTCCCTCCTTCCCATTTTCTCCTTCCTCACTATCTCTCTTTCTCCCTCTTTTCCTGTCTCCTTCCCTTCTTCCCTTTAGATGTGTTTATAAACAGCCTGCATTTAGAGTCAAGAGACCTAGAAACCTGGCCCGGTCTTGTCCCTAACTTAGGGTGAGTCCCTCACTCTCCCTGGACCTCCATGTCGTGTCCTCTCCTGTAAAAGGAGGGGCTGCCCGGGTGATCCTTCGCATCCTCCCTAGCTCTGAAACGCCTCCATCCTCTGAAGTCCACAGACTGCAGGCAGGAGCAGAGAGGGCCCTTCTTTGATAAGTGGCGTCAAGACAGCCCCGGGCTGGTCTCTTCTGCCAGACTTCCCCGCTGTGTACAGTCCCAGTGCAGCAGCTGTCACTGAGATCCCCCTACTGGTTCCAGATAGGCCTGCTTTGGATAAATGACACACTTGTCTTACTAAATCTGACCAACTCAAATCATGCCATATGCACCTTATTACAAACCTGTCCCCGTGCCAGCCGGGTGGATGTGCTCCTTTCTGGGATTCCAGCTAAGGGGTGACATGGCCCTAATGGTGGTGCAGCTGGCCTAGAGAAGTGGTCTGTTTTACTTGTCAGCCCCTGTGTCCTGTGTAAATCCTGATTCTCGCCAGGTGTGGTGGCGCACGCCTGTAATCCCAGCACTTGGGAGGCTAAGATAGGAGGATCACGCAGGTTCAAAGCCAGCCTCAGCTACTTAGTGAGGCTCTCAGCAACTTGGTGAGACTGTTTCCAAATAAAATATAAAATAGGTCTGGAAGTGTAGCCTAGAGGTAGAAAGCCCCCGGGTTCCATCCCCAGTGCCACACACAAAAATAAATAAATAAATAATTACTGATTCTCAGCCCGGCGTGGTGGCACGCGCTTGCAATCCCAATACTTGGGAGGCTGAGACAGGAGGATCCAGGGTTTGTGGCCAGCCTCTGCCACTTAGCGAGGGCCTCAGCAATTGAGTGAGACTCTGTTTCAAAACAAGAAGTATAATAAGGCTAGGGTGTAGCAGACCTGCAGAGAGCAGGACTTAGTTTGCTTTCCACACAAGAAGTGTGAGTGTCCTGCCTGGGTAGCCTGTGGTTTTCTCCGAAGAGACCTTAACACACCCCCCCCCCACACACACACACAGATACCTCTGCATCTGAGGATGGAGCCCAGAGTCTCGACATGCTGGGCAAGTGCTCCTCCACTGAGCTCCAGCCCAGCCCCAAGACCTTAACTTTTAAGTGCCTTGGTTGCTTTTCCCTACCAGGAGTGTAACCCTGCAAAATACATTAGCTGCTGCCAGAAGGAGAATGTGCCAAGAGAGGCTGCTGCTTTGCAGCTCTCAGAAGCGAAGCAGAGTGGGATGGGCTGGCTTCTCAAGGCCAGGCTGCCCCTGGAGGGTGCTGCAGGCCGATACTGGTGCCAGCCGGAGCTGCCAGCTCAGGTGGACACAGAGAGGACAGACACAGAGAGGTGAAACAGAGAGGACAGACACAGAGAGGTGACACAGAGAGGACAGACACAGAGAGGTGACAGACAGCCCTGGAAATGATTCTATAGCCCTGATGTGGAGTAGGGAGGGGATGTAGGTGTAGGGCTGAGATAGTTTATCTTGGATTACTGAACAGGGTTTGTGTGTTCTGCCGTCCTTACTTGACCTTGTGTGTGGAGACAATGTTACACACTGGTCTGTCGCCCAGAGACTCCATTCCAGAGCTCACTAAAGCACAGAGGGGTCTCAGGACCTGTGAGTTCTAATCCATTGCTGGGGAGCTGAGGAAGGGGATGGCTTGGAATAAAACACAGCCACAGCCAATCCCAGCAAAGCTGCCTCTTCTTTCTCTTTCCTTCCTTCTTTCTTTCTTTCTTCTTTCTTTTCTTTTCTTTTCTTTTTTTATGGAACCCAGGGCATTCTACTTCTAAGCCACACCCCCAGCCCTATTATTTATTTATTTATTTATTTACTTATTTATATTTATTTATTTATTTATTTTTGGTGGTACCAAGGGTGGAACCCAGGGGCTTTTCTACCTCTGGGCTACACTCCCAGATCTATTTTTATACTTTATTTGGAAACAGGATCTCACTAAGTTGCTGAGAATCTCACTGAATACTTAGGCTGGCTTCAAACCTATGTGATCCTCCTGTCTCAGCCTCCCAAGCGCTGGGATTACAAGTGTGCACCACCACGCCCGGCTTTTATTTTTTATTTTGAAACAGGGTCTCACCGAGTTGCAAAGGGCCTCACTAAGTAGCTGAGGCAGGCTGCGAACAGCAATCCTCCTGTCTCCACCTCCCAAATGATGGGATTAAAAGTGTGTGCTAGTGCCAGGCGTGGTAGCTGGTGGCACACGCTTGTAATCCCAGAGCTTGGGAAGCAGAGACAGGAGGATCGCACAGGTTCGAAGCCAGCCGCGCAGGCTTAAGAGACCCTGTTTAAAAAAAAAAAAAAAGTATAAAATAGGTCTGGGAGTGTAGCCCGGAGATAGAAGGGTTTCCAGGAACCCCAGTACCACCAGAAAAAAAAAAAAAAAAAAAAAGGCATGTGCTACTATGCTTTTCTTTTTCTCTTTCTTTCCTTCTTTTCCTTTGGGGTGCTGAAAATTGAATCCAGGGCCTCACACGTGCTAGGCAAGGACGTGTGAGGCGCATCCCCAGCCCACAGAGCTGCCTCTGTGCAGTTTTCTGGGGATGGTTTGGATCTTCCCTGGAGAGGGACTCCCTGTGGGGCCACCTGGACGTACAGAACAAGGTGCCCGGAGGAAACTCGTCTAAATCTGAATTAAGTGCTTTTCTGGTTTTGTTGTTGTTTATGAAACAAAATAAATGAGGAGGAAGGGCCCTGGCAGGCAGCCTTGGGCTTACAAAGTGGGGATAAAAAAATGTCACTTGAGGAATGGGGAGAGGAGACAAAGCGGCTAGTGTGGCAGGAAGCCTGGGAGGAATAAATCCAGGAAGAAAGGCGGGGGCCTGCCCTGAGGTGGGGGGCAAAGGGAGAGGGAGCTCCTGGAGCAGGGGGCGGGTGGCGGGGGCGCCCACGGCAGGGGAGCCGAGCCTGTCAGCATGTCTCCCTGGTGCAGAGCTGTCCTCTGTGGCCTGTGGATCCCAGCGATCGCTGGCTCCATGTTGGAGGGGTCCAGCCAGTCCTCTCAGCGGCACCTGCCCACGGGCCAAGGCTGAGCACCCGCGCAGGCCCTGCCCTGTGCGAGCACTGGCCCACAGCTCACAGAGGCCACAGAGGCGTGGGGCTTCCGAGGGAAAGTGTGGAGAGAAGTTGTTTTCATCTCTGGTGCCTTCTTCTTTGGGCGTCCTCACCATGTCTCAAAGCAGTTCACAAGGCTTGCATAGGGTGCACGATGTCAGAGGGCGGGCGTGGCCTGGGCCAGGAGTGTGGGCCAGGCCTGCGGTGATGGCCCCCAGTTCGTTTGTTTACTCAACAAGCATTAACTGAATGTGTACAAGAAGAGAGAAAACAAGACACAGTCCCTGATCTCTTGGATTCCAGCTCACATGCTAGGTTCTTTGAACCCAGGGGCGTTCTACTTCTGAGTTCTACCCCCAAACCTGTTTTATTTTTTGTTTTGAAACAGAGTCTCACAAAGTTACGGCATGCTGGCCTTGAACCTGGGACCCTCCTGTCTAGGTCGCCTTCTAATGAGGGGTGATCAGCAAATAAATAATAAGGTGCTTTTTCATGCTGTCTAAGTAGGCTCCTTGTTTGTCATCACTCCCCAGCCTGATTAAAGCTGCTGGAGACCAAGTCTTCTCAGCTCTGAAGCAACAGCTGAAACCAGTCCGGGCACAGCCCCTCCCTCTCCTCACCCTCCCCACAGACCTTCTCAGCCGTCCCTGGCCGCCGCCAGGGGGCGCCACACGCTGCCTCTCTGCAGTGGCTTGGCCATTAAAACAGGTTCAGAAGCCCACTATGTGGTTTGAACTCCGACTCTGATGCTCACTGGCTCACCCCCATTCTCTTGTAATATGGAAAAAATGAGTCTAATAATAGGTCCTACCTCGTAGGGTTGTTGAGGATTACAAGGTAGATACTGGGTACACATCACAGGTGCTCAGTGTTGCAGGGGAAAAAGATAGAAATATAGAGATAGTTACAGCCCTGTGCCGAAGTGGGGAACAGGGGGGCAATTCGAGTGAAAATGCCAAAGAACTCCAGTTTACTGAGTTTTTATCCTGTTTAAGTCCAGCAGGTCCCTTTGATTTTTGGAAATCATGTTACACCTTATCGCCAGCTCCTGCTCTGCTTCTGTTATCTCTCCAGCTGGATTTATGGCCTAAAAGGGGGAAACATCTCTGTCTTCAAACACAGGCCCAAATTTATGGCCGGAGGGGGAGACATCTCTGTCTTCAAACACAGGCTTTTACATTCCGTCTTCTCCCCCAAACTGTGTCAAATTGTTCTTAGAAATGCAAGAACATGTTGGCTAACCCTGGCTTTCTTAGTAAAAAAAATATGTTTCAAGGTTGGACATCTTTCCCAGGATTAATACATTAATACTTTTTAAACTCTCTTCCCAATACCAGTACACTCAGCAAATGCTAATTCTTATTGTTTGGCGGTGGTTATAATCATTCTCACAGAGGGGTGTCTTGATAATGCACCCTTGGAATAGAGCCAGAATATGATTCCAAGACATTTGATCACCTTTCTTTTCTTTTCTACAACCCCAGCTCTTTTTATTTTATTTCGAAACTGAGGCTTGCTACATTGCTGAGTTGCTTAGGCTGGCCTTGACACTGTGATCCTCCTGTCTCAGCCTCCCAAGTACTGGGATGTCGGGCATGTGCCACCACACTCAGCATCTGATCACTTTTCAAATAGTTCCAACCTTTCACCACCCAGTATCTGCTCATTGAGACAGGCCCTATTTGTCTTCCTTCCCCCTCTCCCAGTGTTGGAGATTGAGCCCACCAGGCCTTGCACATGCTAAGGAAGCACTTTACCTCTGAGATGCACCCCTGTCTCCCCTATAGTCCTTGGGGCTGTGATGTAGACAGGCAGCTTGGTATATGCAGACTTTTCTTTTTTCTTTTTTCTTTTTTGCGGGTCTGGGGATAGAAACCAGGGGCATTCTACCTCCAAACTACACCCCCTGTCCTATTTTTTATTCTTTATTTTGAAACTGGGTCTCACTGAGTTGCAGAGGGCCTCACTAAGTAACTGAGGCTGTCCGCGAACTGCGATCCTCAGGTCTCAGCCTCCTGAATGCTGGGATTACAAGTGTGTGCCACCACACCCAGCTTTTTATTCTTTATTTTGAAACAGGGTCTGACTGAGTTGCAAAGGACCTAAGTAGCTGAGGCTGTCTGCGAACCTAGATCCTCCTGTCTCAGCTTCCCAACTGCTGGGATTACAAGCATGGGTCACTACGCCTGGTTTACTGCTGACATTTTTAAAAGCCTTCTTTGCTACTATTTCAGAGCTCTGTTTGCATCCAAGAACTGTTACTAAGAGAAATTAAAGGCAGCTGCCCACAGTTTCCCCAGCTTTCCCATGGCCCAGTCTTCCCAGTTACCTCCAGGATGGGGAGATCGGAGGAGGCTCTTCAGGATACCTGGACCCTCTTATCTCTAAACCTAAAAAGATTCCAAGTTGGGAGGGTCTCAAAGCGTCTCAAGGAAGGAGGGCAGTTTTGCTTAGCACAGAACCCTCAGCGGTGAAGAAAAACCGCCAAGAGGAAAGTGATAATTTGAAGATTCTGTCGGCTAAAGGGTACTTACAACATAAAAAGCAATACAGCCGGACTTGGTGGCAGCTCATGTTTATAATTCCAGCGCTTGGGAGGCTGAGACAGGAGGATCGCACAGGTTCGAAGCCAGCCTCAGCTACATAGTGAGGTTCTCAGCAACTTAGTGAGACCCTGTTTCAAAGTAAATTACAAAATAGGGCTGGGGGTGTAATCCGGAGGTAGAATGCCTCTGGGTTCCATCCCCAGTACTGCTAAAAAATTAATAAATAAATAAAAACTAAAAAGCAATACATTATTTAATCTCTGCCCCAATTCCCAGCATAAAGCTTCTAAAACCTTCATGCTTTTTGGAGTGATAGGGGTGATAACATTTTTTGGGATAAAATCTGGTCTCAGTCCCTGGTCCCTGACACAAGAGACTAAAGACCTTTAGAATCTCTGGAGTAATGAATGTCTTTGTAAATATTAATGAGGTGACTTCCTTAGAGAAGAGGGGACTAGGCAGTTCAGGATGGGGTCTGGTTACCTGGGAACCAACCACATGATAAAGAGCTAGAGCTTTCAGCCCCACCCCCTGATCTCTAGGGAGAGGGGAGAGGCTGGGGAGGTGGTTCTGTCACCAAAATCCATTGCTATACCACTCCTGGGTATCTTTCCAAAAGGGCCTCAAATCAGAGAACTACAGTAACATGAATATCCATGTTCATAGCATAATTCACAGCAACCAAATTATGGAACCAACCTAGGTGTCCATCAACAGATGAATAGATTACAAAATTATGGGATATTCATACACTGGAATTCTACTCAGCAGTAAAGAAGAATGAAATTATGTTATTTGCAGGAAAATGGATGGACCTGGAGGACATTATGTTAAGTGAGATTAGCCAGTCACCAAAAGTGAAAGGTTATAGGTATTCTCTAATATGCAGAAGCTAAGCCCTGGCACCCAGAGCATAGCCTGGTGTTTCATAGGACAAACACCTGGCCTGCAATAAATGGTCAAGGAATGAGTGAAAGTACTACTGCTCCCTGCCCCACGTTACAGGTGAGGAAACCGAGGCCAGAGTGATGAAGTAGCTTGCTCAGATACAGCTAGGAAGTAGCAGAACAGGGGTACAACTCCAGACGGCACAGATCTGGAGACACAGCTGTGATAGTAGACCGCCAGCTCAGGTGCACAGCAGGTGAGTCAAGGGCAGGCCGAGTCAGGGTCGTGTGTGGCAGCAGAGATCTAGGTGTTCAGCCCGCAAGCCCTGAGAGGCGGCAGGCACTGAAGGTCAGGGTCAGTACTTTTCTTTTCTTTCCTGTGGTGCTGGGGATGGAGGCATGCACCTATCCTTTGTACATTTTTTAACCTTGTGCATTAGTGTGATCCTGACTAAGGGTATTGATATCGGCATGTCCAGGATATAATGATACACAGAAACCAACAATTATTTCTCAACTCCTCTTGTGTGCAAAGCCCTGAGCTAGGTGTTAAGAGAAATATCATTAACTATGAAAAGAGACATTTGGCCCTCAAGAAATTTATAATATAATTGCGGAAAACTTTAACACATGAAAAAATAAATAGCAAAGTCAATGGTATTAAAAGTATCATAAAAATCTGGGTGTGGTGTTGTACACTTGTAATCCCAGCATTTGGGAGGCTGAGACAGGAGGATCTGGGTTCATGGCCAGCCTCAGCTACTTAGTGAGGCCCTTTGCAACTCAGTGAGACTCTGTTTCAAAATAAAGAATAAAAAATTGGGCTGGGGGTGTAGCTTGGATGTAGAATGCCCCTGGGTTCCATCCTCAGTACTGCAAAAAAAAAAAAAAAGTATGGTAAAAAAAAAAGCACATGTTTATTGTTACGGTGAAATATGTTGCAGTGTGTAGGGTCCTGGACACAATTTCCCTCAAACCCCAACAAAACCCCAAAAAACAGAAAAACCGCGGGTTCTTGTCCTGAGCTAAGGATAAGTATACATATCTCGGATACTTGCTGAAGATTTAAAGAAGTTTATTAAAAAGATACAAATACAGAAGATAGTTACAGCTCCATGCAAATGGCATGGGGGGTGTGGTTCGAATCAATTCACCACCCAAAGATACAGCACGTGGACCAGACATTTTATACCCGTGACCTCCGTCTTATTCACGTAATTCTGATGCAGTGAACGTTGGTAAGGTCCCTCCCCCAGCAAGGTGTGGTAAGGTGTCTCCTTTCATGAAGGGAGAAGGTCAACCCCCTGCTCCATCCTCCCTATACTATCCTGTAGAGCTGTCTTTAGAAAGAGGAAGCCCTAGCTCCCCTCTCCTATTGACTTGCTAATTACTTTTAGCTAAGTCAATCTAAGTTTCAATAGCTGTTCCCTCCCTGACCAAAGCCAAGCCTTTCTCTCTCCAGGTCTGCCATTTTGACACAATTATTTCGGAAATATATCTATTAATAATCAGAGCTTTCTCAAATCTTCCTAAGCCATTCCCAGTACTGGTACAGTTATCAGCCACAGGGGCTAGAGAAACTGCACACTCAGGAAGGAACCCGGGAGGCTTCCTGGGGCCTGGCAGAGCGCTGGCAGGCTTAGGAAAAAGTGAACAAGAGGGCAGGGAGGAGAACTCTTGGGACAGAAAGTTCTGCAAAGGCCTGGGCAGGGGCCTGGAGGGCGTCCTGAGGCTTGGGAGCAGAGGAGGGTGAGCTGAGGAGCACAAAGGGGAAAGGGTTTTGAAAGCGGGATGAAGGTACTGTATGCATAGATGTCTATCCATTATGTACTTGGGAAGCAGCCCAGAGACAGAGAAGGAAAGTAAAAGGGGATTAAAGATGGAAATACTGCCAGAGGACCCAAGGGAAGGCCAGAAGAACGTGGTGGAGAAGGGCACAGGCTAATTTTAGAGCCAGCCTCGCTTCCAGTCCCACCTCTGCCACTGCTGAGCTCTCTGAAAGGCCAAACCACTCAACCTTTCGGACACCCATTTTCTCATCTGTAAATTAAGAAAAACAAACAAAAAACTGATGAAATGGCTGAGAAGCTAATTTAATGAGATAGTATGATACCATATGTAAAGCACTCGGCACAGTGTTCAAAACATGGTAGCTTTCAGAAAACACTGAGAGAGCTGGGCGTTACGGTGGTACAGAAAAACTGTACCGGTGTGAGATGTAGCCGCACGTTCTTGTTCTTAGTTATCTTGGAAAAAATAGCCAGAACTCCTCTATTTCTTTCTTTCTTTCTTTCTTTCTTTCCTTCTTTCTTTCTTTCTTTCTTTCTTTCTTTCTTTCTTTCTTTCTTTCTCTCTTTCTTTTTTCTTCTTATTTATTTTATTTTTTGCTGTAAGCTTAAGCAGTTTCATTATTCCAAAGTAAGAAAGAACGGACAGAATTAGATTAAAAGCACTATATCATAAAGAGAGAATGACAGTGGAGTGACTTGAAAATAAGTCACTGGTGTTATGGATACAGAACAGTTTTTATAAAGAATTTTATCTCGTACCTTTGCCTAACCAATCATCTTCTGACCCGAATAGATCCGCCCCTTCTCCGGGGAAAGTCTTTTGATGTGGGGATTCACTTTCTTACATTTTGTCTGACCAACAGTCTTCTTCCTGTAGGAGCAAGCTCAAATCTTTAAGACCTCCAAAATGTGTAACATGTGTTACTTTGATTATCAAGTCAGGTATCTCCTGAAGGCGTATGCCCTCCTCCCACATTCTAGTCTGTCTGCTGGAAGTTACTAGCCTTCTATTTTGCTCCCTCTGTTTTCTTGCTAATCACTCTTGGTGCTGGGAACTATGCAGAGTCCCTTCCCATCTGAGTGCCTGCCTGCACCCAAGCTCTGACTTTCTAATATCAAAGCTATTTTCAAATACATTTTGAAGACCTTTCCCAATACCAGCACACCGGGCGTGGTGGCACACGCTGGTAAATCCCAACTTTTGGGAGGCAGAGACTGGAGAATCACGTTTCGTGGACAGCCTCAGCTATTTAGTGAGGCTCTTTGCAACTCAGTGAGAACCTGTTTCAAAATAAAGAATAAAAAATAGGACCGGGGGCCAGGCGTGGTGGCGCACGCTTGTAATCCCCGCGCTTGGCAGGTTCGAAGCCAGCCTCGCTGGTTTAAGAGACCTTGTTTCCCAATAAAATATAAAAAATAGGTATGGGAGTGTAGCCCGGAGGTAGAAGGGTTCCATCCTCCCCCTCAAAAAAATAGGACTGGGGTGTAGCTCGGAGGTAGAATGCCCCTGGCTTCCATTCCAGTACCGCAAAAAGGTAAAAAAAAAAAAAAAAAAAAAAAGCTAAACCAAACTCTGGCAGAAACAGGACAGGAAGCTGAAAAGATAACAGACCGCAGCAGCAGGGAGTCCTGTTACCAGGACAGGGTTGGTTGAACAGGATGTGGGGGAGGGGCAGGAAAACAGATGGCTGAGGAGGAAATGTGGAACAATCCAGGAAGGTATCACCCTCTCAGGCTCAGGACAGACAAGCCCGTTCTATTATTAGAAGGATTTTTCTTTTCTTTTCTTTTGAATTCTTAGACTGTTTGCCTGCCTGCCTTGAAGGCAGCTTCAGGAACTAAGCAAAATTCAAGTTGGTACCTGTGTTTATAATTATAGCTACGGTAGTTTGGGGGATTTTTGTTGTCGCATTCCTGAATATCTTGGCCCTCGCTATGATGATTGTGTTGACATTGTCAATCAAGAACTCAGTGGGCAATAGCTAAAATGCCCTCGCTACCACCATCGGTGCTTGTTTAAACAGTTGTAATTTCTAAAGGATTTTGTGAATTACCAATGAAAGCAAAGCTAGAAATTACAACATAAGTTCAAAGTATGGCTTGGGGGATACCGTCTGTAGAAAACATAAAACTCTATTTTCCTGTCAATTCCTGAGGAAAAGTTCTGCTACGGTAACAGAATCAACTAGATCACCATCGTGGGTGTGGCTAATGTACATTATGAGCTTGCCCTGCACCAGGTTCTGTGTGTGGTGGTGAGCTAGACAACACAGCCCTTCTTCACGTGGAATTTTCTAGTACACTTTCCCATATAACCCTTTGCCTTCTGTATAGCCAGATGGCCTGACGAGGAGGCATCTACTTGTTCTTGGGAGGAAAGGATGTACCTGTGGCTGTCCCGTTCATGTTCTTTCCTGGAATCCTTGGTGCGTGAGGCATCACTCCACAAATGGTGCATGACCCTTTCCCGTGTCTCATTTCATTTTCTCCTCAAAAGAAGCCTGTGAAGCAGGTCAATTTGGGTAACAGGCTCTCCCAGGTGGATGAAGAGTGACTTCCTCCGGTGGTAGGGAAGGCCTCCGCCATTCTCCAGCCCAGAGCTGATTCCGGCCCTGTGACACCGACCGCTCGCAGCCGAATCCAAGGCACCAACTTACCAGGGAGTTAGCAGCGTCATTCCACACACATGGCCACCCCGTGAGACTCCTTCCTCAGAACAGACATAGAGCCCATGTGTTGAGTTACCAAATCTCTAGAGTACCAAGATCCCCAAAACTTGGTACAATTGAAACCCAAGATACCCCCAAATTTGAAGCCAAGAGAAAACGGCTCATGTTCACCACTATAGATGTTTCTGTTTTGAAGGTGAGCTTGAGTGAAAGAAGAAACAATTAATGTTGCTGAAAAATATTTCTTCCTTCTTGACCTATGTGGTGAGCCGCCATTGAAAGATGGCGCCGGCTTCCTGCCTCTGAGCTTGATTAGGCACATGGCTGTGCAGGAAGCAACTCCATATTTGGAGGCTAGGGTTGCGTAACACATGACGTGGTGGTGACCTGACGAGCGTGAGCCAGTGAGTGAGTGAGATGTGGCAAGAAGTGATTGGGTGAGTTAATGTTTATAATGCCCTGCACGAGGCAGATCTTCGCCATTCCGCCATTACGAGTATCCTGAATAAACGGCTTGCAAGAAGAGCTTCGTGTCGTGTCTTAATCGCTGGTCGAGGGACGCGACAGACCTACTTGCTTCTCATAATTCTCCTCTGAGCTTCTCCTTAAAGCCTACAAAATGTATCTCCCTGGTGTCCTGGAAGAGCATTAAATAGATATAAAGCAATAATGAACAGCTCTGGGCCACCTAAGAGATGATAAGCGTGGCTAAGAGGTACAGTGGTCAAGAAACACCTGCTGGGAAGGCACAGGGCTCACAGTGGGGGCCAGCCAGCTATGCAAGTTTTCTTTTGGGGGGAGATTGAACCCAGGGTCATTCTACCTCTGAGCTACACACCCAGTCCATTTTTTTATTCTTTATTTTGAAACAGGGTCTCACTGAATCGCAGAGGGTCTCACTAAGTAGCTGAGGCTGGCAGCAAACCAGAGAGAGCCTCCTGTCTCGGCCTCCCAAGTGCTGGGATTACAAGGGTGCGCCACCATGCCCAGCCCAGGTATGCAAGTTCTGTGCGGCCAGTTGTGCACGTTGCTCTAGGAAAGAAGGCAAGAGTTCAGGGAGGAAAAAACAAAAAATGTACATGTGGGCACCTAAGCTCTTGAGAAGGCTGTGAAGGAATTGTGAGCAGAAACTTGAAGTTTGTATAAGACCTCAGTTTCTGTTTTTTTTTTTTTTTTTTTTTTTTTTTGTCATTACTAAGGATGGAACCCAGGGGCATTCTACCTCTGAGCTACGCCCCCAGCCATTTTTTTTTTTTTTTTTTTGGTGGTACTGGGGGTGGAACCCAGGGGCTCTCTACCTCCGGGCTATACTCTCAGACATTTTTTATATTTTATTTGGAAACAGGGTCTCACTAAGTTACTGAGAGCCTCACTAAGTAGCTGAGGCTGACTTCGAACCCGTGCGATCCTCCTGTCAGCCTCCCAAGTGCGGGGATTACAAGCGTGCGCCACCACGCCCGGCTCCCAGCCTACTTTTTTATTCTTTATTTTGAAACAGGGTTTTGCTAAGTTGCGGAGTGCCTAAGTAGCTGAGGCTGGTCTCGAACCTACAGTCCTCCTGTCTCAGCCTCCGAAGTACTAGGATTCCAAGTGTACGCCACCAGGCCTGGCTCAGTTTCTGTTCTGCCTTTGAAAACAATCCCTGCCATGCGTGGTGAGACACGCTTGGAATACCAGCAATTAAGAGGCAGAGACCTGAGGATTGCAGGTATGTGGCCAGCCTCAGCAACATGAAGTCCTCCACAACTTAGTGAGACTCTGTTTCAAAATAAACAATTAAAAATAGGACTAGGGGTGTAGCTCAGAGGTAGAATGCCCTTGGGCTCGATCCCCAGTACCCCCCCCACACACACACACGCATGCACCAGAATCCTTGGGTTAGCGTTTAAAGCTCTGCAGCCCAAACCTATTAAAATAAAATATTCAAGCCGAGCAAAGTGGCACACACCTGTAATCACACTTTGGAGGCTGAGACAGGAGAATTGCAAGTTTGAGGACAGCCTCAGCAAGTGACTCTAGCCAACCTAGTGAGACCCAGTTTCCCAATAAGAAATAAAATGAGGTTGGGGTATAGCCTAGAGGCTGAAGGCCCCCGGGCTTCACTCCAAGTACCACACACACACCAGAAAAGAAAAAAGAAAAAGAAAGAACGTGTTCACCTGGGCATGGTAGCGCATACCTGTAATTCCAGGACTTGGACAGCTAAGACAGAAGGACTGCAGGTTTGAGACCAGCCCCAGCATTCTCAGCAACCTACCAAGACTCTCTTTCAAAAATAAAATAAAATAAAATAATAAAATAAAATGTAGCCAGGCATGGCAGTGCACACTTGTAATCCTAGCATTTGGGAGAGGCTGAGACCTGAGGATCATGGTTCACACACAGCCTCAGCTACTGGGTGAGGCCCTCTGCAACTTAGTGAAACCCTGTTTCAAAATAAAGAATAAAAAATAGGGTAGGGGGTGTAGCTCGAGGTAGAATGCCCCTGGGTTCCATCCTCAGACAAATATAAATAAATAAATAATAAATAAATAAATAAATGGACTGGGGCTGTAGCTTGGCAGTAGAATGCCCCTGGGTTCAATCCTCAGTACAACAATCAATCAGTCAATCAATCAACAAGTAAATGCCATGTTCACCCAGGGTTTGGTGGGGATCAAAGGCCACAGCGCCTGCTTTGGCTGCCATGTGGGTACTATGCTTGGTCCCACAGTGGTGTCCCCCACCTGGAGGAGCAGTGTGGCCATAACCCAGTGGACACAGGGTGTATTGTCTGGTGCGGAAACCAGTGGTGACCCCCAGGGGCAGGGACGTTGAAGGCCAGGTCTCCTCTCCTTGGGGGCTGCCCTGCGTTCCAGCGACTCTCGGGGACCTGTCTATGGGGGCCTCACGAGGAGCAGCTCTGCCACGGTGGCCACAGAGCGGCACCCACTGGAGGCTTTGCAGGAGAACGGAGTCCTGAAGAGCAGCTTTGCACTCTGGGGACCACTGAGGCTGGACTCACAGAGAAGTCACAGCAACAGCATAGACATTGGCCTGGGAAAACACGTGGCCATGTTTGTAGGACCCTTTAGCACCCAGTCACCTGTGAGGGAAGCAGGGTGGAGACTGCCATCCCCATTCTGCAGATAAGGAAGTCCCAAAGGTCGCACAAAAGAAAGTGTGACTTTGAAATTCAGTCTTATCAGCAAAGGCATAGCAGCCGCAGTGTTGGAAGTAGCCAGCAGAGGGCAGCATTCACAAAGAGGCTGTTGGTTGCCATTTCAAAAATTACCAGCAGAGACAAAGACAGTCACAGGCTCCCTGATAGGACAGATACACTGGGAAGGATGGAGCATCACCTCTGTGATTTTTCCTGTCAAAAACACTTACCAAAATTAAATTGTGAATCACAGGATACACTTGAATTTAAAGCCAGTCTTTTATTTATTATTATTTTTTTTGTGGTACTGGGGATTGAACTCAGGGGCATTCTACCTCTGAACTACACCCCCAGCCCTATTTTTTATTCTTTATTTTGAAACAAGGTCTCACTAAGTTGCGGAGGGTCTCACTAAGTAGCTGAGGCTGTCTGTGAACCAAAATCCTTCTGTTTCAGCCTCCCGAGTACTAGGATTACAAGCGTGCACCACCACGCCCAGATAAAGCCAGTCTATTAAATAACCACGGGTACACATCTAAAATGTCAAAGTCCAGAAGTTAAAAGAAAGGCTAAGGAGCAGGGCATGATGGCACACACATGTAATAGGTTTGGGATTGTAGCTGGGAGGTAAATGCCTCAGAGGTAAAAGACTGCTGTGAGGATTAGTTATCAGAAAGGACATAAAAGCCTGCGTGGTGGTGGCGCACGCTTGTAATCCCAGCATTCGGGAGCCTGAGGATCAAGGATCAGTTCTCAGACAGCCTCAGCTATTTAGTGAGGCCATTTGCAACTCAGTGAGACCCTGTTTCAAAATAAATTTTAAAGGGCAGGGGGGTGTGGCTCAGAGGTCAAATGCCCCTGGGTTCCATCTCCAGACCCTCAACAAAATAATAAATGAATAAATAAATAAATGAATAAATAAATAAATAAATAAAAAGGGCATAGAATAGGAAAAGCCCAAGGTATAGTATGGAGTAGACCAGCATGTGTTAGAATTGCCCAGAGAGCTACCTCTCCCACCTACCCACCCAGGATTCTGATTCATTGAGTGGTAGTGGTGCAGAAGATGGCTGTCCGGCTCTCTGGAGGGATCATGGCTGAGATGTGCACAGGAGAACCACAACCCAAGTATCTTAAGAGGTCCACGGGCAGCTGTGGTCATCTGTGGCTGGGAAGAGGGACTGGGGCCAGATAGCATCATGGATGAAATGGGACTTAAACTGGCTCCAAAGGGGGACAGGGGGTAGACGGTGTCATCCAAAAAGAAGTGACTGCATGGAGCAAAGACGGAGAATAAGTTTACACTAAATTCATGGTTTGGATTTCCCAGGAGAAGAACGGGCTGCAAGGCGGGAAGCCTGAGCCCCAGCTCAGGAGTTTGAACTGCATTTGACAGCCAGTGCCGAGTCTCTGATGGAGACGTGACCAGAGGCAGGCATCTCCAAAGATCGACCTGGTACAGATATGAAGGGGACTGGGGGTGGGGAGGCCGGAGGTGGGGGGGGGGGACTAGATAGGAGGTCGTGATAGGCTCCAGTGAGATAAGGGCCTGAGGAAAGAGGGTGGTAATGAGTGGGAGAAAAAGGGAGTTTAAACATTACAGCTAAGTGGGGAGGGGAGTTGAGCTACACAAAGAAGCCATTTTGGCCTTGAATTACCACCAAAATTGATAAGAAGCATTTAAGTTTGCTAAGATTTTTTTTTTTCCCCCAGGAAAGGGGACTGAACCCGGGTTTACGCATGCTAGCAAAGTGCTCTGCCGCTGGGCTGCACCCCTGCCCAGGTCTTGCGCTTTGTTGTGATCCTGACAAAGGGTAGTGATAACAACCTGTCCTGGACATAATGACACAGACTATCATTTGGTCACTATTCAAGAATGTGCTGGAGCCAGCTTGTCCTGGGTCCACAGAGCCAATTAATAGAGTTTTTAGAATTTAGCAAGCTGATTGACATCGTTAGCTTGAGTGAGTGACTATGGGAGAATTTAATAGCATGGAGCCACTGAGACAGGTGGTAAGTCACTTTCTAGGGCTGGCTCATGGGCCCAAAGAGCCAAGACTCCACGTGGAAGAAACCCCGGGGCCCTGAGAGTCTTGAGCAGCAAGCACCGAACTAACTCTATGGAGCAGCAGCTTTCTCAAGAATTGACAAATGGAAGGTCAGTGGGATTTGTTTCAGGGCCCCAAAACTAAGAGGATTTCATATGGTAGAAATAAGGGGGAAAAAATCTTCAACTAAGAGGAAGGAGAGCTGGTGTTTGCATACATTTCGGTCTCAGCTACGCAGCAGCTCTGAATCTGAACCGCTTGCCTTTAAAAATAAGAGTAAGGCGCTTGGGAGGCGGAGACAGAAGGATCGGTTCGAAGCCAGCTGCGCTGGCGTAAGAGACCCTGTTTCAAAAATATAAAATAGGTCTGGGAGTGTAGCCCGGAGGTAGAAGGGCTTCTAGGAACCCCAGTACCACCAAAAAAAAAAAAAAAAAAGTAAGGCCAATAATGCTTCCAGCATGGAGCATAACCCAGAAGGCATTTGATCCAAGTTGGAATTGCTCTGAATCCATCCATCCATTCCTCTCCTCCCTCCTTCCCTCCCTCCCTCCCTCCCTCCCTCCCTTCCTTCCCTTGCTATAGAATTCATCCTCCCTGGCTTAGGTTTATGCTGGTGCAGGCCCTCTATCTTCCAACCTTATTTTTGAGAAATGTCCCGTGCTTTCAGGGTAGATCCTGGGAGCCATGTTTGCCTGGCAGCTGTAGAGGAAGGCAAAGCAAGAGAAGCTGCATGTGCTCCTGTGGGCTTTCTCCACCAGACTTGGTTCCCTCAAAAACTGCATTTCTTCAGTACTGTTCTACTGTCTTTCCTTTGGCTTAAAATCGGGATCCTCTTGCTGGGCGTGGTGGTGCACACTTGTAATCCCCGCGCTTGGGAGGCTGAGACGGGAGGATCACACAGGTTTGAAGCCAGCCTCAGCTACTTAGTGAGGCTCTCAGCAACTTAGTGAGACCTCGTTTCTAAATAAAGTATAAAAATAGGTCTGGGAGCATAGCCTGGAGGTAGAAAAGCCTCTGGGTTCCACCCCCAGTACCACACACACACAAAATAAATAAAAATAAAATTCTGGTGTTGCCAGGGGTGGTGGTGCATGCTTGTAATCCCAGCATTCAGGAGGCTGAGATGGGAGGATCATGGTTCGCAGACAATCTCAGTTACATAGCAAGGCCCTTCGCAACTCAGTGAGATCCTGTTTCAAAAAATAAAAAGACCAGCCGGGCGTGGTGGCGCACGCTTGTAATCCCCGCACTTGGGAGGCAGAGACAGGAGGATCAGGCAGGTTCGAAGCCAGCCGTGCTGGCTTAAGAGAGCCTGTTTCCAAATAAAAATATATAAAAATAGGTCTGGGAGTGTAGCCCAGAGGTAGAAGGGTTCCATCCCCAGTACCACCAAAAAATAAAAAATAAAAATAAATACTGCCGGGCGTGGTGGCGCACACTTGTAATCCCTGTACTTGGGAGGCAGAGACAGGAGGATCGCGCAGGTTCGAAGCCAGCCGCGCTGGCTTAAGAGACCCTGTTTCCAAATAAAAAAGTATAAAATAGGTCTGGGAGTGTAGCCCAGAGGTAGAAGGGCTTCCAGGACACCAGTACCACAAAAAAAATAAAATAAAATAAAATAAATAAAAATAAATAAATAAATAAATAAATAAATAAAAAGACTAAAAAATAGGGCTGGGGGTATAGCTCAGAGATACAGTGCCCCTGAGTTCCAGAAAAAAAAATTCTGGTGTTGACAAAAGACAATGACCTAAGAATCTATCTCTCCCTCTTTTTTTAATTCTTTATTTTGAAACAGGGTCTCACTAGGTTGCATAAGGCCTAAGTATCTGAGGCTGTCCGTGGTTTGCGATCCTCAGGTCTCAGCCTCTCGAATGCTGGGATTACAATGCTGGGATTACAAACGTGATCCACCACGCCCGGCTCATTTGGGTTTTGACCTTGACAAGTGACTTTACTTCCCTGGGTCTCAATTTCTCATCTATAAAATGCAGATGAACTGCCTGTGCATGGTGGAACATGCCTATAATCCCAGTATTTGGGAGGCTGAGAGAGGAGGATTGCAGGTTTCAGGCCAGCCTCAGCAAGGCCCTGTTTCAAAATTAAAAATTTAGAAAGAAATGAGGTATAGCATGGTGGTAAAATGCCCCTGGGTTCAATTCCCGGTACTGCCCCCCCACCCGTTCTTTTGTTGTGAAGTCACTGTTGAGTTGATTGTGTTTGTCTAAGATTGTATCATGGTTTGAGTCTTGAATGTCCCCCAAAGGTCCCGATGTTCAAGGCTTGGGCACCAGCCTGTGGGACCATTGGGAGGTGGTGGAGCCTTTGGGAGGAAAGGCCTTGTGGTAGGAAGTTAGGTGATTGGGGATGTGCCCTTGAGGGGATAATGAGACCTGGCCCCTTTGCTTTCTGGCTGCCAGAGCAAGCAGCTTCCCCTCTGTACCCATCTGCCACGATGTGCCGATGTGCCGCGCCGCCACAGGCCCAGCCCTGGGCCCAGAGACCATCCTTTGAAACTGAAACAGGGGTTTCTTCTAAGCCCCCAAGATGAAGCAAGGGGTTTCTTGAGAAGAAACCTGGTGTTTCATCAAAGATGAAACAGAGTTTCTTGAGAAGAAACTTGACGTTTCCTTACAGGGCTCTTGTCTACGGTGAGCAAAGAATGACACCCACAGACTGCAGAAAGGGGAGTAAATGGTTTATTGGAAGCAGCAGGGAATAAGGAAAGATGGCTGAACACCCCAAAGGGGCTGTCAGAACTCTGGGGTCCATCATTTGTCTTCAGGACATCATTTGGGAGTAGCCCAAGCCGAATGCCTTCAATTACAAGCTGCTTTCTTCCAGAGTCCACGCGATCTGCCAGAAAGGAATAGGAGAAGTGGCAGAACACCTCTCGGGCTGTCGGGTCTCTAGTGTCCTGCCGCTGCCTTCAGGTCATTACTTGGGAGTAGCCCAAGCTGAATGCCTTCAATTACAGGTGGCTTTCTTCCAGAGTCCACGCGTTCTGCCAGAAAAGAGAAGCAGGTCACCCCTAGAGGCCCTGGTCGGCCTTGACATCCAGCAGAGGCCTTCAGGTCACCTTCTCTCAAGGCTAACACGACCTGAGAAAGAGAGAGAAAAGCTCCTCAAAAGGGGAGGGGGTCCCCGAGAGGGAAAAACCCAATTTGGTGGCTGGCCTGAGGTTTTGCCGATGTCTACGCGTATCCTCTTTTGGTTGTGGTGAGTTTGGGATCCTGGGAATTCTGGGAAGCAGCTCTCAGAATTTGCATAGGGTATTTGCAAGTCCTTTCAAGAGTCTCCTTTCAGAAGTGTCAGACTTGCTCCAGTGATGGCTCCTGGGTTTGTTGATTATTAACCAAATGGTTTTGTGAAACTTTGGTCCTTCTTATCTCTGAACCTTGGCCCCTTGCCCCTCAGGAAATTAAGTTTTTTTCTACTGAGGTCTTTTCCCTATCTGCCTACTTCCTTTCTATCTCCTCAAAACCATCAGCCCAAATAAGTCATTCCTCCTTTTAAGTTGGTTTATCTTGGGCATTTGTCTGTCACAGCAATGGAAAGTTCACCAACACAGACTGATTCTAAGACTTGGAGGATAAAAAATAATGTATATTTTATTTGGCTACGTAAGTATAATTCACAATAGATCAAAGTAGTAAACTAGAGTTCCATTACTTTATGGGGCCAATATCCCTACTCAACAGAGAATATTTCTTTAATATATTTTTTTCTCATGGTGCTAGGAATTAAACCCAGGCCTCCACGAAAGTGCTTTACTACTGTGTTACATCTCCAGTCCTTTTTACATTTCATCAATAACCTTTATCTTCATATCTTGTTAGACTCTACTTCTTTCCTTTTTACTTCTCCTTCTCCTCCAAAACAAAACAAAACAAAACAAAACAAAACAAAACAAAACAAAACAAAACAAAACAACCTCTCTGTAGCTCCCTGTAGGTCTCCGTCTTCTTCCTGCCCTCGCTTTCTCTGGTCTGTGGCACGCTGGCCATACTGTAGTTTCCCTTCACTGCTTTCAAAGATCAGATTCATTCTTTTTTAAGAGCCCAGAAGCGTCTCCGTTTTTAATGCACACCCTCATCTTGCTGGGGTATGCTCTTGGGTAACTCCCTGGGGAAACCAATACGTGAGATAAAATTTAGAGTACTTTCATATCTGAAAATGTCTTTATGCAAATTTTCACGTAATCAATAAAGTGGTTGGGGATAAAATTCTAGGTCAAAATCTTATCCCTCAAAATAGAATCTGTCTCTCTGGAATCTTTATCATCTACTCTTGATTCTTGTGTTCTGAAACTTTTAGTGATGTGTCTAAGTGGGGATCTTTTTTCATTTGTTCCGGCATTCACTGACCACATTAATCAAAGGTACATTCTCTTCTGTCTGCATTTGAGGAAGTTGGTATTTTTTTTTTCATATAACTCCTTTTTTTTCTCTTGCAGCTTCCTTCCGTTAGCTTCCTCAAACCTCTGGATCATTTCTAACTCTACTATTATCAGCTAAGATTTTTTTTTATACAATACTAGGGAATAAGCCTATGGCTGTTCTATCAGAATTACACCCTAGCCCTATTTTACTTTTTCTTTTGAAACAGAGTCTTGCTAAGTTGCTGAGGCTGGTCTCAAACCTGCAATCTTCTCTCAGTCTCTCAAGTACTGAGATTACAGACATGTGCCACCATACCCAAAGTATTTTTATTTTTTATTTTTGTGGTACTGAGGATAGAACGGAAGGCCATTCTACCTTCATGCTATACCCCCAGCCCTATTTTTTATTCTTTATTTTGAAACAGGGTTTCACTGAGTTGCAGAGGGCCTCACTAAGTAGCCGAGGCTGTCTGCAAACTGCGATCCTCCTGTTTCAGCCTCCCAAATGCTGGGATTGCGAATGTGCACCACCACACCCAGATGTATTTTTAACTTCAAAGAATTTTTTTCTTGTTTTCTGATAGTTTCTTTTTTATAGCTCCCTTTTCTTGTTTTGTTGCTATGATAAATTTTTCCCTAGTTGTCTTGAAGCTTTTAGAAATTTTTTATTCGTTTAATCTTTTTCTGTTTCATTAATTATAACTGTCTTATCTAGAATCATGTTTGCCTGTTGATTTATCTTTTCTTACTTCTTCCTATTACAGACTTTTTTCTTATATCTATTTACTCTTGAATTTTTAATTCTATTTAAGATTGAGGCAATAAGTAGACTGATCAGTAATTTTAATAGGCAGACACTGTCCACTCTCAGGTTTCTGTCTATGGAAAGTTGACTGGCAAGATTTTTTTTCTTCCTTCCTTCCTTTCTTTTCTTTCTCTTTTTCTTTCTTTCTTTTCTTTCTTTTTTTGGTGGTACTGGGGTACTGGGGATTGGATCTAGCAGTTTTCTATCTCTGAGCTGCATCCTCAGTCATTTTTGTTTTTATTTTGAGACAAGGCCTCACTAAGTTGAGAGGCTAGACTCAATCCACCTTGTGATTCTCTTGTCTCAGCCTCCCAAGTACTAGGTGTCCGCGAACCATGATCCTCCGGTCTCAGCCTCCGGAATGCTGGGATTACAAGCGTGCCCCACCACACCCGGCTAAGGCTCCATCTCTTAAAAGCTCCACCACCATTCGCACTGCCACACTGGGGACCAGGCTCCCAACACATGGACCCTTAGGGCACCCGCTTAAGCGGTATCCAAATCGTACTTGCCCCTAAGAGCAGGAATGCAGAGGGCTCTACCCTGGATTTCCAAGCCCCACACTGGCAGACTCTCCTCAAAGCCTGTATCATTTCTCCTCAAAGTCTCTATCACTTCCTCAGCGTTTTCCCTATGGAAAGTGATTGGCACTTGTGTCGACTGGACATGCAGGGCCGTCAGCTGCTGCGTATATAGTGTCCATTTCCACTCTCTGATTTGAAGAACAGAAATGAGTGATGGGCCCCAGCTGCTGGGTTCTAGCTCGACCTCTCCCAGGCTGGTGCTTCTGGGGATCCCCAGGGCGGGGCAGAATTCTCCTTAAGGCCTCAGATTTGCCATTCACACTGGACCCACATCCCTAGGCGTGAGGGGAGCTCACACAGGGAACACTGACATCAGTGTTTTCCAGCCCCACAATCTCGCCTAGCGCTCAGCCTGCGCCCAAAGACCTTCTCTCTGGGGATTAAGTGCCCTGTGTTCACGCCACTGTTGGGAACCAGTCCTGAACATTCCTGTTGGCTCAGAGGCACAATGCTCACGTTGTCCTTTCAAGGGTAACTGTAAGTGTTGATTAAACACGCAAGACAGCACCGCCTAAGAAGAGCATTTGCTGTGCGGTCATAGTCTTGGTCTTCCCTTCAGGACCTGCACTGAAAGGGCGGCAGGCAGACTGTGAAACTCTCATCAGGATACTCAGGCCCCTTTGGGGGCCTGGGTTTACTTCAGCTCTTTAATGCTGTAAGAATTGTTCACCCTTGCCGGGCGTGGTGGCGCACGCTTGTAATCCCCGCGCTTGGGAGGCAGAGACAGGAGGATCGCGCAGTTTCGAAGCCAGCCGCGCTGGCTTAAGAGACCCTGTTTCCAAATTTAAAAAAATATATAAAATAGGTCTGGGAGTGTAGCCCGGAGGTAAAAGGGCTTCCAGGAATCCCAGTACCAGTACCACCAAAAAAAAAAAAAAAAAAAAATTGTTCACCCTTGGCATGGTAGGGAAAGTCCTGGTTATCTCTTCTGATCTATCAGAGCAGGCTCCACGAGAATGTTCTATGACAGGCACTTCCCCTCCCCCACGCACCATATCCATCCCCTCCAAAATTCTAAGTGTGTGTGTGTGTGTGTGTGTGTGTGTGTGTGTGTGGTGTACTAGAAATTGAACTCAGGGGCATCCTACCTCTAAGCTCACCCCCAGCCCTTTCCCTTTTTATTGTTTTTATTTTTGAGACAGGCTCTCCCTAGACTGCTGAAAGTCTTGCTATGTTGTTGAGGCTGTCCTTGAATCTGCAATCCTCCTATCTCAGCCTCCCAAGTACTGGAATTTCAGTCATACACCACCACACCTGGCTCAGGATTCAAAATTTTGTTTCTCATTCCCCTGACATCATTAGCTTTTACTATCTATTCCAAATACCTAATAATGTTTAACAAAACATTCCAAAACTTAATGATATAAAATAACATTAATCTATTCCCCCCCTTCCTCACAAATCTATTATCTGGGCAAGATTCCATAGGAAAAACTCATCATGTCTTCACCCAGCAACAGCTGGGGCAGCTTGACTGAGGGCTGCTGGACGTACTTTCAAGATGACTCACTGCTGGCTGCCTGTTAGTGCTGGGTGGAGGTCCTGGGGCCTTGGTTCTTCTCCCTGTGGGCCTCTCCATGTGGCCCGGCTTACTCACAATGTAGTGCCAAGTCTGAGCATTCCAAGAAAGAAAACCAGGTGGAAGTTGTATTGCCTTTTGTGACCTAGCCTCAGGAACCACAGCGTCACATAGCATCAGCTGAAGCAATTGCAAAGTCCCACAGGAATGCAAGGACGGGATACTGACTCCAGCCTCCTAAATGAGGGAGCAGCAAGGTTCAAGAAGAGAAATGGGACCAGAAATGTTGTTGCATCAATTTAGGGGAAATGCAAACTACTACCCCACTGTGAACGTAGCCCCAGATAATATGCTATCTACATGTTTTAAACATTAGAGAAACAGTCATACTGAATATATTTATCCACAACTTTATTCCCTCAACATTTATGAGTCATTTACATTGCCGGGAGAAGTTAATTCACTTTTAGAATTGTATACTATCTCGTTGTAGCTATTTCCCATAATTTAGTCTTCCTCCCTCTCTCCCTCCCTTCTTTCCCTTTTTCCTTCCTTCCTTTTTTGTACTAGAGATTGAAACCAGAGATATTTTGATTCCAAGCCAAATATACACTCCAGGGCTTTTTATTTGGGAACAATGTCTCCATAAGTTGCTGAGTCTGGCCTCAAACCTGTAATCCTCTGTCTTAACCTTTCAAGTACTGGCATTACAGGCAAGTGTCATGATACCTGCCTCCCTGCTTGCTTCCTTCTTTCTTCCTCCTTTCCTCCCCCACTTCCTTCTGTCAGAAGTAAATTTCTGTGCCATTATAAAAATGACATATATAGCTGGGCGTGGTGGCGCACGCTTGTAATCCCTGCACTTGGGAGGTGGAGACAGGAGGATCGTGCGAGTTTAAAGAGACCCTGTTTCCAAATAAAATATAAAATAGGTCTGGGAGTGTAGCCTGGAGGTAGAAGGGCTTCCAGGAACCCAGTACCACCAAAAAAAAAAAAAAAAAAAAAAAAAAGAAAAAAAGAAAAAGAAAAGAAAAGAAAGACTATATATATGTGTGTGTGTGTGTGTGTGTGTGTGTGTGTGTGTGTGTGTGTACTGGGGATGAAACCCAGGGACATTCTACCTCTGAACTACACCCCCAGCCCTAGTTTTTTTTAATTCTTTAATTTGAAACAGGTCTCACTGAGTTGCAAAAGGCCTCACTAAGTAGCTGAGGCTGTCCGTGAACTTCCATCCTTCCTGTCTCAGCCTCCTAAATTCTGAGATTACAAGCATGCGCCACCACACCCGGTGGAAAAATGACATATATTTGAAAGCAGCTCAGCAAGGAGAATTTAACTTTTTGCAAAAAGGAATCCTGACACCAGTGACTCAGGTGCAGAAACACCATGTCGGGAACTGATGGGTGTTTTATTTTTACTTCAGGGTTTCTGTGCTGGGCTCCTATCGATGGGAACATAGCCTCACAGTTTTAGACCACTGGCTGAAAGGGATGCCGGGAAAGGGGTTGGAACTTACCATTTCCAGAAAATGCTATCTTCAAAAAAATATACTGGGGATGTAGCTCAGATGTAGACTGCCCCTGGTTTTAATTATGAGTTCCAAAAAAAGTTTTGAATCTAGAAAGAAAATAAAAAACAAAAAGGACCTCGGGTTACTGAGGAGAGAGACCAGTAGACTAGTAGAAGGGGATTCGGAGAAGGGGGAGGTAAGAGGAAAGGGGACAGTGAGACCTGAGGAGGGGAACAGTTCACATGAGCTCAAATAATGCTATGTCCGTATATGAAGGTATCGCTCCCAGGTTCGCTAGCAGGTGCAGGGAGGGAAGGCGGGGAGCGAGGCGGGAGGGTCAGTCTTCAAGGATGCATGCATGTATGAACACATCACTTTGAATCTCGCTATGATGTAGAATTACAACACACCAATGAAAGCATAAAAATAAAATAAAAGCTAATGATTTCATCACACACACAAAAAGGAATGGTTTTTACATTTGAAATGGCTGGAAAGAATCAGAAGCATAATATTATGACGTGTAAAGATGAAAGAAAATTCAAATCTCATTGTCCATAGGTAAAATTTTTCTGGAATATCTAGTCATACTCCTTTCTTGCTTTCTGTCTCTTTAGGAAAGTTTCCTGACTCTCGATTCAGGCCCACCAGACCAGGGGCCAATGCTTTAGTCGGCTGGACCTTGCAGAGCTGGGGCCTCCCCTCCGCGAGCAGCTCTGCCATGGCCACCCTTCTCTTCCTGCTGGCCCGCCCCCGGGCCCCCAGAGTGCCTGAGAGTCAAGCCAGTCTCCACCAACCCAGTGCGCTGATGTCTAGACTTCTCAGCCATGAGCCTAAGCCGTTGCAGAGTCACACAGGGGAACCAGAGCCAGGCTGTTGTGATATTAAAATGAAATAAAACATGCGAAGGTGCTCTGTAAATGTGAGGGATTTTATCACTCACTCAGCAAGTAATGGTTAAACGGTGTTCAGTGAGGTCTGAGTGCATTTTATTCTCCTTTGCATGTTTAGTGATTGTGTCATGGCGACTTTATAAGAACACAGTGTTTTACTAACCAGACCAAATAAGTTTTTAAGCCAAATGAAATCACCCACAAAGTATGTCAAACCTATTCCCAGATGGAGTTTTGTGCCCAGCACTGCCCGTGTAACATCCCAGCCTCCCACCTTGCTCCCCTTCCTCTTTGGTCTCTGTTCACCGGCTCCATCTTCTTTTCCAGTCTCTGTGCTTGAGGTTTGGGCGGCGGGAGTAGAGATCAGAGGAAGGTGATAGTGTTGGAAAAAGCCAAGGTCAGGTGAACCAGGGTTTTATTTATTTTTTATTTTTTTAGGTTTTTTTTTGGTGGTACTGGGGGTGGAACCCAGGGGCTTCCTATCTCCAGGCTACACTCCCAGACCTATTTTATATTTTATTTAGAAACAGGGTGTCACTAAGTTGCTGAGAGCCTCACAAAGTAGCTGAGGCTGGCTTTGAACCTGTGTGGTCCTCTTGTCTCAGCCTCCCAAGTGTGGGGATTACAAGTGTGCTCCACCAAGCCCAGCTTGAGCAAGGGTTTTAAAAGAGTCGTCAGCCAGGCTCTAGCATTCCCCAAAGCAACGGTGGCAGTGGAGCTGAAGGAGCTGGAGGAGCTGAAGGTGGCCAGTTGGCCTGCAGTGTTACAGGAGGCCCAGGGTTGGGCCAGGGACCTCGATGGGGAAAAACAGGAGAGACAAGCTGAATGGCATGGGACTCACCAGGCCTTTAGTAAAGGGGAACAAAGTGTTGGGGGAGCTAGAACCCCTGTCAGTTCCCACAGGATGTGGGGAAATGAGCAGCAAGAAGTCCCTGGAGAAGGTGGGAAAGGAAGGCCACAGAAGAGCCTCGCCCCATGGAAGAGAAAGGGGTGAAGTCCGGGTGTCCTGTATGGGGTTGTGGGGAGTGGGAGGGAATTCCAGAAGCAGGGGGGATGACGTCAGCAGGAAGGACCTTGAAAATAATATGGGGTTGAGAGTGAGGGGACATGTCCTGAGGGGTTTACTTTTGGGGTTGAGGCCAAGGGCAACAGGAACCTGAATCACCTGGGATTAGCTGGCCCCAAATTCTGAGTCAAACCCTGGAGTAAGGCTGCTCCATCCTGGGGTCAGGAGAGGAGTCACTGACAGTCACCAAGGCAGGGGGCCCCTGGAGGCAGGTGTGTGGCTGTCAGTCATTCCCTCCACATAAAATGCTGGAGCAAAATGCCTGCTACCCCACAGGTACATGCATTGGTAAGTTTGCCCTCATTTCCTGAACAGCTCACATACTAAGGACTTACTTAAAAGTGCTGAAGGAAAGGGCTCAGATTTCTAAAGTCTCTGTCAACATGACTAATGCTACCCTGGCACGCCCTCCCCCCAGGTATCTGTGTGGTTCATTTTCCTCTTCAAAAAGATTTCTCTCAAAGAGGGGCCTTCTCTAACCCCAGGACCCTTGCTACCCTCTTATCCTGCCTCATTTCACTTATGTCCACTTGGCATTTTCTAAATATATTCACTGGTACCGGCCATTTCCACTAGAATGTAAGCCGTGAAGCCAGGACCCACCTTCCCTTTTCCCTATTCCCCAGTGCCTGACTTAGTACACTAATAGCTCAAGTGATAGTTATGACCAAAGAGATGAATGGATGGATGGATGGATGGATGGATGGATGGACGGATGGAGACTGATCAGCTCAGGTAAAATGCCTTTGAGCCATACACATGGCCCTTGGCATGTCATCTCATACACACACAAAAAAAGTTTTGGTACTTGGATAATTCTGTTAACCATTGAGTAGTCTCTCTTCGCCACACCTGCTAATTGCCTGAAATGTAATGCCCACATGTCTCTGTCAAAGTTCTATACAACTGAATCTGACAGACTGAAACTCTGTGCTAGGGACCTTGTCACTTCCACTCCATCTCGTCCCTCTTCCTTACCTGGCTTTTCTGATGTTGCCCAGGTAGCAGAACCAGAGCTTAAAGTCAGGGAATTGAACCCCTACCATCAACCTCTACCAAGGCTTGTGGGGGAACTGGTCCTTAAGCGTATGATTGTGTGACAGTAGGTTAAGGACAAGGGGAGAGATGCTACCTTCAGAAAGACATCCCCGGAGGAGTGATGTCTGAATCTGAGCTGAAGCAGGAGTAAAATGTAGCCGAACAAGGAAAGGCTGGGGAAAGTGAACAGCAGGGCTGAGAAACAGGGTCTTGCTAGGTTGCGATGAGTCTTACTATTTTGCTGAGGCTGTCCTTGAACCTGTGATGCTCCTGTCTGAGCCTCCCAAGTACTGGTATTATAGGCACTTGTAATGCCGCTGCTCCCAGCTCCATGGTTTTGTTCCAGGTTTAATTCAGGAGAAGATAAGCTCACAATAGTGAGTACGGTAATTTATGGGTTCTTTGATAATAGTGCTATTGGTTTTGCCCTGAACATTAAAAAAGTATTCAGGGAGACAGGAGGATTGTGGTTTATGGCCAGCCTCAGCTCCTTAGTGAGGCCTTTTGTGACTCAGAGAGACCCTGATTCAAAATAAAGAATAAAAATGGGACTAGGTGTGTAGCTTGGAGGTAGAATGCCCCTGAGTTCCATCCCCAGTACCAAACACACACACACACACACACACACACACACACACACACACACACACAAATTATTCAGGGGATAGGGGTAGCGTGTTGCCTAGCAGGCAAAACCAAAGAATCAAATTTATATAGAAGGCAAAAGTTTCCCATAAATTCACAATACAAAGAACATATGTGACCTTTCACCTAGACTCATTAATTGTTAATATTTCGCCACATCTGCATTAATTCTCTACTCTCTCTCTCTGTGTAATTTCTTTGGTTGATTGGGGGTTATAGACATAATTATATATACTTCACTTTAAAAGCTTCAGGGTACACTGCCTAAGGCTTTCTGTAACATAACCACAACCCTGAGACCTAATGCCATTCAGTATGATTTGGTCGCTTCCGCACAGGCTGTTCCAGCTCCTGCTCCGTGACACTTTCACTGGCAACATATTGACCTGGTGCCTGAAGAGGCGACAGCTGTCTCGTTGCCTTCAGCTGTTGGCAGGCTCTGTCTCCTGCAGGCTCTGTCTCCCAGTGCAGAGAACGGCTTCCGCAGCAGAGGCACCTGCAGAACCCGCTCACTTTTACTCCACAGGTCAGCGCTGCGCTCACAGCCACAGTGAACCTCTAGAACCAGGAAGAGGAAGCATTAGACTAGCTTGCATGATCAAAAAGAGAGTGGCTTAAAGTTTTAAAGAAGAATGTCACCTGATGTTCAGCTTATATTTAAATTTTTCTACTTGTCCCCAAAATGTCTTTTATAGTTATTTTTAATCCCAAATCTAAGGTACATTTGCATTTGGTTGTTTTATCTCTTTAGTCTATTTTAACCTCCTTACCTCTTTTGGTTTTTCATGACATTGATGCTTTTCGTCTCGTACAATGCTCTCTATTCAAGACGTGTCTGTGTTCTCTTTTTGTTTTTTCCCTCCTCCTCCTCCTCCTTTTTCTTTTTATGTTATCTGAGATTGAACCTAAGGACATTCTACCTCTGAAAGCCCCCTTCCCTTTTTAACTTTTTTAGAGTCTCACTAACTTGCTGAGGGTCTTGAGTTGCTGGCCTTGAACCCGTGACCCTCTGTTTCCACCTCCTAAGTACTGGCATTACAGGTATGCACCACTGAGCCCAGCCTGTTTGTATTCTCTTACAGAATCTGACTTCAGTCAGTCATTTTTTAGACATTATGTTTTTGGCCAGGGATGGTGGCGCATGCTTATTTTTTATTTATTTATTTATTTTATTATTATTATTATTATTATTTTGGTGGTACTGGGGTTCCTGGAAGCCCTTCTATCTCTGGGCTACACTCCCAGACCTATTTTTACATTTTTATTTGGAAACAGGGTCTCCTAAGCCAGCGCGCGCGGCTAGCTTCGAACCTGCGCGATCCTCCTGTCTCTGCCTCCCAAGCGCGGGGATTACAAGCGTGCGCCACCATGCTTATAATCCCAGCATTTGGGAGGCTGAGACCGGAGGATCATGGTTCACGGGCAGCCTCAGCTACTTAGTGAGGCCCTCTGCAACTCAGCGAGACCCTGTTTCAAAATAAAGAATAAAAAATAGGGCTGGGGGTGTAGCTCGGAGGTAGAACGCCCCTGGGTTCCATTCCCAGTACTGCAAAAAAATTATTTTTTTGGTAAAAAAGTAAAGTGTTAAAATATTGTGGATTTTAAAATCATGTAAAATATAATGTAAAATATCTCAATTTCCTTCTGCCCACCACCCTTTTATACTAAGAGTACAGATTGGTTGTAGCTCACGATCCATTCTTAGAGAACAATTAATGCCTGAGACTGCAAACAGAGCCAAATAGATTTA
Organism: Muscardinus avellanarius; assembly: GCF_963383645.1. NCBI lineage: Eukaryota > Metazoa > Chordata > Mammalia > Rodentia > Gliridae > Muscardinus > Muscardinus avellanarius. The sequence continues at coordinate 83,493,011 of NC_137788.1, read as the reverse complement.
TTTTTCCATCATCTTTTACAATCTTATACTACACGATCATAATACCTACCATTTTCACCTTACCTTTTTACTTAATTTAACTTACTTTAAATTATGTGCTATAACAATACATTCAGGTCATTTTTATTGTTTTAAGTATCTGTATCGTTTTTCATTATATGGTTGTACTTATGACTAATCTATTGATCAGCACTTAGGTTATTTCTAGGTTTTCTTTTTTCTATCACAAGTAGTGCTGCAACAAACATCCTTGAACATTAACATGCTGTATTTTTGTGCTATGGTAAATTTGTATAAGTAAAGTTGCTGGGAGAAAAAAATGTGTTTAAAACTTTGGCAGCTTTCTGTCTCCATCTGCTTAGAATGTACTCAGAGTCTGGCTTAGTGCTGGACACAGAGCCCATTCTGAACAGCATCCTACCCATCTAGAAGGGAAGCCCCACTATAATACCTAGACTTTGTGTGTGTGTGTGTGTGTGTGTGGTGCTGGGGATTGAATCCAGGGTCATTCTACCTCTGAGATACACCCCCAGCCCAATTATTTAAATTCTTTATTTTTGTTTATTTATTTATTTATTTATTTATTTATTTATTTATTTTGGTGGTACTGGGGTTCCTGGAAGCCCTTCTACCTCCGGGCTACACTCCCAGACCTATTTTTATTTTTGGAAACAGGGTCTCTTAAGCCAGCGCGGCTGGCTTCGAACCTGCGCGATCCTCCCGTCTCTGCCTCCCAAGTGCGGGGATTACAAGCGTGCGCCACCACGCCCGGCTTAATTCTTTATTTTTGAAACAGGGTCGCACTAAGTTGCAGAGGGCCTCACTGAGTAGCTGAGGTTGGCTGCGAACCCAGACCCTTCTATCTCAGCCTCCTAAGTACTGGGATTACAAATGTGCACCACCACACCTGGTATTGGACTTTTTAGTAGAGTTACAGCAGTCTATATTGAAAATTGTTTCCATGAATACTTTTTTTAAAAAATATATAGCCAGGCATGGTGGCACACGCTTGTAATCCCTGCGCTTGGGAGGCGGAGACAGGAGGATCGTGCAGGTTCGAAGCCAGCCGCGCTGGCTTAAGAGACCCTGTTTCCAAATAAAAATATAAAAAGTAGGTCTGAGAGTGTAGCCCAGAGGTGGAAGGGCTTTCAGGAACCCCAATACCACCAAAAAAATAAAAGATAGGAAAAATATGTAAAATGCTAAGTCCAGAAAGTTTTGCAGATCAAGTTGCATCCACAGATGCATTTTGGGAAAATAAGTACAAGGACTGGATGAAGTCTTTATTTTTTGTATTACTTTAGGAGTTGGTTAAAGCATAAGTAATTAATCAGTTGGCACTGGATTCTTGGAAGGGTTGTGGGTGGGCATGGAAGTACAGTTACTGAGGAGGAGTATTTTCTTGCTTCCTTGCTGTCTTGCTTGCTTTCAGTATGGGGATTGAACCCAGGGGCATGCTATACCCCCAACACTTTTTATTTTGAAACAGTCTCACTAAGTTGCTGAGAGTCTCATTAAGTTGCTGGAGGAGGAACATCTTCTTAGCATATTTCTGGCCCATCAGGTCAGGGAGATCAGTAGAATCCCAGAACTAGACCTTGCCAGGTTTTTAGTTGTCGGATAGTAGAAGAAAATGGCTCAGCTGGTAGAGGGAAAGCCCAAGAAATAAAGTTCTGTGATCTTACTGACACTTCTATTAAAAAAGACAGCTTTCCCAAGTTCATCAGGTATTATTGCACTTTTTCAAATCAGCAAAATAATTTTTCTTTAAAATTTTGAGACAGGTTCTTTCCTTTCCTTTCCTTTCCTTTTTTTTGGGGGGGGGGGAACCCAAAGGCTTTCTACCTCCGGGCTGTTCTCCCAGACCTTTTATATATATTTTTTGGAAACAGGGTCTCACTAAGTTTCTGAGAGCCTCACTAAGTAGCTGAGGCTGGCTTCGAACCTGTGCGATCCTTCTGTCTCAGCCTCCCAAGCGTGGGGATTACAAGCGTGCGCCAGCATGCCCGGCTAAGACAGGTTCTTTTCTTAAATTGCTCAAGTTGGCCTCAAACTTTGGATCCTTCTGTCTCAGACAACCAAGTAGCTGAGAGCAAGTAAAATATTTTTTTAATAAAAGAATATTCTTTAGCCAGGCATGGTGGTGCACATCTGTAATCCCAGTATGTTGGAGGCTGAGGCAGGAGGATCACAGGTTTGAAGCCAGTGTCAACAACTTAGTGAGACTCTGTTTCCAAATAAAAAATAAAAAAAGGGCTGGGGGTGTTACTTGGAGGTAGAATGCTCCTGGGTTCCATCCTCAGTATCACAAAAAGTAATATTCTTTAAAAAAATTTAATTGGCATATAGTGAATTGTATATGTATGTATGTAAAGATTAAATAGAGTAATTGGCATGTCCAAATCCCCAAACATTTGTCATTGGTTTGTGTTGGGAATATTCAAAATATTCTCCACCAGCCAGGTGTGGTGACGCACGTTTGTAATCCCAGTGTTTGTGAGGCTGAAACAGGAGAATTACACAGGTTCGAAGCCATCCTCAGCATGTGAGGCCCTGGGCTTAATCCCAGCAAAGAAAGAGAGAAAGATGAAGGAAGGAAGGAAGGAAGGAAGGAAGGAAGGAAGGAAGGAAGGAAGAAAGGAAGGAAGGAAGGGCATTAGTATCAAGGATTTTTTTTTTTTTTTTTTTTTTTTTTTTTTGCAGTACCAGGGATGGAGCCTAGGAGCATTCTACCTCCGAGCTACACCCCCAGCCCTATTTTTTATTCTTTATTTTGAAACAGGGTTTCACTGAGTTGCACAGGGCCTCACTAAGTAGGAGCTGAGGCTGTCCGCGAACCATAATCCTTCTGTCTCAGCCTCCCGAAAGCTCGGGTTACAAGCATACACCACCATGCCTGGCTGAAAAAAAAATTATTTTTAAAGAGGAAAGAGTAGATGGAGATGTGGGTGTTGGGGTGGGGAGTGTACTGACCTAGAATATGTTGCTCAAGCTGGGATAGGGCCCCGGACATAGTTAACTGCTGAATCCCAGGATGTGGGGAGAGCTGGTCAGAGACTTCAGTGAGCAGCATCCAGGCAGTAGGTTTCATAGGGCTATGGAAAGAAATTCTGACAGCAGAGAAGGACCCTGATTCTCCAGGAGTTCATCCTGATTCTCCAGGATTTCATCCACAGAAGCTTTCCATCTGCCCCCCCTCTCCAGGCCCTGCTGGAGTGTCCCATTTCCCATTGTCTGGTCAGTCTCCCCGAACAGCTTTTATGTTTTGAACTAGTTCAGTTCCATAGAGAAGCTTTTGTTACACATTCATTAGCCTGTAAAACAGTTTTTTTCACCTATGCAATTCTCTCAAGTCCTCTGGCATTTTTGAGTGCCAAAATGATTAGGTCTGAACAACTGTGACCTTCAGCTGCCTGGAGACTTGTAACACCATCCCTGTGGATTGTAGATCCAAACCCGGGATCTCTTTAGACACTAGGAGGAAATACTAGAAAGGGACATGGGTCTTTCCTCCCTGCCTTGGGGGTCTGTAAGCTGAAACCCGTCCTTCTAACTAGCCTGTCAATCTTTTAGTCAATCTTGATATGTTCCTCTAAACATATCCATTTCCTCTATAGGAAGAGTGCCAGGATGCCTGGGTTGGGAGTTAGAAAACCTGGGTTCAGCGCTGCTTTCACCGTGGAGGACTACATGTGCCCTTTAGCAAATCATTCAGTATTTCCCCTTAAGGAAAAAATTCAACGGTGGGACCAAGATGCACAAAGATTTTAGTAGACTAAAAGAAGGGCCTGAAACTAACTAATAAGATGGAATTACAAAGAGCTGGTGAGAGGTAGCTGTCAGGAAAAAGCCAGCATCATTATTACTATGGAAAAGTTCAGTTGCCCTGAGGTGAACATGAAACAAGAGTGAGCTCTGAGTGCCAGGATGGTTCCCCATCACAGGGGCATCAAAGACGCCGAGCTGCCAAAGAGGGAAGGCCAGAGTCCTGCCTCGCTCTGCCCAGATCTGGCCCCAGGGTCTGGCCGCCAATCCTCTCTCCAATGTGCAATCAGAGTTCATATTTTTTAGAATCCAACACTTTGTGTCACACTCTCCTGTTTAAAAACCTTCAGTGGCTCCTTGTGACCATCAGAATTAGCTCTTCATGACCGGGCCCGCTGAGCTCTCCAGTCAGCTGCTTCCGCCAGTGAGCTATCATCCTGCTTCTGGTAGCTGCGAAGCACTGGCAGTTCCAAGAACTGGTCCTCCTTGCTCTCTCCTCTGGATGCATTCTTCAACCTTCCCACTGCACGCACACCTGTACCTGCCAACCTCTCCATCCTCTGGGCGATCAGAGCGCTTAGACTTGCCCCTGTCTACACTTTCCACTCTGTAGTGCAATTGCTTGAGAGGACCTTACTGTCGTATCTCAAGACAGCAGGGTATAAGGCCTAAACTTTTATGTGAAACTTTGCCATCTCTCTTCTGGGAGGCACCAGTAAATGCCTGTAGAATCGATGGATGGAGAGGCATTCCGAGGTGAACAACTACAAACCCAAGTGCATTCAGAGAAGGATAATAAGGTGGTCAGGACTGGGGGAGTGAAGTTGAATGGCTAACAGCTGGAGAAGCTGAGACAGGTAAGCGTAAAAGAGAGCACTACGAGAGGCCTAACACTGGCTTACATCCGGGGATGCCGTGAGAAAGTGGGATGTGATTTCCTCGAGCCTCACCATTGGGCAGAAGTAGATCTCTGGTGGGAGGGAAATGAACATGGCGCGGTATAAGGAGCAGCCTTGGAGAACCTGAGGTCACTACATTTGGGTATACTGGTGGGGAAAGTGCACTGCAGGGAAGGGATGGCCTTCTGGTGACCTGGAGGTCTGGTACAGTGGTCTTCAGACTGCTTTACATGCAGCCTTAGAAGTTCCTCACAGCTTGACCGAGAGCACAGGCTTGTGTACGGGGCAGAGAGGACACCGTCTGTAAAATCTAAGTGGGGGCTTGCGCGCCCAGACCGGCTCCTGTGCTACCGTCTGTGGTCCTGAAACCCAAATTGTCATTAGGACTCAGGTAACTTCCTAAGTACTGGGGGCAGGGTGAGGGTTGCACCCAGTAACTCCATGTCTTCCCTCCCTTCTCCAATGTTTGGGGCCAGGGCTTCCACAAACTGGACTCTGGATACATTATTGGTAACCTCTGAATGACTAGTTTCTTAATCTCTGAAGACAGGCAATTCCCACCCTGGTGTACGTGCATGGGGTGGCTGCCGGTTAAATGCTCTCCTATGCAGGTGACACTTCTCTGCCTGAAGAACAGTCAGAAAGGGGGCAAGACAGGAGCCAAAATACTTCTGACCCAGAGCGCCCTCCCATTGGAGTCACTGGAGCCCCAGCCACACTGAGCAAGGCTCAGCCCTGCTCCTGACCGGCCAGGTCCCAGGAGATGGCTGCAGTGTTTTCACATTCAAGTTTCCTGGGGCCAGAATCGGAGCCCCTCTCTGCTCTGCTTCCTGGCGGCCTGCATCGGCCACTGCCAGCTCCATCACTGGTAGTGTGCCACTTCCTTTCTGGTGGTCCCGGACAGGGAAAGGGCACAGTTCTCCCCACCAGGGTCACATCCCTTCTCTTAGACACTTCAAGGACTCTCTTGGTGTTTCACTTTAGAGTCTTACTAGTCAAGGGCTTAGGATAGATTCCTAGTAGATTCTGGGCCAAGGGACAGTTGAGCCACCTGTCCCTCCCCCAGGACCATACTCCAAAGTCTTTGTCCTTTCTTTCTCATAAACCTAGACAGTGCAATCCATCAGTGTCCCAGGATGAAGTCCAGCCTCCACGAGGGCCTCCCCAGGGAAGAGATGTGGCGTGCTGCCTTTGTCCTCTTCTGTGGCGTCAGAGTTTTATCTGACATCCTGCTGCTCGGCTCCGTTCCCAATGCCCTCATCAAATACCTCCCCTGGTGACCCACCAGATGGGCAGAGCTCCTGAGGGCAGCCGGCCAGCTGGGCTCCCTCTCCTGACCACCAGTCTCAGATGTGAAGGTGCTCAGGCTCTCTACAGGAGGGGAATTCTTTAAACCTGACAGAGTGTTGTTTCAAGAACAAAATTAGAATTTCCCTTTTCATAGATTCACGAAGAAGAAAAAGAACTCTGGATGTCAATGTGGCTCATTCTCCTGGCCCCAGGTTGGGTTAAAATTAAAGAATAATTTGTAAGCTTAGAAAGAACACCTCCCGGAGATTGAAATTCTGTAACACCTCCTTGAAGGTTTCTTTTTAATGTAACAGCCACACTCTTTAGGGGTGTATTTCCACACCAAACAATTCTCTCTGCGCGCACACACACTCCCCCCCCCACACACACACACATTTAGTCATACACTGGAACCACCTGTGTCCAACTTGGCCCTGGGAAGTACAGAGGGAGCCCTGGGTTTGCAAAACAGTAAACTTATTTCCCCCCAGGAGATGCTTATGCAGCAATCTGGACACTCTCCTTGCTTTGCCTTTTAATTAGTTGCGGGAGTTGCAGTCTAACGCTGTGGGCGTGCTTGCCAGCTGTGCTTTTCGGGAAGTTACATGGTTGGCACTCTTTCTGTCTCCCCCCCTGGGGTTAGGTAATTATAGCGGCTCTTGCTTGTCTTGGAAGTGTGAGCACTGACCTTACTCCGCAGAATGCAGGACGCAGAATGCCGGCTGCCCCCGGCCCTGGCAGCCAGTGTTCAAAGGCCCTCAGGGACCAAGGTGGTAACACGCACATCTCAGGTCCTGCCACCTTCCCTGAGAGCAGGGTGGGAGAGGCGGCCTTTGCGCCCAAAGGGATTGCTTTCATCTGTGACTGTTCAGTCCTTTTGGTGACCTGTTGCAGAATCAGTGCCTGCCAGAGACCAGAGGAGGAATTCTGTGGCTCAAGGGGTAACCATGTCTGTCTCCTGTAGGGCCCCATTTGTTCTGGAGACGGCCAGATACCTTATCCCCATGAAACGAGAGGCCCTGAGGATCCCTTCTGACCTTCCTTCCTGAGAGGCCGCCCTATCTCTACTTCCCCCCAGGGCCCCTGTGGCTACAGGCTGAAATAAAATCTCTCATCGCTGCTGTCTCTTTAATTAAACTTTTCTCCTCTACACAGTCCTCTCATTTTTTTATGCCTTCTCCCTCTGGATGACCACATTGCACTTTCTGGTTTTAACCTCTCTGCTTCACCAGTGTTCAGCACATGCTCCCTTTTAAACGGGAGGGTGATAGTGTTTCTCCTGGCCTTCTCCCAAAGATACTTTTTTTCTTGGCAGTACTGGGGATGGAACCCAGGGACATTCTACCTCTGAACTACACCCCAGTCCTATTTTTGTTTGTTTGTTTGTTTATTTATTTTGTGGTAATGGAAATGGAACCCAGGGGCATTCTACCTCCGAGCTATACCCCCAGTTCAATATTTTAGTCTATTTATTTATTTTTGCTGTACTAGGAATAGAACCTAGGGGCATTGTACCTCTGAACTACACTCTCAACCCTATTTTTAAGTCTTTTTTATTTTTGAAACTAGGTCTCACTGAGTTGTGAAGGGCTTCGCTAAGTAGCTGAGGCTGTCCACAAACCACGATCCTCCGGTCTCAGTTTTCCAAATGCTGGGATTACAAGTGTGCGCCACCACGGCCTGGCTGTCTTTATTTTTTGAAACAGGGTCTCACTGAGTTGTGAAGGGCCTCACTAAGCTGAGGCTGCCTGAGAGATCCTCCAGTCTCTGCCTCCCCAGTGCTGGGTTTACAAGTGTTTGCTACCACACTCGGCTTTCATTTTTATTTTTATTTTTATTTTTATTTTTATTTTTTCAATACTGGGGATGGAACCCAGGGGCATTCTACCCCCAAGTACACCCCCAATCCTATTTTTTATTCTTTATTTTGAAACAGGGACTCACTGAGTTACAAAGGGCCTCACTAAGTAGTACCTGAGGCTGTCCGCAAACAGCGATTCTCCCATCCCAGCCTCCCAAATGCTGGGATTACAAGCGTGCACCACCACGTCAGGTGTTACTGAGTTGCAAAGGACCTCACTAAGTAGCTGCGGCTGTCCACAAACTGCGATCCTCCGGTCTTAGCCTTCCAAATGCTGGGATTACAAGTGTGCGCCACCATGCCCAGCTTTCCCACAGATACTTTTTCGGTTCAGCTGTGAGTGGTTGGTGCCTCTCCAGTTGGCCCACAGAGGTCACGTAGGTTTCCACCTCAGGCACAATTTTCTCTCTTCACTTTATCTCACCCTTTTGCATGGATTCCACTGTGTGCTTCCTCCTTTCTGCACACCTGCTTTTGGTTCATGTTGTGTACACACACACACACACACACACACACACACACACACACATACACCCGTCACCTGGTCTTTGGGCAGGCCTCAACTGGCTTCCTTTCTTTTCCATTGGCTTCACCAGCAGGGCTTCTCTCTGCTGGGCCCCCGGCACTACTCTGGCTGTTGACTCTAATTCCACAGTTGTGCACGGAGCCACTTGCTCACCACCTCGTTCCAGCGAGTCACACTGATTTTCACAGTGTGCACCTCAGCAAAGCGGGCAGGGTCCTAGCCTCACAATGCTCCTGGCCAATTGAGGCCTAGACTAATGCAGAGCATTCACCACGGCTTTTAGAGTTCTTTGAACGATGATGTTTTCCACACCAAGAAAGATATGCCTTTATAACCGCTATCTAATTTCATGAGATCTACCTAAATGGGATGTTGTATTGGCTGTTTTACTTATTTATTTAGTGGTACTGAGATTGAACCCGGAGGAAATCTACCTCCAAACTACACCCCCAGCTCTGTTTTATTTTTTATTTTAAAACATAGTCTCAGCCGGACGTGGTAGCACACACTTGTAATCCCACCATTCGGGAGGCTGAGACCAGAAGATCACCCTCTGCTATTTAGTGAGGCCCTCTGCAACTCAGTGAGACCCGGTTTTAAAATAAAAATAATTAAAAATTGGGCAGGGACTGTAGCTCGGAGGTTGAATGGGTTCCATCCCCAGATCCGCAAAAATAAAATAAAATAATATAAAATAAAAAATAAAACAGAGTCTCACTACATTGTGGAGGGCTTCTTAAGTTATTGAGGCTGGCCAAAAACCTGCAGTCCTCCTGTGTTAGCCTCCCAAGTACTGGAATTACAGGGGTGCACCACCTCACCAATTTATATTTTTCAAAAAAGCAAAGTAAAGAAAACTTTATATGGATTTTTCACTTAAAGGCATAATAAATACATATATTTCAAAATTCAAGAAGTATAAATTCTGATAAAGTAAAATTTCTTTCTTCCAGCCTTCCCCCCTTTCTCCCAGGTCCTACCCTGCCTGAATAGACACTGTTCTTAGTTTTTGTGCTTAAGATGGATCTTGATAGTCTTGTACCAGATTCAAAATAAGTGCTTCAAAAACAATAACATGCTAACTGGCTACATAGAAAAAGAGGCCCTTTTTCAATCTGTCACATATTTACTATTTAGGGTTGAGTAATCTGCCTCACCTCTGTGATTATATAAACTCTGCTTTTATGCTTTTTTCCCCATCTCATCCTATAGTATCTACACCATAGTCTTTGTACTAGAGTTTTAATCTCAGCCATCCTTGTCTAGGAGTCTTTGTTTCAATGTCTTGAAGCTTAAAGCAGATTCCATTACTTGGGAGCTTAGCAAATTGGCCCCAGTTAATCAGATAAGCACCAGATAAATTCCCTGGAAATCTCCAAAAGATAGCTGTAAGAAGATCCAGCACAATTGGTTTTTCATGACAGGATTAGGGCTGCTACTATCATAATGCAAGAGACCCTGTGTTTTTTCTAAATAGTTTCAAGAGGCTCCAATAAAGAGAATGAAGTGTGGGGCCTGTGGAAGTAGACTTGCTTGGCCTCAGGCTGGGTGTGCCTTGCAGCCAGTACTGGCTCCGGACAGAGGTCAGTGGTCTGGTAGCTGGAGAGCCCTGCATTCCTGTAGACAAAAAGAAAACTTGTCTGGGGAAATGAGCCTTTGGTGAATTCCTGGACACTCTCCTCTCTTGGCTCTGAGAAAGGGCATAGGCAGCCCAGTCTTCATAAGCATCATCTCTGAGGCTGCCGAGGGCAGTCACTCCCCAGCCCATCCTGCCACATACAAACACACACTTAGTGTCACCTAATGTGCTTGGCCCAAGTCTTTCTTCTCTAAAGTGCTTTTAGTTCAGTGGCCCAAGTGGTCCTGGATTAGTCTTGGAGGGGGCCTCGAAGCTGGCTGATGACTCGGTTATGAGGACAGAACCTCCCTGTTTACAGAAACCTCCTTGCTCTCTTAACTGCTGCCATTCTGCTCCACACATCTACAGATGCTAAACAGCTAAACTCATAGAAGCAGAGACTAGAAGGGGAGACCCAGGGACAGGAGGAGGGGAAATGGTGAGTACAGTCCAAAGGAACCAAGGTTCAGTTGTGCAGGATGAATAAGGAGATCTCCCAGCCTAGTGTCTATAGCTAACAATCCTGAATTGTACCATTTAAAGGTAGATCTTAGGTTAAGTGTTCTTACTGCATACACGTGGGTCCAGGGCACACATAGTTTCTCCCACTAGGCCTCACCTGCTATAGGTTCTCCCACCACCTAATGATGCCAACAGGTTATTAATTCACCAATGCATAGATCCACTGATGATGTCAGAGCCCTCATGGTCCAGTTACTTCCCAAGAGTCTCACCTCTCAACACTGCTACATCGGAGACCTGAGTTGCTGGGGCACATTCTAGATCCAAGCCAAACACACACACAAAGTTATAAAGGGCTAGAAGGAAACTGTGGGAGGTGAAAAATATGCTCAAGAGTTCAAGGCTTTGGTGAATGGTAATGATAATTTCATGGGTGGTATCTCCAAAGTCATCCAACTGTATGTACTACACATGTCCACGCTTCTACTTTTCAATCATACCTCAATAGAGCACCTTAAAAAGAAAAAAGAGGTTGGCTGGTGATCTTAGAGATGGCCTCCAGGTACCTTGGATTCAGAATGATCAAAAGCAAGGAGATTTATTCTGGCCTCAGAAGGAAGTTCTACTCATCAGCCGTGGGCCTGTGAAAACTGACCATTCTGGTATGGTGTGTTTGATTTACGTGGCAATAGCATGGTAAATACTCAATTAACAAGATGTCAGACCTGAACCACACTCACTGGTCATGAGTTACTGCATGTTACACCAGGGATGTACAAAGGGAAGTAAGTACTTGCCTTGGATAAACCACCTGGCCTTTTGTTAGAAGTTGGGAGGAAATACAGGGTCCTGGCTACTGAGCCATGCCCCACCACCAGCCATTTCCTCTAAGAATATCCCCTAGAAGTCTTCATAGCTATGCCTGAATTTAGGAAGATGCTCCAGCTTCTGAGCAGGGGCAGCCAATCCCAGAGGCTGCCTGGCTAACAAGTGAGTGTTAGGAGATGCAAACACACAGGTGTGCTGCAGGTGGGTAGCCACTTTCCTAAGGATTACGAACAAGGCCCTGAGTCAGATTTGGCTAGAGGATATCTCTGGACCCAGACTAAAGGACACATCTCTCAGACTGTCAAGAATCTGAGTCAGGGTTATGGTCAGAGTCCACAGGAGAGTTGGAAACCAAAGATGAAGAGAGGAAGGACTCTGAATGATCTCCTAAACTGAAGAACTTGGGGCAGGTATAAAAGCCAGGTAAGAGGTGTCAGTCCCTGAGGCAGAGAGCCTAGAGCAAGGACTGACTCTGGATAAAGAGGCTCAGTGAGACCTGAGAGCTGCTGACTGGGAAGTACCTACCTGTGAGACCGTGGGGTGGAGGGCCACTGATGTCCAGATTTGGGAATCATCATCAGGAAGTAATGATGGAATGAAGAAGTGCCCTGCCAGAAGGGTGGGTGGATTGAGAAGAGGGGAGCGTAAGGATGGAGCCCCTCCTAGAGGTCCCTAGGTAAGAGGCCAGTGCTTCCCTGGTCGGGGTAATGTAATGGTGTGAGATGGAGCTGCGAGTTTTTGTCCTTAGCTAATCTTAGAAAAAGCCAGACCTATGCTGCAAGCTTAAGCAATTTTTATTATTACAAAGGTAGAAAGAAGGGACAGAAATTATTAAAGCACTATGTCAGAGAGAGACGAAGCAGAGTGCCTTGAAGGTAAGACACTGAAGTTTTTGAATATAGAACAGTTTTTATAAAGATTTATTATCTCCCATCTTTGCTTAACCAATAGTCTCCCTGACCCAACACAGGTGTGGATCCTCCCATTAACTCTGGGGCAAGCCTTTTGATAGGATTATGAGGATTCACTGTCTTACATCCTCTTTTTTTTTTTTTTTTGGTGGTACTGGGGGTGGAACCCAGAGGCTTTCTCCAGGCTATACTCCCAGACCTTTTTTATATTTTATTTGAAAACAGGGTCTCGCTAAGTTGCTGAAAGCCTCACTAAGTAGCTGAGGCTGGCTTTGAACCTGTGCGATCCTCCTGTCTCAGCCTCCCAAGCGCGGGGATTACAAGTCTGCGCCACCACGCCCGGCTTACATCCCCTTTAGTGTTCCCATTTGCTTCTGACCTAATGCAGGTGTAGGCCAGCCCCCTATTTCCTCAGGTTTAAGTCTTTGTTGAGATCAAGATGTGTTACTTGGTATCTGCCCTCTTTGAGGAAGGCCTGTACCATCCTCCCTCCCATCCTAGGTGAGTTTTAGCCTATATGCTAGAAGTTATTTATTATGTAAACTTGTCTTTAAAACATGAAGGCCCTGGGCTACAACTCTTTTGTGAACTCTGCATTGTAACAGCTGCTTACCCTCCCTGCCTGAGTGCCTGCGCAGCACCCAGGCTCTGACTACTTTTTACATTTGAAGTTAATACCAACGCTATTTTCTAATACATTTTGAAATTAGTACTAAAGCCATTTCCCAATACCGGCACAGGTAACAGTGGAACTCAGGCTTGGGCATTGGTGGAGTAAAGGCATAATTCTATGGGGTGGGCCAAAGTAAATGCTACTGCGGTGATGGGATGGGGTGGGGCGCAGGAGCCCGTCTGGAAATGTACAGCAGCCTTCAAGGCTGAGTGGATGTTCTCAGCCATCAGTCCTGCCCTTAGACTGCCAACAGCAGGTGGTAGCAAAGAGGAAATGAATGTGGACTTTCAGTAGTGCTTTCCAGATCCACACGATTAGGTAAGCGTATGGTACATGGCCTGTCACACTGTCCCGGATGACCAGAGTCGTTGCAGGCAATAGCGATGGGTCAAGTGTGTGCTCAAGCCAGCTCCTCCCAGCTCATTAACTGATTGTGCGTATCTCTTCTCAACTCTTGGGTCTGGCATCGTGTTCACAGCTTGAATTCGGCCATGGTGGGAGTATTTACATCATGGAGACTGGCAAATGCTGCAAATTAGGCCTTTATTTTCCAGAGAGCTGATGGTTAAACATTTACCAGCACACCACTGGTATTGCATGTAGGCCAGTGAAAAAGGAGAGGTGGGCAGGAGCCAGAAAAGGAATGCCCGGAGTGCTAAGGAAAGCTGTGGAGGACGCCGGAGGGTATGGAATTTGGAGCGTGGGTACTTGAGTGCATGTTCTGGCTCTGCCACAGAATAGTTGTATGACCTGGGTCAGGTTACTTAACATCCCTGGGATTCACATTTCTCGCTTGTGAAATAGGAGAAATAATGTCTGCTTCATAGGGCTACTGTGCGATTTAAATAAATTTTCACCAGGTGTGGTGTTGCATGCCTCTAATCCCAGTATTTGGGAGGCTGAGTCAGGAAGATCATAGGTTTGAGGACAGCCTCAGAAACATACGAGACTGTCATCAACATAGTGAGACCTTGTTTCAAAACCAAAAAAGGCCGGGCGTGGTGGCACACGCTTGTAATCCCCGCACTTGGGAGGCGGAGACAGGAAGATTGCGCTGGTTCGAAGCCAGCTGCGCTGGCTTAAGAGACCCTGTTTCCAAATAAAAGAATATAAAATATGTCTGGGAGTGTAGCCCGGAGATAGAAGGGCTTACAGGAACCCCAGTACCACAAAATAAATAAATAAATAAATAAATAAATAAATAAATAAATGGCCGGGGTGGGGGTAGCTCAGAGGTAGAATGCCCCCGGGTTTAGTCCCTAGTACCAGAAACATAGAAACATGTAAAGCACTTAGAACAGAGCCTGGTAGTGGCAGGGTCATACTGGTCTCTTAGAATGAACACTGCACATTATAGCATGGAAAATAAATTGAAGGGAGCAAATAAAAGGCCAGAAAAGTGTAAAAGGGGCCAGAGGTGGTGGGAACCTGAGCAAGGGTAGAGAGAGGAGAATGGATTGAGGAGCTTGAGGTGGAGCAGAGAGGACTAGGAGCTTGATTGTGCTCCCGGAAGGAGAGAGACCAAGGAAAGAGTGATTAAAGCTGGGGTGTGTGTGTGGAAAGGCTTTGCAAATGAGTGGAGCTCAGGCTGGGTTTTAAGAGGACATCTTTGGAGAGAAGAAAGAGGATGAGCAGTGGGGCATGAGAACAAGTTGGTTTTGGTTTTGTTTTGTTTGTGTTTTTGCTTTTCCGGAGTGTGTCGGTGCCTTTTCATTCCTGTGACCAAAATACCAGACAAGAGCAGCTGAGGGGAGGAAAGGTTTATTTGGCTCATGGTTTCAGAGGCTCAGTCCATAGTTGACTGCTCTAAGACAGAAGCATCATGGTGGTAGGGTGTGATAAAGAACAGCTACTCAGCTCATGGCAACCAGAAAGCAGAAGGAGACAGGAAGCAGCCAGGGACAGATATAGTCCTCAAGCCCATACCTGCAGTGGTCCACCTCCACCTGCCTATGGTTACCACCTAGTAAGTCCATTGCAAATTATTATTAGTATTAGTATTAGTATTAGTAGTAATAGTAGTAGTAGTAGTAGTAGTAGTAGTAGTATTGGGGATTGAATCTAGGAACATTCTACCTCTACACCCTGGCCCTTTTTATTTTGAAATAGGGTCTGGCTAAGTTGCTGAGACTGGCATCAAACCTGCAATCCTCCTATCTCATCCTCCCAAATACTAGGATTACAGGCTTGTGCCACCACACCTGGCCCATTTCAAAATATTAATTCATCAATGAATTTATCCACTGATGAGGTTAGAACACTGATATAATTATTTCACCTCTGAACAGTGCTGCATTGCCAACACATGAAGTTTTCAGGGAGGGGGCATTCTCTATCTAAACCTTCAGAGTTGGGTTGGGGGATTGCCTGGTAGGTTCTGACTGTAATTGGCCACAAGGGCTAAAAGGTGTCATTTTGGTGGAGGAGTGCAGGTCTGTATGACCTGGGGTGAGGAGGGCCCTCTGCAGCTGGGCTGCCATCCGTGCGTGCCTTCTGCTGCCCTCACTGACTTGTTTGCACCTCTGCTGCTGCCGCTGGGTGCTCATAAACTCTAAGCATGGCTATTCTGAATTGCTAGACAGTTGGGAAAGCATGGTTGGCACTTCTGTGCTCAGGAGCCCAGAAATGTGATCAGCTTCCTCTCTGAGCATCTCCAGGCTGGTCTTACCTTCTAGATCAAGCTCTGTAAGTCTGGGCTGGCTCAGGACATTGGGATCAGCAAAACTAACTGAAATCTCCATGACGACCAAGTGGTCCAGGCAGCGGAGGCTCTATGACCTCTCTCACATTGGTCTTGTGTCTCTATAAGGGGCGGGCTGCCGGCCCTGTCCCAGCCATATGGCTGAAGCATTCCATACTTTCTTGAGATAATCTGATATGGGCCTCCATAATTTGCAATGAAATTTAATGCAACCACAACAGCACCAAGCCCCATCCCTCCAGTTTGTCTTTGTCTGTTGCCATAATGTCTGTCTTATCCGTTCTTTTTCTTCCATCCTCACTGGAGTGAGTGACACCCTCTCTAGTATGTTTTATACATAGAGGACACCTACCTGCTCCCCACTGGCTCCTTTCTCTGTTGTCAAGTGACTTCCTCCCCTTCAGATACCTTAATTTCTAATTTAAAATGTCCTCTAATACCAGTTTTCCTATCCAATCTCACCTCTCCACACACTCTTATTCCTTGATAACCTCTCTGTTTGACCAGTCTAGAAACTCCAAAAATTGCCTTTTTGGTTCTGGAACATTTGACATACATTTATTGATGTCCCAGTGGGTGCTGGGCACTGTGCCAAGTCCTCTTCCTGGAACAGCCTCTTCTTTCTTGTCTGAATCCCATCCCTGCTTCTGTTCTCACATCTCCTTCTCCTTCCACCAGGAGCCTTCCTTGTCCTGTCCATCCACCCACTGGCCTGTGCCAGCCCTGCATCTCAGCAGTGCCTACTGTGTGCAGCTTTCTGGCACACTCCTAACGGCCTGTCTTGTGCTATATTTCTACCTTCGTGTGTGTGTTTACTTTCTCCCTCTAAGTAATTTGAGGACAGGTATTTTCTTCATCTCCCTTGAGTCATTTAATGTGGCCTTTGACACTGAGTGGGTTTTCAGCCAACACTTGTCCCTCGATTGCTTAGGTGTTTGATGCCCAATGAAATAAAAAAATGAAGAAAATGTAGTAGGCTTAAAAAACAAAAATTACTCAGTGAGGCTCCTGTGCTGCTTGGAACGCCACCCGCAGCTTCCCTAGCACCTACTGAGGCCACTTGGCATCACACCCAAGGCCATCTGTGGCGTGGCCCAGCCTACAGCCTTCCAGACAAAAACTGCTCCTGCCCCTCCCGGGTGTCCAGCTGAGGCGGAGCCCTAACTCCAGCCCAGTTTAGGAAATCCACCAACACTGGTGGATTAAAACCTCTTGTTTTCATGAAGAGTAGAGAAAGAGAGATCTTCCCTATCTATACTGTGCTTAGGTTTCGGCGCCTTCCTGTTATCATAATGGTTTATGTTGGTGGCAAAAGCTTTTCAGCCCAGTGGGGCAATGCTTCCCCTTGGCCACACTTTAGCCCTGCTGCCAGGGGCTGCAAACTGTGCCGCAGGCTGCGGCTTGCATCAGCTCAGGAACGCTCTGTGAGGTTAGTTTGGGGTAACAACTGGCTGGGGTGATAGATCGGCATATAACGTTGGGGGGAAGAGTGAAGGGGTGTTGGGAGTCGTTGGATGAGTGCTCTGGGCTGGGGAGTGCCTCCCTCTGTTTCCCTGCCTGCGCACACCTACTCTCCCAGCCTGGTCTGAGAAGGGAGGGCAGCGCAGGGAGCAGGAGGGCCCCCTGTGTTCCCTCACAGCCTCTCCTCAGCCACCATCTACTGCCCCTCCTCCCAAAGAGGCGGACAAATAAGACAGGTGTCAGCGAGGCCCCAGGATGAACAGATAGCAGGGAACCAAAAACGGACTCAGTGGAGCGAGGACTGGGCCGCTTCTGGTCGGCAGTTGCGGCTCCTGGGTTTGCTCAGCTTTTCTCAGCTCCCAAGACTGTTTCTCACACCTCCTCCCCCTGGGGTCCCCAGGAGTCTGCCATGCTTTAAAAATGGCACACACCACTAGGAAGCTCAAAGCAGAGGAAGGTTGCAGTCATCTTTCGGAATCTAAGAGAAAATGTGTGTGATCTTGATCATGCTAGATCTAACTCCTAATTAGAGATGTTTCCTGGACAGTTTCATGGCCTACATACAACTAAAAAGCAGCTTAATTTGGTCTCTTTCGGTTATGCATAGCTCTAAAATCCTGATTATCAGCACTGTACACATTGTCTGGGCTGCTGACAGTATTCCACAGCCCACTGAAAGTGTCAGGGGCTCTAGAAGAGCGCCAGGAGCCCATAAAACAGGGAGGAAAATACAAAGACAAACAAACAAATAAAAAACCAGGGGATATACTCTTTCTGGTGAATTTCAGTGGCAAGCTGGCTCCTGCCTATGGGGATTTCCAGTCTGGTTTGAGTTCTAAAGTCCACGTGATTCCAGATAACCCTGAGATAGGGTATGAAACGAAAATGAAAATGATACAAAAGCCCTCATCATCAGATATTATCTTAGATAATTTAAAGTGATTAAGTGTTTCCTTTCTCTGCGTGTGCATGTGCACACACACACACACACACACACACACACACTTTCACCCTGTATTTTTATATGTATATTTATATGTTTCTGATCTTTTTAAAATTTTTTATTGGTGCATTATATTCATACATCATACTGGGGTAAAAAACTTGTGTGTACATACATGTACACATCACCGATATAACCCCTACCCAATTCCCACCCCATTCCCTCCCCATCCCTCCTTCCCATGCTTGGCTTAGTGGTTGACTTTGATATGTTTAAGTACATTGCGTGTTTTAGATATTTTCCTTCTTCCCCGCTCCCATCCCCTCATTTAGGTTGTCTTGTTTGCTCCTCTATAGGATTTCCTTTTTCATCTAGAGTTCCTCCTATGACCCATTTCTCCTTAGCTTTATGTTTCTGATTCTTCATCTGTATAGTGGTGATAAAGTCTGGCTCAACTTCATCTCTGAGGTGTCTTATGTGGGTCAAAATGATATGCAAACTCTCCAGAAAGATTGAATGCTATAGAAATAAAAAGCAGCCCTACTAATAACCATAATTGCATCACTTATCATCTGATTACTCTGCATCTTTCTGTGTGTGTGTGTGTGTGTGTGTGTGTGTGTGTGTGTGTGTGTATGTTTTCAGAGGACAGAGGAGGCCTGAGATTTAGACTCAGACTCTCAACGATCCCTGCGTTGACAAGACCAAAGCTGAGGGAATACAGTAAGATGCGGGTGTGTTTTTCCGGGAAGGCTGACTGAGCAGTTCTCCAGACGTTGGCAACTCCACGGCAGAATTCCATCCAACCTTCAAACTTTGAGCCAACACTCAGCTTTGACAAAGCCAAAAGTTTCATTTCTTTGAATGTGGGAGTGCTACAATCATCCTATAAATGGCCATTCAGCGCTTTGATTGAGAGATACTTTTATTGAGCGGTAAGAAGTCCTTGGCTGTGAATGACAAATGACGAGTACTGCCACAGCCCAGGTCACAGCCTAAAGTCCACGTTCACCCCTGCTGAAGGTGGCTCCCTGGGTCACAGAGCTAATGCCTGCTCTAGGTGTGTGTGTGTGTGTGTGTGTGTGTGTGTGTGTGTACACACATATTATGAGAAGGATACAAAGCTCTGGGGAGCATTTCTACCTACTCTTCCCTGCAAGATTGCCTGCAATTTAAGTCACAGTACAGTTCCCTTAGGTCCACATGCTAAGGAGCCTGAATGCAGATCAAGACCTAGTCACGGTGGCTAGTGGGTGCCCTGATATTCCAACAGTAGGGAGTAAGCTCTCAGGTGGTCATTGCTTCTTGTTGGAGCCCCAAGTGCAACTATCCCCCTGTCACGTCTGAACAGTCTTAAGCATGTGTATACATGTGTGTATGTGTAATAAAGCAGAAGAAATGCTTCAGGAGGTCTGACTCATGAGACAGTCAAGAAGAGGGACCCATGTGAGAGAGGCTGATGATTCTCTACTACCAAGAAACAGGCTTTCATGAGCCAGTGGACATCCCACCCAACACTGTGAAACTGGCCACCTTCCCTCTCAAGGCCAGCCTTGAAGATAGAGATGCACTTTTGTTCCTCGCCCTCAGGAAGCTGGTGTAACACACCTGAGTGTAAGACAAGAAACATGGTTTGGAAATAAAGGACCTGGATTTGAACCCTAGTTCTGCCACTCATGTGCTATGATTTTTGAGCAAGACCTTGCTGGGGTTATTTCTTTACCTGAGGATGGAGGTAAGACCTACTTCCAAGGGCCTTAAAGTTGAACCTATCCAAGTCAGTGAATGTGAAATACTCTGCAAGTTTAAAGCACTGAACATTATTACTAGCCAGTCGTGATGGTGAACACCTATAATTCTAGTACTTGGGAGGCTAGACGGGGATTGTAGGTTCAAGGCTAGCTTCAGCAACTTAGCCAGACCCTCAGCAACTTAGCCAGACCCTGTTTCAAAGTAAAAAATAAAAAGGGTAGGGTGTGGCTCAGAGGTAGAGTGTCCCTGGTTCAGTCCCCACACTAAAAAAGAACCTTTTTTCCTTCACAAAGAAGGTCCAGTGAGCAATGGCACTGTATGCAGAACCATAAACCCACTCACTCCACTCATTTCAAATCCGCTCTTATTTCAATCTTGGCATCTCCTATTATTGATAATAAATTACTTGTGACATGCCAATTGTGATGGAGTCACCTGAAAGTCAAGATGGAAAGTGAACATCTTCATCCATGAGGACAGAAACTTCACTTATGTGTCTCAGTAGTTCCAGTGCCCAGCACATGGAAGATACTCAATACTGACTTGAACTGATGAGCTCTGGAGCCATCCCAAGCCCGGAGGGGCTAAGTCGTCATGGCCCTTTTAGGAGCATTACAGTCAAATGATGGGAATAGACGTGGAGTGTATGGGGGATCGCGTTGCTAGGATGAGCCAGCTCCCTTCACACTTGGCGCTAGCGACAGTTTTAAGTGGAAGAGTTTGTGCCCGGCTTTCTTTGTGTCTGCATTAGAAGAGGGTAGCCTCTTGCCTGCCAGCAAGAAGTGCCTGAGGTTTGGGCCTGGTGCAGGCGGGAAGAGCTGTGCAGGTGGTCCAGATCTTGGATAAGTGTGAAAAGCCATAGCAGATCTTTATGTGCACAGCAAAGGGGCGCATTCTGAGCACTGTTCCAGAAGATGTTCCAAGACACACGCCTTTATCTGGGTCATGTGGGTGGACCTGCAGATTTGAGTGGTTTCTGGATACGAAGGCCAAAGTTGGCATGGATTTTTCATTCCGGGCTGGGAAGGCCTTGCCAGGACGGCAGCCTGAGCCACACACCCTGTGTAGGAGCAGTCTGGAGACTGGCAGCCCAAAGAGCTGGCTGAGATCCCCAGTACTTGGGGAATCTTCTGGATAACTTGTCACAAGCGGGATCATGACTCTGGGAGCCAAAGGGAAAGGGATCACATAGCATGTTTGCTTTATTCCATGTATCACTTGATATTTTCACCCTGTGTCTCAGAAAAGAACTATGTCTTTTTTGCCAAAAAGTAAAGCCGGGCCTTGGGAATAAAGCAGTGTGATTTTTTTCAGGCTCAGGATGGCTAACTGGTTGCCTGTCTGAAATTTTTTGATGGTATAAGGTCACCTTGGTAACAGGTATAAAGCTGACTGGGTAAGAAAGTGCAGAGCTTTCATTCCATCTCTTGAAAGAAGGAAATTAAATGTAACAAATGGGAAAAGAGAGGAGCCAGAACAATCAGACTAAGGGCATAAAGACCCCGGGACAGGAAGCCCAAAGGTACGTGTTGATGGTCCAGGCTGTTACCCACTGCGTGGGGCAGTAGCAGTGTAGCTGCAGTAGGCAGCTGCAGCTTAGGGCTTTGCCACCAGACCAGACAGATATTTCAGCCCTGGCTCAGCCACTTCTTCCCTGAGGGACACGGGTAAGTCATTAGCCCTTTACCCTACAGCTGTGATGACTTGGTCACTATAGTCTGGTCAGTGCTGCCATGGTGCCTGGCACTGAGGAGGCACCATGGTTAGTGGTGTCCTGCAGGTGCTGTGACTGTCACTACTCTATGTGGCTGTCCCTACTACCATTGATGTATCACCAGTGGCACATATTTAGCAGCAAAGAAATTCAGCCTTTCTTTTAGGGTCAGGAATTCAGAAATGGCAGAGCATGGATGGCCTATCTGTTCCAGGATGTGTGGCCATCTCCTGGAAATGTTCAAAACCTAGGGTATCTTGGTGGCTGGTGTGTGTGTGTGTGTGTGTGTGTGTGTTGGTGTGTGTGTGTGTAATTGAACCATTGAAACTAGGGGCATTCTAATTCTGAAATAGGCCTCCAGCCCCATTTTATTTTTTAATTTGAAACAGGATCTTTTCAGTTGTTGAGGGTATTGCTGAGTTGCCAGGACTGGCCACAAATCTGGGATTCCCCTGTCTTAGCCTCCCAAGTACTGGCTTACCGGTGTATACCACCTCACAAGCCTCATTCTCTCATAGGTTTGGTGACTGCCCTGGAGGGACTTGAAGGTTGGGACTGCCAACCATAGGGCTTACATATAGCCTGTCCCTGTGGCTTCCCCATAACATGACAGGTAGTCTCAGGGTGATTAGGCATCTGACACGGTGCCTGGCTTCTCCCAGAGCAAGGATCCCAAGAGAACCAGGCTGAAGCTGAGTCCCTCTTCTGACCTAGCCTTAAAAGTATGCAGCATTCTAATGGTTAAGAATGAGTCCCTAGCCAGGTATGATGGTGCACACTTGTAATCCCAGCATTTGGGAGGCTGAAACAGGAGGATCGGGGTTTGTGTGAACAGCCTCCGCTACTACTTATTAAGGTCTTTAGCAACTCAGTGAGACCCTGTTTCAAAATAAAGAATAAAAAAATAGGGCTGGAGATGTAGCTCAGAGGTAGAATGCCCCTGGGTTTAATCCCCAGTACCACAAAAAGAAAGAAAGAAAGAAAGAAAGAAAGAAAGAAAGAAAGAAAGAAAGAAAGAAAGAAAGAAAGAAAGGAAGAAAGGAAGGAAGAAAGAAAAAAGAGTAAGTCCCTAAGGTCAGTTGCTTGATTTCAAAGGGAGGGCATTTCTGGATAGAAGGAATGTTAAAGAATCTGTGGACATGTTTTAAAACTTCCATAGTGATGATAGTAATGCCTTACAATTTCTAATCCTCATAACTTTGAGAGATGGGCAGGATAGATAATATGACCTCATTATTTCAGGTGCAGAAAAAGAATCAGAAAACCCAGCCACTTCATTTCTGCATAAATAAACTGTAAAATGCAGTTACCCTCGGCTCGGTGGTCCCTTTCAGCTCTGAAATGTGGCGGTTTTCTGTTTCTTGCAAAAGGAGGCAGTTTGGAAAGACTGGCTTTAGTGAAAGAAGCAATTTGACCTGAACTGTATTTACTGTTTCAACAGCTTCTGTGACTTCCTGGGGCAAAATGAATTGTTTTCACTCAGCCCACACCTGGATTCTGAAGGCAGCTGATTTTAGATCCCTTGGTCCAATGCCAGCTATCAAAGGAGAGTTGAAAGAGTAATCTTGCTCGGTTGGAGTACAAATTCCTTCAACTGCGACCAATTCTGGTGCCTCGTATTAAGATAAGGAAACCCCATTTATCACAGATCTTTTAGCTGAAACATTTCAACTACAGCAAAAAAAAGCAAAAGCAAAACAAAAACCCAAGATCACCTTTAGCCAAATTTCCTCACTGAGCAAGTAAGTAACAAGAATAAAGATGTGTAAAAGTACAAAATTACTTAGTGTGTATAGGTTCAATTTGTGGCACATAATACTTATGTTTTTGATTTGGTGAGAGAAAATTAGACATTAAAAAATTATACATTTTTTGGTGTGTGTATATTTGGTACTGAGGATTGAACCCAGGGGTATTCCACTTCTGCGGCCCTGTTTCATTTTGAAACAGGATCTCATTAGGTCTTGTAATTCTAAATTTAATGGTAATTTAAACTGTGTGTGTGTGTGTGTGTGTGTGTGTGTGTGTGTGTGTGGTACTAGGGGTCGAACCCAGGTGCCTCCTACCTCCAACCTATACCCCCAGTTCTATTTTTATTCTTTATTTTGTTTTTTGTTTGTTTTTGTTTGTTTGGTTGGTTGGGGGTTTTTTTGGTAGTACTGGGGTTCCTGGAAGCCCTTCTACCTCCGGGCTACACTCCCAGACCTATTTTATACTTTTTATTTGGAAACAGGATCTCTTAAAGCCAGCACAGCTGGCTTCAAACCTGCACAATCCTCCTGTCTCGCCTCCCAAGTGCGGGGGATTACAAGCGTCACCACGCCCGGCTTTATTCTTTATTTTGAAACAGTCTCTAAGTTGCAGAGGGCCTCACTAAGTATCTGAGGCTGGCAGTGAGCTTGTGATCCTCCAGTCTCAGCCTCCCAAGTACAAGTGGGGTTACATATGTGTGCCAACATACCTGGCTAACTTAAACTTTTTAAGAAGGAAATTAAGCTGGCACAGGCTGGTAACTAGGCAGCACAGTGCCTGGTCACATGCTGATGGGACACCTCCATTGTGTGGGAGACAAAAGAAACGCAGGCCACACTTCCCGCCCCTCCCTCCCCAGTCTAGATGAGCTGAGAGACACAGTCCACAGGGAACAAGCCGGGTCTATACATGACCACAGTGTATCAGGCAAGAATCGAATTCCAGGCCACGGAACACGACTGAAGGGAAGGCAGGTCATATATCAAGTGCTATTAATTGTGTAGCACAAACAACAAGAACAAAAAGAGGACGGGTTCAGGGAGAAGTAACATTAACGCCCTGCATTTATGGAGCTTTCAAGATATTTCACATTCATTATCTTATTTATTCCTTGGGGAAATAACACATGGAGACAGCCTGAGCCAGGATCATAACTCCTTTTTGAATGAGGAAATTGAAATCCAAAGAGGATACGTGGCTTTGTGTGTGTGTGTGTGTGTGTGTGTGTGTGTGTGTGTGTGTGTGGTACTGGGGTTCCTGGAAGCCCTTCTACCTCCGGGCTACACTCCCAGACCTATTTTTACATTTTTATTTGGAAAAAGGGTCTCCTAAGCCAGCGCGCGCGGCTGGCTCTGAACCTGCGCGATCCTCCTGTCTCCGCCTCCCAAGCGCGGGGATTACAAGCGTGCGCCACCACGCCTGGCCTAGGATAAGTGGCTTTTATCTCAGAGACACTGACTCCAAGTCAGATGATCTTTTCCCTACATGACACTGAACCCAAATATGGTAGCCTTTTTGTTTTACCAAGAGGAGACTTGAACTAGGTCTTGAAGAATGGGCAGGGGATGAGTGAGCTGAGGAGAGCGGGCATTTGAGGGACCTGAGGGGCTGGACCAGGGCCAAGGAACAGCACGCACGCAGGAGGCAGTAAGAGGCCAGTGTGGCTGTAGTGGAGGTGTGGAGGTTCTCTTTGGGGAGTACAGGTTGAATAGGTAGCGGTGGGCTGATTAGAAAAGGCCTTGACTGTTGGGCTGAAAATGGTACAGTGCCATTGTAGCTAAAAGTGACACGAAGTATTTTTAAAAAATTAAGTTGGACTAGATGTGTCTGTCATCCCAGTACTTGGGAGGCTGAGACGGGAAGACCGCAGGTTCATGACCAACCTCAACTCAGACTTTCAGCAAGTTAGTGAGACTTTATTTTAAAATTAAAGGGGCTGGGGCTGTAGCTCGAAGGTAGAATGCCTCTGGGTTCAATCCCCAGTATCATACACACACACACACACACACACACACACGTATACACACATATTAGTTGGACTTAACATTTTCAACAGGCCAATAGAATTTATGTGTTATTAAGTTATTCCATGTTAAATTCCATATTCACCTACTTCCTGAGTTTCCTGCATTTAGAGGTAGAGATACACTTCTAGATATATGAACATTTGTGAATGAACATCGTATGAAATCATTATACCTAGTTACCAGGATATGTGACGCTGACATAATTTATTCCTAATGATCAATATTCCCTTGGGTTGATTGTCTTTGTTTTCTCCAAATCCCACAGAACTGTCCTGATAAAAGGTATAGGCCAGGCATGGTTGCAGATGCCTATAATCCTAGTACTCTAATCCTAGTATTTGTGAGGCTAAGACAGGAGGATTGCAGGTTCAAGGCCAGCCTCAGAAACTTAATGAGGCCCTCAGCTGCTTAGGAGATCCTGTTTCAAAATAAAATATGAAAGAGCGTTGGGAGTACACACACACACACACACACACACACACACACACACACACACAGTCAGGCCCCTGTCCACATGCACACCAGCAAACTTTTAAATTAATATCCAATGGGTTACTTAACCAATAAAATAACTCCATGTTTGTTTTTCTTTGGAAAACAAACCTGCTATTTACTATGAGTCAAAAGATTGTTATCAGGAAATTAGGATTATTAATGTCTGAGAGATCACCAGAGTAAGCCAAACAGAAGGGGCTGGTCGGCACAGAGGACAGCACCAGCGAAGTGCACTAGCACAAAGGAGAGAGCGGAGGGTGGGGCTGCCTCTCCATTCTGGCAACACTAATGGGAGAAGTACAAAGCATTCCTTAAATAATGAATGTGATTGACTGAATAATAGCCCCCAAAGATCTCTGGAACCTGTTAACATTACCTTTTTAGAAAAAGGATCTTTATAGCTACACTTAAGGATCATGAAGTAGAAATATTATCCTGGATTACTGGGTGAACTTTATGTGCAATTACAAGTGTCCTTATCAAAGGCAGAGGGAAGAATAGAAGGGGCGAAGGCAGTGTGACCGCGGGGCAGAGGTTGCTTAAATGAGCATCCTACAAGATCATTATAGCTCCTTCACACAAACTGAGGGATGCTGGCAGCCACCAGAAGCTGGAGGAAGCAAGGAGCCGAGTGTCCCTTAGAGCATCCTGAGGGGAGGGCCACGGCCCTGCCAACGCCTGGGTTTTGTTTTGGTTTTTGGTGGTACTGGGGTTCCTGGAAACCCTTCTACCTCCGGGTAACACTCCCAGACCTATTTTATATATATATTTTAATTTGGAAACAGGGTCTCTTAAGCCAGAGCGCTGGCTTCGAACCTGCGCGATCCTCCTGTCTCTGCCTCTTAAGCGCTGGGATTACAAGCTTGCGCCACCACGCCCGGCGCACGCCTTGCTTTTGAATCATTGAAATTGATTGCAGATTCTTTCCTCTAGAATGTGGGAGAATAAATTTGTAGCAATTTGTTATAGCAACCTCAGAAAAAGAATGCCACGAAAAACCATAGCATTGGAAAGAAAGAATTCACCGGAGAAAAGGTGTATGGAAGGAAGAGCAGATGTGGTCAGGCATGAAGTGTACAGGAGTTGGATGCTGAGGAGAATTAAGGTAAGATTATTTAGACTTAGAACTGGTTAAATGTGAAGAGTGAGGCAGTGGTGTGCTGGAGCCGGCTTCTACAGGCTCACAGGAGTCAATCGTGCACCTCTTTCTCCAGTTTCACATTCAGTAACGGCACATTGACAGTCTGAAATCAGCCAGAGTGGGAGTATTTACACCAGGGGAATTGGCAGACACTAAAGCAAGGTGTTTCTCCCAGAGAGCTAACTGTTAAGTATTTGTCAGCACATGACTCGAGGGAAGAAGAGGAGTTTAGAATTTAGAACTAGAAGAAAAGCATGGCCATTTGTTCAGCCCTGTCTTTGTGTAAGTACTTATGTGCTACTAATAGAAACAGGAAAGTTGGACAGATGATCTAATGTTAGGGATATGAGCTCAGTATGAAATTTAGATTTTTCTCCTTTCATTGGCTCTATTTATATTTATATTATTTTCTACTCTATGCCCCATACCAGGCTAGGCACAGAGGATACAATGCTTTAATTGTATTAATGCTTTAATTCCATGAGACCCAGCCTCATGGAGTTTACTGTGCAGTGGAGAAGATAGGATGCTCTGGTTTAGATATGGTCTAATTGTGTTCCCCCAAAGTATTCATGTGTTAAAAATGTGGGCCTGGGGCAATACTCTTGGGCAGCAATGGAATCTTTCAGACGTTGGGCCTAATTGGAGGTCTTTGGGTCAATTGAAACATGCTCTTGAAAAGACTGTGAGACCCCAGGTTTTTCTCTGTTCCCTGGCTTGAGAGGCAGTCTTCTTGTCTCTGCATGTGTTCCCACTAACCATGCCATGAGGAAACGTGGCCCAGGGGCAGCCCTTACCATCGAGCGTGTGCTGTGCTGTTTGGACTTTTAGCCTCCAAAACTGTGAGCTAAATCGCTTTTTCTTCCTAAGCAGCCTACGTCAAGTATTTCATTATAGCGTCACAAAGATGACTTATATAAAGAATCGTGGTAGAATTGGTAAGTGCTAACAAAGATGCCGTAAGATACACTTGGATAAGTGCACATCCCAAGGACAGTGAGTGGGAACGCAGGGGTGGAGCGGGAGCTTCCCAGAGAAGAGACCTGTGCACAGTCTGAAAGAAGAGTAAACATTTGCCAGGCACGGAAAGTCATGGGGGAAGAGGGAAATATCATAAATAGCAGCACAGGCAGTGACCCAAATGGGAAGAGGAAGAAGCAAACAGAGGCTTATGGGTGGGAGGCTGAGGAGGATGGTGATCAAAGGGGCTACTTCCCTCTAATGAAGAGTCAGAAAATAAAATCACAAGATCACTGACTGTGGCCTACTTGAGTCCAGCCTGGAGGGACATTAATAATCAGGACATCTGACCCAAGGGATGGAATCAGGCATAGTGCCAAGGACTTCTAGGAGAGAACCATTTGGGATGTGTGTGGGAAGTTGTAGATCCAAGATCAAGGCCAGGGGAAAGGATATAGCAAGGAGGATGCAGCCCTCCGTGAGTACGGAGTAAAGGAGGTGGGAGCCGGCCGAGGAGGTGGGCGCTGGAGTGGAGTTCAGGAGACAGTGTAAACGCCTGGGCTAGCAGGCTGGCACTCAGCTGGTTCTGCCTCCAGGAAGATAGGCAGCAACTGCCTCCTGTTCAGTCCCAGCACTCGGCTCAGTACCTGACACTGGGCATGCAATAAATATGTGCTGAGTAAATAAATGACTATGTCGGGAAGTGAATCAGGAAAGGAGGCACCTCGGGTTCTCTTTATTCCAGGGACATTGAATACAGGGCCTGGAGAAATGGGCTTTTCTATTCTATAAAGGTGAGGGCCTTCCAGGGAACTGCTGGGCATGGTTCTCAGTCAGGACCAGAGGCGCTTAGTGAGTCCTTACTGCAGGTGGGGGAGGCCAGAGCAGGCAAGAATCTCCAGCATCACAGTGAGCAAAGGTGTAGATCAGTGTGACATGGGCAGGAAACACCAGTGGCTGGGCATGGGTGGAGCATGGCATACTTAGAACAGTGGTGGGAGATGAAACCTGAGTGCCATGCCAAAGGGTTCAGATTTTATCCGGAAAGCAATGGAGAGGTGCTGGAAGGGTTTATTTATTTATTTTTCTGGTGTTTTTTTTTTTTTTTTTTTTTTTTTTTTGTGTGTGTGTGTGTGTGTGGTACTGGGGATGAAACCCAGAGGCATTGTACCTCGGAGCAATACCCCCATCCCTATTTTTTAGTCTTTTTATTTTTTATTTTTTATTTTTATTTTTTGGTGCTACTGGGGTTCCTGGAAGCCCTTCTACCTCCGGGCTACACTCCCAGACCTATTTTTACATTTTTTATTTGGAAACAGGGTCTCCTAAGCCAGTGCGCGCGGCTGGCTTCAAACCTGCGCGATCCTCCTGTCTCTGCCTCCCAAGCGCGGGGATTACAAGCGTGCGCCACCACGCCCGGCATAGTCATACATCTTAATGGAATACAAGATGGTGGAGATATATGAGCACACATTACCCAATTAGCCCTTACCTAATTCCCACCCCATTCCCTCCCCTCCCCCTTCTCATGTTTGGCTTAGTGATTGACATTGATATGTTTGTTAATGTACATCATGAACATTAGAAAATTTCCCTCTTCCCCCTCTCATCCCCTCAGTTAGGTCACCTTATTCGTTCATCTATAGAATCTCCTTCTTCGTCTAAAGTTCCTCTTATGACCCATTTTCTCCTTAGCTTTTGCATATTAGGGAGAGCATCCAATTTCTTATTTTTTGTGACTGACTAATCTCACTTAGCATAATGTTCTCTAGTTCCATCCATTTCCCTGTAAATGACATAATTGTGTTTTTCTTTATGGCTGAGTAAAATTCCATTGTGTACATATCCCATAGTTTTGTAATCATTCATCTGTTGATGGACATCTTGGCTGGTTCCATAGTTTGGCAATTGTGAATTGTGCAGCTATGAACATACATATGCGTGCATTAGTTTGGTAGTTTGGTTTCCTTTCATTTGGGTAGATACCCAGAAGTGGAATTGCTGAATCATATGGTAAGTTTGTTCTTATATATTACAGAAGAATGTACCCATTCTTCTGAGGATCCTCCATACGGCTTTCCAAAGTGCTTGCATTAATTTGCAATCCCACCAACAATGTTTTAGAGTTCCCACTTCTCCACATTCTCTCCAGCATTTGTTGTTGTTTGGGTTTTGAACGATTGCCATTCTAGTTAGAGTTAGGTGAGATCTCAGGGTGGTTTTGATTTGCATCTGATTGTCTCTGATTGCTAATGATGTTGAGCATTTTTCATGCATTTATTGGCCTTTGAATTTCTTCTTTCATGGAGAGCATTTTTCATGGGCAATGAGAGTAAGAGCCAGACTCCAGTCCAGTGGTCCAGGAGTATGAGAGTTGTGTTAGGGAAGATAGAAAGTAAGCTAGTCTTCCAAGAAGCTTATCTGCAAAGGGAAAAACAAGAAAGTCGAAGCTAAGGAGTGGCACAGTATGGAGGGGTGTGGGCTTGGGTGTTTGAGCCTGGAGCACCTTGCTTGTGTTCTTAGGAAGTACGTGCTGGGCCAGCCCAGTGTTCCCTGAGGATGCCCAGGGGCTGTGAGAAGAACAGATTTAAAAATGGCTTCTCTCTTTCTGCTGTGCTGACAAAGTTGCTCTATTCAGTGAAGGGTATTAGTGTTCTTTTTAAGATTTTAAACTACCTACCGAGCTCTTCTTCTTTAGGGATTAAGAATATAGAAAGTCTTAGCTTTACCTCTAGTGTTTGCAAAGGATCACTGCAGAAGACACCCGGAAAGGGTGGAGTGAGTGATGGGGGTGGAGTCTGCCTTGAGCTCAGCCTGGTGCGTCCCTCCGGCTTTGGAACAGGAACACCACCCCGGCAGGTTCCTTTGGACCTGGCTGGTGGCCCAGCTGCCCACTCCCTTCTGTGCCTCTCCTAGAAGACTCAGCAAGTTTGATGCTATTGACATCCTTCCTCCTGGCAATTCCCAAACTGACTGCTGGTCCGCAATCAGCCACCTTTCCGCAGGCAGAGCACAGAGGAAAGCATCAGACTACTGTTTAATTATTTGTAAGCACTGCAGTATTTTAGCACTCCAAAGACATCTAACTAAGCTTTAGACTCCCACTTATACTATATAAAGTAAATAAAAGCTCCTACTTTCGAAGGAACTCTACGCACTTTTACTTATATTATCCACACTCCCTCAGAAACATGCCCAAGAATAAAATTTGTCAAGAGTCTTACTTTTTAGATGAGAAAACCAATAACCAAGTGTGTAAGGCTTGAAGGCACCATCTCCCACACAGTTATAAACACCTCGAAGAGGCAAAGAGAACCCAGGACACTTTTTTCTGCCTAACAAGTAACAAGAGACAAGAGACTATGGAATGTTTACTTGTTGTGCTGGGGATCTAGGGGGCTTGTTCAGGGGGGAAAAAAGTGAATGGGTGGGTGGGCAAGAGTTAAATGAATCACAACCACCCAACTATAATCTGTGTGGAACATTTCAGCCCAAACAGCCAAGATGTGGTAATATCTGAATAACCACAAGAGCCTATGGTAAAGAATCTTAGAAGCAGCAGAGCAAGTGGGCCAGCTGCTTCCCCCACAGACACTTGACAAAGGCTTCATTATTTGCTGAAAGGTGAAATCATGTCATTAAAGTACCTCAGTCCTCAGAGGCTGGCCGCATCCCTCCTCTATTCCTTCACTCACCACCTATGGACAGAACCAGCAGGTTACTTGGGGCATCTGTTTCTGCCCTGGCTGGTGGGCTCCGCCCGGGGGACATCTCATCACTGGCTTTCTAGGAGGATCTCTCTGTTTGTAGGAAAGGGAGTTGCTTTCATTTGTGAGACTTGTGACCCCAAGATGCCAGCCATTCAACAACAGTGTACCTGCTCTGGAGGGCAGACATGTGCATGCCCGCTTTCTAGTTATGGTTCCCTGGAGATAATTAAGTTAAAAGAAATGCCTTTGGGTCTTGGCTCAGCTCAAGGTGAAATTAGAGAAGGCCTAGAAAAGAAAAGAGAAAGTGTACAGTTTGGGCAAATGTCATTAATTTGTAGTTTCTTTCTTCTTTCAGACACCCATGGCAGCTTGCTTCCTAAGGGGATTTCCTTGGGGAGATGGCACAAAACACATTGCATTTGGCTGGAATCCTGTCTAATGAAGGCGGTAAATCATGTCAGGCAGGCAGGTCTGGGAGAAAGATCCCGGGAAGGTGGGGCAGGGGTTCTACTGTCCTCAAGTTCAGTCACCTTTCTTATTGTCAATACAGTAGTGGGAAAAGCAAAACCTTTATGGGAGGCGTCCAAGGGAACACCTAGGGGGAACTTCTCAGGGGAACTCCTTTCAAATCCAGCCTGCCCTGCTTGGTTCAGTGTCCTGGTGCTTGTGTGTACAGAAGGGGCAGGTTCTTTGACGTACACTGCAGCTGGGTGGCCCGGGTGCGATGATTTGAGAGATCCAAAGAAGGTCCCAGATTCTCCCTTGTACTCATGTGTTACCCATATAAAATGCCCCCTTGGGAGAAAGGCCAAGGTCTTCTCAACACTGCCACCCCTGAGGCAGGCTAGTTTTAGCCCCAGCAGAACGTGTCCTCGAGGGAAGATTGGGTCTGAGCAGGACAGCTCATCAGTTTCATACTCTGCCTAGTGCTGACCCTGCAGTCATGCTCGACTGGGAGTCAGTGATTTTGCCACTAAGTTCTAAGGTGGCTGAGACCCTCCCCGTGCGGAGTCTTGGCTCCTCTCATCTGTAAAATGGAGATAGTAGTGCCTCCCTAACAGGGCCATTGCGAGGCTGACGCTGGCGCACAGGCAGGGATGCCCTGGGTAACTGTAGGGCACGGTGCGGATGGTGGGGCTCTTGTTGTGTCTGGCCTGCTGCCTTGGGCCCCAGGCCAGAAGGGCCTGGTTCTTCCTTGCAGGATCTGTGCCCTTCCACGGTGCCCTTTTACGTGATGTCACAGTTGGCACCATTAAGCCTTACCCCTCCTTTTTAAGAGACAGACAACAGTAATGTAGACAGAGAGATGACAGGCACATGGACCAATGTTGTAATTTTTATACAAAGAGACATATTAAGTAAATACCTATTCACATTATAGGCAAATAATGAGCTCAGTGTACTTAAGAGTAACTTGGGAAGAATGGACTTGTCTGTTTCAGTGAATACTCTCAGCAAAGTCTACATTTTCCAAACAAAGGAGCTAACCTGGGAAAACACCATCTGCTGAATTAGTCAAGTGTCTCAAGGAAAAGCCTATCGGCACTCTCCCCTGAAGGTTCATCTCTTAACAGTGAGAGGGCTTGCTGGGCAACTTTAAATAAACTTACCTTACGGAGCCTCCAATGCAGAGGCCATATGCTCAAGAACAGGGCAAACCAAGCTAGGACGTGAGAGATCTCTGAGGCACTCTGGGCTGTTTATGGGTTTCGGTCTCTGTGTGGATTTCTAGCCCCCTGATCTAGAAGGGCCACCTCTAGAGCCTCCGCCCACCACTCAGTTTTCTCTTTAGCATGACTTCATACATCAACTAAAGTAATGAGAAGGCACCATTAATTAGTTTATACTCTATTTCCCATTCCCTATTGGGTTAAATTTTTTAGAAAAATCACATGGCATAATACATACATATAATGTATATATATATATTATAAATGTATTTATTATGTATTTAAATATATATGTATCATATATTTAAATGCATCTTGGTAGTTTTTATTTCAAATGAATCTTAAAGTGATTTCAGGAACAATTTACACTCAATTTGATTGATCTTTGGAGAAATTGTGCTTAGTTTTGGGGGTCATTGGAGAGTGCCAGCCTAGATTTTGCTTGGCAAATCCTCATCAAGGCAAAGAATACAAAACCCTGGACAAGGCACAGCCTGGGTCTAGTCACCTGGAGCGAGGGATCTGTGCAGGGAAGGTGGTTTGGCACTTGGATGCAGACTAAGGACCTGTCGGCAGTGGGGAGCTAAAGGGGCTTTCAGTCAGGAGTAAGAGTATCTGTTTTGAATTGTTATCGCAGTTTTTCCTTCCTACAACACAGTTGGGAAGTATTCTTGAACTTCTCTCGACCAAAAAATTGAACCTATGAATAATGGTTCATTTCACCACTATCTTTTGAGGGTCTACTATGAACTATCTCTGCTGACATATTGTTCCCTGTATGCCAAACCAAAGAGGTGCTTGGGGGAGTGGTAAAGAACTATCGCGCCACGCGATCATATTTCATTAGAAAAAAAGCTCTTCACACGATATAGCAGGTAGCTTGTGATCATCCAGTCCAACACAAACAAGAAAATTAAGGTCCAAAAAACAAAAACAACTATTCTAAGGTAAGTAAAAACACTTCAGTCAACATCCACGTGTACTTCTATACTACAAACTTTATTCTGAGCACTGGCAATACAGAAAACTAAAACAGTGCCTATTCTCAAGGAGCTTATAGTCGGCTTCAGGAGAGGAACACATAAACAGATTTTTTTTTTCGGTACTGGGGATGGAACCCAGGGGCATTCGACCTCTGAGCTACACCCCCAGCCCTATTTTGTATTCTTTATTTTGAAACAGGGTCTCACCGAGTTGCAAAGGGCAGCACTAAGCAGCTGAGGCTTTCCTCAAACTATGATCCTTCTCCTGTCTCAGCCTCCTGAATGCAGGATTACAAGCATGCGCCACCACGCCCGGCTGCCCCAGGATTCGTGCCTCCTGCTCTTCATGCCTCCCATACCGCTGGCCTGTGTGACATACAGTATGGTGTGTGGGTGGATGGTAGGAGGGACAAAGGACACTGAGTTTCACCTCAGTCTTTTCAACACTCCCTCAGAAGGCACCCCTCATGTCTGAGGACACTCAAGCAGCCCATGGAGAGGACCATGGAAAAGAGAGGCCCCTGTCAACAGGCACAGATCCTGTGCCCCTAGCGGAGACTTCATGACTGCAGCCCTGGCCAACAGCTGAGTATAGTCTTGTGAATCAGAATCAAACTCCTGAATCAGGAAAATTGGGAGAGAAAATAAATTCCTTTTATTGCTTTAACCCACTAAGTTTTGGGGTAATATGTTATCCAGGAATAAATAGCACCTGTGTTAAGAGCACAGATCTAAGCTGGGTGTGGTGGCACACGCTTGTCATCCCAGTACTTGGGAGTCTGAAATAGGAGGATTGCAAGTTTGTGGCCAGCCTTAGCTATTTAGTGAGGCCCTCTGCAACTTAGTGAGACTTAGTGTTTCAAAATAAAAAAATAGGGCTGGGGGTGTAGCTTGGAGGTAGAATGCCCCTAGGTTTCACTCCCAGTACCACACACACACACACACACACACACACACAAACAGATCTTTTATTATCCAACCCAGGAATCTCTTGACTTTTTTTTTCAATTTAGCACTATACTGAATTTTTTTCCAAAAACTGATCACATAATTTTTATTAACCGTATATGAAGGCTGATAACCTTATATGATGACTGATTGTTTCAATACATGATGCCAATGACTTTTCAAATAAGTTGTGTTATTTAAGGTAAGGAGTGATTTGACAGATTATAGAATAAGCAGAAACTTCATCTTCTCTCCAAGTCTGCCCAGTATGCGGGAGGTGGCATTTCAACAAGTGTGCTTTCTTCCGTCGCCTTCTTTCCATGGTGGTATTTTGGCAAAAGGATTTCTTTTCCATGTGGTGGCATTTCTGAAATTGTTGTATGTGGGTTTTGCTGTTTGTTTTCTAAATAGTAGGTTTACAAAGATAGCTCCCTGTTTTGATTTGTAAAACAATCTACTTCAGCAGAAATTTAGGGTGGTCTTATAGTGTTTTTTTTAACAAGAGATTTTTAGTATGAAGTATTTTATTCTCAGACTAATTTAGTTTAAGGAAGAGTTTCTTTCACTGGAGTAGAGGACAAGAATGGAGTCTATGCAGATAGTAAACTACTTCTAGTAAGTGTAAATTCCATTTTAATACTTAAGCCAATTAGAAAAAATGGAACCTGGCAGCTGGTGGGAAGTGTCCCAGCGTCCCCTGGGTGAAAGTTTTAATCACAGCCCAGGTGTGGATCACTTGAGCAAGATGTGGAGATTATTAGAAACCATTAGCACCTGTCATCTTAAACCTTAAGCTGTATATAGCCTCCCACTTTCTTCCTAAGGCTATGAAAGATAAGGTGTTGGTAGTTTCTTGGAGTAACTCTACTTGCTAGTTTCACTCTAAGGATCTCACTGGATTATAGCAGGAGGTGTAAACCCAAAGCACAATGTTCCTCACTTAAATTCTTCTCCTGAATCTTCTGTTTGGCAAATTGCACTTCCAAAAAGACTTCACTCTCATGCCCTGAGCCACCCACCACTCCTCCTCCAGTGCCCTGGGCAAACTCCAAAGGACAGCTTAGGAGTGGGGAGCACTAGATAGAGATGCTGAACCAGACACCTGCATCCTCCTCTCCACCCTGAAGCCTCATGGTGCAGAGAGAGGTACCTGGGCTCAGTGCGCATCATGGCCCTGGCACTTACCTTCTGCGTTACTTACCTTTTTGAAGCTAGTTTCTAATCTGTCAATATGCACTCCTTACAGTGTCACTCGAGTGTATAATAATAATAATAATAATAATAATAATAAACACCTGTCAGTTACTGAGCACTTGCTGCAATCTGGGCATTGTTGTAAGTACTTTGTGGATATTAATTTATTTAAGTCTCCAACAACTTTATAAAGTAGGCACTCTCTTTATCACCATTATACTAATGCAGACGCTGAGAGGTTAAGTAAGGCCTCCATGGTCACAGTGTCAAGGCGAGGCTTCAAACTAGACAATCTGACCTGAGTCCATGATCCTAATACCACTGTAATGTCTCTGTGGAGATATGCAGCACCGATAATAGTATGGGTTATTTTTATTCAGGACATTCTTCCCAAACTGCAAGCTAAGCCCTGCATTCATTGAGATGTCGTGGTCCAACTATCAACCCACATCAGTTAGAACATCTTCCAAGTACCATCTCTGACTCAGGTGGGCATGTTTGCTGAAGCCACCTGGCAGATTCAGGTGCCGGGCACTTGATCTCAGCCAAGCAGGGACTGAAAAGCAGAGACACCAGGCAGCCAGCCGGGCTCTAACCCTGGTCCTCTGCAGCTGTTATTAATAAAGCCAGTGGCGGAGGATGTGGAAGTCACCGGGGGCACAAGGCTGTCAGCTGGAAACACAGCCAGTGCTCGGGTAATTCCTGACTTCCTATTAGAAATAAACAGAAAGCCTGCCCCACTGAATTTCCCAGCGCTTCTGAGCTTGGCAGCCAGTTCCTAATGCCTGTCACATAAGATAGCAAAGATATTAGGCTAGGCCGCTGGGCTAGAACAAAAAGGATGGGAAAGGCCGCCCCCTCTCTGACCTCTGTTCCGCTGAGCAATGGATCCTGTGGGAATCCAGATGCATCAGGATTTGGGGGACTGGAAGGGGATGGGGTGAGGGGAGGACTGAGCAGGGACACAAAAGACGGAAAAGAATGCTGAGCCTGGGAGCAGATGAGGCCAAGGACCCCTCCCTGTTTGTGGTCCCCTGCACCTTGCTGGAAATCCCAGGCCCCCAGAACCCACTGACCAATCCATCTTTGGTGAGAGCCGACCTGATGGGCTGATGGAGCTAGGGTGGGATAGATGCTGAGGTGCTGAGGCTGCTCCCTGTGGGGTTGAATGGATGCTTCTCTCTGTGGCCTGAAGGCTCCTGCCTCACAGCATGCCCCCGTCTGTGCCTGTCTGTGGGAATAAAACATCTCTGTGGGCATGCTGACTGCCCTAGGCCTGACTCACCTCCCCTGGTGCCTGCTGTCAGCATTTGGTGTCCTGAGGAGCAGCCTTCCCGCTGACCAGGTATCTGCCTGACTTGACTTCTCTCCCAGAATGAAAAGGCTTTCTATGTATAGATTTAGGGGTTTCAGGGCTGGCATTTCAAAACACTTTCCTTCTTCCAAGTGCCATGCTCACTTTTGTAGGTGCATCCGGTCCCTTAAAGAATGACAGAGCACATAATTTGCAGGGCCCCGGGCATAACAGAAGTGCAGGGCCCTTACTAAAAGTTGCAAGGTGACAGCATCAAAGCACTAACCCTGGAGCCTTCTGAGCCAGGGCCCTGCCTAGTGACGCCCACGAAGCCGGCCTGGCCTTGGGTTCTAAGAGGGTATTTTTGTGTGCATGTGGTACTGGGGATTGTACCCAAGGGCACTCTACCTCCAAGCTACACACCTAGCCCGATTTTATTTCTTATTTGAAAATAGGGTCTTGCTAGGTTGCTGAGAGCCTCATTAAGTTGCCAAAGCTGGCTTTGAACCTGTGATCCTTCTGTCTCGGCCTCCCAAATGCTGGGATTAAAGGCGTGTATCACCCTGTCTGGCTATGAGGCTAAATTCTGTAGGCATGTTTAACACAGTCAAAGATGACACTGTATATAGAGCGCACGCCTGTGTGTGTGTGTGTGTGTGTGTGTGTGTGTGTGTGTGTGTGTGTGGTATGCATGTGTGCTAGTATTGGGGGTTGAACCCAGGGGTGTTCTACTTCAAAGCTACACCCCAGACTTATTTTATTTTTTATTTTAGAACAGGGTCTCACTAAGTTGTGGACACTCTCACTAAGTCTGCTAACCTGCGATCCTCCTGTCTCAATCTCCCAAGTACTGGGATTACATGCATGCACCACCACACCTGCCACATTTTTACTTCGAATACAATAATACTTTTTTTTTATTTGGTGGTGGTATGGAGGTGGAACCCAGAGGCTTTCTGCCTCAGGGCTATACTCCCAGACCTATTTTATACTTTATTTGGAAGCAGGGTCTCACTAAGTTGCTGAGAGCCTCACTAAGTAGCCGAGGCTGGCTTTGTTTGTTTGTTTTACTTTATTTTATTTTTTAATTGGTGCATTGTAATCATATATCACATTGGAGTACAAGACTTGAGAGGATATACAAGCACATATCATCCAATTAGCCCTCATCCAGCCCCCATCCCATTCCCTCCCCCTCCCTCGATCCCATGCTTGTTTGGTGATTAACTTTGATACATTTGTTTATGTACCTCCTGAATTTTAAAGAGGCTCCATCCTCCCCTATTCCATACCCTCTGATTGGTCACCTTAGTTGCTTCACTATAGGGCCCTTTTTATAGCTCAACCTCTTCCTGTTGCCCCTTTCCTCCTAGTTTTCGCTGCTTAGAAGAAGCATCTGATTTTTATTTTCTGCGATATTTCTCTGTGTATGCCGCGTTGCAAGTACCGATCCCACTCTTGACGGCCCCAGTAGTGGCCTGGCTACCTGCTGGACTGATCCAGACCTCGCTGGCTCAAGCAGTGGCCTTGCCTCATGGGAGGTCCCGATTCTGGTCTCGCTGGCCCCGACACCAGCCTAACCCCTCGGCAGGCTCCGATCCCAGCCTCAGAGGCCCCAGTAGCGGCCTTGCCTCCTATCGGGCTCCAATGGCCGTTGGCCCCAGCATCGGCCTAACCCCTCAGCAGGCTCCGATCCCAGCCTCAGAGGCCCCAGCACCGGCCTTGCCTCACGGCAGGCTCTGATAACGGCCTCGCTGGCCCCAGCCCCGGTCTAACCCCTCAGCAGGTTCCGATCCGGCCTCAGAGGCCTCAGTAGCGGCCTTGCCTCACGGAAGGCTCCGATGCCGGCTGCTGGTCCCAGCACCGGCCTAACCCCTTGGCAGGCTCCGATCCCAGCCTTGGAGGCCTCAGCACCGGCCTTGCCTCACGGCAGGCTCCAATGCCAGCCATTGGCCCCGGCACCGGCCTAACCCCTTGGCAGGCTCTTATCCCAGCCTTGGAGGCCCCAGCATCGGCCTTGCCTCACGGCAGGCTCCAATGCTGGCCGAGACTGGCTTTGAACCTGTGCGATCCTCCTGTCTCAGCCTCCCAAGCGTGGGGATTACAAGCGTGCGCCACCACGCCGGGCCAATAATACTATTTTAAAGGATCAAGATTTTAATCAGTTACTGCTGGATTTATAAAAATACAGAGGACTTTACAGTCTTTAGATATGAACATCTAGGCTCTTCACTCATTTACTTACTAGTTTCCAATTACTCCCTTTTTGTTTAAACAGTTCCGAGGATTGAACCCATGGGCATTCTACCTCGGAGCTGCGCCCCCAGCCCTACTATTTTTTTTCCAGTACTGGGGATGGAACCCAGGAGCATTCTACCTTCAGCCCTATTTTTTATTCTTTATTTTGAAACAAGATCTTACTAAGTTGTGGAGGGTCTTGCTAAGTAGCTGAGGCTGTCCACAAACTGATCCTACTATCCCAGCCTTCAAAGTACTAGGATTACAAGCATGAGTCACTATGCCTGGCTTCCCAGCCCCATTTTTAATCCTTTATTTTGAAACAAGGTCTCACTAAGTTGCAAAGAGTCTCACCAAGTAGCTGAGGTTGGCTACGAACCTGTGATCCTCCTGTCTCAGCCTCCCAAGTACAAGAATGTGCTAGAATGACTGGCTTCTAGTCACTGTTTAAGCCTACCTCCCCCATCCTTGAGTAGCACTTTATTTCTCATCTCACAGACTCCTCTGTGGCTCTGAAATGCTTCCTCTTAAATCAGGCATGGTAGCACAGGCCCATAATCACAGTACTGGGGAGGCTGAAACAGGAAGATCAAGGGTTCAAAGCCAGCCTCAGCAACTTCGTAAGGCTCTCAGCAATTTAGTAAGACATTATTTCAAAATAATAAATAAAATTGGTCTGAGGGGTGTGTTTCAGAGGTCGAATGTTCCTGGGTTCAATCCTCAGCAACACACACACACACACACACACACACACACACATTTCCTCCTACCTGGAGCAGGGTCTAACCAAGAGGACCAGTTTTTAGGAAGAAAAGTTAATCTCCTACTTGTACAGTCAGAGACTCAGAGACCAGAATCATACAGCTCAGAGGAAGGACGGCATTCAGTATCTTTCAGGCGAGTCAGGGTTGGAATTCAAGAGGCTCAAGGCAGCGCCGGGTGCAGCCCCACCGCCTGCCTCGTGGCGGTCAGGAGGCATCTCTGCAGAGTTGAGGTGGAGCCTCTACCCTCCCACGTCTCCTGTGACCCTCATTTTCTGCATTGGTCCCAATATTAACCTTGACCTGAAGGATCCTAAGGTTGCAGATTTAGCATATAAACATGCAGGATACCAGTTAAAATTAAATTTCAAATAAACAATAATGTTTTAGCATAACTATATCCTTTGCAATACTTATACTAATATTCCTTGTTTGTCTAAATTTCAGATTTAACTGAGTGATTTGGCTTTCTCTGGTACCCCTGGTTGTAACCTTGGTGCTTCCCCATCCCACCCTGTCTAACCTTGCCTGACTCCGGACTGGCTTCTCCATAGCTGTAAATACTCCAGACCCAAGGCTTTCCCTATTCGTGTTTCCTTAAGGTCTTTCTGGACTTGGCTGCTGATCCACTCTGCCCTGCCCCGCCCTCTGGCGATGGACTTCACGGACACGCTGATGGAGAAGCTGTTAACCACTGTGAAAGACGCCGGTGCCAGGCAGACTCATCTCTGACCTGTGGCCGGCTGGGCTCGGCCTTAGTGCATTCCTTCTCAGCCCAGCTCATCCTTGGCACTGAGACCGGTGGCAGGAAGAGGGCTGAGCGCAGCTTTAACACTGTTGCCGCCTATGGGGTGGGCTCAGGGTGGGTGAGGGTGTGTCTTGAGGAGGCTTGTTAGACAAGTTCTTCTTGGTTTA
Organism: Muscardinus avellanarius; assembly: GCF_963383645.1. Taxonomy (NCBI): domain Eukaryota; kingdom Metazoa; phylum Chordata; class Mammalia; order Rodentia; family Gliridae; genus Muscardinus; species Muscardinus avellanarius. The sequence continues at coordinate 83,451,519 of NC_137788.1, read as the reverse complement.
ATTTCATTTTTAGTTTTTCTTTTGGACATGAGCATGAGAAGTATTGAGTGTCAGAACTGTGCTCATTTCTTATAGTACATCATTTAGTCCTCTTAACAGTACCATGACGACAAAGTATTGTCATTGTTTTGCAGATGAGAAAACTAAGGTGCCATTAGTATGCTTGGTACTAATATTACTATTAGTAGGCACACTACACCTGGCTTGGAAGCCACATCTTTTAATCGTCCCACCACACTGAGGGTCAAGTCCCCAACACATGAAACTTTGGGGGACAAACCACATCCCAACCATAACATTTATTCACACGGTTCAAGAGGCTAAAAGTCCAAAATCAAGAAATTAGTGGAGTTGTTTGCCTTTGGAGGCTCTGAGGAGAAAACTCCATCCAGCATCTGTGTTAGGTTCTGGTGATTCTAGGCAGCCTTGGCATTCCTTGGCTTGTAGCTGCACCATTCCAGCTCTGCCTCTGTGGTCCCTTGGCATCTTTCCTGTGTGACTATGTCTGTGTACATCTGACTCTCCCTCACCTCTCAAAAAAACATCAACTAAGCTGGGCGTGGTGGCGCCCTCTTTTAATCCCAGCATTTGAGAAGCTGAGACCAGAGGATCGCAGTTTGTGGCCAGCTTCAGTTACTTAGTGAGGCTCTTCGCAACTTAGTGAGACCCTGTTTCAAAATAAAGAATAAAAAAAAGGGCAGGGGTTGCAGTTTGGAGGTTGAATACCCCCGAATTTTATCCCCAGACTCACACACATAAAAAGACATCAACTATTGAATCTAGGGCTTACACTGATTCATCATGACCTAATTTTAACCAACTAGTCATATCTGCAAAGACCCTATTTCCAAATAAGAGCTCATCCTGAGATCCTGGGTAGACAGGAACTTGGGAGGGATACTATTCAACCCAGGACAATTGCGATTTCTCTAGTACAGACTCTCACTACCACTGGATAAAGCAGGATACTTTGAATTGATCTTTTACATTAAGGCTTTCCCTTCTCTGACTCATGAATTGCTCAAAAGTTTGCTTTCTGTAAAACAAATCTGACCATAACACCCCCCAAATTAAAAACAGACACGTTTGAATAGCCTGTAGCAAGGGATTCTCAGACATGAGTGTGCAGAAGGATCACCAAGAGAGTTTTAAGATTCAGATTGTGGGGTTCCATCCCAGGGTTTCTGATTCAGTAGGTCTGAGGAATCTGCACTTTGAGGAAGATGATTCTGATGAAGATGGTCTGTAAATCATACTTTAAGAAAGGGCTACAGGACAAAATCCAAAATCTTAAAATAGCATTTAAGGAACCTCACAATCTGATCCAATTTCTATTTTCAATTTTTTCATCGATTTTTTCCAAGCCCAGCCAGGAAGCCCATATCCAGCCAACTGGACTCGTCCTCTTCCTTTCCTCTCCTTCCCCTCCCACGCCTACCTGGGTCATGGAGAGTGGTTCAGACTGGGGCGCTGGAGCCTGACTGGGTAATTGCTTAAGCTTCCCATGTCTCCAGTTCTTCAGCCATAAAGTAGAGGAACATTCTTACCATGAGACGATTACGAGGAGAATAACTAACTGTGAAGTGCTTGGAACTGAGCCTGGTGCACAGAAAGCGCTCAGTGGAAGTTAGCCATCATTATCTATTACTTTTATAGCCTTGGTAATTTTAAGTCCTCTTCCTGGGATTTTGTTTTCTCCTTTTATAACCTGAAAATTTTCTTTTCATCCTTGAAGATCCAGCTAAGAAGCCATTACTCCGTGACATCTCCCTGGCCGCTCTCACGTCCCATTAATGATTTTCTCCTTGTCCAGTCCCCATAATTATTGCTTTGTGTTCTTTGTACATCTCGTACAAGGCAATCACGCACATTTCTATCTACACATATAAGCTACCTTTCTGTAGGGCTTAGTTTAAAGCCAGGCATACTTTGTAATTAAACTCCTCATTGGGCTTCCTTCCATGAAATTGAATGCTCAATCTGTTATTTTTAAATTGAACTTTGTGTGACTCTTCATACTTTAATTCAGTAATTGTATTATTACATTGGCCCTCTTTTCCTCCCACCTCTTCCTACCACTCTCCCTGTTCTCTCTCTCCCAGATTCTCCGAGTTTCATCGCCATGGCCAGTGTGCAATGGCTGGCTTTGCTGGGTCATTTCACATTCCAACTGCCTCATTTAGGAGCCAGAGCTCACCACCCACTCATAGACACAGCTCATAATTCTGGTGGCAGGAATGTTCTTCCTCTGTTCTGCCTACAGAATCCATAGGAAGGCTGCCAAGTGCCGTGCTTGAAATAGATGAGTCTGAGTCGCCTAAGGAAGTTTGGCTCCCACCAGCGGATGCTAGGAGTGTGTCTGGTGGTCCAGGCCAGGGAACCCAGCTAGCTAGTTACCTTGGCCCAAAGAATTTCTTCTCTCTAGGAACATTATCCTGGGACCACTTTATCCAATAAGTGGCCAAAGGAGCTTTTTAGAGGCCTGTAACATTTTTTAAGACTTGAAAAACTACATATATTTTCCAAAGTAAGAAAAGAAAGTTCAAAGTCAAATTTGATAAATGTTGAATTAAATGTCTACAAAGTGACTCCAGCTAGCCAACGACATATATTTTTGTTTATTTATTTTATTTCCTTATTTATTTTGTGGTACTGGGGGTTGAACGCAGAGGCATTCTACCTCTGAGCTACACCCCAGCCCTACTTTTTAACCCTTTATTTTGGAACAGGGTTTCACTAGGTTGCGGAGGACCTCACTAAGTAGCTGAGGCTGGCCATGAACCTGCAATCCTCCTGTCTCCATCGCCCAAGTATTGGGATGACAAATGTGCACTACCACATCTGGCTCTATTTTTTATTTTGAAACAAAAGGGTCTTGCTAAGTTTCTGTGCAGTGCCTTGAACCTATAATCTTTCCTTCTCAGCTTCCCAAGTACTGGGATTACAAGCCCCACGCCAGGCTGAGCTCAACTCTTATGTGATTATATATGTTATATTTTATGTGGATGAGAGGGAATTTTGATAAGTTTTAAAATGTGATGTGATCTCCAAAAGCAAAAGTGCTTAGGAAGCCGGGCGTGGTGGTGCACGCTTGTAATCCCCGCGCTTGGGAGGCGGAGACAGGAGGATCACGCTGGTTTGAAGCCAGTCTCGTTGGCTTAAGAGACCCTGTTTCCAAATAAAAAACTATAAAATAGGTCTGGGAGTGTAGCCCAGAGGTAAAAGGGTTTCCAGGAACCCCAGTACCACCAAAAAAAAAAAAAAAAAAAGTATTTAGGAAGTGTATGATGCTCATAAAGCTCTTGAATGGTCCCATGTTTTCTGCCATGATGGAGCACATGGCTTGGGGTGGCATCCACACTAGGAGTGGGAGAAGAGGGTCTTTACATGAACAATCAGACCCAGAGAATCATGACAGCAAAGTCACTCCACAGCGAAGCTGCTGGCATGTGCTTCAGTACTCAAGAAAATACAAGAGAACCTTTCTTCAGATGGTTGCTTCTCAGCTTTGTGCATGGGACTCTGAGGTCCAGACCAACTCTCATGAAGCCAGAGGGAACAACCGGAGGCCCAGATCCACCAAAGCACAAGGGCCTAGAATTCACATTGCTTTCTTTTCATCTCCTAAGCTCAGTTACGTGCCTAGCCATGTGCTAGTGCTGAGGACGACAGCAGTGGACAGTAGGTATCAACCTTGCTCTCCGGGAGCCGACAGCACAATAATGAAAACACACTGTGAGCAGCTAATCGCCAGAGGAAGGAGGGTTTCGAGGGGAAGGGGAGGCCATGGGTGTTTGGCAGAGAAGTTAATTTAGTCCAGGGTCAGGGAAGACTTCTCAGAGGAAGTGGCATTTCACGTGATAGTTGAGTGAGTAGGCGTTAGCCAGGGAAAATGGCCTCTCCCAGAAAGCCCCCGTGTTGCATCAAATCCAGATGCCAGGAACACGTGTCCCCTCTGCCTGCCCTCTATTCTGCAGCCCTTCATGACTGTCCTAGTAATAGCTCTGGATCCCTGCTTGGTTTCCTGATTTGCTCTCAGTTCTGCTGGAGCCAAAGGTAGCTTTGCCTGTTTCACTAGGGCCCTGCCCCGCCTGGATGTCACAGCCTCTCACTTGATGGCTCGTCCCAGGTGACCTGTGCAAAGCCACACCGCTGCCACCACCTGTCCACAAGCATCACCACTGCCCTAGAGAATCACACACATGGGCCCTCCTCGAAGGCCAGCCCAGGCTAGATCACACCCTCCTTTGAAAAGTGGAAAGGAGCCACATTTCCTTCTGGATCATGCCTAATTTTCAACCACATCATGTCCAGAGCCTACTGGAATGTTATGAGTTATAGATAGCAGTGTTTCCCAAACTCGGGAATCCAGCGAGTCCTAAAAGTATATCCAGCATCCCGTTTGAGGAACAACACACTGAAGATAAATGCAGTCACGACTAGTTGACAAGAATACAAACACAAACACAAACGTATGCCTTGAGACTTCATGTCAGGACTTCATTATAGATTCATCTCAAATGGATGAAAATTTAGTTGTTATTAAAAAGATGCTCATAGTTAGCCTGGAATATATGCAAGCTTAGAGTATAAAGAAAATCTCACTTTTCTGAGCCTCAAGCTTTCCCATCTCAGAAATGGGTGCACCCACTGCCCACCTCTTATATACCTCCTACATGATTATAAATAGCAATTAAGTGAGAGATGCAAGACTCTTTGGACTCTACCTGAAGATACCATGTAATTACAAATGTGCACTGTGGTTATCTGACTTCATCCTGTCTGCCAACTAAGATGCAGCCCATATTCCTCAACAGCCTGAAAACTTTCTCCAGTAAAGACCCAGTTCCAACTCTCCCTGTACAAATGAGATAAGGCCAAAATTTCAGGAGAAAATCCACCGTTTTCTCCTTCTCAGGTTTTTTGTTTTAGGCTCTACTTTTTAAACTAACCTGTCTACTATGCTCATGTAGCTAGCTGCTTGAAAGAAAAACATGTTTAAGTAAAAAAAAAAATTTTTTTTTTTTTTTGTTGGTACTGAGGATTGAAGCCAGGGGCATTCTACCTCTGAGCTATACCCCTAACTTCATTTTATTTTCTTTTTTATTTTGAAACATGGTCTTACTAAGTTTCTGAGTGCCTGGCTAAATTGTCGAGATTGGCCTTGAACCTGTGATCCTTCTACCTCAGCCGCCCAAGTACTGGTATTACAGGCATGCAACATAAAGCCTGGTGTAATATTTAAACTATACTAGAATCTAACAGGCCAGGGGCTCTCAGAAAGTGGAGGATTTGGAAGACAGAAACACAAACATGCACACACTTGTCCATACATGTGTACGTACTTGCATGTTCTAAGAATGAACGCACACACATACACACACACGTATATATGGATATAGATGTATGCACAGACACCCTCCACTCAGCTGTGCCAACATCCCTGGGTGAAGAGCAGGCTTCTGGCCTGTGTTTACATTGTGTCTTCATCTGAGGAGCTTACAGGGAAGACAGGCTTTCTTAATCTTCACTCCACCATGAGGCAGCCACTCAGGAGTCTTGGAAGGTCCCAGTAGAGCCATTTGTCTTTTTCTAAGTTCTGTTGACCTCCTGTTCCTGTCTTCATTCCAATATTTTGTCCTTAACCCCCCTGTAGCATCCTCCCCAAAGTCTGTGAGAGGGAGGGCTTGCATAGAAAGTCCAAGCCCCCTTCTAACTCCCAAATGCTAAGCACGCCCCAGGCTCTCCCCGGCAGCTCTCAGGTTTGCTGCGTCCCCACTTCCAGGGAACTGGTCTCCAGGAGGATTTGAGTAGGAACCAAATCTTTAGACCAGCGGGGCATGGTGGAGCACACTTGTAATCCCCGCGTTGGGAGGCAGAGACAAGAGGATCGCGCTGGTTCGAAGCCAGCAAGGCTGGCTTCAGAGACCTTGTTTATATATATAATAGATCTGGAAGTGTAGCCCGGAGGTAGAAGGGTTTCCAGGAACCCCAGTACCACCAAAAAACAAACCAAAAAAAATCTTTAGACCAGAGTCACAGGCTAGGGAGAGGCCACCACTGCTCAGGGGTAGCAGCTAAAAAGTGAATCCTGGGATTTTTCAGCATGTTTATTCATTGAGGACTTTTCAGAGGCAGCCTAGGAGGAATGTAGGCAGGAGGACACACAGCCCCCAACTCCTTTTGGATGGGAGACCTGGTAAGATGTCACGCCGGCCTCAGGTTTGTATTTTGCGCTGTTGCTTTGCAGAGATGTCAGAGTCTAACTCCACCAGCAGAGGGTCTGGGGCAGTGCAGACACTTCTGCCTCCCAGTTATGGTTGGCATTGGGCTGAGATTGTGCTTAGTCTAGGAGTGCTTGTTGCTGTGGGGCTGGATGGGGGCACCATTTGGCAGAGTCCAGTCTGTATCAGGGGTTTCTGAAGTCACTGCCCCAAGCAGTGAGACAGGATGGGAAGGGAGGAGACATCCAGACTGCTTTCTGGAGTGAGATTTTGGGGACAGCTTCGAGGCTGAAGGACAGTGGATCGCCCCAGGGGATTCTCCTGGCAACTGCCGAAGTCATTTTTAAAAGCTCAGATCTTTCAAATTAGCCTTTCCTTTTCTGCCCATTTTCTTCCTACATCTCCGGGGGCTTTTCTGGCTTCACAAAGCCTCCCCCGAGGTTGAAGTCATTCTCTAGGAACAGGTTTTATCCCCAGGGCCCTGTCCTGCGCCAAGGGCCTTACTAATTTTGTCTTGTGGCGTGAAGCTAGTTCTGTGAACCTCTTTCTTTTTTTTTTTTTTTCCAGATAAATTCACTTTCTCTTTTCTCCTTCTCCCTTTCCCTGGAGCCTGTCCTACTAGTTCACACTAGAAAAAGGTCATCTTTTGGGAAGTTTGCTGTTCTTCACTTGGTCCCAGCTTCGCCTGCCAGGTGTTCTAGTGGACCTGGTGTCCGAGCCTCACTGCCACCATCTTCCCTCTGCCCACATGAGGTAGGGTGGGCGCAGAGGCTGCTCAGTCGGGGGCCCTGATAGGACTCCTGGGAAGAGATGCTGAGAGGTGAAGCCTACAGACTTGACCTGGCCAGAGAAGACAGGGATAGTGGGCTTCGACCTCCCGTGGAACCCCCCAGCCTTGCCCTGTGTCAAAGAGAGAAGCCACTTGGATTTGGGTGTCATTGAAATACTTTATGATCTAGTTATTTATATCAGACACACACTTCCTGCTCATGTTTCATCCCGTTGGGAATGTGTTTTTATAGCTGAGCCCCTGGCCATGCACCTCCTTCCTTTCCATCTTCCCCTCCATCCACATCTCTGTGATAAAATAGGTTGAATGGAGGGCCAAGTGGGCCTGGTGGCTTTCCCCTGGCATAAAATTTCTGCGGCTCTCCCAAATTAAAAAAAAAAAAAAAAACTAGGTTTAGATGAACAGAAAATCTGCAGTGATGATATCGAATTCCCCTCGCCCAGTTTCTCTGTTGTTAATATTTTACATTCCCACGGAACATTTGCACAACTGAGAGTCCCAAGGCATGTTACTAATAATTAAACATCACCCTTTATTCAGATTTTATTAGCTTTTCCCCAGTGGTTGGTTGGTTGGTTTGGTACCGAGGACTGAACCCAGAAACATTTTACCTTTGAGCTATGCCTCCAACCCTATTTCATTCATTTTATTTTGAAATAGGGTCTCGCTAAGTTGCTGAGACTGGCCTTAAACCTGTGTTCCTCCTGTCTCAGCTTCCCAAGTACTAAGAGAATAGTCCTGCACCACCATGCCCGGCTCCCCAGTGTCTTTTTTGGTTCCAGGATTCGATCAACGCCACATTGCGCCAAGTTGTCCCTCATCTCCTCTGGCCTGTTTCCAACAGTTCTGACTTCCCTTGTCTTCATGACCTTGGCAAATGTTTTGTTCATCTTTGGGTCTGGGGAATGAACCCAGGGGCATTCTACTTCTGAGCTACAACCCCAGGCCTTTTTATTTTTTATTTTGAAACAGGGTCTTGCTAAGTTGCTGAGGCAGCCTTGAACCTGTGATCCTTTTTCTCAGCTTCCCAAGCACTGAGATCACAGCCATGCATCACCACACCAGGCCGACTTTGGCAGTTCTGAGGAGTCCGGCCTTGGGCTTTGTGGACTGTCCCGTTTTACCTCTGTTCAGTGCTTTTCTCTGGCTGGCCTGGGGTGGTGGGTTGGGGGCGATCACAGCGGCTAGTGTCATTGTCCTTTCGCTGTGCACAGGTACATGCTCTCGGCATGACTCACCTGAGTGCTACTAACACCTGGCTAAGGAACGCTCTCCAGGGTCCTCCACTGGCGGGTCGCTCTCCCTCCTTTTTATTCCTTACTCTTTGGAAGCAAGCAAGCCATGCACAAGGGAGGAAGGAGAAGGAGCTAAGCTCCCCCTCCTGAAGACAGAGTATCAACATATATTATCTGGAATCTTCTGTAGGGGATCCCAGAGATGTCTTTAAAGTAACTAAGAGATTTCCTCCAGCACTCCTGGTAGGCTGGAAAGTAGTGTTAGACACATGGGTTTTGCAGGGCTGGTGCCAGGAACCTCACCTAGACGTGTCAGGGGCTACACCTTGGGGGACTCAGTTCCTGAGTGATGGGCTAAGTCATCTTGGCATGCAGTGTGCAGGACACAGGCATATGAAGTGGAAACTCTGTACAATTCCTGAGTCACTCAGAGACTTTCAGCCAGTGTCCACAAATGTGCAGCACTCTGCTGGGTTCTGAAGGCATCGAGTGCAAATGGGCCTCCTTCAGACACCAGGGCAAGACTGCAAGCAACTCAATGAATGTCTCTGGACACCTGCTGTCAGCCCTGTGCCAGGAGCCAAGGAAGCAGCAGATCCAAGGGCAAGGAGCAATAAAATGAGAGGTTCAAAGTGCTGTCAGGGAGCTAACTTAGAGAGGTCAGCAAAGGCCCCTGTGTGCGCTTGTGGAATGCACCGGAGCGAGCGGTGCATACGGCAGGCAGAGGTGGGAGCTCCAGAGAGAAAAGCCCACCAGGCAGAGAGCGGCATGCATGAAAAACAAGCTGGTAATGTCAAGAGAGACATCTGGAGGAACCAAGAGCGGTTTAAATAGAAAGGGAAGTTTCCTGGAAAAAAAAAATCGCAGGATAGTTTAGTCATATGGGATAGTTCTACTTTCTTAAAATGGGCTCATTATATAGAATTCAATAAAAGTTTGGAGTTGTTTTGACAATAAACTTATACTTTAAATATCCTGCTGAATTTATGCATAAACATAAAGTTCAAGCGTGTCAGAAATTAAATGCTAAAACTCAGAGTGTGGTTGTTGAGAAGCGTGGGCATGGTGTCAGAGGACGTTTGCGTGCATGCTGATGAGGCCCTCCCTGCTCCCTTTTCAGGATGGAGCCTTCCATCCTGATGCTGGGAGTGCTGTCTGTTGAGGCTCATGGCCCAGACCTCCCCAGGCCTCCACTGTGAAGGTAGCTGCCCCCGCACACTGGGGATGCAGAGCCCCCAGAGCCTGGCTCCCCGGCCCCCACTTCAGGCAAGTCTGAAGGGCTGTAGCCTCTGGTATAACTCCCCGCTCAGCTCCACGCCCCCTCCCTCAGCCTTCCAGGGGTTGTTTTCAAGAGCACTCCCCCAGTAAACTACCTGCCTAAAAATCCATCTCAGAATCTATTTCCTGAAGAACTTGCCTATAGCTCATATATATTCTGCATTAGTTTCCCAGGGTGTCTGTTACAGATCATCACACACACTGGGTGGCTTCAAATGATAGGAATTTATTCTTTCACAGTCCTGGAGGGCAGAAGTTCTAAAGTATCAGCAGGGCGCCTCCCAAGGAAGATGGTTCCTTGCAGCGGCAGCCTCTGTGGCTCCAGGCGCTGTGTGGTTTGTGGCAGGCATCCTTCCAACCTCTGCCGTGGTCTAGCACAGCTCTCTGCTCTCTCCCCAAGTCTGTCTGCTGCCCCTTTTTTTCTCTTGTAATTACTTGTCATTGGATTTGGGGCCCACCCCAATCTAGGATGATCTCATCTTGAGTCTTAATGACATCTGCAAAGACCCTTTTTCCAAATAAGGTCTTTACAACTTCTAGGTAGATGTGTCTTTAGAGGCGCCCCCCACTCAACCCACGACACACACCAAAATATTAAAGTGATTAAATCCCAGAGTGGGGATAGAATTTATTAGTAATTTAAATGTTCTTTTTTGTGCTTTTTCATTATAAATTTTGTGTGAAAAACATCATATATTACTTTTGTAATTTTTTTTTTTTTTTTTTTTTGGTGGTACTGGGAGTAGAACCCCAGGGGCCAGGGGTTTTTCCACCTCTGGGCTATACTTCCAGACCTTTTTTTTTTTTTTTTTTTTTTTTGGTGGTACTGGGGTTCCTGGAAACCCTTCTACCTCTGGGCTACACTCCCAGATCTATTTTTATACTTTTGTTTGGAAAAGGGGTCTCTTAAACCAGTGAGGCTGGCTTCGAACCTGCACGATCCTCCTGTCTATACCTCCCAAGCACGGGGATTACAAGGGTGCGCCACCATGCCCAGCCCAGACCTCACTAAGTAGCTGAGGCTGGCTTTGAACCTGTGCTATCCTCCTGTTTCAGCTTCCCAAGCTGGGATTACAAGTGTGCACCACCATGCCTGGCTCTTTAGTAATTTTTTTTTTTTTTTTGGTGGAACTGGGGGTGGAACCCAGAGGCTTTCTACCTCTAGAATATACTCCCAGACCTATTTTATATTTTATTTGGAAACAGGGTCTCACTAAGTTTCTGAGAGCCTCACTAAGTAGCTGAGGCTGGCTTCAAACCTATGCGATCCTCCTGTCTCAGCCTCCCAAGTGTGGGGATTACAAGTGTGCGCCACCACACCCAGCTCTTTTGTAATTTTTTAAGTTACAATCTGGATTAAAATGTACCTACCCTGTGAATGGAGGGTAAGAGACAATGGCCACAGAAACAATGAAGAACTCTTGATTACACACTTACTGGATCCCATATTATCCTTCCTTCCTTCCTTCCTTCCTTTCTTTCTTTCTTTCTTCTTTCTTTCTTTGTGGTACTGGGTATTAAACCCATGTACATTCTACCTCTGAGCTACACCCAGCCAGACCTTTTTTTTTTTTTAAACAGGGTCTCATTATGTTGTTGAGGCTGGCTTCAAACCTGAGATCGTCCTGTCTCAGCCTCCCAAGTACTGGGATTATAAGTGCATGCCACCACACCTGACTCCAAATTCTTAAAGTAATTTTTAGTGCAACAATGGTCTTACAAGAAGTATGGTGAATTTCTAAGTGCTTGTCCAGACTTTTCTCCCCCAAAACCAGGACTGAAGAGAGCAATAAATAACTACAAGCAAAAGTAAACCTAAGGGCAAGAGCCAACCGAGGAGCCAGTCTGGGAAACGAGCCTTGGGCTGTAGCAAAGCAAGGCTGCCGCATTGAACCAGTGACCTCTCTCTGAGAGTATAGCAGGGAAAGCATCCCTGAATTAGAGCGCAGGTTTCCCACAGATTCAGATCAAGCCAGTATGAGCTCACAATTAAAGATCACCAAACGCACAAGGAAACAAAGCCACCATGTAAGAGTCAATAGAAGGAAGAAATGGAGTAGAAATTGTTGGAAAAGTAAGAATTGTTCTTAGATACAAAATCAACATACAAAAATCAATTATGTTACTGTCATCATCTATGAACAGTGATTTATCAGCTTTTTTTTTTTTTGGTGTATAGGTGTGGTAACTAGGGAGTGTACCTCTGAGCTACACCCCTAGTTCTATTTTGTTTTGTTTTATTTTATTTTACAGGGTCTCACTAACTTGCAGAGGGCCTAAGTTGCTGAGGCTGCTTTTGAACCTGTGATCCTCCTGTTTCAGCATCCCAAGTACTGGAATTACAAACATGTGCTATCATGGCTCAGTTTTGTTTTTTTTTTTCCCCTTTTTCTGGTAGAGGGGATTGAACCCAGGGCATTCTACCTCTGAGCTTCATCCCAAACCCTTTTTATGTTTTGTTTTAAAATAGGTTCTCCCTATATTGATGAGGCTGTCCTTGAAGTTGAAATCCTCCCATCTTAGGCTCTTAAGCACTGGGACTATAGATGTGAACCAACCACATGGCTGGGCATGTTTGTTTGTCTGTTTGTTTTGCCATACTGGAATGAAACTCAGGGAAATTCTACCTCCAAGCTATACTCACAGCCCTATCTTCCTTCCTTCCTTCCTTCCTTCCTTCTTTCTTTCTTTCTTTCTTTCTTTCTTTCTTTCTTTCTTTCTTTCTTTCTTTCTTCTTCAGTTTTTTTTTTTTCAGTACTGGGGATGGAACCCAAGGGCATTTTACCTCCAGCTACACCCCCAGTCCCATTTTTTATTCTTTTTTTTTTTTTGGTGGTACTGGGTTTCCTGGAAGCCCTTCTACTTCCGGGCTACATTCCCAGACCTATTTTTTTTATATATTTTTATTTGGAAGCAGGGTCTTTTAAACCAGCGAGGCTGGCTTCGAACCTGCGCGATCCTCCTGTCTCCACCTCCCAAGCACAGGGATTACAAGCATGTGCCACCACACCCAGCTATTCTGTATTTTGAAACAGTCTCTCTGAGTTGCAGAGGGCCTCACTAAGTAGCTGAGGCTGAGGCAAACTGTGATCCTCCTGTCTCAGCCTCCCAAATGCTGGGATTACAAGTGTGCACCACCAAGTCCAGCTTCATTCTTTATTTTGAAACAGGGTCTCACTGAGCTGCAAAGGGCCTCACTAAGTTTTTTCTTTTGTTTAAGATAGCATAAGGCCCTGGATTGATTCTCACATCACAAAAAGAAAAAGGAAATTGCAAAAGAACAAAAGTAGTATGTTTCATGAGCTCTAAGGCACCATTAATGGCAATGCACAATTATGTGCACTGAGAAAAAGAATAGCAGATTTTAATCGCAACATAGCATCACTTATAGTACATAACTCAGATGGGTAAAAGAAAGAGAACTACAGAAAGAAGACGTAAAAAGTCAAGAGCTTGAGCCAGGCGTGGTGGCGCACGCTTGTAATCCCAGCATTTGGGAGGCTGAGACAGGAGGCTCACGGTTTTCCAACAGCTTCAGCTACTTCATGAGGCCCTTTGCAACTTAGTGAGACCCTGTTTCAAAAAGAAAGAATAAGCCAGGTATGGTGGCACACACTTGTAATCCCCGTGCTTGGGAGGCGGAGACAGGAGGATCACGCAGGTTCATAGTCAGCCTCGCTGGCTTAAGAGTCCCTGTTTCCAAATAAATAAAAAATATAAAATAGGTCTGGGAGTGTAGCCCGGATGTAGAAGGGCTTCCAGGAACCCCAGTACCCGCCCCCACACACACAGGATAAAAAAAGGGCTGGGGGTGTAGCTCAGAGTTAGAATGCCCCTGGGTTCCATTCTCATAAATACACACACACACACACACACACACACACACACACACAGTCAAGAACTAACCATTTTTCCTTAAGCTGGTCGATCAGTGTAATTAAGTCAGTGTAAGTCCCAAGTGGAATGTTTTAATTATTTGATGAGATAATCCTAAAATTCAGATGGAATATAAAATTTTAAGCAAAGTCAAGAACAGGCTAGGTGCCAGGCGGGGTGGTGCACGCTTGTAATCCCAGCATTTGGAGGCTGAGACAGGAGGATCGCTGTTCACAGCCAGCTTCAGCTACTATTTAGTGAGGCCCTTTGCAACTCAGTGAGACCCTGTTTCAAAATAAAGAATAAAAAATAGGGCTGGGGGTGTAGCTTGGAGGTTGAATGTTTCTGGGTTCCATCTTCAGTATGTAAATAATAAAAAAAAAAAGAAAGAAAGAAAGAAAAAGAAATAGGCTGGGCACAGTGGTGGTAGTACATGCTGGTAGTTCCAGGTCCCAGTATTTAGGAGGCTGACACTGGAGTACTGTAGGTTTGAGGCCAGCCTCAGCAACTTAGTGAAATTTTATTTAAAAAAAAAAAAAAAAAAAGGCTGGTGGTGTAGTTCAGAACAGAATGCCCCTGGCTTCAACCCCCTCAAAAAAAAAAAAAAAAAAAAAAAAAAGCCAGGCATGTAACCCCAGTACTTGGGAGGCTGAGATAGGAGGATCTCAGGTTTATGGTCAACCTCAAGTACTTAGTGAGCCCTCTGCAACTTAGTGAGACCAGACCCTGTTTCAAAATAAAAAATAGGGCTGAGGGTGTAGCTTGGAGGTAGAATGCCCTTGGGTTCAATCCACAGTAAAGAAAAAGAAAGAAAGGAAGAAAGGAAGAAAGGAAGAAAGAAAGAAAGAAAGAAAGAAAGAAAGAAAGAAAGAAAGAAAGAAGATAACCAAGAATCTCTGAAGAAGGAAGAAGTCTTCCTGCCAGATATTATGAACTTATTGTAAAGTGATAATGGAGACAAAATGTCTTGGTGCAGGGATGGAAAAATTGACCAGTGGAGCAGAATAGAGAGCCCAGAAACACACTTGCCAGAGTGTATAATTCTTTCAGCTGGTATAAGTGAAGGTGCAGATCCTTAGGAAAAGGGGAGACTAGAAAATAAGTGATGATAAGATAATCAATGATTAATAAGGAAAAAATTGGATTCTTTCCCATACCAAATATCAGTTCTTAATGGATTAAAGTTTTATTTTTTTATTTATTTATTATTTATTTATTTATTTATTTATTTATTTATTTTGGTGGTACTGGGGTTCCTGGAAGCTCTTCTACCTCCGGGCTACACTCCCAGACCTATTTTTACATTTTTTTATTTGGAAACAGGGTCTCCTAAGCCAGCGCGCATGGCTGGCTTCGAACCTGCGTGATCCTCCTGTCTCTGCCTCCCAAGTGCGGGGATTACAAGCGTGCGCCACCACGCCCGGCCAATGGATTAAAGTTTTAAATGTGAAAGACAAAACTTTAAGATTTTTAAAAAATACTAAAGTATGTTTATTATTTTGGAGTGCAAAGGAATTCCTGAAATATGACACTGATAACAATAATCACTGATAATATGACACTGAAAACAATAATAAAATTAATATACCAAAAAGAAAATTAAAAGACAGCCCCAAACTGAGAGATCTACATATAATCAATAAGAGATTGGTTTCTAGACTATAAAAAAAATTTCTAGCTGGGTGTGGTGGCGCACCCTTGTAATCCCAGCATTTGGGAGGCTGAAACAGGAGGATCGTGGTTTGCAGACAGCCTCAGCTACTTCGTGAGGCCCTTTGCAACTCAGTGAGGCCCTGTTTCAAAATAAAGAATAAAAGATAGGTCTGGGGGGTGTTGCTTGGAGGTAGAATGCCCTTGGGTTCCACTCCCCAGTACAGCAAAAAAATTTTTTTCTAAAAAGAAAGAAAAACAACCCAAGATGGAAAAAAATGAGCAAAAGACACGAATAAGTATTTCACACACACACACACACACACACACACACACACACACACACACACAAATGTATGATGAACTTGGAGGAAAATGGTCAGCCCCATTAACAAAGGAAGTGCAAGGCAGGCTGGGCCACCTTAAGACCGTTGCAGGCCCACTGTGTGCTTATTTCTGGAGGCTTAATCTTATAATACTCCCCATACCACAATGCATCCTCATGCCACAGTAAATCCATTTACTCAGGACATACTGCTGAGTGCTTACTGGTGCCAGGAAGTGTTCTGTGTACTGGGATGTATCAGTGAACAAAAGAGACAAAGGTCCCTGCACTTGTGGAGCGTATATTTGAGTGGGGAATAGAGTAAACCAAAGGAGTAGAACAATATAGTAATATAATAGACGGTAGTGCCATGGGATGAGTGAGAAGAGGAGGAGGTGGTGGGTTGCAGGTACAGAAGGCTCTAGGAAATGGTATTTAAACACGCATGCTCAGCACATCTCTCTCGCTCATTGTTTTCCTTGGACCTTGCAGTTGGTTGCTTCCTGGGGCATCAGCCAATAACTGTTGAGAGGCCTAACTCCTCTCAGAGATATTTGTGAGAGGGTGGATATAAGGTGAAACCCTTCAGGACACCTCCCCCAGAGCCATCTCACTCAGATCCAGGTGGCAGGTCAAGGGTAGAAGACTGGGGTGCAGGAGACAGGGGGCATTTTATCCTCTCTTGCACTTCCCTCTCCTGTGACCATCCCAGAGAAGCAGCCCAGCTCTCACACCCACTAGCAAGAGTCCTCTGACACCCAGGCCAGGTGGCAGGAGCAGAGCTGGTATTTTTCCAGGCTGGTGGGACGCAGGCATTTTCTAAACCTTGATTTTTCAAGGCACCTCTTTGCACTTGGAAGGATTTCAGGCAGCTTTCTGAATGCTGCAGGCACTGCTTATAAGTTGGGTGGGGTCTGTCTCTCGGGAGTTACAAAACAATCCAATCCACCAGAGCTCCCGGGTATAGACTGGCTGGAAGACAAGCTGGCTCACACAGGCACAGCCCTGGGCGATGCCACAGTTCAGCAATGGATAAAGCCCTAGGAAGTCCACCTCTAAGGAGACCTGTGTGATGGCCGACAGTGACTTGCTTTTTATTAATGTCTCTGGCGCAGCATGCCGTACATGGAATCCCAGCCGCTGGCCCCGTAACTCGAGGGACCTCTGAGCTCCCCTTTTTCCCTATGGCTGAGCTTTCTAAGCACTGGCTCTGACCCAGTAACATTAGTTCCCAGCCCTTATTAACCATTTTATTGCCACCCGATCTGTTCCTCCAAAGCTCCTTCCACCTAATCAGAGGAACTGTCTATTTCTTAGCAGTCTACAGGGACAAAGGTCCTGCCATGAAGTTCCCTAGGGAAGTGGCCTAGTGGCTTCCTTTCAGATTGGAATGCAATTTCTCCTTCCCATTAGAGACCACACAGGACAGGGAAATAATAGCAGGGCTGCCCTACTGTGGGAAAGCCCAGCCTGTGCAGGCAAAGCCCAGCTCCCAGTCGGACCGGGTTAAAACTCCTGGCCTTCTTCTCTGGTTATCACAGACTCTTCATCTGCCCCTTACTTCATGTCTCTCCTGCAACTGAGAAAGATGTTTTGGGTCTTTTTTTTTTTTTTTTTTTTTTTTGGTGTGTGTGGTACCCTAAAACCAAGCAGGAAGTCAGAGTCTTAGAAGACCCTCCCCAGAGAGCTGGCAGGAAAGACAGGGCCTCAGGACCCCAGAGGAGGGGAAATGAGGGCTTCTGCAGGCTGGAAGGGAGCGCAGTCCTCAACTAGCAGGTGGGGTTCCTGGTGGCGGGGGGGGCAGGGGGGAGCGTTTCTGTGGCCTCTCCCTGAAGAGATGTAGAAGGCCTGTCACCCCTCCCCTCCCCCCAAGATGTCTGCCTGCTCCACTCCAGCAGGGCAGCCTGGCCAGGGAACACAGTGTGTTTTTCTATTTCTAATCTGTCTGCAAGGTTTCCATACTGGCTGAGATCTACGTTCCTGCTGGAGCATCGGCTTTCCAGAATCGCCTTAGTCTTAGTCAGTGTTTGGGGGGAATGGTGTTGTCCAGTGTAACCTCTGGAACGCCCCTGGAGCCGGTCTCTGTCGGCTCCTCTCTCCCTTCCAGGCAGTTCAAGGAGGTCTTGCCTGGAAGCTCAGATCCGCGCCAGCCTGCAGTCATGGCTGTTGCTTTGTTCTTGGGGCTGACCTTTAGTGATGTGTCTCGATCCTCCATCTATCTGAAGCTCCCAGTCTTTTTTCTCTTTTCTGTGTTGGACTAAGCGGCTTTCTCTGAGGGGCCTAAGCTTGTTGCTCTTGTGTGTGACTAATTCCCCTGCCCCGGTTCCTGGCAGAGAGAAAGGGGTCTGTTGGCCGGTCTGGAGAGCCTGTGTCCTTCATCGGCAATCAAACACAAACATATTTCTGCGAGTGGTTTCCTGCCCTGAAAGTCCAGCCCTGGAACGCAGGTCTCTGTGTTCCTTCACAGCCCGCCAGCCTCAGGGACCAGGGCTTATGTGGGCGGATTTATGATACAGAAAGTAGTAAGTCACCCTTGGACCTGTCGCATCTAGAGTGAAAGCAAGCGGCGTTGTGGTTCAGACAATACAACTCCCCAGAGAAGAAACAAGGCCCCTGGCAGCTCTACAGTCCTTCAGCAGCTGCCTGTGGCTAAGGGTACATGAAGGTGATGGAAGCCTTGTCGTCCTCAAAGCACCCCTGCTGACCCCGGCAGGCCAGCCTCGGCTGCCTAATTTTTGAAGCTAAAAAGCACATAATTATGGTATTGTTTGACTGCCAAAGATTCTGGGTTAATCTCAGTTTTATTTTGACTGCTACCTAAAATAGCCTGTCCCTGAGGACAGCAGCAAAGGCCAGGCGGCCCAAGACAGAAAGGCAGGCGGAGGCCCAGGCAGCCCCTCACTTGGGAGCTCTGGGAGGATGGAGTTGCATGCCAACAG
Source organism: Muscardinus avellanarius (assembly GCF_963383645.1). Classification (NCBI taxonomy): domain Eukaryota; kingdom Metazoa; phylum Chordata; class Mammalia; order Rodentia; family Gliridae; genus Muscardinus; species Muscardinus avellanarius. The sequence continues at coordinate 83,433,202 of NC_137788.1, read as the reverse complement.
GCCGAGTCACCCCACCCATGCCTCCCAGAAGCTCTTCTTAGCCACCAGCCCCTGGTGGCCTCCACCTTTGTGTGTCCGTGTGGAACCGCGGTGACTGTGGATCCCCAGCAGGGCCCTGTATCCCCAGAAGCATTCAGAATAGCCCCTGAGGTGGTTTGGAGCTCTGCTTCTGTGGTTTGGGGAAGACAGGAAAAATAACAGCTAACAGCACCCAGTGCCTGTTGCGTGCCACACGTGCGTCTTAGCGCTCACGCACACAGCCGCTCCCTTTGTCCTCACAAGTCCTCTGGTACAGACTCTGGGTATCTTCTGACCTGTCCAGAGCCACATGGCTGCCAGGTGGTAGAGACAGAAATTCACCCAAGGAGCCCTTGCTCTAGTCTCCAGAGGAGCTTCCTACCTGCTTACCCTCCGCCTCCCAGGAGGTGAGCGGCAGCCCTTCCAAGGCTCAGAAGGGCAGCTCCTGTTGCAGCCGTGAGAGACACAGACACTCACAAGAAGAACAGGCCTGGAGAGTGTGGCTTTCCTTCTTGAACCATAGATCGAAGACTTGCCTTCAGCCTCTAGCATGTTTGGATCAGAGACACTTGCTGAGGGTCCCGCTCTGTTCCCAAGGCTCCTGGGCTACTTACTGAGCACTGGATCTCTAAGACAAGTTTGATGATGTTAGTGGGAGAATAAGAATATAAAGTCAAGCTGGGCATGGTGGTGCACGCTTGTAATCCCCGCGCTTGGGAGGCTGAGACAAGAGCATCGCGCAAGTTCGAAGCCAGCCTCTGCTGGCTTAAGAGACCCTATTTCCAAATAAAAAATATAAAATAGGTCTGGGAGTGTAGCCCAGAGGTAAAAGGCCCTTGGGTTCCATTCTTTAGAGGTATACTTCCCACATGGAGACAAGGAGATGTCCCAGGAATGTTAGTCAGGTTGCTTCAGTAAAACAGAACCAGTAGAGATAGAGATGGAGATGGAGGTAGAAATACATTATAGGAAATTTATTCGGGAAATTGACTCAGAAAATTACAAAGGCTGAGAAGTCCCATGACAAGCCATCTGCAAGCTGGATGGGATGTGGGTAGCCTGGTTCAGCTCAACTCCGAATGTCTCAGAACCAAGGGAAGTCAACACTGTAACTCTCAGTCGGAGGTCAAAGGCCAGAGAGTCCAGAATCCTGAAGTCCAAGGTCAGGAGAGGAACACAGGTAGAGAGAGACACACTCGCCTGTTTTGTTGTTTCTTCCTGGCTTACTGGATGGTGCTGCTCATGTCGAGGACAAATCTCCCCACCTAGTCCACTTGGACTCACGGGCCAATCTCCTCCAGAAACACTTTCACAGACACACCTGGAATAAGGCTTTGCCAGGTGTCTAGATATTTCTTAAATCAATCAAGATGGCATCTAGAATTAACCATTGCACAAGAGGAGGAAACATTTGTGTTAGCTCTTGAAGGATGCTAGGATTCTTCCAGGTAGACAAAAGGGAGGTGGACTTTCTAGGCCCAGAGGATGGCCAGGGTGTCATCCAGGGTGAAAGCCGCCGCCGCGTTCCACCAGGCTCGAGGTGTTGTTCTTGAACATTCCATCATGAGGAGTCCAAGCCCCTGGGTGTGCAGGGCATGGCGGGGGATGAGTAACATCCCCTCCTCCTGGCTGCTCACCCCACGATGCTGACTCCAGAGGAGCCGCCCTACCCTTCCTTCCTGCCCCACCTAATGCCAGTGAAATGTTTCCAGCCTGAGCCATCCCTGAATTCCTAAGGTGCCACAGCTGCCCGGGCTCAGCCCAAGAGCTTGAGGTACCCCTGCCCTGCCCAGCACCCTCCCGTCTATGCTCTGCAGGTGAACAACAGGTGGTGGGCACCAGGAGAGCACAGAGCAGGGCACCAGCCTGGGCCTTCCACACGTATTTCTTTTTCTCTTCACCTCCTAAGCAAGAAAAAGATCAAAAGACAAGGCCAAAAGACCAGGATCCCCGAACCAGTGCAATGGGTGGAGGTGTGTTCCTTTTATTCTCAAAACAGCCTTTTCTACCTTTTATCTGTTGTTCATTTGTTCACAGAAGAAATTCTGAGTGTGTGTGTGTGTCTCTGTGTGTAAGGAGCCAGCCCAGGGCCTCACACATGCTAGGCAAGTGCTATACCACTGAGCTACACTGCAGCTGCAGCCGTTGGTTTTTATTTTGAGACAGAGTCTCACTAAGTGGGCCTTGGACTTGGGATTCTCCTGCCTCAGGTTCCTGAAGAACTTCAATTGTAGACATGCAGCCACTGCACCCAGCTCTGAGATTTTAAAATAGGAAAACAGAGGACAAAGGTAGGTAGGAGCTTCACCTTTCGGGGAGCAGTTCCCTTGGTATCTGCCCTGACTTTTGTTCTCCCCCAGGTGCTGCAGTCTAGGGAGGTGACTGGCTATGCAAAGCCACAGGCATCCAGGGGAGAAAGAGGCTGCCTCAGAAAAATAAAAGAAGAAAAAGAAAGGGGGGGGGGACACTAAAATATAGGTCCTGTAGCAGGATCACAGGTTCAAGGCCAGCCTTAGTAACTTAGTGAGATCCTGATTCTAAATAAAAAATAAAAAGGGCTGAGGGATTGCTCAGAAGTAGAATGCCCCTAAGAGTTCAATCCCCAGTAACACACACACACACACACACACACACACACACACACACACACACACCAGCCAGATTCAAGAGGTAAATAAGTTCTGTCTTAATGGAAAGAAGTGTAAGGATGCTGCTTACTTTTTAAACTAACCCATCTGTCTACACAGCTTCCCAGCTCCAGCAAGCACCTCCACCCTCTGCCCAAGTAGGTTTTCTGGCTGTGAGAGTGTGTTCAGCTCTGGCCCAAGGCAGACTCGCAGGGCAGAGAAGTTAAATCTCCTAGGGTGACCTCAACCAATGAGGAAGGGAGCTGATGGGCACGTCCCCAGGCCTCCTTGCCCTTAGTTAAGTAACCAAGTCACTGACACAGCCCCTCAGAGGCGCCGTGGGAGACTGAACCCAGTTTCCCTTGGTGGTCACCAGCTGCTAGGCGCCCTCAGTGCCACTCCTGCCCAGGCCTCGCCACACGCCTCAAGCAGCCTGGCACTACATGCACCCAAGTTGCTATCTTTGCTTTGGGGGAAACCTACACTAAGACAGAAAGGCAGGAATTGGTCACCCGATCTCATAAGCCAAGCTTATGACCTTAAATCTATTCTGCAGGTGATTGAGCTCTTGAAAAGTTTGGGCAAGAGAATCTCCTACTTTTGAGACAAAGTTAGTGGTAGAGTAGGAACAAGTTCTCTGTTCTGCTGACTGCAGGCCAGTGCTACTAAATATTCTATGTTATTCAAACTTTGGATGTGAAAATATTTAGATCTTTTACAACTTCATTTATTTTCAGATAGGTAACAAATGCATATGATACAACATTAGAAAAACACAAAAGGTTTATTTTTATATTCTTTTTCACCACTGAAGGAGCATGTACATAGTCATTGGTTTTAGAGTGTTTTAGAACACAGGAGGTGTCTGGAGGTGGAGCTCAGTGATAGAACACTTGCCCAGTGTGCATGAGGACCTGGGTTCCATCCCCAGCACGGCAGGAAAAAAATAAAACATAAACGACAGGTGAACTCACTCTTGACGAGGCCACCAGGCCCTGCTTCTTGCCCTTCACACTTCCGCCCGCCTTCCAGGGCTCTCTCAGATCCGGCAGAGGCCCGCTGCTGGAGGCGGAACAGTTGTCCTTCCTCCAGAGAATGACACTGATATTCTTGGTCCAAAGGCAACTTGGCGGGGTTGGTGGCTGCCGTCCACGCTCCCGGTCACTACAAATAATTGCAAGTTGGCTGAGCACTCCCCAAATGCATTAAGGTTTTCGGCTTGTTCTGACAGAAATCTAAAAAGCGCATAGCCAAGGCCAAGCCTGAAGCTTTCATCTGAATGAGCCGGGAAAGGAAAAGATAATGACTCACAGCACCCAGGTCTTTATGTCTCTCCCGAAGAGCTGGCATCTGTTCAGAATGCGAGGGAATGAGAGCTCTCAGGTTAATTGCCCTGGATCAGCCAAACCATCTACATGTATTTAAATCACGTCAAGTCCATAAATAGTCTTGAGTGTCTGCTGTGGGCCAGCTCTGAGCTCAGCTCTCTGAGGGGTTCGAGTAAGTGTGAGCCACCAGCTCCGGCATTCGAGAGGCAGCTGATGAGGTGGCAGCTCTGGAATCTTAGCACTAGGCATCCTGACTAGTGAGGGTCCCATCCCCATTCCCATTGCCACCAGAGGAGAGATCGTGTGTGTGTGTGAGTGTGTGTAGCTGAGGATTGGAAACAGGGATGTTCTGCCTTTGAGCTACACCTTGGTCCAATTTTATTTTATTTATATATTTTTAGTTTGAAACAGGGTCTCGCTAAGTTGCCAAGTCTGTCCTCAAACCTGCGATCCTCCTGTCTCTGCCTCCCAAGTACTGTAGTGGGATTACAGCTGTGCCCACCATGCCTGGCTTTCTTTTCTGCCTGTTGCATAGGAGCAGGTGAAAATCCCAGAGTGGTGCTTCGTTTCTCTCATCCTAACTTACAACTGAGTCAGGGCAAGAAGACACTTAGACTTTGAAAAGACATTTCTAAGAAGTAATCACCAGCCGGGCGTGATGGCGCACGCTTGTAATCGCCGCGCTTGGGAGGCGGAGACAGGAAGATGGTACTGGTTTGAAGCCAGCCTCGCTGGCTTAAAAGACCCTGTTTCCAAATTTAAAAATAGGTCTGGGAGTATAACCCAGAGGTAGAAAGGTTTCCAGGAACCCCAGTACCACCAAAAAAAAAAAAAAAAAAAAAAAAAAAAAAGAAGTAATCACCAGTTCAAAACAAACAAGAAATGGGAAGAGAAAGGAGGTAAACACAGAGTGGCGAGCTGTCAGACATTCATGTTTGCTCTGGAAACTGAGCAGGGAAGGAGAGAAGAAGGAGCTGCTGGCTTGTCGCTTCCGGAGTCAGCCCAGTACAAGATTGCAACGTCTGGCATGTAGTAGGATCACAATAAATATTTGTTGAGTGAGTGTTTAAGTCAATTAATAAGTTAATGAATATTCTATATAGTTTTTTTTTACCACCTAACCTTTTAGAAGGCATAAAAAAGTATATAGAGAGGAGAAATAGAATAGATAGATTTCATACTTTAAAAAAAAAGCCAGGCATGGCGGCACACTTAACCCTAGTACTTGGGAGGCTGAGACAGGAGGATTGCAGGTTCAAGATCAGCCTCTGCAACTTAGTGAGACTGTTTCTTCTTTGTATGTGTAGAGGGGTCACACCCGGGGTTGGACATTCTATCTCCAAGCTACATCTCCAGCCCTATTTTTTATTCTTAATTTTGAAACAGGATCTCTCTCACTGGGTTGCTGAGGCTGGTCTGGGACCTGAGGCCTCCTGTCTTAGCCTCCCAAGTGCTGAGGTTACAGGTATATGCCACCACCCCCGCTAGGCCTGGCATTCTTGGTATTCTCAGTAGGATTTTGGTGCCTGGAGGTGCAGGGAAGACTCTTGGACCAGGGATTTGGACATCATTAAATGGACTATCCTTCTGATAAGCTTCATCTCGGGCCAATCAATATTCATGAGAGAACAGTTCTGTGGCTTTCTCATGTTTGCCTTCTTCTCCACATACCTCTCCCTGCCGCCAGTCCCCATCCGTCCTCCAAAAACAAACGATGCCCGGAGACCCTAGAGTTGTACTGTCCAATACAGTAGCCACTAGCCATGTGTGGCTATGTGGATTTAAATTAATTAAAAGTAAATGAAATGAAAATGTGATTTCTCAGGCATGCTAGCCACCTCTCAAATGCTCAAAAGCCACGTGGCAAACATGACAGAGGTCACGGATAACATTTCCATCATTCCAGAAAGTTCTACTGAACCGCAGTGTCCTAGAGAAAAGAGAAAGCAAGAGCTGAGAAGGGAGGTGCTAATTCTGAGAAAATGCCAATAACCCGTAGACATGGCATACAGAGAGAAGGAACATTCTAGCAGGAATTTGCCACTGGATGCACAACTAAAGAACAAGGAAACGCTGGGGGAGGGCAGAAGCTTTGGGACCAGAGCCATCCACCACGTGTGAGGCCTTGGATGGGCTGTGTGAACTCTCTGAGCCTTGGTCTTTTCATCCAGGAAACAGTAGTTAACAAGATTCCTGTGCCATAGGGTTGATGTAAGAATGAATCAGACAATTCATTGCTGTCTGACATATGGAAAAAGATAAAAAATAGTAAGGTGGGTGGGGATGGGTAAAGATGTAAAAAAAAAAAAAGAAAAGAAAAGAAAAGGAAGAGCTAGAGATAAGATGGCTGAGCTAGAAAGAGGAAACACCCATATGGCTTAAAGATGAACCTGAGCTGTGAGCTCTTTCGTGATGGCTGTAGGGCAAACCTTCAGGACAGAGCGCCAGAGGTCACCAGGCCTCTAGACACCTGAGGAGTATAAGGGGAAGGTCCTCGGGCCTCGGGATTAGAGAAGCTGGGCCAAGTAAGGCAAAAACCACACGAGTCTGGTCCTCCTGCCCATCGGCAGCCATAGGAATGGTACACTAGATGGAATTTATCTGTCCTCATGTATACGCCAATGATTCCGTCCAAGAGGCCAAGAGCAGCACTGGGCAGAGATGGCTCTCTGGGTCAAGCTGACTCAGGCCGGGCTGGGGCTAGGTCAGGGTGAGGCGATGTAGGACATGTGGGTAAAGGACAGGGGCCGGTATGTGTCCGGTGCCTGTCACAATGACCAGCACTTCATGTCTGCTGTCGCTCTTCAGCCCCATGATGGTTCTGAGTAGCCGCCCACCACCCGTAGGAGAAGTTGGGGCTGCCCCAGTTAACTCATAGCTGATGCCAGACGCATGGGTGAGTCCAGCCATATCCTTTGATCCGTCTTCAAGTCAGGAGAAATCCGGCTGACTCATAGACACAGAAGAAGTAATAAATGGATGCTTTTTTAAAAAACCACTGAGTTTTCAATTGGTGTGTTTTACACAAAAAGGTAACTGATGCTTAAGAAAAACAAACATTGGTTTTGAAGAATCATATAGCCTAATGGAGTAACTGATACATAAACATACATACCAATATCAGTTCTCAAGAATCCTAGAATCTAATGGAGAAGACCATCTTTAGTCATAAAATCATACAAATACATACTAAAAAAGGAAATGGTAAGGAAGCCAGCCTCCGAAGACCACCCCATCTCCTGGTATTCACACCCCGTGGGACCTCTCCCGTACTGTACCAGCATTGCCTCTGCCACTTACAGCATATGACAGAAGAGGTGGGTGTCACTTCTAAGACTAGGCTACAAAGACTGTGGCTGCTCTTCTGCTCTTTCTCTTCACTCACAAGGGGAGAAGCTAGTGTCCACCTCCTGTGCCAAGGAATAGGGGTCTCCACCACCAGCCCAAGAGGCACCGAGAGCTACCAACAGCCACACAAGTGACCTTGGGCAGGGATCCTCCAGTGCCAGGTCCCTGAAGCCCGGGCTGACAACACCAGTTCTCTTAAGAGACCCTGGACTGGGACCACCCGGCTCAGCTGCTTCCAAATTCTTGGCCCACAGGAAGTGAGAGATAACAAATTTTTGTTTTAAGCTGCTAGGTTTGGGGCTAACTTATTACACAGGAGCAGATAACTAACAAAAGATGTTACGTAGATAAAGGGGGCTTGGGAGGGGAAGGAGGCGTTGTGTACCAAATGAAGGGAACAGCCTGGCCAAAGGTCCTCAAGAGGAAGGAACACGGCACACTAGAGACGCTGAAAGGGAACCTGTGCAGAGGAGTTCCCGAGCCCGTGAGGCTGAAAGGTCAGCGGCAGCACCTGTTGGGTGTGGCCGTGGGCGTGCGCTAAGAAGATCCTCTCCAGGAGCAGCTAAAGGCCAGAGAGACTCTGGAGAAGTCCAGATTCTCAGACTAATGAGAAGAAGACACAAGCCTATTATAAACAGTATTGTCTTTCTTTGGCCTTAATCATGAATTGTAAGAGAGTTGGAAACAGACACGGCTGCCCTCCTGTGCCCATCAGGTCCCCGGGGGCTGGCTCTATGGTGGGAGCGATAGGCAGGCAGCAGACAGAGGAAGTGTAAACTGTGGGAAGAGAGAAGGGCTGAGGGCTTGGGATGGCGAGAGGCAGGAAGGAGAAGGAGCCAGCAAAGGGAAAAGACGATGACTGAAGGGACAAGAGGGACAGGGATGGAGAAGGAACAGGGGCAGATGAACAGGGAAGCCTGGGAAGACTGAGACGTGGTTGCCTGAAGAGCACTGGAAATAGAGAAAGAGGCAGAGCACTGGAAATAGAGAAAGAGGCAGATAGAGTTGCTGGTGTGTAGAGAGCCTGAGAAATGAAATCATGAAACGGCATGTGGGAAACGTTCGAGGAATGTGACGGTCTCTTCTGTGGTTTGGATAAGTGTTCCCCAGACGTCTCTATATTAAAGGCTTGGTCCCCAGCTTGGCACTGTCAGGAGGTGGTGGAAACTTTTAAGAGGTGGCAACTCGTGGGAGGTCTTTAGGTCACCGGGGGCGTGCTCTTGAAGAGGATTGCGGGAACCCAGCCTCTTTCTCTCGCTTTTGCTTCCATGCTGTGAGTGGCTTTACTCTATCAAGTGCTTCCACCGTGATGTCCCACCACAGACCAAAAGCAAAGGAGTCAACTGAGCATGGGCTGACACTGCTAAAACTGTGAGCCAAATAACCTTTTTCTCTTTTTTTTTTTTTTTTTTTTTTTTTTGGTGGTACTAGGGTTCCTGGAAGCCCTTGTACCTCCGGGCTACACTCCCAGACCTATTTTTACATTTTTATTTGGAAACAGGTCTCCTAAGCCAGCTGGCTGGCTTCGAACCTGCGCGATCCTCCTGTTTCTGCCTCCCAAGTGCAGGGATTACAAGCGTGCGCCACCACGCCCGGCAACCTTTTTCTCTTTATAACTTGATTATCTCAGGTATTTGTTATAGGAATGAGAAACTGACTAATGCAGTCACTTTGGTAGAAACTAAAAGGATGAGCCAGGTGTGGTGGCACATGCCTTTAATCCCAGTACTTGGGAGGCTGAGAGAGAAGGATTGGAGATTCAAAGTCAATCTCAGGTCGGGCGTGGTGGCGCACGTTTGTAATCCCCGCGCTTGGGAGGCAGAGACAGGAGGATCGCACAGGTTTGAAGCCAGCCACGCGGGCTGGCTTAGGAGACCCTGTTTCCAAATAAAAATGTAAAAATAGGTCTGGGAGTGTAGCCCGGAGGTAGAAGGGCTTCCAGGAACCCCAGTACCACCAAAAAAAAAAAAAAAAAAAAAAAAGTCAATCTCAGTAACTTAGCGAGGCTCTCAGCAACCTAGCAAGACCCATATGCTTCCAAATTTTAAAAAAAAAAATAGGGCTGGGAATGTAGCTTGGAAGTAGAATGTCCTTGGGTTCAATCCCTAGCGTGTGCCCATGTGCACACACACATACACTAAAAATTAAAAAAAGAAAAAAGAAAAGGTTGAGAGCAGGAAGGAGCTAAGTGGGGTCAGGGAGCAGTTAGCACAGAGCTGGGCAGCAGTCATGGCCATCGGGTGCTGCGTCACTGGGGGCTGCGGGTGACTTGTAGAAGGTCTCCCAGCTTGGTGGAATTCTTCTCAACTAGAACAGCCATCCTTAGGAGGACTGGTGACATCTGCAGATAGTTTGAATGCTTGGAGACGTGCTTGGCCTGGGGATGAGTGGGGGAGCAGTGGGGGCACTCAGGAGGCTTTTCAAGGCTCCGTACCATGTTCTGAGACTAGCCCGGCAAGGATAAAGCCACCCTTACCAGTGCTCCAAATTAGTGACTTTGGAGTTTTGGTTCTTCCTCCTCAAAGGTACAATTCAAGGTCTCCAGGGGAAGGAGCCAAAGGAGAGAGGGCAAATGCTGTCCAGCAGGAGAAAGCCTCCTCCACTGTGCCTGGCACAGGCACAGCATAGATCTGCTTGCCAGGCTGGTCTGTGCACGTGTGCAGGAAGGACCCACATGGTCAGCCTTCCTGGGTTCCTCTCCTCCCATTGTCCAATTCCCTATTCCACCAGGAACAAGTTCACACTGGCTTACAAATTCTGACGATTGGATTCTAATTTCTTTCCCTTATGGATTTGGTCAAACTAACCTAATCTTCTTCGTGTGTGTGTGTGTGTGTGTGTGTGTGTGTGTGTGTGTGTGTTACTGGGATTCCTGGAAATGCTTCTACCCCCGGGCTACACTCCCAGACCTATTGTATATTTTTATTTGGAAACAGGGTCTCTTAAGCCAGCGAGGCTGGATTCAAACCTGCGCAATCCTCCTGTCTCCACCTCCCAAGCGCAGGGATTACAAGCGTGCACCACCATGCCCGGCCACATTATATATTTAAAATAGAGCCAGGCAAGGTGGTGCACGCTTGTAATCCCCACACTTGGGAGGCTGAGACAGTAGGATCGCATAGGTTCAAAGCCAGCCTCGGCTACTTAGTGAGGCTCTCAGCAACTTAATGAGACCCTGTTTCCAAATAAAGTATAAAATAGATCTGGGAGTATAGCCCAAGCCCCTGGGTTCCACCCCAAATACCACAAAAAATAAAATAAAAAAATAAAATAAAATAGAGTCAGGCATGGTGGCACACACCTATAATTCCAAGCTGAGACAGGAGGAGGGAGGGCTCAAGGCCAGCCTCAACAATTTAGCAAAACCCTCAGCAAGACCTTAGTGAGACCTTGTTTCAAAATAAAACATAAAATAGTGCTGGGGTTGTAGCTCAGAAGTAGAATGCCTCCGGTTCAATCCTGAGTGACACAAAATATATTAAAATAGAAATGTGAAATAATCACATGGTGTTCCATCAAGGAAGTAGACTCATCCATGATAATGGTATAGAGCAAAGCACTAGTCCTAACAAAAGGGGTCTGAGTGGATCAGATAGAGTTTTTCTCCAATCTACAATCCCATAAATCATAAATAGAAGTTTCTAAAACAACACAAGCGTTTTTCATTAAACAGCCTTCCCTTCCCTTCTCTCTCTCCATCTCTAGGCCAGGGGGAGTTCTCCTCTCTCCTTGATGCTCTAAAAAAGAACTGAGGGGAAGGCCACTGTCAATCCTAAGCTAATGCCAATGGTTTACGACATCCACACATAGGACGTCTAATTCCCTTTAGCTGATATAACTGGATACCTGACACTGGGGAATTTATGAAGAAGAGAGGTTTATTTAGCTCCTGGGCCTGGAGGCTGGGAAGCCTAGGAGTGCGGCACCAGCACTGGTAAGGGCCTTCTTGCTGTAGCATGCTAGCACGTGGGGGGCATCACACAAGGAGAAAAAGTTAAGGCTCTAGCTCAGATTTCTCTTCCTCTTCTTATAGTGTCACTAATGCCATCACAGAAGCCCACCCTCATGAACTCATCTAACCGTAATAGCCCCCAAAGGCCCCACCTACAAGTGCCATTAACATATGAATTTGCTGTTGAAAATTTCAGCACATGAGTTTTGGGGGACACATTCAAATCATAGCACAGGCTCGCCTATACTGAGAGAGAAAGCCCTACATTCTGGGAGGCACTGGTAAACACCAGTATAGGCCACAGCCCTGCTCCACTGAAGCATAGAGGACCAATTAAGACAGAGAGTGTGTCGGGGCATCAGTGCTTTCTGAAAACCACTTCCTAATCGGGCAGATTCATTGGCCTCTCTCTCCTCTGAGTATCCTTTGAACAGATTGCAGACTGGGAGAGACAGAAAGAAGGCAGGAGAATGCAGCTGTAAGCCTGTGTTGCCCCTCCAGCTTTTGAGGTCAGAGGAGGGAGACATACCCCCCAGGAAGGCCTGGGGCTGTGCCTGCACCCGGACAGTTAGGAGCCTTCTGCTCTGGCACCTGTGGACTCCCTCATTCCTTCTGTGGCATGAAGCGGATGCCCTTGGAAAGGAAAAAGCTCTGGCTTCCTCAGATGGACTCCCAGGCCCTCTCTTCTATAAACAGAACAGAGACTATTCAGGTTATTACTGCACTTCTCTCGGGAATTTTTTATTGCTGTCTTCAAGTGTGCAATCAATTCTCCTGATACAAAACTTGTGACCCTGCTTTTCTGCAAACCTGGTGCTTAGAAGCTGATCCCCATAAGCATCAACAGAAGTTATTTGGGTGCTCTAATCACTACCAGCTCTCCCCCCAAAACAAAACAGCCTGCCAACTTCTTTCTGCCTATGTCCTAGACATAGCCCAGGTAGGCCAAAGGCCTGCCAGGACCCCCTCTATAATTGGAAAGAAAGAAGCAATTCCAGACAACTCAGGGGTTTGGATGACTATTGCGATGTTTTTTTTTTTTTTTCCACATAGGTATCAATGTGGTTCTTGAATTAGGTGAGTTTATGGGGCGCACTTTACAAGATTGGTGGTGACATTTAAAAAGAACAAGGGAACTGAAACCAGTTTCTGTCAGCACAAAGTTTTATTCCGTTGCACAGTTCTAGAATTTGCTGTTAGTATTTTGCTTTTTTTCCCCCCCAAAAAAACTCTTCACATCCCAGGGTAATGGGATGCTGGGGAGAAAACCAATAAGCTAAAACCACAGAGATGAAGAAAATAATGACAATTTGCCAAGAAGCTGCTGTTGGGATTAGAAGAAAGAGGTGTGTGAAATGCTGAGTGTCAAAGGTAGAAGAACAGGAGCAGTGTAGCGCGGCACCTCGGGAGCGAGCTGAGATGGTTTGCAGGTTCATCCTGCCGCCTGTTCTCTGGCTCACACGGGCTGCGACCTCACTCTAGTCCAACTCATAGGAGGCCGGCGCAGGTGCTTGAGCTTTGTTTCCCGGGGTCCAATTGCTGAGCAGGTGGAGAAGTGTCTTCGTGAGGGAGTGGGACAGGGGCTCGCTGCTGAAGGGGCCTGGTTCAGGCCGTCTTCAGCCTCCCAAAGGGAGGGAGGTGCCTACCTCCTTCCTTTATTTTAGCAGCTTGGAGGTTCTATTTCCTCCATGAAACCTCTGACTCAGTGGCCCATCCCGTCTGCGCTCACAGCCTGCCTGACTCCCTCTTCACTCACCTTCTTGCAAAACAAGCTCGCTCCTGGCTTCTACCCGCTGCCATCCGCTGGCTTATTTTTACACATGTGGGTCAACTGTCTAGGCGTGATTTAAGTCTGAGCCGGGCATGGTGGCGCAGGCCTGGAATCCCAGGACTTAAGACAGGAAGAGCACAGGCTACAGGACAGTCTCAGCAAAATAGTGAGACGCTCAGCAACCTAGCAAGACCCTGTTTCAAAACAAAAAAATTATTAAATAAAATGAGGCTGGGGGTAAATTTTAGCAGTAGATCACCTCTAGGTTCAATATGTAATGCCAAAAAAAAATTGAATTTTGTGGGTGCCATTAGGTTTTGATTATTCCAAGAGGGAAGATGGCATAACATATACATGTTAACACTTAATATTATGGTTTAAAAAAATTCCTTTTTGGTGGTACTGGGGATGGAACCCTCTACCTCCAGGCTATACTCTCAGACCTATTTTATATTTTTATTTGGAAACAGGGTCTTTTAAAGCCTGCGAGGCTGGCTTCGAACCTGTGTGATCCCGTCTCCACCTCCCAAGCATGGGGATTACAAGCATGTGCCACCACGCCCAGTTAAAAAAATTTTTTTGTATATGTATTTGTGTGTGTGTGTGTGTGTGTGTGTGTGTGTGTGTGGTAATGGGGATGGAACCCAGGGCATTCTGCCTCTGAGCTAAACCCCCAGCCCTATTTTTTACTCTTTATTTTGAAATAGGGTCTCACTGAGTTGCAAAGAGGATCACTAAGTAGCTGTCCACAACCCATAATCTTCCTATCTCAGCCTCCCAAATGCTGGGATTACAAGCATGCGCCACCATGCCTGGCTTTTGATGATAACATTTGGCAAATCACTAAAGTATGTGGTGTCAGTCATCTCTTAGCCTCAACCTAAGATGTGTTCTGAATGGCTCTGGCTTGGGAGCTCTCAGAGTTGTTGTTGTTGTTGTTATTATTATTATTATTATTATTAAACATTTTAAAGCATGGTCATTTAATTTAGATTTTATATATCTGCCATATTTTATTTCTTTCTGAAACGTTTTACTTTTATTTTTTAAATTATTCAAGTAACACACAGAATACAGAAAATTTGAAAAACAGGAAATACCCTTTATCTCATATCTTTTAATATTATTTCAACTTCTACAAATTTATTTTCTTTTTCAACAATAATGTTACACTGTAAGATGGGCGTGGTGGTGCACGCCTGTAATCCCAGCATTGGGGAGGCTGAGACAGGAGGGTCCGGGTTTGCAGACAGCCTCAGCTACTTAGTGAGGCCCTTTGCAACTCAGTGAGATCCTATTTCAAAATAAAGAATTTAATAAACAGAGCCGGGGGTGTAGCTTGGAGGTAGAATGCCCCTGGGTTCTATCCCCAGTACCACAAAAATAAATAAACAAATAAATAAATAAATAAGGTATAATGTAAAGTTTGCTTGAAAATACATTATTTCACTTAGAAATAGATTCTGAATGTATTCTCAAGATGCTATAGAGCTATTAATGGCTCTGCAGTATTGCATTATATAGATTTTGTTTTTGTTTTTTGGTTTTTTTTTTTTTTTTGGTACTTAAGAGTGAACCCAGGAGCAATCTACCTCTGTGCTATACCCCTCAGCCCTTTTTAATTTTTTTATTTTGAAACAAGGACTAACTAAGTTGCCGAGGCTGGCCTTGAACCTGTGATTCTCCTATCTCAGCCTCCCAAGTACTGGGAATATAGCCATAACCGCCACACCCAGCACATTATAAAGAATTTATATAGCCAATTCCCTATTATTAGGCACTATTTATCAAACACTGATAGAAGCACTTAACATGTGCCAAGCATAGTTCTAAGCTCTGTACAGTTACTACGTCATTTAGCCCTCGTCATAACCTCTGAGGTAAGTGCCATCATCACCCCTGTTTTGCAGCTAGGGACACCTAGTCACAAGAGGTGAAGTTGCTTGAACAAGGTCA
The DNA here is from genome assembly GCF_963383645.1 of Muscardinus avellanarius. NCBI lineage: Eukaryota > Metazoa > Chordata > Mammalia > Rodentia > Gliridae > Muscardinus > Muscardinus avellanarius. Next base: position 83,418,202 of record NC_137788.1, on the reverse strand, counting down.
CACATTTCATACTTGGTGGAGCCAGAGTCAACCCGCGGGAGTGCCTGGGGTCTGTGCTCTCATCGCACTGTGCTCCCCCCACCCCCACCAATGAAAAGTTAAGGCCTTCCCTTACCTGGGAGAATGGCTTAATCTACATGAGGCTGCCCGGGCAAATAAGGAACTGCTATTCTGTGAGTCACTCTCATTTGGACTTAAATCATCAGCTGTTGAGACAACAGGCAAAGAACCATCTGGGTAGAAAGGGCGGTGTTGACTCCGCAGCCCAGAGAAGTTGACTCCCGGAGGCTGCAGACCCTGCCAGCCAGAAGCCTGGGTTACCCCCCTCCCCAGGAGAAGCCCAGTCTCCCCTGAGCAGCGGTAAGGTCCTTGCAGCAAACCAACAAGGCCTGAGCTTCACATTCCGCCCTAGGAGCCACTGCATCCAAGCCGAGCTGGCCTCCCGAGGTAGGAAGCCCTGACCCGCTGCTGCGCAGAGCTGAGCCCTGAGCTGTGGCCAGGGCGTGGGGTGCTCATCCAACCCCGCAGTGACTTGTGGGGCAGGGCCTGGAGCTTAGAGAAGCTTCTGACTAACCTGGGAGCCTGGTCATTGTTTCCTGGGTCACTCCAGGATCCTTGTTCACTTTAGCCTTGAGCCCAGGCTTCGGGTTTGGACACCTCCTCTCCTCTTCTCTCCTTGCAGTAATGATAATATGATATCATACTTGACTATGCAAACTGTTCTGTGTGACTGATTTAATTGTAGCTTATTTAATTCCCACAACAGCTGTTAGGTAGAACAGTAGTTAACCATAATTATCCTCATTTTAGTGATGAAGAAAAGCAGCCAGAGAGGCTAGATACCCTGCCATAAAGAAAGGATGTCAGGTGTGGAGACACTGCAGGGTTGTGACCTTGGCTTGAACCTGGACCCTGAACAGACCCCCCGCAGAAGGTTGCTGTGGCTGGCCGGGCGTGGTGGCGCACACTTGTAATCCCCGCGCTTGGGAGGCTGAGACAGGAGGATTGCACGGGTTCGAAGCCAGCCTCAGCTACTTAGTGAGGCTTTCAGCAACTTAGTGAGACCCTGTTTCCAAATAAAATATAAAAAAGGTCTGGGAGTATATCTCGGAGGGAGAAAGCCTCTGGGTTCCACCCCCAGTACCACCAAAAAAAAAAAAAAAAAAAAAAAGAAGGTTTCTGTGGCTGGAGGAGAAACAGCGTTTGGGGCTCTGGTTCCCCTTGGCCTAACCACTGCTTTGGGGAAGAGGTCTAAATAAACAGCTGGAATTTGATAAGGATGGTGTCAGGGTGGAGGTGGTAGAAGTTGTATTTTGTTCAAGCACCTCAGGCAATTGTTTGCAGAGGCTGGGAGTAGAATGCTCTGAGATAGCATTCCGGTTCTCTCCCTGGGAGGTCTGTCTTCATTCCTTCTTTTACAAGGGAACTTGGAACACCCAGACCCCATATCCAAAGTCAGGCTTACAGGAGAACTGGCCTGGGGAGTCATGATTGTCACCATGGTCCCAGCACCGGCCCTCTAGTTGCTCCAGGTGGAGATATGTCCACCCCTGTAGACAGATGCAATAGGTGGTGTCATTCTTCGGCCTAAAAACTCTCAGTGAGCCCCCATAGCATTCACATGGGGCTCATGTCGCAACCTGACTCTCTAGAGACAGCACTGCCCAGCGGCTCAGAGCTGCATGGAGCAGCTGGAATCCTACCCTGTTTCCTCAATAGCTGTGCGACTTTGACCAAGTGTCTCTACTTCTCTGGGTCTCAGCGTTCTCATCCACAGGATGAGGATCATTGTACCCACCTCCCAGACGCCTGGCGCCCAGAGCTCAGCAGCCGTCACCTGTTGCTATGTTTTACCTCACTGTCACCACTTTCCCGCCTCCAGCTCATGAGGCTTCAATCACATGAACCTTTTCTCTGTTCCTCAAACTTACCAAACTCATGCCTGCATTTGGGCCTTGGCCCTGCATGCCAGGAACCATGGGGCCCATGCCAACCGCCCCTACCAGGCCTGTTGCCCTTTCTCATCTTCAGACTTCGACTCAAGGCACCTCCTCAGAGAGGCCTTCCCTGGCCGTGAAACCTGAATCCGCCCCAAGTCTCTCTAGCCCTTGGCACTTCTGTCAGGAGATTGGTGGTGGCAATGGTCTGCATCCGTGCCACCAGCCACTGGCCCCGTGTGGCTACTCAGCACCGCAAGGGGGACAGGTTCCATTTATCTTTTAAGAATTTACAGCTGGGCGTGGTGGTGCTCACTTATAATCCCAGCATTTGAGAGGCTGAGACAAGAGGATCACATGTTGCAGCAAGCCTCAGCTATTTAGGGAGGCCCTCTGCAACTTAGTGAGAACTTGTTTCAAAATAAAGAATAAAAAATAGGGCTGGGGGTACAGCTCAGAGGTAGATGCCCCTGCATTCCATTCCCAGTGCTGGAGAGAGAGAGAGAGAGAGAGAGAGAGAGAGAGAGAGAGAGAGAGAGAGAGAGAGAGATAGGGAGTTTACACTTGAATCTAACTAGCTACCTGTAGCTACTGTATTGCACAGTATGGCTCTAGCTACCACCTGTCTAGCTGCTCCCCTAGTCTGCCATGTATGGCCGTCTCCCCCACCAGAGGCTGAGCCCAGTGGAGGCTGGTCTGCCTGTCTTGCTCACCACGGTGACCACCAGTGGCTAGGACAGTGTCTGAATCTTCGTAGCGACTCATTCCAATTTGTTGGATGAACAAAGGAATTAACTGATCTATTAAAACACTTTCATGCACCCAAACACATAATTTATATGTATTTTATGTATGTATAATTTGGAAGAATACAAAGGTGTTTCCTATATTAAAACCCCTTAACACACATGCCCAACCACCCACACACTCTGATCATTAACATATAAATAATTTGATTTGATTGGTACTGGGAATTGAACCCAGGGGCATTATATCTCCGAGCTATACGCCCCAGACCTTTTTTATTTTTTCATTTTGAAATAGGGTTTTACTAAGTTATTGAAGGCCTCCATAAGTTGCTGAGGCTGGCCTCAAACTTGCAATCCTGTCTCAGCTTCCTGAGTTTTGGGATTAAAGGCATGTGCCACTGTGCCTACCCAGCTTATAAGGTTATAATTTAAGAGTCGTTTTCCAGTTCATTAAAGTATTTTTTATTTCTCCAAATGGGACCCCTCATCACCGAAATTGTAATACATACTCTAACTCCCCTCTGGAAACTTAATGGCCTGACCACAGTTCTTTACAAGTAACTTCTTTTATTTAACCTAAAGTTTTTTTTTTCAATTGGTGCATTGTAATCATACTTGGCAGTGAGATTCGTAGTGATACTTCCATCAGTACACATACTTCTGAGTAGACTGTCCCTGCGCTAAGGCATGGCCAGCCCTCCAGCCCTGCACTGAGAGCCGCGGCTACCTTGGCTGCTCTGGGCCTGGCTTTCTGCTGCCCAGAGATGACAGCTCCAGTCTTGATCCCTGAAGGTCAGTTCCAAAGCCTCCGATGTGAGTGGGAAGCCACCTCTCTGACTACCATGAAGACATGAGTATTCCTAAGGAGAAAGCCAAAAATAAGGCAGAGCAAGCGTCTCCTTCCTGAGGGAGCGGTAAGGTCGAGTTGCCCTGAGATGCCACGCTCGCCTGGCACTCCTGGAAGGGCTAGGACTTGGCTGGTTCCATGCCACTGGGCAGTGTGTGGTTTTCAGGCAGAGCTGGTGTTGTTATCTGACCTCTGGTCTTTTTTTTTTTTTTTTTTTTGCGGGTCCGGGAATGGAATCCAGGGGCATTTGACCTCCGAGCTACACCCCCTGCCCTATTTTTTATTCTTTATTTTTGAAACAGGGTCTCACTAAGTTGCAGAGGGCCTCACTAAGTAGTTGAGGCTGTCTGCAAACCTTGATCCTCCTGTCTCAGCCTCCCAAATACTGGGATTACAAGTGGGCGCCACCACGCCCTGCTCTGACCTCTGGGCTTAATGAAGTGCTCTGGCTTCATGTCTGCAACCAGAGCAGCAGTGCCAAGTCAGTGACAGGGACATCCCTACATGCAAGATGTGCCCCTGTGTAGGATCCTGGCCTTCGCGACACCGGGACATGACTCACCGCAGGGCCAATGGAGCCACCTCCATTGCTTGAAGCCAGATACTGGGTCTGGGAACCAGGTTCAGCTTGCCGTGCCAGCCTGGACCTCCCCTGACCTGGGCCTAAGATAGTAAGTCGGTGGCCCAGACAGGAGACAGCTGGCCTGAGGTTGTTTTGTGAGACTCCTGTGGTCTGTGTGCTTGGATTTCTTGTCCACATTTTCCCTCCCAGGTCCCTTCTTTGCCCCCACAATTTCTTTTTCTTTCTTTCTTTCTTTTTTTTTTTTTTTTGGTGGTACTGGGGTTCCTGGAAGCCCTTCTACTTCCGGGCTACACTCCCAGACCTATTTTTATATTTTTATTTGGAAACAGGGTCTCCTAAGCCAGCGCGCGCGGCTGGCTTCGAACCTGCGCGATCCTCCTGTCTCTGCCTCCCAAGCACGGGGATTACAAGCGTGCGCCACCACGCCCGGCCCCACAATTTCTTCCCATAACCTCAACCCGGATTCCGGGCAGTGGAAAGGACGCATTAGCAGGGTCTCGGCTCTGGAAGGGGTCTGTGCAGCGGTGTCCAGCCTGGGAGACAGGAGGTGTGCAAGGAACAAGAGGAGGTTTGCATATTGGCTCTGGTCTTTCCACCATGAGAATCTCAGTCTTAAGGCACCAGTCGGAGAGTCGGTCAGGTAACTTTTGTAGTTAAAGCACCAGGAGCAGCGTGTCCACCCTGATGGCACTGCCGCAGCTCCCGTAGGGCACCACGTTCCTCCAGCCCTTCTCTGCGCCAGGCCCCTGCCTGTAGCCTTCGTCCAGGTGCCCCTAAGGGTGGCTGAAGAGCTGCTGAAGAAGGCCATGCAGGGTTCTGGGGGACACTCATGGGCTCAGAGACCCAGGAAATGTCTCTTCTGCCGCAAGTACCTCCTGGCCAACCAGTGAGTCATTAGAAAATTGTTGGGCCCCAGGGCAGTCCTCTGGGCCCTGCAGGCCTGTGGCACCAAAGAGGAAGACAGGGTTACCCTTAAAAGTGGCCCTGGGAGTGGCTGGGATGACCCAGAGGGCCATCCTGGAAAGTAGCCGCCAGCCCTGCAGGCCACGCCCCACGCCACTGCGCCTCCAGCAGCAGCAGTTGGTCCCACTGGCTTCATATTTGTCCCACTTTTTTTTTTTTTTTTTTTGAGTACTGGGATTATAGGCTCCCTCTCTGCTTCTAAACTCCAGCCTCTACCTCCGGGCTACACTCCCAGACCTATTTTTTTAATATATTTTATTTGGAAACAGGTTCCCTTAAGCCAGCAAGGCTGGCTTCGAACCTGCGCGATCCTCCTGTCTCCGCCTCCCAAGCGCGGGGATGACCATGCACCACCACGCCCGGCTATTTGTCCCACTTTTTAACAAATGCTTGCTCATTTGGCTCCCCCTCCCAAATAATTATATCCCCTTGTAAAACGAGGTCCCATGCTAGGAATCTCAGACACATGTTGGGGGGATCCTTGTTCTCTCCCCTGATGGATTGAGCCCCTGGCTCTACGTCAACACAGGAGGCTTGTGGCACAGGGTACCTGCTCACTCAGGCTTCTCCCTCCTCTCCTGAAGGTATATTTTGGGGTTGGAAGGACCTTGGGCTTCCTAAAGGAAGAGGGTTAAGGACCCAGGGACAGCAGAGAACACATCCCAGAGGGCCTTTCAAGGATCATGGAGCTTCTCACCGGGTCAGCTGTGTTTATGGTGGTTCGGCACCTGCATGGCGGAGCCCGGTGCCCAGCGCCTCGCTGTTATCATTGTGTCTAGTCGAGCGCTCCTGATCTCCATTTCACAGTTGGGAAACTGAGGCCACGAGATGTTGGAGGTCACAGAGCTTCAAGCAGCAGAGCCAGTCCTCCAAACTTGGGCTGGGCCGTGCTTTTAGTACCACACCGTCTCCTCCCACGGGACAGTGTCTGCTGCAGGCACCAAGCCTGCCTTGCGCTGGGTGGTGAGGGTGCTGTAGACACTGTTATGTACATAACAGCCGCAATACACGTCCCTGCTCAAAAGGTCAGAGAGTTGACTTCCTCCACTGGTACAGCATCTCTTCCTGTGGATTCTGCTGAAAGATGGCTCCTGGCTGGGTCTATTTATTCAGCACAGAGAAATCCTGTCAGGGAAAGATCATCAAAATACTTGACAGCCTTGCAGGGGTGTTCAGAGTGGCTGCTGGAGCCACAGAGTGTGAGGTGCCTTTGTTCCTACTGGCTTCTGTTTGCATCCACCTGCTGGGGAGGAGAGAGAGATAAAGAATCTGTGTTTAACCAATAGGTGGAAGCTGTATTTAACCTCCTGTGCATCCATTAGCAATGCTTGAGCACAGTGCAGAGGTCTGCTGGCGGCACGTCCAGATAAATAGGCATTAGGAATTTTATGCTTTGTAGTGTCAGGTGGGTGCTAAAATCTGAGCTGAGTGAAATGCAATTAGCATGCTCCCAGAGTGCCGAGCCCTGGGGTAAGGAAGGACCCCTATGTGGGACATCTGTGCTGGCTCTGCCCTTGACTCCAGGGGCAAGTCCTTTGCCTTCCCCCGCTTGCATCCTTGCCCACAAAATGGGGTGGGGGCGGCCAGGAGAGATGATCTTTGAGAGACCAGGAAGCCTCTAGGTGCCAGGCTATTCACACCCCCTTCATAAGAGCGAGGCGACTTGGACAATTTACACAATCTCTCTGGGTCTCCATTTCCTCATTTCTCATGTGTTCTCTCTCTCTCTCTCTCTCTCTCTCTCTCTCTCTCTCTCTCTCTCTCTCTCTCTGTGTGTGTGTGTGTGTGTGTGTGTTAGATCTAAATGTAATGTTTCTGGAACAGTGCTTGGCTACAACATAACAAGCCTCAGGAAACACGGCTATTATCACTTGTGGCTCTTCTCTGCTCTCACATTTTATTAACTACACTGTGGGTCTTGGTAATCATTCTTCCAGGGGTGATGCTTTGGTGAGTTCAGAAGCTGGCTTGAGGGGAAGAAGATTCTTCTCTGCTGGAGTTTAGAAGCAGAGAGGGAGCCTGTAATTCCAGTACTCAAGAGACTCAAACAGGAAAATAGAAGGTGTGAAGTCAGCGTGTACTAACTTAGTGAGACCCTGTTTCAAAATTTTAAAAAAATCAAAATAAAAAGGGTTGGGGGCATAGCTCAGAAATAGAATGCCCCCACTATCATAAACAAAACAAAACAGAGAGGCAGGGGAGGAAAGGTGGGTGGAGGTGGGGAGAAGAATCACTGAGCCCCATTTGTGATCAGCGCATGAGTTCTGTCTGCCCCTGCTCCCCTCACAAAGTATGGCTTTCATGCAGTGATTTCACCTGTGTAGAAATCCTGGATGGCTGGGTGGGGGTGGCAAGGAGTATCATTTTCCACAGAGCCTAGGCTCCCTAAGAATGTCCTGGAGGCATGGACAGGAAGGGAGAAGGTAGTAGGAGATTGACTTCGATTGCTCAAGCAGAAATACGCAAGCTTTTTCTGTTCCTTTCACTATTTTGAGTTTATCTCTCCCCAGGGGCGATACCTTTTGGGTGAGACAGGATAGGTTAAAGACACACACCAAAGCCCCAAGTGTCGGAGCTAGGTAGATGGAACAGTTCCGGGGAGATTCCGTGACTCCCTAGCTGGCCAGGGATGTTTCCTCCCTCTGAGGCTCCGTGTCTTCATCTGAACAGTGGAGATAACCAGGCTTGTCCTGCAGGGTTGTGGAAGAATGAACTCAGATGGCTTACATGCAGCTAGCTTCCTCTGGCCTCTCCTCCCACTGGCCGAAGGCGCTTCCACTTGCCTGTCTACCAAGCCAGAAAGCAGGAGGCGCGCTGTGGCTATCAGAACAGGCTTTACTCTTCCTAGAAGTTCAGGGCAGGCTGGAACCTGTAGGCTGCCATCGTGGGTGCTACAACTGAGGGAAGGCTATAAAGAGGACAGAAACAAAGGGCGCAGTCCTCAGTCCCTTCTCACCGGGCCTCTGCCACGTGCTGGTGGTTTAGCTCTGCTAGGATCTGCACAGGGTGAGTGCAGCGGTGGCCACAGGCAGGCTGTAGATGCCTCTTCTCTTACTGGGTGTCCTCCACCCTGTTAAGAAGCAAGGGTTGGGACTGGGTTGGCGGGACCCACGGTCAGAAATATGCTGTCTTCTTTCATCTGGCCAAAGAATCTCCCGGCCAGGGGGAGTTGGGAGTTATGAGTTGGGGTGAAGGGAAGAGGAGGCCTGATCATGGGTCTGGGCGGCATCTCAATGGGCTCAAATTCTGAGCCCCACCCAGTAGGGCTTCCCAAAGCCCATTTCATCTTCTGCCAGACCCTGGGCTCCTCTTACATCCTCCTGAGCTCCTGCCAACATCTAATCCTAAACAAGGGTACGATGATCACAATTGTTACCTTCTTGCAGATTAGAAACAGGCACCCCCTTTCCCAGAAAATGCACCCCATTCCAAGACATACAGCTCGCCAAATGGGTTCCCAAGCTGAGCTTCAACCCCTAGTTGTGCCCTCGGCTGAGCAGCCTGGGGCAGAGGACGGCGCGTACCCCTGTGTGACGGAGCTGTTTTCGTTCTTTTTATTTTTTTATTTTTTTATTTTTATTGGTGCACTGTATTCATACATCACAGTGGGTTACAAACTTTTGTAGACATACATGCACACATCGCCCAGTCAGCCCCCACCCGATCCCCACCCCATTCTCTCCCCATCCCTCCTTCCCATGCTTGGCTTAGTGGTTGACATCTAGTATTATAGCAATTTATCCAAAATTAAAAATGATAATCTCACATAACAGTTTCATTTGTCTGATACCAAGCTTTTGATTACTTAAAGATAACATTTCAATATTTCTTTTTACTTTCTTTCTTACCAGAGGATATTTTTCTTTTTCTTTTTTTTTAGGTGAAACTATCATACATTTATTTATTTATTTTTCAGAAAAAAAATCTATCCTAATATGGAATATGGACTCTAGATACCCAAAACGATCTTGAAAAAAAACAAAGCTAGAAGATATATATTTTCTGATTTCAAACCATATAAAGCTACAATAATTGAAACAGTGTAGTACTATTCTAAAGGCAGATATATAAACCATTGGAGTTAAATAAAAGCCTAGAGCTAAATTCTTCCCTATATTGTCAAGTTATTTTTGACAAGGTTTCCACGAACATTTGGTGGTGGAAATAATAATCTTTTAACTAAATATTGTTGAAAAATAATACTTACATGGAAAAGAATAAAATTGGACCCTTACCTAATCCCATATACAAATATTAACTCAAAATAGATAAAAGACCTAAATATAAATCTCAAGACTATAAACTTTTAGAAGAAAATCTGGGTCATAAAACCTTACAACATTGAAATTGGCAGTGACTTCTTGGATATGATTTCAATGGCACAGGCAACAGAAGAGTATACAAACTCCCTAAAAAATAAAAAAAATATTGTATATCCAAAGACAATGTAAACAGAGTTAAACGTTACTAATAGAATGGGATAAAATATTTCCAAATGCTATATCTGAAGGTATATTAATATTCCAACTAGACATCCTAAAAATTAACAACAATAAAGGCAAACAATACAATTTAGAGATAGGTAAAAGACTAACATAAATAATGAATCTCCACAGATAACCAATCTTAGTTGTCTGTTGGATGGAAAATCTTGTTTCTCTGGTTCTGGTGTGTGTTACCTATTTCTTCTTTGTAGTTAATCTCTTTGAGTATTTTCTCTAGCGCTGGTTTTGAAGACATAAATTCTTTCAGTTTCTGTTTGTCGTGGAAGCTTCTTATTTCTCCGTCTAATTTGATAGAAAGTTTTGCTGGGTAGGAAATTTTTGGCTGGAAGTTGTTTTCTTTCAGAGTTTGGAATATGTTACTCCAAGCCCTTCTGGCTCTCATGACTTGGTTTGGGAAGTCTGGAGTGATTCTAATTGGTTTGCCTCTGAATGTCACTTGGCCCTTTGTTTTTGTTGCCTTTAAGATTCTCTGCTTGGCTTCCACATTGGTCATTTTGACAATTATGTGGCATGGGGATCCTCTTCTCCGATCCTGTCTAAAGGGAGTTCTATAAGTTTCCTGGACCTGTGTATCAACCTCTTGCTCTATGTTTGGAAAATTTTCTGCTATTACTTCCTTGAAGAGATTGTTGATCCCTTTGGTTTCACTTTCTTTTCCCTCCTCTATTCCAATTATTCTTAGGTTAGCTCTCTTAAAATGGGCCCATATTTCTTCAATATCGGATTCCTGCTGTCGGATATTTTTTTCTAGATTAGAAACTATGCGTTCATTTTTGGAATGATCATTTTCTAAGAGCGAGATTCTGTTCTCCATGTGGTCTAATCGGTTGTTTGTGCTTTGAATTGAGGCCTTTACTTCATTAATTGCATCCTTTATCTCTTTTTGGCTCTCTCTGAGTTCTTTTCGAAGCATCTCTATTATTTCTACAGTTATTTTCCTGATTTGATCTTCTAGAAATCTCTGATTTTCAGTTTTATTGGGTTCTGATGTTGTGGGGTTGTGGGCATTAATTGCTCCAGTATTATTCCTCTTTCCCATGATTTCGGAAGTTTGTGCCTTCTCTGGGTTCTTCCCTTGGGTCACTATGACTTCACTTAAGGTGTTCTGGATCTCGAGTCAGTAGTATCTCAGACCCCACTACTCCTTTACTGGGTTGTATCACAGAGTCTCCGACCCAGAGAGTCGATAGAGGCTGCTTTAGACTGTGGGGGGTGCCAGGTTGCACGTTCTCCTATGGTGTGATATCTCTGCCACCGCCCCTCCTCCACTGGGTCAAGTCCCAGGGAGTACAGTACTGGGATTTCTCCTCTGTGGCCCGCAATTTGACTCACTGTTCTTGAGTACGCAGATGTAGCTGTACTGGATTCGGTGAATTCTCTGCTGCTGCCACCGGTGGCAATATGGCGCCGCTGCTATGCCCTTGGCCGTGAGGCTGGCGTATTTCTTCTTGGTTTTGATTTCCACTCTGAATCCCTGCAGCGTGTGCTGAGCTCAGCCACTGGGAGCTTTAGATGCTCCCTGCGCCAAGAAATCCTGCCTGGCTGTTCCGCAGCGGCTCACCTCGGCTTGCTGTAGCCGTCCCGGGAACTCGCTGCTGCCGCCGGCAGTAAAGCGCTGCTGCCGCGTCCTCGGGCGTGAGGCCGGTGTATCTCTTCTGTGGCTCTGAGCTCTGTTCTCAGTCCGCTTTCTCTCTGGAGCCTGGTGATTTTTTTGTTTCTCTGGTGATGGTGTTTTCTGGCTATGAAAGGCGCTGATTTTGTGGTAATGGAGATTGGTTGTTAGCGGGGCTCTTAAGCCCCGCTTTTCTCGGTCGCCATCTTCCCGGAAGTCGACGGAGCTGTTTTCTGTGTTCTGCTTTAGTGGCCTGGATTGGCCCTGCTGCTTCTGCCCCTCTGGACTCGCCCTCCTGCCTCCACTTCCTGTGAATGGGCCAGCTCTTTGAGGTTGCAAAAGAGAGCCTGGCACTGTCAGATTCTAGAGGGGGTTGTGACCCCTCCTAGGGCTGGGTCAAGGATGTTTGAAGAGCCCCACAGAGTACGATCCAACTGTATTCTCTCAGGTATTACTCAGTACTCCAGGCCCGGGAGGAGGTTTACCCCATTCCCTATGGGAGTGAGAACGTCCTGCATATCAGAGGTAGAGGCAGAGACAGAGTCTTGGGGTGTGAGGCTGGGGTCTCAGCCTCCTCAGCCTCCTCCTCATCTTTCCTTTTAGAGGGACTAGCAGGTCGGCTTGCGGGTAGCTCTTGAAAGCCTACAGTAAGAGGAGTACCCCCATCTCAGCCTTCAACCAGACTGTTCCCTACCAGTCACCTGGCTCTGGGGGTTTAGGGTGGGCTGAAAACGTGGTGTTTTATTATTCCATCTCTCCCCTTTGAAACTTTTAAATGTTCAGTTCCTGCCAGGATATCTGGACCACCTGTTTAGATGGGGATGGTTCAAAGCCAAGTTTCTGATAGCTTTGCCAATAGCCAGGAGAGGCCACTCCCTCTGTGGAGCAGAGGGAGAGGTGGGCTGATGCCTGGGTGGTCCTGGAGCTTCTTTGAGAGGTGCAGAGAGGGGAGGGGTGGCATCAGACACAAGCAGGAGCCAGCTCTAGGCCCTGTGATAATGGCAGGGCAGGGGAGGCTGAACACTAAAATGATGGGTGAGTGTTCTCTTTCACAGGTAACCGCTGAATTTACCAGAATCTTCTGGTACATGTAGGGTTGTAGAACACTTTCAAGAAGCACAAACTCAGCTAGATAGAGCCAGAAAGGGAGTCGTGGAGGACTTGGTGCCTGAGCTGAGGGAGGAGGAGGGGATGGGAGTAAGAGGAATCAATGTCATGGAGGCACAGAATCCAGTGATGGGCTTGGGGGGCATCCCGAGGAGTGTGCTCTTTAACCTGCAACTTGCAGGAGGCGTTTGAAAAGCTTCACGTTGTGGAGAGATTGAATCAGGCTTGCATTTTATTTATTTATTTATTTATTTATTTATTTATTTATTTTGGTGGTACTGGGGGTGGAACCCAGAGGCTTTCTACCTCCGGGCTATACTCCCAGACCCATTTTTTAATATTTTATTTGGAAACAGGGTCTCACTAAGTTGCTGAGAGCCTCACTAAGTAGCTGAGGCTGGCTTCGAACCTGCGCAATCCTCCTGTCTCAGCCTCCCAAGCGTGGGGATTACAAGTGTGCGCCACCACGCCCGGCTCAGGCTTGCATTATAGAAACAATATGGAAGATGAAGAAACCAGCTGGGAGTCCATGGAGGGTGCAGGTGAGATAGGATGCACACCTAGCCTAAAAGGAAGGGGAAGAGGGCAGGTATTTGAGGACTCTTTGGGTGTAAAACTCCCAGGCTTTGGTAAACAGCAACCCGTGTGTGTATTTGTTCCGGGGCAGAGATGGAAAGAGACGGGGGCCCAGGATGGTTCCAGAGTTCCAGCTCGCAGAGCCAACAGGATTGAGGTGCCATTCTGACATGTGGGAATTCTAGAGTAGAAGCTGGCAGTGTTGAGTTAGGTTTGGATTTTGACCTGCACGTGCCATAATCAACATTTCATAGACAATATGATATAAAAACTAAAGCTTACTGAATTAACACTGTGTGAAGTACATATATTGACCAAGAGAATGCCTGTGTGTGTGTGTGTGTGTGTGTGTGTGTGTGTGTGTATGTGTGTACTGGAGGTTAAACCCTGAGGTACTCTCTCTTCTACTTTGAGGTATACCTCCAGCCCGTTTTAATTTTTTGTTTTGTTTTGTAACTGGGTCTCATTAGGTTGGGGCCTCCCTCAGTTGCTGAGCTGGCCTCCAGCCTACGCTCTTCCTATCTCAGTCCTCCCAAGTACTGGAACTACAGTCATGTACTACCATACCTGGCTAAGATATGCCCATTTTCAAGGTAACTGGGGAAATAGGACCCACGTGGGAGACACACTAGAGGAGAGTTGGCGTCTCAGTGGTCCCTAGAGCAGGAAGAGTCATGAGGGAGGGAGGAAGCAACAGGGTCCTATGTAGCAGAAAGTCCAAGCAGCATCAGGTCTGAGTCCTATCCATGGGATCATGCACTGTGTATGTCATTATCATCCTCAGGGAGAATGACTTCAGAGGAGGCGCTGCAGCAGAAACAGAGCCTTCGCTGGGAGGAAAAAGAGAGACAGGAGGAAGATGGTCGAGAAGGAGAGCCCAACATCAAGCAAGATGTTAAGGGTGAGGGCAGCCTGGGCAGTTTTATTGGCTGGACTGGATCAGCCAGCTGAGACGGAGAAGCTTTGACCACAGAAGAGAGAGGGTGATTGATAGCGGGAGGTAGGTGTGTGATGGACGGGTGGATACTGAGCAACAGGCTTGAGCCCAGATCCTCTGCAGTTGAAGGGACAGATGGAGGATAATTGTGATGCCGATTCTGTTGTAGAGGGAAAAGAGGATGGGGGTGGGTGGGAGACTTGGTATCATGGCTTCAACTTCTAGATGGAGAGCTCAGCCAAAGTTATAAACCATGGGATGTGTTAGGGTAAGCCTGAAAGATTGTGGGGAGTCTCCGAAGATCTTAGATTTTAGCTCCTTCATGATAGGAAAAGAGAAAATGGAATTAATTAATCTAAGGCTCTTTGAGTAAATACAGAGGAAGGAGAGGGATTCAGACTGGCAGCAAACTAGCTTCCTTCTCTGTGCAGAGGTTCCAAGTGGACAGAGAAGGAAGAAGGAAGCTCAGGAGGGGCCTGATAGCCATAGATGGCCATCCATGCAGGACTATGCTCAGGGGTCAGAGGGTAAGTGTGGAAAGGTGAGGGAAATGTAGGCAGATAGAGGCCACTGGCATGTAAAATGACAGGGGAGGGGCAGGTCCCAGTGATAAGCAGGCCCAGGTGGGGCCAGGACAGGAGCTGGTGAAGTAGCACACTGGTGCAGGTCACTGGAGCTGGAAGGTGAATTTGCTTTGAGGCTGGAGCTTTGGGGTTGTTGTCACAGGACAGGAGCAGGTAGCCTCTCCAGGGTGAGTAGGAGCGGTGTCTGTTGGCTCATAGCAATAGGAGGAGGACAGCCCGGAAGCCCCGCCCACCCCATTCTACTTTCTGTATATGTTGCGCACCTGAAATTCCCTGAGGAGTAGGATTGAAATAACAGGTGTGGAGGGAAGGAACTGGCCTTTAGAATCCCTGCCAGATCTGTAATCTAACCCTCTGATCCTTTGTAGGCATGCAATTTTGGGCAACTTAACTTGTCTGAGCCTAATTTCCTCATCTATAAAACAAAGATAATAATACCCCCCTCAAAGGGTCTTCGTGAGCATTGAGAGGGCGAAGCATGTGGAGCGTCAGCCGCAGGTGCTTGAGCAGCCGGAGGCCCCAGGGACAGTGTCACACAGTTACACTGAGAGTCTAGAGCAAGTGGAAGGGACAGAATGGGACTGGAGGGACACAGGAGGTGAGGGTCCCTAATACCGCCCAACTCACAGCAGGCCATGTTTATAGAGGCATCTTGCCTGTCCTTTGTTTTATTTTATTTATTTATTTATTTATTATTTATTTATTTATTTATTTATTTATTTTTGGTGGTAATGGGGTTCCTGGAAGCCCTTCTACCTCTGGGCTACACTCCCAGACCTATTTTTATATTTTTATTTGGAAACAGGGTCTCCTAAGCCAGTGCAGCTGGCTTCGAACCAGGCGATCCTCCTGTCTCCGCCTCCCAAGCGCGGGGATTACAAGCGTGCGCCACCACGCCCGGCTCACCTGTCCTTTGTTTTAGTTGTGACAGTTTATTTTTGTATAAAGTCTTCAAAGGCCAGGGACCACCTGATGTTGTCCCCAGCACCTTGCACTTGGGTGTGCAAGTGTTCATTAACAGTATCCTCGGAATTAAAAAACAGAAACCAGAAGTTTAATCATCCTGTCCACGAGAAAGGCCACGATGACTCACCACAGACTATGCGAGGCTTATTCACCGATTTCCTTCCCCTGTGGAGGTTTGTCACCGCCCGGTCACGCTGTGGGGGAGAGGGCTCTCAACTCTCTCCATGACCATGAACCTGAGACAGAGGAGGTCACATGGTGGTCACAGGAGAAGTTGACTCTTCCTGGAGAGGCTGACACCTGAGAAGTCTGCCTGCCACACCCCAAAGGGTGGGTTCTGCGAAGGGGCTCAGCTCCAGAGCTCTAGTCCTGAGCCTAGGGCAGGAAAAAGGATATTCATGCTGCCTGTGATGGCACCGCGAGGGGGGTGGGGGGCTGGCAGGCCTGTTCAAGGGCAGGGCTCAGTTGGTCCTCAGGGTGGGGCTGAGATCTGGCATTTCTAAGGACTTCCGCAGATGGCTGGGGAAGAACTTGAGGACCAGCACTGGGACTATGAGGCTCACAGCAGCGAATCTATGGTGTCCCACTATGGGAAAAGTTCAAGTGCACGTGGAGGCCTGTCGGACTGTGGCTCCCCACCCACTAGGTCACCTCGCCCTATGCCTGAAACTCCCGTTCAAAAGTGCAGTTCCTAACTACTGATTGATTGCCTACGCAGTGCCCAGTGTGTTCACCTCCTTTTTTCTTTTTCTTCTTTCTTGTGTTTGTGGATGTTACTGGGGACTGAACCCAGGGGCATTCTACCTCTGCGCTACACACTACACCCCCAGCTCTATTTTATCTTTTATTTTTCAAACAGGGTCTCATTAAGTTGCAGAGGGCTGAGCTAAATTGCTGAGTGGACTTGAACCTTTGATCCTCAGCCGACCAAGGACTGGGATTACAACTGCGCACCACCACACCTGGCTGTTCTTTTCTTTTTCCTTTGCAATGCTGGAGATCAAACCCAGGCCTAATGCAGGCTAGGTGCTCCCCCACCCCAGATCTGTTCACTTCTTGTAAGGCTCACTCGGCCATTCCACATCAGGCCCAAGCCATTCAACCTCAGCCTCTTGGACTCACCCTGAGCAACAAGCATTCACGCCAGGCAGAGAAGTGGGCAGTGGAGTCGGGGAGTCCAGTCTAGGGGCCCCCACATCCCAGCTGTATGAATTTGGCTGCCTCTTTGAGTCTCCACTTTCTCATCTGTAAAATGGGCTTCATAACACCCCCCTTCCACTTCTCTGGGTTGCTGAACGGATGCACCAAGATGGTGCACGGTGAGCTTGTAGCCCAGTGCCGGGAGCTTAGCTGTTAGTGTTCAGATTTAGACTGTTTCTTCCCGTGGAACCTCTGGTCTCTGCCCTTTACAGAGGCCTACATAATGCTAAGAGTAGGACTCCCCGTGTTCAGCTGTGTCACTATTTAGAAACCTTGGTTCTGTTCAAAAGGCCACCATCCAAGAGGAGTGTCCCACACCAACTCTGCCCGTGTGTAGCGGTATGTAGGGGGAAGGCGTTCCTCTGAGGAAGGAGCAGAGAGGAAAGGAGCAGACTGTGACCTCACCCAGTCCTCGGCCCTGCTCCAGCAGCTCTTGCACGGGAGTTATTGACGTGTGTGGCACTTTAGTAACTTACAACGCAGCACCACAAGTTACAAAACACTTACTTTAAGAAACGAGCTGGCAGACACAAGATCATCTCTGTCACAATACTGCTCTCACTCACTTGCATTCCGAAGGGCTTTTCAAAAAATTTATTTTAACTTCGCATTGTGACATTTTTCGAGCATACACAAAAATAGAATGGTGTGACAAACCCCAGCTTTAATACTCGTCCGCACTCTAGCAGCCGTAGGATTTCCTGGGTGCGTGAGAATGGCACGGGATGACGCCTCGCGTCTTGGGATGGCTAGCCTCCAGCACTCACGCAGGGACGGAGTGTCCCGCGTTCATGCCTTGTTGGAAAAAAGGCTGAGAATGCTGGGGCTGCGCACCGCGCCTCCCGGCACAGCCACCTGCCTGCCGCGTTCGCCCCGCCGTCTCCTGCAGGATGGATTGTGACCTGTTCTGGAGAATGATGACTACCGTGAAGATGAGCACCCAAACCGCAGAGAGAAGGGGCGGTAGCCTGAGGCTGGGCCATGTGGACCCCACAAGGAGGGCGCTGTCACAATGGTAGGGGATGGGCTTAGCTCAGAAGTGCAGGGGAGCCGCTACCCCCGCTCAGCAGCAGCAGCAGCAGCAGCATATGCAGTAATGGACCAGTCCCCAAGGGGACCATAATTACTACCCTACCACTGTTCCTGCCACGCTGCGGTCCTTGTAGGAGGCTGAGGTCAACCCAGCCCCCAGCCAGGGTATCCTCTCACTGGCTCAGACGGGTGTCATGGCAACAGGATGGGCTGTGGAATGAGACCATCTATGATTTCAGTCCTGTCTCTGTTATGTAATTGACTTAGATAATTTCCCAACCTCTGCATACTCATTCTAAGATGGTGTATGATGAGAGGGGTGTGTGGTACACAACTGTAATCCCAGTACTTGGGAGGCTGAGACAGGAGGAAGGTTGGAGGTTAGCCTCTGCAATTTGGCAAAACCCTGTTTCAAAATAAAAAAAATAGCCAGGCGTGGTGGCACACGCTTGTAATCCCTGCGCTTGGGAGGCAGAGACAGGAAGGCCATGCAGGTTCGAAGCCAGCCTCGCTGCCTTAAGAGACCCTATTTCCAAATAAAATATAAAATAGGTCTGGGAGTGTAGCCCAGAGGTAGAAGGGTTCCATCCCCAGTACCACCAAAATAAATAATTAAAAAAAAATAAAAAGGGCTGGGGATGCAGCTCAGAGGTAGAGTGCCCCTGGGTTCAATCCCCATTGCCCCCCCAAAAAAGTTTTAAAAAGAATGTATATAAGGCATATATCCCAGAATGATTTTAAAATTTATATAAATATTTTTATATTACTTTGACTGGCTTTAGATAAAACTGTAAAACAGGTGAAGCGCTAATTTGGCATTTTCTACCTTCTGAGTCGTAGTCCTCTTTTCCCAAGTCTCCCTTCCCACGTGTACTTAGATGGTGTCAGGCTGCCAATCAAGAAAACAGCCAATAAATTAATACACGCTAAGGGGCCAGTAGCTTAATTTCAGTAAATAGACTATATCAAGTGCTCACTGTTCAGCCCTGACCATTTTTGTGTAGTTCTCACAACAGTGTCATGAGGTATGTGACTATTATTTCCAATTTACAGGCGAGGAGGCTGACCTAGAAGTAAGACATTTGCTAAGAACTGCACAGATCATTAGTACACCCTGAGATTAAAATGCAGATGTGTCCAATTCTTTTTTGTGTGTGTGGTACTGGGGTTCCTGGAAGCCCTTCTACCTCCGGGCTACACTCCCAGACCTATTCTTACATTTTTATTTGGAAACAGGGTCTCCTAAGCCAGCCCGCGCGGCTGGCTTTGAACCTGCACGATCCTCCTGCCTCCGCCTCCCAAGCGCGGGGATTACACCACGCCCGCAGATGTGTCCAATTCTAAAAGAAGTCCTCGCTGGCGTGGAGGTGCCCCTCTGTTAGTCCCAGAGACCTGGGAGGCTGAGGAAGAAGGATGGCAAGTTCCAGGCCGGCCTGGGCAACTTAGCAAGACACTACCTCAAAATTATAAGTCAGAAAGGTCTGGGACCACAGCCCATGGTAGAGCACTTACTTCACATATGCAAAGCTCCAAGTTCAATGCTAGTATTGCAAAAAAAAAAAAAAAAAGTAGTGCTATTTTTAAGGTTAATCTTGTTGAGGCATAGTAACCTAGTGATTAAGAGCACAAAGTCTGAGCCAGATGGCCCAGGTTCAAAGCTCAGCCTCTTTATGTACTGCTGCACCACCTGGGCCGGGACTGTGTCCTCATCTGGAGGAGGGAATAGGAATAGTGCCACCTTGTAGGACAGTGTCAGAACCCAATGAGTCAATACACACAGTGCTCTTAGAGTGGCATCTGGCACATAGTAAATGCTATGTACATTTTTTTTTTATTATGGAAGCGATCGATGCCCATTGGAAAAAATTCAAGCAATTTAGAATAACATGAAGGCCATAGGAAAGTCCCCTCTTGCCCACTCATCAATTTCACTTCTCAAATCGTCTGATGGGAGGAAATTCTTTCAAATGTTCTGTACATAATCACATACAAATGCACGCAAATACAGAGGTCTGCTATTTTTACATCAAAAAGGCAACTTTTTTTTTTTTAAATGAGACAGCCATGCGTGGTGGCACACGCTTGTAATCCCCCCACTTGGGAGGCGGAGACAGGAGGATCGCACAGGTTCGAAGCCAGCTGCGCGTGCTGGCTTAGGAGACACTGTTTCCAAATAAAAAAATATAAAATAGGTCTGGGAGTGTAGCCCGGAGGTAGAAGGGCTTCCAGAAGCCCCAGTACCACCAAAAAATAAAAATAAATAAATAAATAAGACAGGTTCTTACTATTGCCCAGATTGCCCTTGAACTCTTGGGGACAAGCAATCCTCCTCCCTGAGCCTTCTGAGAGGCTGGCACTACAGGGGCCTGCCACTCTGTCTCACATGAAGGGGAAACTTTTTTTAATTTACTATTTTGTGTGTGTGTGTGTGTGTGTGGTACTGAGGGTGGAACCCAGGGGCTTTTCTACCTCGTGCTGTACTCCCAGACCTATTTTATACTTTATTTGAAAACAGGGTCTCACTAAGTTGCTGAGAGCCTCACTCAGTAGCCAAGGCTGGCTTCAAAGCTGTGTGATCCTCCTGTGTCAGCCTCCCAAGCGCAGGGATTACAAGCGTGCTCCACCACGCCCGGCTTTTAATTTACTATTTCACAGCCATCTCCGTGTCGGTACCTCTGGAGCCAGCTCTCTCTCGTCAGCTGCCTGGCATGTGCCACGGTTTGGATGTGATGTAATCTAATCACTCCCCTGCAGAAAACACTGCAGATGACACTGCCATGAGTATCTCAAAACGTGCAGTGTGTGCAGGTGGCGAGCACATGGCCAGCTTGGCTCTCAAAGACTGAGCTACACCTAAGCAAGTCTGGTTTTCCTGCCAGCTTGGGTTTTTTGTTTTGTTTTGCTTTTTGTTTTTTGGTGGTACTAGAGATGGAACCCAGGGGCATTCTACCTCCAACCTCCAGCCTCAGCCCGATTTTATTTTTATTTTGAAACAGGGTCTCACTAAATTGTGGAGGGCCTCACTAAGTAGCTAAGGCTATCCTCGAACCGGCGATTCTTCTGTCTCAGCCTCCCAAGTACTGGGATTACAAGTGTGCACCACCACGCCTGGCTCAGCCTGGGTCCTTCTGGGCAGGGAGCTGGTAGGCTGCGTTTCCTCCACCCACCCACCTTCCTCTTTCTGCACTGTGACAGTGCAGCGCACCTCACCACCATACCCTGTCCCCACGCAGGCAGGCTGCAGCGCCCAAATGAGCATCACAGCTTGAGGTGCAGCCCGGTGGCACTGCAACTAGGCGTATATATGTATATATGTGTATATTATATATACATATATGTGCATATTATATATACATATATATTTGCTTTCTCTGCATATTTCCATAGTAATGTGTGCATGTATATATGTGTGTATATATGTTTGTGTGTATATATATATGTTTATGTATGTATATGTGTATGTACAGAGTATCAAAATCCCTCCCTCTCATTTATTTTCACCAAAATCTGTCCCCAGCACTTTTTTGTGACTGTGTGTGTGTGTGTGTGTGTGTGTGTGTGTGTGTGTGTGTGTATACTAGGGATTGAACCCAGGAGTGTTCCACCTCTGAGCTACATCTACAGCCTGATTTTATTTTTTGTTTTGAAACAGGGTCTTACTAGGTTACTGAGGGCTTCATTGTGTTGCTGATGTTAGCCTCAAACCTTCAAACGTCCTGTCTCAGCCTCCCAAGTACTGAGGTTACACCATGCCTGGCTCTTCCCTAGCGTGTTAACCCCGGCTCCTCTGCGTCCCCACAGCACAAGGACCTCTGCTGCGGCCGGTCCCTTACTCACTCCATATCTGTGCTGTTTCTAGATGTGAGGTCCTGGTGCTCTTTTTACCTTCATATCTCGGAGGGATCCAATGCTTTCCTTGTGGTAAATGCTCAATTTGTTTTTTAAATTTTAAATTACACATATGAAGAACAAATTAAAAAGGAGAGCTGTGTGAATGGGGAAATTTAAGTCATCTGGAATTCTGTAATTTTCCAGAGACGTTTTGGCATATTTTTCTTCTGATTGTTGAATTAATTGATAGGAACAAGTTAATGGAAAGCAGGTAATAAGACTAGGAAAATAAATGGCAGGGCAAGGTACAGAGATTGGTAATGAGGTCAAGTCCTGAAAGGTCCAGTTCAAATATGGACAGTCGGGAGGCAGCGGGCCTTGTGTAGAAGTCGAGCCTGCCGTCAGGCACATCTCCTTCACTCTTACCCTGCGCGCTCAGTAGGTATTCACTGAGATCCGTCAGCCCTGGCCCTCATGCGACGCATTCCTAGCCAGTGTGACAGCGGGTGGCCAGCTGTCACCCAGGCCTTTTGGCAGCAGAGTTAACCTGCCGCCCCGCAGTTGGGGGATTTCCACAACACCAGGTCCATGGCCGGCTCTCAGGAAGCAGAAACCTGGAGGATAACGCGACTGATAATGCTGAGAAATGTGCTGATATGATCTGCGCCAGCTCCTGGGCCACTGGTTTACTACTTACTAACTCCGGGGAACTTTTAGTTTCTATAGTTGCTCAAATTCAGATTTTCTGTTTGGTCTTTACCAGTGCTAGTTTAAACTTTTGTTGTTCCTTATTTGTTACTGTAGGGCTTGGCAGAACTAGAACGTTAGGGATTATTCTTCCTTGAAGTATATTTTGCCCAGGGCCTACGCCAGCTGCCTGTCAACTCATGATGTTAGGGATGGACTCAACAAATTCCTTTGTGGCACGAAAGGATCAACTCCAGGTCGAGCGCTCCCTGACAAAGCCTCTTGCATGGTCCTGAAGTCATCGTTACGCTGTCCTTTCATATAGGCTGAAGCAGCCCAGGGTTTTGATATTTAAGAATTGAAATTAAGCCGGGCGTGGTAGCGCACGCTTGTAATCCCCACGCTTGGGAGGCAGAAACAGGAGGATCGCACAGGTTCGAAGCCAGCCACGTGCGCTGGCTTAGGAGACCCTGTTTCTAAATAAAAAATATAAAATAGGTCTGGGAGTGTAGCCCGGAGGTAGAAGGGCTTCCAGGAACCCCAGTACCAGAAAAAAAAAAAAAAAGAATTTAAATTAAGCCAGGAGTGGTAGTACACACCTTTAATCCCAGGATTTGGGAAGCTGACACAGGAGGATCACAGGTTCAAGAACAGCTTCAGCAATGCAGAGAGACTCTCGGCAACCTAGTAAGACCCTGTTTAAAAAAAAATACATTTCAAAAAAAGGCTGGAAGGGTGGCTCAGAGGTAGAATGTCCCTGGGTTCAATTCCCAGCAACACACACACACACACACAGAGAGAGAGAGAGAGAGAGAGAGAGAGAGAGAGAGAGAGAGAGAGAGAGAGAGGAGAATGGAGGGAGGAAGAAGGAAAGAAAGGAAAAAAGATTAAATGAAGCCTGGCTATAGACTTGAGGAAATTTGAGTACTAAAATTGTTTGGCACAGCCAACATTCACAGCATTAGATTTTTTTAGCCTATAGGGTGCTTTAAAATGTTGTATAAAGATAACAGGCCCAAAAGTCTAGAAGTCAAGAGTGCCTTCACTCAATAAGTTCTGAGTGTTAATTCTGTGCCAGGCTCCTAATTAAGAATAACAACATCAAAGATGATGCCAAACATAAATCATAAGGTCTCAGAGCAACAGATATGAAGTAGCAGCAACAGAAATGGATGTGTAACTACCAGCAGTGACAAGCTCCAGGGGGAAAGAGGTGCTCTGAAGAGCGCGTGGCTGGGAACCTGGGCCATGGGGGGCGTCAGGGAAGGCTTCCCGGAGAACAGGACGTCTGAGCTGGGGTTGGTTATTTAATATTTCTTCTCCTCAGTAAAATGGGGACAATAATTCCCCTTTGGACTCACAGAGACGTTGTTGGAAGCATGGTCACATGTAAGAATGAGCTTTGAAAAATGCTCAGTGTTCTCCAAACAGAGCAGGTGGCTCTCTGGCCAGAGGCAGCTGTTCTCTGGCCTCTGCATCTGCCGTCAGGACAGGCATTACTCAGGCGCTCAGACTGAAGACCTTTGACCATTCCTCTTCATCCTGCTGGGCAGCCGGGGTCAAACAAGCCTGGGGCTTGCCAGTCCTGCCACTTCTCTCTTGTGTGAGTTTGAGTCAGTTACTTAACACTTGCTTTTCTCACTGGTGAAATGGAACAGTATTAGTCGCACGCGGCTCACGGCTTGAAGCTTATGAAGCACTTAGCGTCGTATTTGACACGTGGGAGCTCCTAAGCAAAGTGAAGCTGTCATTACTGTGATTGTTATCATTGCTGGTGATCAACTCTGGCCAATTATTTCTTGGCAAAAACTTCGGTCCTTCACTTCCATTTCCACTGCCACCAGCCCTTGTCATGTGACAACACGGACGTTGCCGCAGCCCTCGGGAGGTGTCCGCACCTCGCTCTCCTGTTCCCAACTCATGCCCCTTGCTTCTGGAGCGAGCTTCTGAAAATAACAGTGCTGTGCACATATCATCTCTTTGCTTTCGTATGATCATTGAATAAAATATTTGCAACTCACACCACAAAGAGCTAAGCTTCCTGATATGGAAAGAGACCCTGGAAAAATGATGAGGAAGACCTACAAATGGGTAGAAAGATGAAAAAACAAATTACAAAAAAATAAAAGAAAAACAGAAAGCTACTAAACATGAAAAGATAAGCAGCTTCACTTATAAGAGAAATGCAATTTAAAGTTGCACTAAAACTCATATTTTACTTATAAAGTTGGCAAAATTCAAAATTTACTGATACCGTCTGGTCAGGTTATGGTGGAAATAGGCATTTTCTTTCATCGCTATGGCATATTTTTTCAGAATTACAAAAGCATATACTCTTTGATGTGGAGATTTTACCTATGGAAATTTATCCTATAGATATACTAGTACATTTTATTTATTATAGTAATGTTTGCAATAGATAAGGAATAGAGAAACTAAATGTCCAGTAAATTATGACTCATCTCTGTCTTTTTCTAGTGATTGTTAATGAAACTTTCTGTGTGTTAATGGTAGATGTGTTCCACATCTATTATTTCTTTGACCCCTCACAGGAACCCTCTGAGGAAAGCACGTATCCACTTACTCGTGGAGATATGAGCAAATTGAAAGGAGGAATGACTTGCCCAAGTTCACTATGGGTGTGTGTCATCTTCCAATCTTTTCTTGATCACTACCTCCCCTCTCCCAAGTGAATTTTATTACTGTTCTCAGGAACACCTCAGAGTAGTAAAACAAACAAGCAAGCAAGCAAGCAAAGAGTAAATGCATTTCTTTGGGGGGCGGTGGGTATTGGGGATTGAACCCAGGGGTGTTCTACTTCTGAGTTATACCCCTCAGCCCTATTTTTATTCTGAAACAGGGTTTCATTAAGTTGCTGAGGCTGGCCTATGATCCTCCTGTCTCAGTCCCCCAAGCACTAGAATTACAAGCAGGAGTCACCGTGCCCAACTGCATTTTTTTTTAATTGAGTAATTATTTATGGAGAGTCTACATAGTGATGCCGTGGGAAACTCAAAAGAAATATTACAGCTGCATAAAGGCTAATCAGCAGAAGATGCACGAGAAGACAAAGTTAACATAAAATTTGACTCATCTGATGCTTATGTTTGAGGCTAGAGGTACAGGGATGGGAATGGCCAGTCACCAGGCCTGGAGGATCTTGGCCTGGTTGGTAGACTGACCCATAGTCCGGTCTCGAGGTGGGCCTAGCGGGGAGCCGAGGAGCCTCAAGGTCTGTATTCAGACTGGGTTACTCAGAAGTGGGCATGGTGTGCACTAGGGGTGGCAGGGAATGAGGCCTTAGACTTTGAAAGGCTTAAGCGACAAGTTTGGATACCTAGATGATGGAACTCTCAGCACTAGGGTAGCGTCTGGATATGAGCTGACAACAAGGACCTTTTCTGGTTTTGAGCAGAAGAGAAATCATACAGATAGAGAGGGGGAAATCCTTTATTTATTTTTATTTTTTTTTACTTTTTTGTGGTACTGGGAATGAAACCCAGGGGCATTCTACCTCCGAGCTACATCCCAGGCCTATTTTTTATTCTTTATTTTAAAACAGAGTCTCACTGAATTGCACAGGGCCTCACTAAGTAGCTGAGGCTGTTCATGAACCTGTGATCCTCCTGTCCCAGCCTCCCAAGTACTGGGATTACAAGCATGCGCCATCACGCCCAGTGGGAAAATCCTTTAAAACACAGTCATTAGATGACTATAGAAAGTCATGTCACCAATAATATGCTTTTAAAGTTTCTTTTGAGGGGAAAATTAAACACGACAAAGGTGAAAGGCCTAAGTAAAAGGTTACAAAATCACATTCACACCTTTCAGGCTGGTTGTTTGATAAGTAGCAGTCAGCTAATATCTGAGACTACTACAACTAATGCCACATATTTGTCAATAAACAGAATGAAAGGTCTCTCCCATGAAGCTAAGGATTCTAGTAGAATTGACCACTAATTCTGTACTATATGGAGCAGTAGACAATTTATTATAATTAGTATAATCTTGAGGGCAAAGTACCATTATTTTGATTTTACAAAAATAATTAAGAAGCTTGCCTATGATTTTGCATCTATAGGAAAGCCAGAGCATTTGAATATTATATTATTATGTTATATTAATTATATGCAGCCTTCAAAGAACTCTGGCCTCAGAATCTACTGGAATATATTTAATGTCCTGAATCTAGGTCATTTTTCACAGGGTACTTAAATACAAGATTATTAACCAGTGGCTCTTTCAGCAATGACATGGGAGGGAGACGTGGTTTTAGAAGTTTTTGAATAGGTAATATATACATAAATCAATTTCAAAATGCTTTACTTTTTGAGAGTTTGACTGTAAATATGTCTTGATGACGATTTCTTTATATTTAATCAATTTGGAGTTTTCTAAGCTTCATTGATTTTTATTTCATTTCTCTGTCCATATTTGGGAGTCTTTCTGTAAAATTTCTGCCACTTTCTTTACTCCTTCTAGGACACTCTCAATGCTGTATTACTTTTCTTGATGGTATCCTACAACTCTTAAAGGCTTTACTCAATCTTTTTCTTTCTCTCTTTTTGTTCCTCTAACTGGGTAATTTCAAATAACCTATCTTTGAGCGTACTTACTTTTTTTCCCCTTGAGTGTGCTGTTAAAGCTCTCTATGGAATTTTAAAGGTCAGTCATTGTGTTCTTTAGCTCCAGAATTGTTTAGCTTTTTAAAGCTTTTTCTTTCTTGATGTTCTAATTTTGTTCATGTATTGTTTTCTTGGTTTCATTTAGTTTTCTATTTAAATGAAACTAGTAGCTCACTGAGCATCTTTAAGATTATTTTGGATTCTGTCAGGCAGTTCTTATTTCTCCATTGTGTGTGGGTTGGGTGTGGGGTGTGGGTTGCTGAGAACTGAACTGAGAGGTGTTCTACCACTAAGCTACACCCCCAGACCTTTTTAATTATGAAACAGTCTCACTAGGTTACCACATGCTTGGCCTTGAACCTGTGATCCTCCTGGCTCAGCCTCCCAAGTATTGGGATTATAGGTATGAGCCACAGTGCCTGGCTTATTCTCTTTTTGTTTAGAGTCAGTTATTAGAGGTCAATTCTTTTGTTCCCTTGGTGATTTCATGTTTCCCTGATCACTTATGATCCTTGTGGACAGATATTGGTGTCTGTGCTTTTGAAAAAGTAGGCACTTAAATGCCAGTCTTTACGGACTGGTTTCATGAGAGAAAGCCCTTCAGCAGTCTGCTCATCCAGAGATTCTGGGCACAGCATACAGCATAGTTTGAGAGTGGATTAGACTCATACCGAGGCCTAAAGCAATGAGCCTGAAGCCTGTGTCTGTGGAGGCCAGCGGGAAGCCTAGGTCTTAGGTACTGGAGCCAGAATCTGCAGGAGCTTTTCAGATGCTGGGCTAAGCTCAAAAACCAGGTCCACAGGTGCAGACCTAGCACTAAGATGCATGTGGAGGATGAGTCTGCAGGGGCGGACTCAGAACGTGGGGCCATGGGAGCTTGCCAGCCACTGGGGACATGGTGGGGCTGTTGGACCCAAGGCAGATCTGGTGCTTGCTTGGGTCTTTTCCCCTGTGCAAAAGGTATCTGAGCACCCAGTGCTGCAGTCTCTCGCCTAGCTTCCTTAGCTCTTGTAAAAGTATTTTCATGCACTGATAATTGTTTAAAGTTTCTGCAAGAACAACAAGAACTAAACCGTCCTATTTCACCACCTCGCTGACGTTCTGAATAGAATGATTCACCTTGGTGTCCCACAGGACTGCCACCATCTGAGCGCCTGGTGGAGGCAGGGTTCTCATTCAGGTGTAGGTGTCTGAAACCTCCACATGCCAACTGTCAACTCTTCAAGTGGCTGAAGAGCACCCTGCTTTCAAGCCATCCTGGGATTAGACCTACTAACATCTATAGCTGGCCACTCTGCCTGTGTCTCAAGCCCGATAGGTGTACCAGCCTGGGCAGAGGCCACTGTAAATGCATTTCTAATACTTCAGTCAAGAAACACACCAGCTGGTCTGTTTGATATTCATTGCATCAAAGACTGTTGGGAAATTCAACAAAAAATCATAGATTTGTGTTTCTAATATTGTCAGGAGGATAAAGACTAATCCTCAAAAAGATTCATAAAGAGGCGGGGGGTGGTGGCACATGCTTGTAATCCCAGTACTGGGAGACTGAGACAGGAGGATTGCACATTTGCAGCTAGCCTCAGCTACTTAGTGAGGTCCTCTGCAACTTAGTGAGACTCTTGTTTCAAAATAAGAATAAAAAATAGGGCTGGGGGTGTAGCTCAGAGGTAGAATGCCCCTGGGTTCCATCCTCATTACTGTGGAAAATATATCTACATATATATATTCATAAAGAAAATTTAGAAACTCATTCTTAAGGATGCTGCACTTGGAATCTTGTAGACCTGCTAACAACTCTTTCTTAGAGGAATGAAAATGATATAAAATATACCCAATATTGCAAATTTTAAGATGTTTTTATTGGAGTAAAACATACTTGTGGAGTCATGCATAAATCAATTACTTTTGTAAACCGAGGGACAGTCAATTTTTATAAAATGGGCACACTTATATAACTAGTATCTGCATTAAGACATAGGCTATTACCAGCACCCAGAAGTCCCCTATGGGATCCCTTTACATCAGCACCCATCTCTAAAGATAATTACCATCTTCACCTTTAACATTGCAGTTATGTTTTGACTGTTTTAGGAATTTATGTAAATGAAGTTATATAGTATGTATCTGTATGTATTCAGCTTCTTTTATTCATCATCATATTTGTGATATTCATTTATCTTTTTGAGTGTAGAATTAGCTCATTAATTGCTCCTGTATAGTAACCTATACAGCTTCTCTCTCTTCTGTTGATAGACTGTTTCTTTTTGTTTGTTTATAAAGAGATGCTGTGTATATTTGTTGACAATTTGTGGACAATTTGGTGAATATATAAACACATTTCTGTTGGGTATATAATAACTAGGGGTAGAATTGCTGGATCACGGGAATATATGTTATTTATTTATTTTATTTTTGGTGGTACTGGGGATGGAACCCAGGGGTTCCATCTACCTCTGGGCTACACTCCCAGACCTATTTTATATTTTATTTGGAAACAGGGTCTCTTAAGCCAGCTGAGGCTGGCTTCGAACCTGCGCGATCCTCCTGTCTCAGCCTCCCAAGCGCGGGGATTACAAGCGTGCGCCACCATGCCCGGCTGGGAATATATGTTAACTTTAGTAGTTAGTGTCAAATGAGATTCTAAAGTCATTATAAGAAATTCACTTTCTTTTTTGGTGGTCCCGGGGGTGATTTTCTACCTATACTCCCAGACCTATTTTATATTTTATTTGGAAACAGGGTCTCACTAAGTTGCTGAGAGCCTCACTAAGTAGCTGAGGCTGGCTTCGAACCTGCGCGATCCTCCTGTCTCAGCCTCCCAAATGCTGGGATTACAAGCGTGCGCCACCACGCCCAGCAAGAAATTTGCTTTCTGTACAGGGGGTTATAGCTCTGTGGTAGAGCACTTGCCTAGCATATGTGAGGTTCTAGTTTCAATTAGCATGGGCTGGGAGGTAAAAACAATGCCTCGGTTAGCAGGATTGTCAGACCCTTTAACTTCAGCTATTCTGGTGGGTGTTAGCAGGATTGTCAGACCCTTTAACTTCAGCTATTCTGGTGGGTGTGAGGTGAGATGTAACATAATAATTTCAAGTTGCATCTTTCGGATGATCAACAAACTCAGAATCTTTTAATACGTCTATTGATTTTATAAGAAATGCCCGCTGAAATATTCTGCCTATATTCAATTGGATTTTCTGATTTATTCGTGCTCTTGATAGGTATTCCTTATACAACCTGCACACAAATTCCTTTTTGGATACATGTATGACAACCATATTTTCTCACTCTATGGTTTGCCATATCATGAGTGTCGTCTTTTCACGAACAAGATCTCTCAATTCCAATGTTGTCCAATGAGCAGTTTTTTTCTTTAGAGGCGGTACTTTACCCCCAAGGTCACAAAGATGTTTTCTTTGGATGGCGTCACTGTTTTGCCTTTTACATTTAGGGTTGTGTGGTGGGAAGCAGCTGGAGCTAGGCCTCAGGCTCCAGCGCCCCAGGTGAATGTGCAGTAGGTCGGACATCACTTACTGGAATGCCGGACCTCACTGCCCCCAGAGCACCACGACACAGCTTTGACATAAATCAAGTGGCCATATACCATATACATCTGTTTCCGGAATCTGCCCGTTCGTCCTTTTGTCTTTCCGGGTATTATTTCTTTGGCCTTATAATAGGTCCCCACCTCTGACGGTGCCAGTCCCCCCTGGGTTTCCAACTTTTCTTCCCACTAAAACATCTAGTTCTGAAGCCCCCCCCCCCAATATGTCCCTGCAGGTGCGATTGGTGGCCTCTTCTCCTAGCTTGTTCATTGTGGTTACCTAGGTCTTTGTCCCATCAAAGCCCTTTAACTTGAAAGCCGGCCAGGTGTCTGCGGACTGAGAAGCATATCTGCTGGGAAATTAAACTCGGGAAGGGCGGGGAGTGAGTTCAGCGAGGTTTGTCCTCTTGAAAGGGGCTCCCTAAGGAAGCGGTCGAGCTACACTTGACCAAACTCTAAGAGCCGGGCAGGAGGGCCCGGCGAGGTCGCGGAATGTGAAGGTCCGGGGCTCCGGGCCGCGCGAATCGGCTCGCCGGGGTGTGGCCGCGAAGCCGCAGCCGCCAGGCGGGGCCGAGCGCGGCGGTGCAGAGCCGAGCTCGCCGGCGGCCGCGGGCGTGAGCGGAGGAGCCGGGTGAGTCTCCCCCGAGGGGCGGCTGGGTGCTGGGGTGCTGGGGCGGGGGGCGGCCGCCGATCGCCCGCAGGGCTGCGCGGGCTCGGGGCGCCGAGGGCTGGGCTGGGCTGGGCTCGGCGGCCCCTCGGCGCCGGCGGGGGGCGCGGGCGCCTCCGCTCAACTCTCGGGAAGTTTGCAAAGAAAGCCGCGGAGCCTGCCCGCAACTCCCGACCACGTCTCCCCCCCCCCCTCGCCCTTTGTTGAGGGAGAATGAATAGTGGGTTGTGTGCTCCTCGGCGGCTCGGCGAGGGGGCGGCGGAGGGAGGTGGGGGTCGCAGCCGCCCTCCTGCGCCCTGCCAAGCGCCCGCAGCTGGAAACGACTCCTCGGGTGTAGACCGGCTTCGGAGCAGCCCCGGGGCCGCGTGTTCCGCGGGGCGGCGGAGAGCTCGGGCTTTGGTGTAATTCGCTGGAAGCAAGGTGCATAGGGGGGGAAACTCGCTTGCCCAACTTCGAGTCTGCTTTTGCTTAAAGCCATTGGCTGAGATGGAAAGTAGAGCGGAGCCTTCAGAGTCGTCCAAACCTTGACTCTTATCTCCCAAGGCTGCCCAGACCTCTCCGCGGAAAGCGCATCGTGCAGGGAAGGTCAGTGTGATCTCCCGGAGCCGCCCGGGTGGAGCGGGAGGGTCCGCGCTGGGGGGCGCGGCCGGTGGGAAGGGGCTGCCCGGTGAGTGCTGGGGAGCCCGCAGGCCGAGCGCTCCTGCAGGAGTGTGCCAGGGACCTGGGAACACACCTTGCCACGCCAAGCGCTTCCCCACCTCCTGATTCCAGTTTTTTTTTTTTTTTTTTTTTTTTTTTTTTAAGCTGCTGCCTGGAAACTTCACATTTCCAGGGTGACTAGCCAAGATCTCAATCTCCTAGTCATATAGAAAGAACTGCTTGTCAGTGGGTGCTAATCTTATGGCCTTATCGTCTAAATCCCGTGCTGTGTTACTTGAAACACAATCCATGGAAAAGTTATTTATACTTTAATCGTTTGGCTAGACTTCATAAGTTGACTTAAAAAATAAAGGATAGCAGGCATGGTGGCGCTTCTAATCCCAGCATTTGGGAGGCTGAGACAGGAGGATCAGGATTCACGTCAGCTTCAGCTGCTTGATGAGGCTCTTTGCAATTCAGTGAGACCCTGTTTCAAAAGAACTTATAAAAAATAGGGCTGGGGGTGTAGCTCGGAGGTATAATGTTCCTGGGTTCCATCCCCAGTGCCACAAAAATTAATAAAATAAAATAAAGGATACTCTTAATTCCTGAGCCTAAACAAAACTTAATTCTAAGTGGACAAACCATTTTCTTTAAAATTGTGGTGGTGTTCTAGCCTCCCCCCCTGTTAAGAGTCTTCAGAGAAGATTAAAAACAAGAAAAAACAAGAAAACTGCAGGTACTAATTGTAAATTCCTTGTCATGGTCACAGTAGGGCAGCAGAGATGGTGACATTTCCAGAGTTTAAAATATGATAGAAAGTTCTTAAGGCCTTCATCAGATAACCACCTATGACTTTACCTTGAAAATATCCCAATTTAGAAATAAGAGGAAAACTCAAACAAGTGAGCTCCCTGTCTCTGCATAGTTCATCAGTGTCTTTGACACGTCTTAGTAAAGCAAGTAAGTTGGGCCCTGTTCACAAATGCTTCCGCGCACAGGGGCTGGCCATGGTCCCGGAGGCAGCATGTGGGTTAAGGTTTGTCAGGCTTGCTCTCCTTAACATTCATGGAATTCTCCTACTTTATATCAAGGTGTAGTATCTTTGACCTTTGAATATATCCAATATTTGGCATTGGACTGTCTAAAGAGAAAGGTCAAGTTGAAATGGCCAGTCTTACCCAGGCCTTTCATTCATTTCCTTGTTTTTTTTTAATTTTATTTATTTATTTATTTATTTATTTATTTATTTATTTATTTATTTTGGTGGTACTGGGATTCCTGGAAGCCCTTCTACCTCTGGGCTACACTCCCAGACCTATTTTATACATTTTTTAAAATTTGGAAACAGGGTCTCTTAAGCCAGCACGGCTGGTTTTGAACTGCGCTATCTTCCTGTCTCCGCCTCCCAAGTGCAGGGACCACCATGCTCGGCCTCAGGCCTTTCATTCAAAGCCTATATGTAGCACACTTGGTGTGCCTGTTTGTGTGTCCGTGTCTGTATCCTACTTGGCTCGGTGTGTTTGTATCTGATGTTCTAGGTTTAAACATCTCCCTCCTCATCCTTCCCAGCTGCACTGACTTGGTTCGTGAACCCCTACCATAGTAGGCATGCAACAGACAAGCAAGACAGATGTTGCCTCTGCCCCGCTCAGAGGAGATCTGCTACTTATTGAGTGTTTGATTTCACTTACATGGCCACGCTGAGTTTTAACAACAATCCCATGAACTAGGAATTACTAACTCATTCTGCAAGTGAGAAATGGACCATCAGGCAGCTACAATAACTTGTTGGCCAGACATCTAGAAAGGAAGAGTAGAGGTTGAACCTGAAAATATCAGGCTCTAAAACCTAGGTTCTAGGTCCTGCCACTTTGATTTTTGTACATGAGAAGCAGATAGGGACTAGGAAGAATAAGACAGAAACATCTTCAGGTAGAGAAAACATGAGAGCCAGAGCCAGGAGCCTCCATGATGCTGCTGCAACTGTCTATTCCCACCTCAAGGCCTTTGCATTTGCCAGCTCCCCTCTCTGGAACTCCTTTTCTTAATGGGTTTGTTCTCTTTCTCTTTCTTCAGGTCTCCTGTCATTGTTACCTTTTTAGAAAGGCCTCCCCAGGTCACTGTAATGTGAAGCAGCCCTTCATGCCAGCCAGGGTCTTCTATCATTTCATCTGTTTCTGTGGAGCACGTGTGACTTGGGTAATACATGCCTTACTTTCTTTGTTCTCTTGGACTCTCCCATCACAATATAGGCTCCATCAGAGCAGGACTTCATCTATCAGTATCTCAGCCCTGGTTCCATGTAAGCCCTCAGAGGAACTATCTCCAGTGAATGAACACTTATATTCCTTGTCTGGAAGAATGAACTGAGAACTGTGGACATGACAGCCATTACTTTTTGTCTGCTTCCTCCATAATATTAACTTCATGAAGACAGGGACCCCTTCTGTCTGTTTTGACACTGTCCCCAACACCTAGCATAGTGCCAGCCACATGGGAGGCCTTTCATAAACGTGTGTGTTGAAAGAATAAATGCTTCTATCAACTGAGTGATGTCCCTTCCTTATCTTTTGATTCTGTTACCCAGTGTAAATTACTCTGTGCCAGAGACCCACTGATCCAGTGGTTCCCAGCCCTGGCTCTACACTGGACATTACTGAGGAGCTTTAAAAACAAGAGTGCCCATACCCTGCCTACAGAGATTCTGATTTTGTTGTTTCAGTTGTGGCCCGGGTATCAAGATTTTTAAGTTTCTCAAAGGAATCTTCTGTGCGGCCAGGTGGATAAATACCATTTTATGTTATCATTCCTCACTTGGGTCGTGATAGGTGAGAAAGAGCAGGGATGCAGTTTATGCAGACTGTATACTGCCTGGTAGTTTAAGAGGAGAGATACTTTCACATCCGTTATCACATCTAATGATAACAAGCTAGGGGATCTACTCTCTGGTTTAAATATTCCCTCTATGTTAATAACCCTTAAAAATCTGTATCTACATCCAGGTGCAGTGGTACATATGCCTGAAATCCCAGTACTTGAGAGACTGAGACAGGAGGATCACAGGTTCAAGGCCAGCCTCAGCAACTTAGCAAGACCCTGTTTCAAAATTTAAAAAAAAAAAGGGCTGGGGGTATAGCTCAGAGATAGAATGCTCCTGGGTTCCATCTCCAGTACCCAAACAAAATAAAACAAAAATTGCATTTGCCCTCACCCCTAAGTGCACATACTAGTATCTGAACTCTAGACTGAACTGCCCCATGGCAACTCACACGCAGCAGGGAGTTGCTGCTCCTCCTCCTGCAGGGTCCCCTCTGAAACTACTTGGCACATTCTAGCATCAGGCCCTCCTCCCATGGCTGTGGCCCCTTCTTCTCAGCCAGAGATCTCGAGTTCCCCATGTCTTCTCAATCTGTTCTTCCATTTTCTTCCCTGGCCACAACCCTGGGTCACAGTTCTTCCTTGTTCTTTGGTGGGTTACTTCCACCAGCCAGAGTGACTTCCCTGGCACCCTTAGCTCTCCCCAGTTGGCTTCTGTCCCTCACTTCAAGTCTTTCTCTAGGACTTAGAGCTGACAAAGGTACCACGGCTGAGTAACTCCTGCCCTCATACAGCCTGGGAACTGACTTGATGAGCGATATGGCCCCTCTACATGAAGAGGCTTTGTAGGGTACTGCTGGTGCCCTTCCCAACGGGTCTTTGAAATGATCCTGACCTGTCTCTGAAGTAGGAAAGCATGGGTAACTTGAACAGGCAAAATTCCCAGCTCTGGGGTGTGTGTGCAGATAGGGTGAGGAGTCCTAGTGGTGTACGTCACTGGTGGTCAGGTGCAGGGGCGAGGGAATTCAGTTTCTTTTTTAATAACAATGATTAACACTGAGCAAGTGCTGACAGTGTGCCAGGTACTGGCCAGAACTGGGAGGGGCCCTCACCGGACTCAGGGCCCTCTTGCTCTGTGCCTGCTGTGAGCCAGGCCTTCTGTGTGGTCCCAGCTGGACGTGGAGCAGACAAGCTTCAGAATTCCCAGGTTTTGCAAAGAATGGAGGACGGGGATAGAATTATCGCCCTCGACTAAAGGAGCCTTTCACCCAGTCCCTGGCACTTGTGAGTTTTTTCTGTTGCACGAGGGAGCAGTGGGTCATGTAAGGACCTTTTGTCTGGCATACATAGTGTGTTTCCTTTGCACCTTCTGCTGTCTCTCCTGATCCCACCTCTGTCAGTCCATGGCGGTAGTCTTTAAGCCACATCCCAAGTTCCTGTTTTTGGGTAAAACTGACTGTGCAGTGGTGACCCTCACTCTCTTCTCCCACCAACACAGCAGAAAGGCTATTCAGTGAGGAGTGGGGGTGCGAGCTCGAGGACGGGCTGGGGCAAAGGGCCGTTCCCACCAGGCACTCGGGGTGGGCTGTGCGCTGGGCTCAGCTGCTCTGCCCATTGTGCAGAGCGGGGTCTGATACCACAACTGTGTGGTTCAGCTTCTGGAACCTTATGTCTCCAGAGGCTAGCCTTATTTTTTATTGGGGCTCCTGTTTCTTTTCCTCTGTGTGTTGGTCTTAAATTATCTTACATGATTTGACTTAGGTCAGAACTATGCTCAAGGTGAACACTTCCACTGCTGTTCAGAGCTGGAAATGATTGTTGGAGCTACTTCTGTAGCCTGGTGTGCCATTTTCTTCTCTCCCTCTGCCCTGATCACCCCCCCCCACACACACACTTTTTATCTTCTCCTTCCTTTATTTTATTTTTCCTTGCTTTATAGACACCCATAGGCAGTGCTTTCCCTGCTGGTGGCAGGCGGGCTCCGCACCCCTCTGGGGAATGACATACTTGGAGTTGCCACCCCGGGGGCTTTCCTCTGCAGCTGAGCCCGTTGATGTATGGAAGAATGGCCCACCTCCTGACCCCTGACCCCGGCCTGTCTTCATTAATTAGAGAACATTGATTTATTTATAAGCATCAAGTCTTTGTCAGAAACATTCTGCCCTGGGTAGCACAACTGAGACCTGACACTGGGGACATTCTGGTGGCTGAAGAATCCCACCGATCCCCACCTGTTCTTATTCTTTGCATCTTGGGGGAAATATATGAATTAACATTTTGTAACGTTTTCTCTGATGCATGCATTATTGAGATCACGAGTTCTTCTTGAATAACCTTTTTTGGTTAGCTGTGCTTCAGCACTGCTTCAGTCCTCTGGAATAAGAAAATGTCTCAGATGCTTCTAACAATTCTGAGATGTGTTTGCCTTTCTGGTTTTGCTGCCAACCCAGGAAGATCTCTCTGTAGGATCCTAAAAGAGGGAGATAATTAATCTTCCCATTCTTATTAGACTCACTGTGATGCTTTAAGATGTTGTTTAATCTTGTTATGTGTGTGGTACTGGGAATTGAATTCCAGGGGCATTTTACCTCTGAGCCCCCTCCGTTTTAAAGTTTTTTTTTTTATATTTTATTTTATTTATTTATTTATTTATTTATTTTGTGGTACTGGGGTTCCTGGAAGCCCTTCTACCTCCGGGCTACACTCCCAGACCTATTTTATATTTTTATTTAGAAACAGGGTCTCCTAAGCCAGCATGGCTGGCTTCAAACCTGCGCCATCCTCCTGTCTCCGCCTCCCAAGCGCGGGGATTACAAGTGTGCGCCACCACGCCCGGCCTAAAGTTTTTATTTTGAAACAGGGTCTTGCTAGGTTGCTGAACTGAGTCTCACTAAGTTGCTGAGGCCGGTCTTGAACCTGTGATTCTCCTTCTCAGCCTCCCAACTACTGTGATTATAGGCATGTGCCACCACCATGCCTGGTGTTGTTTGTCTTTTAATGCTCTGTAAATATTTTCTTTCATTACATGGCAGGTTCCCCTTTCCTTTTGTAGGTAGGAAATCAGTCCTTGTTTCTTAGCTTTATCCTTTACTCTTTTCTTTCCTTTTTAGGGTCTAGAATCATGGCTGCGGGAAAGTTTGCAAGCTTTCCCAGAAACATGGCCATGAATCACCAGTTCCCCCTGGCCTCCTCCATGGACCTTCTGAGCAGCAAGTCCCCTCTCGCGGAGCATCGCACAGATGCCTATCAAGACGTGTCTATACACGGCACACTTCCACGGAAGAAAAAGGGCCCTCCTCCCATAAGGTCCTGTGACACCGTCAGTCACGTGGGGACCCTCCCACACGCCAAGTCCCCACGGCAGAACTCGCCTCTGACCCCGGACATCATCCAGGAAAGCCTGATGCGTGACTGGAAAGGAGAAACCTTCACTTTCAGGTACTGGCTATAATTTCATGAGTGAAAATGATTTAAAGAGTTTTTTTAAAAAAAAAATCTTTGTATTAGGAAAAATGCCAAACATATGCAAAGTTGAAGGAGTAGCGACTCAGAGCCTGTCCCACTTTGTATTTCTAGTCATTTTTTCTTTTCTAATGGTGTTATGATTAGTGTTGTTATTTTTGTTATTTCTTTTAGTACTGGGAATTGAACTCAGGACCTTGCACATGCTAGGCAAGTGCTCTTCCACTGAGCTACAGCCTCAACCCTTTTTAAAAATTTTATTTCGAGATAGGGTCTTGCTCCGTTGTATAAGCTAGCCTCAAATTTACCCTCCCCTGTGCCTCAGCCTCCCATTCTCAGCCTCCCATCCTCAGCTGACCTCCAGTATTGTTTTGAAGCAAATCTCATTTACAGATAAACTTATTTTATCTATAAATACTTTGGTATGTGTCTCTCAAAGATAAGGAGTCAATGTATATATACTGCAAATAAGAAACCATAACATGTAAGATTGTTGATCATTTCTTAATACCATCTAATATTTGAGAATATTTTAAAATTCAATTTTCTGTATTATTAAGTCCCTTAAAAGAAAGCACACTTTTTATTTGTAATCATGGCACCAGATTCTGAACTACATCCATTCAATTCTATAGAGATGCCAGGAACTCTATAAATTAGGACCTTTATCTCTTTATATTTAGTTGTCAACATGCTGAAATAAAATGTTGTGTGGATATATCCTCAGGTCAGCTTTAGAATTGATTTTGCCCTGTCCATGCCAGGGACAGGGTAAACAAGCCTTTCTGTTGTCATGGTACTTCTCTGGGTTTGTAATGGGCCTGGCCGTGATTGGCGTCTGCTTGTTAGAGCTAGTTTTGCACTCCCTTTCCTGTTAGAGAAGATCAGCAACTTGTGATGCTATCAGCAAAGAATGGGGTGGTTTCTTCTGTTACTTCTCTTTTTGTCCACCTTGTAGCAAAGAAAGCCACTTTGCTCCCAGCTCATTTTTTGGGTCAGTATCTACATGATGAGAACCTATATTAATTAGAGTATATTGATTTTTATAGACCCCAGGGTTTTACTAGGAAAATTCTAGTCAGTCCTCCTGAGTATCTAAATTGAAGGGCTGGTCCAACACTGAAGTCATTCTAGAAGCCAAATTATTATGGCAATCTGCTTTTGCCCTTTTTAGGGTGGGGGAAATATGTGAATAGGTTACCATGGTGCTTCTGAGGCAGTGTCTTCTCAGAATGTATATTTCAGTGAGAGACTTAGATAATAAATACAAGTAAATAAATAAGACACCTGAAGGTTATGATTAATGCCATAGAAGAAATCAATGCTGAAAATTTATTGAGCATGGGATTTTTGGGGGGGGGGGTTGGTTTTGCTTTGTGGTTTGTTTGTTTGTTTGTTTGTTTGTTTTGGTAAAGTGGACAGATCCCTGAGAAGATAATTTAAGCTAAGACTTTCATAATGAAAGAAGCAACTAGGAGCCTCACAGGTGGTTCTAGGTATAAGGAAATCCAGTGCAAAGAACTAGAGGTAGAAACAAGTTCAGCATGTTTGAAAACCCCAAAAGAAAGCTGGTGCACCTGGGGCTGCAGTGTGGCAAGTTGAGAGTAGTGTAGATGTTGGTAGAGAGCTAGGCAGACAGAAACTCAGACTTAGTTTTAGTTTCATTATTGCAGTAGTATAAGAAGAAAGTAAGTGGAAGCCCATATATTTCATTGCATTAGAGAGTCCTGAAATGTCTCTTGAGGCCAGATCAGAAGGCTGCCCAGGGTAATTGGGGGATTAGAGGGTCCTTAACTTACTCTGCAAAGTCTAAGGAGATGACTTCCCAGCTCAGAGAGCTAACAGGTGCCTAAGCACAGTTTTTTGTTGTTGTTGTTTTTTATTTTTTATTTTTGGTGGTACTGGGGTTCCTGGAAGCCCTTCTACCTCCGGGCTACACTCCCAGACCTATTTTATACTTTTTTAAAATTTAGAAACAGGGTCTCTTAAGCCAGCACGGCTGGCTTCAAACCTGCACTATCCTCCTGTGTCCGCTTCCCAAGCGCGGGGATTACAAGCGTGCGCCACCACGCCCGGCCACAGTTTTGTTAATATCACATCAGTGCCTCGTAATGGGCAAGAATACAGAAGGCAGGCAGCAAGGACAGCTTGTGGCCTGCCCAAGACGGGCACCAGAGCCGAGCTGCACCAAGTAGAGTCAGAACCAGCCCTTCCCTGACTGCTGTGGACCACTCTTTATAACTTCCGCCATGTGCTGGACACAGGCGGTTCAAAAACTCACTCTTGGAAGCTCTGAGATTCTGGCTGGGTGCCAACTCTCACAGGCAAGACTGGACAGAAGGGACAGTTAGGGAGGAGGTGGTAATGAAGTCATCCTTGAGGAAGTCCTTCATAAACACCCAAGGTCCAAGCTGCCGCCCTGCCAGGGGTTCAAAGCTTTTTGACTTGGAAACTGTCTCGGACAGAGGTCAGATCTCTGCGAGAGATCTTATCAGAGGGTGGGCGCAAGTTCTGAGTTTGAAGTCCAGGCTGTGGAAGACTTAACACGTGCCGCTGGCTTAGGGTTTGTTTTTGATTTAGAACTATGTTAATCCAAATTCGCATCCTACCCCCTCCTTAGCTTAAAATACCTTATTGTTTAAAAATGAATACAGGAAGTAACAAATGCATATCCTTCAAAAATCGCGCTGAGTGAGACGGCGAAAAGTTGTGAGTCAGAGGATTGTCAAGTCCTACCCCTTTAGCTTTATTATTAACATATTTATTTTCCTAACATTTTTTTTAAAAATCTGAGGCCTTTTGATTTTAAGGAGTTCAAAGTACTTTATATTTTTGCTTGTTTGCTTGTGGTCCTGGCAGTTGAACCAGGGACCTCTACTACTGAGCTATATCCTCAGCCATTTTTTATTTTGAGACAGAGTCTCATTAGGTTACCCAGGCTGGCCTTGAATTTGTGATCCTCCTGCCTCAGTCTCCTGTATCAATATGTCTCTCTCTGTCTCATTCCTAATAAGATTATTAGCTGCCTCGGTTCTTTTTTTGGAACAAGTCATGATACAAAAAAAAGCTTTTGCATGTGAAGAGCTAGAGACACCCAGCATGAAGGAGGACCAGAGGCTCTGGGGAGGGAGGTTTGGCCTAAGGTGCCACAGCAGAAAGAGTGAGGGAGAAGCAGAACATCTCTAATTCAACTCTTAGAGCTAAAGGGGAACACAAACCACCCTCTCCAGCTCACACAACATGCTTTTCCTTGCATAGTGTCTTTAAGGGTTAATTTCACTTGACAGTAACTTGCCAGATGTCGTGTCTGAAAACCTTCCAGGTCATCATGTTTGGTGTTGGCATGATGATAGCAGTCTTATCTTGGATAGCTCAGACCTCTTCTCCATGTATCCCCACCTACACTGAGAAGGAAGCCATCCACACAGACACCTCCTTGGCCTGAGAATCTCCCCTTATCCGCAGTTTTGCTTTTGGAGGTTTTGGTTACCCGCCATCAACTGCCGTCCAAAGTATTAAATTGAAAATTTCAGAAGTAAATAATTTGTAAGTTTATAGTTGTGCACCATTCTGTGCCTCATAAAGAAATCTTTCTATGTTCTGTTCATCTCAGCGGGGACACAAATCATCCCTTCGCCCAGTGCACCCACACTGTACATGCTACCCACCTGTTCATCACTAGTAGCCATCTTGACTTTCACCGTAAGGCTGTGCTATGTTCAAGTAACCATTAGTTTACTTAATAGTGGCCTCAAAGTGCAGGAGTAGTGACGCTGGCAATTCAGATATGCCAGAGAGAAGCCATAAAGTGCTTCTTTTAGTGAAAAGGTGAAAGTTTTTGACTCAACGAGGAAAGAAAAAAAGATATATGCTGAGGTTGCCAAGATATACAGTGCATTGTTATACTTGTTATATTTTA
The DNA here is from genome assembly GCF_963383645.1 of Muscardinus avellanarius. NCBI lineage: Eukaryota > Metazoa > Chordata > Mammalia > Rodentia > Gliridae > Muscardinus > Muscardinus avellanarius. Next base: position 83,376,407 of record NC_137788.1, on the reverse strand, counting down.
TTATTGTTATTAATCTCTTACCATGCCTAAATTATGTTACACTTTATCATAGGTATATTTGTATAGGAGAAAATGCAGTATATATAGGGTTTAGTATGATTCGTGTGTTTAGGTATTCACCTGGGTGGAAGGGGGAACTACTGTGATTTATTTCAAGTTTGCTATTTTCTCAGCCAACAAATATGTTTAGCTAATTGATCATTAAAAAAGTTACTTTACTATTGAATACAAACTGGAAATTCACCCTGTAGGAGGTCCCAGGCAAAGCAGAGGAAATTGCCCCTTTGACCTAAAACTTGCTTTATTAAACAATCATATCCACATATGTTATATCTTCCCAAATTATCTCTTACATTTTGTAGTTTTAAAATATCTTTGTGTGTGTGTGGGGGGATTAAACCTAGAGCTTTGTACATACTAGGCAAGCACTCTACCACTGAGCTATACCCCAAATCCATTTTATTGTGTTGTATTGTATTGTATTATATTGCATTGTATTTTTTGTGCTGAGGATTGAGCCTAGAGGTATTCTACCTTCAAGCTACATCCCCAGCCTGATTTTTTATTTCTTATTTGGAAACAGGGTCTCACTAGGTTGCTGTGAGCCTTGCTAAATTGCCGAGGCTGGCTTTGAACCTGTGATCCTCCTGTCTCAGCCTCCCAAGTACTGGGGTTACACAGCATGCGCCACCAGGCCCGGCTTCCAAACCCATTTTATATGTTTATTTTGATATGGTGTCTTGCCAAGTTCCTCAGGCTGTCCTCAGACTTTCAATCTTCCTGCCTCAGCTTCCTGAGTAGCTTGAATTATCCACCTGCACCACTGTATCCAGCTTACTTTTAAAATATTGTAAATTCCTTAGTTTTAAAGAATATTTTTGTAAATCTCTTGTCTGAACATCAGTAACCCTGTGTAAGAGACACTGCAGCCTGCATTATCACCATTACCACTTACAGTCAAGAAAACGGGCTCAGAGCTGTTGAGAGACCCAAGATCACACCTTAGTGGATGACCGCGCTAGGATTCGAACCTTCCCCAAATACTGTGCTCCACAGCCTGCCAAGAATGTTGGTGCCAGCTGTGAGCGCCCTCTGGGCTCTGTTCTTGCGTGGAAAGGGTCGTTCTTCTTTCTGAATCCGGCACCTCGGAGCCCCCTCTGGGGAGCATGGAACATCATTTGTCAAGTGCCAGGCAGACGGCAGGCCTGGAAGACGGAGTTGGTCTTCTCTTTCAGGGACCATATCTCTTGGCTTTCTTGTTTTCTTGGCTGCCCTTGGATGTACTTGTGGTTTTGAAAGGTGGCCAAAGGCAGAAGCCAGGGATCTCTTAAACCTGCTGCTTGATGTCACAGAAGGAGCCTTTGTTCTGAGAGCAGAGCCAGGTTTCTCCGAGAAGCCCGCAGACGGGATTTCCTCTCGACATTAGCGTTACTCGGCTGCTGTTTCTTTGATTCATGTATCTTCAGGGATGGACTTGTGTGTGAATCTGGGACCTTCCTTGGGCACAGAGGGGACCGGTTCCTGTTGGGGTGTCTGTGTTGCCTGGATAGCTGAGAGATCAGCGCCTAGAGACCGTTCAGGTCCTTTTCCTGCCTGTGGGTATATGGATGCAGCATTCCTGGGAACAGCTGCGAGGGCCTAATTCCTCTGCCTCTTGTGCATGGAGCGTGTGGTGGGACAGTGCAGCGTTTCATTTGTTTGCATAAAGGGAGCTGACTGACTAGTCACAAGTGTTGTAACTGACAGTGGCCAGAAAGTCTGCAGAATTATCCCTCGTGAAAATCCGGTGCATTTCCCCAGGCAGTAAGTAAGCTGCTGTGCCATACATCAGGTCTTTAAAGTTGAAGCCAAGGTGTAAGGTACAGGATCTATGCAAACTTTAACACACACATTTAAAGACCTGACTCTGGGCTACGCCAGTGCTGCCCTCTGAAAAACTGTTTCAGTTGTTTCTCTTCAGAACCAAGTTCTGTAATGACAGCTTTCTCATTAACAAAGCAGGCTGTCGCCCTAGACAAGCAAACAAACTAGCCTGCAGCACAAAGCACATCAGAGAATCTGCAGTGTGAAGGTCCCCATGCAAACACCTATAGTTTTTTAATTATACACGGTCATGTCTGCTGTTTGCAAATACGAAGCTTTTTATGTGCAAGGAAGAAAAAGACATAGCGCTTTAAAAATAATCTATTAGCCAGGCGCTTGTATTCCCCGTGCTTGGGAGGTGGAGACAGGAGAATTGCACAGGTTCGAAGCCAGCCTCACTGGTTTAAGAGACCCTGTTTCCAAATAAAAAAATATAAAATAGGTCTGGGAGTGTAGCCTGGAGGTAGAAGGGTTTCCAGGAACCCCAGTACCGCCAATAATAATAATAATAATAATAATAATAATAATAATAATAATCTATTAGATTAATAGATTCTATCCAATAAAGCAGGGTGATAATGGCGTGTGTGTGTGTATGTGTGTGTGTGTTACCAGGGATGGAACCAGGGGCATCCTACCTCTAGGCTACACTCCCAGCCATATTTTTTATTCTTTATTTTGAAACAGGGTCTCACTAAGTTGAGGAGGCCCTCACTAAATAGCTGAGCCTGGCCTCTAACCTTTGATCCTCTTGTCTCAGCCTCCCAAGTACTGGGATTACAAGAGTGCACCACCACACCTGGCTCTGATAATGGCTTTTAACAGCTTGAAGTTCAAGAATATCTCTAGAAAGTAAGAGTCCATGAGTTGAATTTTTACTTTTTATTTTTTATTTATTATTATTATTTTTGACGGTCTGGGGATGGAACCCAGGGGCATTCGACCTCCAAGCTACATCCCCTGCCTTATTTGTTATTCTTTATTTTGAAACAGGGTCTCACTGAGTTGCTGAGGGCCTCACTAAGTAGTAGCTGCTGCTGTCCGCGAACCGCAGTTCTCTGGTCTCAGCCTCCCGAATGCTGGGATTACAAGCGTGTGCCACCACACCCAGCTTTAATTAATTAATTAATTAATTTTGTGGTACTGGGAGTTGAACGCAGGGGCATTCTACCTCTGAGCTATACTCCCAGCCCTAATTTTATTCTTTATTTTGAAACAGGGTCTCACTAAGTTGGAGAGGGTCTCACTAGCTAAGCATGAACCTGCAATTGTTCTTTCTCAGCCTCCCAAATACTGGGATTATAGGCATGCATTATCACATCTGGCTGAATTTTTACTTTTTAAATGGCAAGTCGTGTTTTCCTAACATTTTGAACTGCCCCTTGGTGTGAGTGCAGCTGTTGTGGCTGGGTCAGTGAATTCCGAGGAATGGTGCGTGCTCTGCCCTGGCGGCCCCTGGTGTGCTGAGGCCAGGGCAGCCGGGTCGGGGGGGACTCAGCCCCTGCATCTCGTGCTGCTCCAGGCTGGAAGGAGCCCAGAGAATGGGGAATGCAGGTCTGCCAGCTGCCTGATGATAGTCCCAAATCCTGCACCGACAAGGATGATTTAAACCAAAAGGCTGGGGTCTGTGCATTCTCAGCTGTTCTTCTGGAGAAAACTAAAGGATTAAAAAAAAAAAAAAAAAACACTGATTACAAGCCACAACCCCTCCCCCCTCAAAAAAAACAGAGATTACACAGTGCAGTCCTTGTTGAGTGGAGCTTTTGCCATCTCCTCTGCCTGCCCCAGGACAGACCTGCTTTAGCTCATGTTTCTGGGATGCTTCCGGATGCTCTTTGGGGATGGAGAGGTGTTTAATCTTCTGAGTTGTTCCCACCTTACAGAATATGTTAATATTGTAAACAGAAGGTGCTATCAAGTTCCAAATTATTATACATGTTCATGTCACATATGGATTTGGGAGCCAAGAAGTCCTCATTGCTATGGTTGTTCAGAAAGAGCTTATCTTGATGGTTCTTTGGCGAGTGGCCAGCGCTGCCTGAAGCAAGTGGACAAAACACCCTCAGGCTACAGCCGCTCTGCTGTTCGTAATGGTCACCACCCAGTCTGTCCCCCATGAGATGATCTTTAGGATTAGATACAGAATATCTAGCTCTCTCTTCTTAAGGACCCCAAAGACAAGCATGTTTGGTCTTGTTTGGAGGACTGCACTGTTATTTACAAGTTGTTAAAGTCTTTCATGATTCCTTTAGCCTATATGCAGTGTGGACTGTCTATAATTGCAGATTTATGTACAAAAACGGGATCAAAGGTAAATGACTCTGGTGAAGAAGAGAAAAAACCATTCGACGGGAAACTTGCAGGTCTCAGTTCAGAGCCCTGTTTTTGATACTTACTAAATGTGCAAGTAGGCAAACTCTAAACTATAAAGTGAGAGTCAAAATGCCCCCATAGGAGTGCCGTGAAGGGTAACTGGTCGCCCAGCTTGAAGGCTCTGTTGGGTGTGAGTGCTTTGGCTTCACACCTGGGCGGCTCCTCTGCGGCCATGCGCCTGCTCTACCCCACACGGTCACCACCAGTTACTCCTCTGCTGCTCAGCTTGCGTGGACACCTGACTCTGAAGGTCACTGAGGCCTTCGCTGGGATGTTGATGCAGCTGGCTACCAAAGAAAGCTGCTAGTGACCTTAAGGCTGATGCTAGCAGCCAGACCGGGGAACTCTGTGACCTTGGCCAAGTTGTTTTACCTTTCTGAATCTACACATCCTCAAAGGGTGCCTCAGAGGATCAAATATTATCTATCACCTGTGAGGGTGCCTAGCACGGAAGCTGGGGGCTCCGGCTGACTGGTTCCCTCCCTTCCTGCCTCCTGGGAGGCAGAATCCAGGGAGTCTCCTAATCCTCCCAGGTAACCTGAGATCACATTCAGTGCCTGCAGCTTCCATGGGAGAAAGTTCCCACGGGTTGATGGAGTCTGGCTGGAATCCCTTTATCTGGTTCTGCCCTACGGTGATGCATTTTGGCCGACACTCCCAGTTTATGAGGGTAACAGCGGCACAGGGCACCAAAACATCAGCCGACCGCTGTATTAACACGCAGAACAGAGCCTGCCTGTCTTCTGCGGTCTGGCCAGCCCCTGCCTGATGTTCTTGTGCTAAATGTCAATGTCTTTGCCATTCATTCTCCAGTGGATATTAGGTTTGTTTTGTGCCAGGTATCGGGCCACTGGCACACCCCTGTCACGACCCCCATCCTTAAGAAGCTCCCAGGGGGTCCGTGGGACAAGCACATCAACCAGTTCATAGGTACAAAATGAGGACATGCAGCGTAGATACCATCAGAGGACCACGATTGCTCAGTCATGGAGGCAGGGCCTCTCTGAGGGAGGGAGCGTTTGAAGATTTAATAGAGAGAAGAGAAAATGTCTCATTGATAAATTTTGTATTCCAATGTGTTGGGATAATATCACTAAAATTCACCAGTTTCTCTCTGTTTTTAATTGGCTGCTAGAAAATTCATTATTTTTATTTTTATTTTTTGGTATTAAAGATTGAAGCCAGGGGCATTCTACCTCCAAGTTACACCCTCAGCTCTATTTTTAAAAATTCTTTATTTTGAAACAGGATCTCACTAAATTGCAGAGGGCTTCATTTAAGTAGCTTAGGCTGGCTGTGAACCTGCAGTCCTCCTGTCTCAGCTTCCCACGTACTTGGATTACAAGTTGACACTACCATGCCTGGTTTAAAATATTTAAAATTACTTATATAGCTCAGGTCATACTTCTGTTGGACAGCACTGGCGTACACTTTGGTAAGAAGTTTAGATTTTCTCTGTAGGGCCGAGGAAAACTTATAAAGAATTTAAAGCGAGAGATGAATGATCAGATGGGGGTTTTAGAGATTGTCTAGTGTCTCTGCATAGGACTGACTGTTGGGGAAGGAGGTTGAGATGGGCAAGAGATGGTTGTGAAAGCACAGGGAACAGGTTAGGGGTCTGATCTTAGGTGGTGGCAGAGAAGTGGGTGGATTCAAAGCACATTTTGCCGGTAGAGTCTACCAGACATACTGAGGGTTGGATGTGGTGGAGGAGAGAAAAACAGATGTGGCTCTGAGTGTGTGAGTTGGGAAGACTGGGAGAGGAACAAGGATCCTTTATTTTGGTTGGTTGCTTTTCCTCGGGGTGGCGGTTGGGTGATGGATGAAGACATCTGTTTGGGATATGCTAAGTTTGAGACCTTTGAGTGTCTCATGGCGGTCCTAACCAGACAGACAGTTGGCATTATGAACCTGGAGATCTGAAAAGAAGACTGGTCTAAAAAAAAGTTAGAACCTGGAGTGGTGGTGCACACTGTAATCCCAGCATTTGGGAGGCTGAGACAGGGGGATCACTGTTTGCAGACAGCCTCAGCTACTTAGTGAGACCCTGTTTGAAAATAAAAAAGAATAAAAAATAGGGCTACAGGTGTAGCTCGGAGATAGAATGCCCCTGGGTTCCATCCCCAGTACCACAAAAAACAAAAACAAAAGTAGAGTTCCAATTTCCCCATATCCTCACCAGCATTTGTTGTCTTTTGACTCCTTGATGATTGCCATTGTGATTGGGGTTAGATGGAATCTCAGTGTAGTTTTGATTTGCATCTCTCTGACTGTTAATGATGTTGGACATTTTTCATGTATTTATTGGCCATTTGTATCTCTTCATTATTTGATTTTTTAAGTAAGTTTTTTTATGTGTGTGGGGGGTATTGGGGATTGAATGCCAGGGGCATTCTACCTCTGAACTCGGCCCTCAGCCCTATTTTATATTTTTATTTTGAAACAGGGTCTCACTAAGTTGTAGAGGACATTGCTAAATTTCTGAGGCTGGCCTCAAACCTGTGATCTTCCTGTCCCACCTTCCCAAGTACTAGGATTACAGGTATGCACCCACCACCACACCCAGCTAATAATTTTTCTATTTGATTAAAGTACCTCTTCCCCAGGGATCCCTCCCTGCAGACTTGTGTCAGTGGCGTGATGATTACACTCCTCTAATGGGTCTCAGCTGTTTCCTGACATGCTGTAGACAGATTATGTACATGGATATCTGCAGTTGCTGCTTGTCCAAGGTTTAGGTGGCAGTTACCTTTAGGACAGGTGCCTGGCCGACAAGCAGGACAAGCAGGTCGAGGGCATATGTCCTTTTTATCTGGTTGGCTGAAGAGCTTCCTCTGAGAGGCCTTGAGGATGTTATCTCAAAAGCCTAGCCCTTTTATTCTGCCTTTGAGCCAGCTGAGAAGAAACCTTTACAAATACTCTTTTAGAGGGGGTTGGGGAGTCAGTGGGGCTGGTGGGTGACTGCGGGAGTGGAGGAAGGGCCGATAGACACCAGCCAAACAAAGCATCTGCTTTTATCAAAAGTGCTGTGCTTGGGTTCAGACTGCCTGAAGCCTGATGCTTCCCCAATGCCAGACCCTCTGCCTGCCAAGAGACATATTGGCCTTGGTACAGTGTTTCCCGTTTTTACTCTATTCAATTTGAAGGACTGTTGCCAGCGGTGGCCTTGAGCTTAGTGCTGGCACTAGACTTCTGCTGAGCACAAGTTAATCCATGACTAGGTCGTTTTTATCAACCAGTGCCACTTCGTATTGGCCTTGGGTTCCTAGGTAAACTCACCAGAGTGTACTGTGCAAGATACTGTGCTGTTTTAACAAGAGTAAAGAAGGCTTTTTTTTTTTTTTTTTTGGTGGTACTGGGGTTCCTGGAAACCCTTCTACCTCCGGGCTACACTCCCAGACCTATTTTTATATTTTTATTTGGAAACAGGGTCTCCTAAGCCAGCGTGCGCAGCTGGCTTCGAACCTGCGTGATCCTCTTGTCTCCGCCTCCCAAGCCCGGGGATTACAAGCGTGTGCCACCACGCCCAGCAGCGAAGGCATTTTAATTGCTGTTCTTTTGCTGTAGCTGGTGAACACATCAGTCAGGCCTTGCTTTATTTTTCAGTGAGATAGAAACTGACTCATAGAAGCTGGAATTGGCTCCTTGAAGAAACAGGAGTTTTAGAAAGAACCAGACCTCAGAATCTCTCCTTGCTGAGGAGATAAGTGTGTCCTCATCTTCAGCCTACTCTGGACTGTAAAAGGAAGATTCCCAAAGTTGAGGGGAAAAAACCCAACATAGCCCCATAGCCTTAGAGTCCAAAAAGGAAACATGATTTGGAACAACCCAAAACAATCCTCTGGTCTTAGTTCCAAGGAGGAAGAGGCACAGGACCATCCAAGTAGCACCTCTGTTGAAGGATGTGCACAAAACACCATTTCCAGCCAGAACCTACTCATTTAAAGGGTCCCCCGAGTGTGTGATGAGTCGGGGCCACTCAATGTGTTTATTTACAAGTATGTCAAACATTCACCATGTGCCAAGCTCTGTTCCACATGCCGGAAATGAGGCAGAGAGGCCATACCTTTAAGTTGTTCACAGCTGTCTGAGAAAGAAAGGTCCATCTGGAGCCACCTGACCTTACCAACCCCTGTTCTCTCCATCTTCTTTACTTCTGACCTAACTTCCCACCCACAGAATAGCCCTGGGATCACTCTACTGGTTAACCAAGCAGTTTTGCTCCTCTTGACCTCTGACCTTTAACATCTTGGCAGGTATCATGTTCCCTTTTCTCCTTGACTTGCTGATTGTAGGTGGTACTTTCTAGAAAACCCTTCCCTCACTGGGCGTGGTGGCGCATGCTTGTAATCCCCGCGCTTGGGAGGCTGAGACAGGAGGATCGCGCAGGTTCGAAGCCAGCCTCAGCTACTTAGTGAGGCTCTCAGCAACTTAGTGAGATCCTGTTTCCAAATAAAATATAAAATAGGTCTGGGAGTGTAGCCCAGAAGTAGAAAGCCTCTGGGTTCCACCCCCAGTACCACCAAAAAAAAAAAAAAAGAAAAGAAAAGAAAACCCTTCCCTCAGGATTTGCCTCCTCTGTGCCACCCCTTCCTCTGTGCTGTCCTGGCCTTGGACCTAGACCCAGGAAGGGTCAGGTCACGCAACCAAGGATGGTATCAGAGGGTCGCTCCGCGCTAGACAAGAATCAGAGTGCCAGAAATGCCACGGGCCACAGAAAGGGCTTCCAGAAGTTATGTTTGGAACAGTAAGAGCAAGGAGAGGGTGTGTGAGAGACACCAAACGGAGGGAGAAGAGGCCAGGACATGAGGCGACCAGAAAAAGCAGAGCCCAAAGCAAGATTGAGGGAGCGTGAAGCCGAGGGCGCTAAGCCAGCACTGACCCTAGGAGCAAGATTGGGAATACAGAGGTCTGTAGGGGAAATGCAGGTGCAGAAGTATTTTAACTTTCTAAAAAGGGGGTAGGAGCCGGGCATGGTGGCGCACACTTATAATCCCAGGGAGACCGAGACAGGAAGATCGCAGGTTCGCAGCCAGTCTCGGTTACTTAGTAAGGCTTTCTACAACTTAGTGAGACCTTGTTTCCAAATGAAGAATTAAAAAATAAAAATCGGGCTGGAGGTGTAGCTTGGCGGTAGAATGCCCCCTGGGTTCCATCCTTAGTACCACAAAATAAAATAAATAAATTTAAAAAAGAGATAGGGAGGTAAATTAATCCACAAAATGATAGGCTTGGTTCTGAATTCAGGAAGTGCTTTAAGATGGATTATTAGGGCAACGATTTTGGAATACTCGATTTTGGAAGCAGCTACCATCAGTAGCTGGCAGGGCTTTGCTGAAAGCAAGTCATACCAGATTAACTTTTCTTCCTGGGATTACTAGGTTGGAAACTTAGAGGAAGGTTGAGAAGGCAGGTGCATGAGTGTCAGTCATTGGTAATAAATATCCTTGGGTGGAAGATTTAGCCTCTGCCATAGCACATGGAACATGCTGGAGGCTGTGACCTTTGCCCCATTGCAGTCAATTAAAATCATTCAGACAATGATATTTGCAGAGAGACCACAGGGGTGGATACCATGACTCTTGGAGGCATAGCTAATATGTCAGAATGACAGACATGACATACAGAAACAATGCTTTTGGTATTTTTAAACTACACACCAAATTTACCTTTACTATTTTTAAACTGATTTCTTCCCTATTTTTCATTTTTTATTTATTTGGGCCTCACCCATGCTAGGTAAGAACTCTACCACCCTCAGCCCAACCAAACTCAACTGCACAAAACTTTATAGAGAGGGACAAAGACACGTCCTGACTTCACATTTAATTACCAAGCGAAGCCCCGGGGTTTGGTTTAACAGCCTCAGGGGAGAAATATCGCAGGGTTTAGAGAACTGAAGCCTCAGAATGAGTCAGCAGCACGCTCTGGTTGTTAAGGAAGATAATGTGGTTTAGGAGCATGAATTGAAGCTTAATATTCAGATGAAGAGAGGTGGTTACATGTGGCAGCCCAGCTCACATCTGGTGGAATATTTAGCTGTGACATCAGAAATGCAGGACGAACCCTCCTCTACAGAGCAGTGAGCTTCCGTCTAGACTCCTCTCTGCTGGAAAGCAGATCTCCTGGCTTACTCATGAATGAATTTCCCTAATGCTCTTCCGTATTAATATCAAGTCACTTCTCATGTCATGTATTAACCCTGGGAGGAGAATATTTAAAAAAAAAAAAAAGCTCTATCCCTACTTCTTCCGACTACAAGTGAAATATACTTTAACAAGTAAGATCAGTGATGTGGTGTGGGGTGTAGAAGAATGAATCTCTTCTCATTTGTTTTGCAAGGTGATGAAACAAGTATTTCCATAAGTTGTGCATCTAGAAGTGTTATATTCCGCAGGTCTAGAGCTATATCCCTTTTAAAATTAGCAAAGTCAAATTCAAACAATAGTCCCCTGCCTATACCAAAAAAGTAACTTTTGGGTAAGACCTTAGTGTGAATCCCAGTATCAGTAAATAACCTGTCCGTCTAAGCACAGGTAGCTGATAACTTCCCAAGCTGTCGTTACTCCACTTGCAAGGTCAGCTCTGTGCTAAGCGTCTATTTCTTCTCTTTTCCTAGTAAACATATGGTAACTGTGGCAAACTCTGTTCTCTCTTGGCTGTCTCCCTGGTTAACTTCCTCCCTGGCATCTCAAATGCAGCCAGAAACAGAGATTGGTTAGCAGCAGCAACAGCAGCAAACCTGCCAGTGTCACTTTGAAAGCATCTGGTCTCAGTGGGGCCGGGGAGCCAGACTCTGCCCTGGCAGCACTGACATTCTGTTGCAGAGAGTTCTGTCTGAGTCACAGTTGGGTCACAGGCTGTGGCTTAAATGATCTTAATGAGGAGGCCCAGTGGTCCCAGAACCACCTGCTCCTCTAATTTCCCCTCCCCCTCCAACACATTCCTCCCTTGGTGAACCCATGGAGTGTGTTGGAGAAGGGTAGGGGTCCAGGGCTTCTGCACAGTGGAGTATGTGCACGTGGGTGCATGCATGCATGCATGCCTATGCATGCGTGCACACATACACGCATTTATTTAAACCAACATTTTTTGAGCAGCTGTGCTCTGGAGATGCAAAAGTGAATAAACATGGTCCCTGGGCTCAGTGAGCTCATAGTCTAGTAAGAGAAATAGACAGAATGCACATGATATATTGAAATATAATTGTTATCATAAAATTTCATAATTTGCAGGAAAGGAGCACTAAGAAGATGTTATTAATTCTGAGTTGTGTTTGGAGGCGTGGGGGGAAGAGTGGTCCCACATGTGAGAGCAAATGTTAAGATGGGAACTCCATGCTGTGTGTGTGTGTGTGTGTGTGTGTGTGTGTGTGTGTGTTAGTTTACCCAGGAGCATTCTACCTCCGAACTACATCCCCAGACTTATTTTTTTATCCTTTATTTCGAAACAGTCTAAGTTGCAGAGGGCATTAAGTAGCTGAGGCTAGCCACGAACTTGTGATCCTCCTATCTCAGCCTTCCAAGTACTGGAATTACAAGCTTGCGCCACCACGACTAGCTGACTCCAGGCTTTTTGATCCAGGGAATTCCACATATTTTTGATATGTTGGAGTGTAAGAAGGAGATGAGGCTGCTGTGGTGGGAAATATATCAGTTAACAGGCTAGAAAACGAGACTGTTGAACTATCCTACACATTAATCTTATCTAATAGAATGTGATTCTAACTATATATAGTTATATATAACATATATCTAATTCTATTATAATTAAAGGAATATTGTCCAGTACATACAAAATCTTAGTAGTATCATAGTCTGTTGCTCTCTTTCTTTTGTCTATCCCCTTTTCTCCCTAACCAAGATTGTAAGATGTTGATGGGGCTTCCTGCTGGAGAACAAGGGGTCAAGGCTTAGAATTCTGAAGTCTGATGGGCGTGGTGGCGCATGCTTGTAATCCCCACGCTTGGGAGGCTGAGACAGGAGGATCACATAGGTTCGAAGCCAGCCGCAGCTACTTAGTGAGGCTCTCAGCAACTTAGTGAGACCCTGTTTCCAAATAAAATATAAAATGGGTCTGGGAGTGTAGCCCAGAGGTAGAAAGCCTCTGGGTTCCACCCCCAGTACCACCAAAAAAAAAAAAAAAAGAATTCTGAAGCCTGTGTGAATGCGCTGAAGCACCCGGTTGAAATAGAGGGCAGAACTCCCAGTTGCCGGGGTCTTCTTTTCTGATTGTGCAATATATCCTGGTGCATGGACCCCAGAGTTGCAGTGTTGTCCTCCTTGTCTCCATGACTTCAGGCAATACCGACTCGGCCTGTTGGTTACACTCAGCTCAAGTGTCCTTGCATTGCATTTCAGTTAAGTGTTTGAGGAATGAGCTAATTTATGATGAATAGACACCCACAAAGTGAGAGCTCATTCCATACTTTAAAAGTCTTCTAGTCCCTACCTACCCTCAGTAAGTTTGAATTCTAAGATTTTCTCATAATGCTTTCATATTTCATATTTCATATTTAGAAACCTGTGCTTTCAACCTGTGCTTTCTTATAAGTTCTATATAGATTCGTGTGTGTGTGTTATTACACCCCCAGCCCTGTTTCATTTCCTATTTGGAAACAGGGCTTGCTAAGCTGTTGAGAGTCTTGCTAGGTTAGTTAGGCTGTCTCTGAACCTGTGATCCTCTGGTCTCAGCCTCCCAAGTACTGGGATCACAGGTGTGCAAGCTCCCCCAATCAGCTAGAAGCCCAAAGTTATTTTTCTACTTTAATCTCTGGATGTGGAGAATTGTATTAATAGATTTTTCACATATTCAACTAATTTCACTATGATTTTTTTTATATGTTGTTAGACTTGGTTTGTCAAGATTTTGCTTGGAATTTTTTTATATCTACTCATATGTGAGATTAGCCTGTACTTTTTCTTCTTTTCACTGACTTTGTGTGCTTTTGGTATCAAAGTTAGGCCTTCTTTTTCAAGTTGCTGGAGGGCTTTATGTAATTTTCAAGTAACAAGTAATTCCAGAGTTTGACAGGACTTGCTAAATATTAAAAACTGTCTAGGCCTGATGTTTTTCTTATGGGCAGGTATTGAACTACTAATTCAGTTTTTAAAAATAATTATAGGAACAGGAGGATCACAGGTTCAAGACCAGCCTCAGCAACTTAGCGAGACTCAGCAACCCACAAAACTCTGTACCACCACCAAACGACCAAAATTTAAAAAAAGGCTACAAGACTATTTGGTTTGGTTTGATTTGGTTTGGTTTGGTGGTACTGCGGTTCCTGGATACCCTTCTACTTCCGGGCTACACTCCCAGGCCTATTTTATATTTTTTTATTTGGAAACAGGGTCTATTAAGCCAGCGCGACTGGCTTCGAACCTGCGCGATCCTCCTGTCTCCGCCTCCCAAGCGCGGGGATTACAAGTGTGCGCCACCACGCCCGGCTCTTCTTGCTTTTTAAACGTACAGTACGTTGCTGTTGTCTGTACTCACCCCATTGCACAACAGCACAGCAGAGCTTTTTGCTCCCGTCCAACCGTAACTTAGTACCCATTGGCCAACCTGTCTCTACCTCTCCTGCATCCCACTCTCCCCGGCCTAGGTAGCCACCATTCTGCTCCCAGCTTCTATGAGATCAACTCTTTAGACTCCATACATGAGTGACATCATGCAGTCATGTCTTTCTGTGCCCAGCTTACTTTGTCTTAGCTTTTTTTTTTAAGTACACAGTAGTAGTGTTAATAAGTACATATTATAGTGTTAATAAATACACTTGATTATTGTGCAGCCCATCTCTAGAACTCTTTTAATCTTACAAAACTGATATATACACCATTAAAGGACTCTTGGTTCTCCTCTTTCCCACCAACAGAATGGTACCATTCTGCTTTCTGTCTCTGTGGATTTGACAACTCTGGCAAACTCGCATAAGGGAATCACACACTATTTGTCTTTTCATGACTGACTTTTTTCACTTAATGTAATGTCTTGAAGGCTCCTCCATGTTGTAACATGTATCAGAGTTTCCTTCCTTTTAAGGCTAAATAACAGTTCATTATATTGTATAAACTGTTTTGTTGATGTATTCATCTATTGATGGAGAGTTGGATTGCATTTACCTTTTGGCCGTCATGAATAATGTTCCTATGAATGTGAGTATACAAATATCTCTTTGAGAGCCTGTTTTCAGTTCTTTTAGGTATATACTCAGCAGTGGAATTGTCGGTTCATATGGTAATTTTATTTATTCACTTTGAGACGGGGTTTCACTCTGTTGCGCAGGCTGTCCTCAAATGATCTTCCTGCCTCAGCCTCTTAAGTAGCTGGGACTCCAGGTGTGTGTCACCATGCCTGGCTTATTTTGTAATTTGAGAAACCAGCATGTTATGTCCCATAGCTCTACACCATGTTACATTCCCACCAACAGTGCACGTTGCACATCTTCACCCACCCTTGCTATTTTCTGTTTACTTGATAGTAATTAGTCTTTTTTTTTTTTTTAAACTGCACCAGTCCGTCATGCCTCTTGGATTTCTCTGTGAAAGCAAGTCATATAAATTTGAATTCCCCATCAACATGAAGACTGATCTGTGGTTACAAATTATTAGGGGCGACTTTTATACTACCATGATTTTTTCTATCAGAGTTCGTGGTAGAAACAATAGGCCTCAGCCCTGGCTTCCTTTGCCAGCATGAGCTTTGTTTTGTTTTATTCTTAGCAGGCTCTTTCTCCTTTGGGGCTGGGAGTAGCCGGGTTTCCATGGTCCAGGCCTCACATAGGGCCTGGGGTCTGACACTCAGTCTCAGGACCCAGGGCTTCTCTCCCCCTGCTTTCTCCTGGCCTTTCTTCTTCTTCTGTTGTTGTTCATATTTTGTGGCCTTGATTTGCTCCAGGATCTGTTTTATATATGTATGTGTGTTTGAGAGTTTCCCTTTCTTGTGATTTCAACAATGTATATCCAAATACATTTGTAATTTAGTGATTAGTTTTCAGAATGTGCAATTTACCATGTAGAGAAAATGAGTGTCCTGTAGTAGATATTTCTAATGTTCTGGAGGCCTTCATTAAGTTATATGGACATAACATAAGGGTGGTTAGTTGTGGCTTATATTTTAGTTTGCGCATTCTCGGCCTTATTTATTTGCCGACTACTCTGTGCCAAGTGCTGTCATAGACGCTTGGTATACGTTGGTGAGCATGACATCCTCCTGGTCCTCCGTAAGCTCCAGGGGGAAAGGCGGGCAGCAGCGACGCTATCTGGAGCGGGGTGAAGGAGAAGTACAGATGACTGTGGGAAGTCAGGCCCTCTTGGCTAGTGTTTGCACAGCTACCTGGTCTTGATCCCGGCTTTCCCTTCATGAGCTAAGTATTTTCGTTGGTGTGGAGGAATCCCTTAAATGTTTGCTATATTTCATTATACTTTATGGGAATTTTATGAGTTCATAGTGTGAGGGATGAGAACGACCCTCCTAAAAATAATATATTTTCTCTTAGTTGTTGAGTGGCTGAGCAGTAGCAGTCAGATGTGCATTAGCCATGGAAACTGGGTGGTAAGGAGGGGAAGTCATATTCATTCAGATCTCAAGTCCTAAACATTTGTATAGTGTAGTGCTTGAAGCAGAGATGTTTGCTGATTCTTTTTTCTTTTCTTTTCTTTTCTTTTCATTTTGATACTGGGGATAGGATCCAGGGGCATTCTACCTATAAGCCACACCCCAGCAGTTTTTATGTTTTATTTTGAAACAAGGTCTCACTAAGTTGCTGAGGCTAGTCTCAAGCTTGTGATCCTTCTGTCTCAGCCTCCCAAGTACTGGAATTACAGGTGTACGCCCCTGTGCCTGACTTGCTAACTTATTCTTAACACACGTATTGAGTCCCTCTATGTACCAGACATCATCACTCTATTTCCTTTGGAAGAATTCCGTGAGTGTCTTTTCCTCTTTTTCCCCCTTCATCCACCAAAGGCAGTCATATACTAAGACGATCTGTTCTCATTTGTAAAGATTTCTTAAGCCGGGTGTGGCGGCGCACGCTTGTAATCCCAGCATTCGGGAGGCTGAGACCAGAGGATCGCAGTTCGTGGATAGCCTCAGCTACTTAGTGAGGCCCTCTGCAACTCAGTGAGACCTGGTTTCAAAATAAAGAATAAAAATTAGGGCAGGCGGTATAGCTTGGAGGTCAAATGCCCCTGGGTTCCATGCCCAGACCCGTAAAAAAAAAAAAAAAAAAAAAAAAAAATTTCTTAAGTCTCTACACCATCCACTCCCGACTCTCGTCCAAGTCTCCTCAGTGTCACCCAGATGATGCCAACACACTCTCCTTTGGTCTTTCTGACTACACCTTGCCCCTGTCTACCCTGACTAATCTGTTTTCCTTACTGATGCAGAGGAACTTCTTTATATGTATTAAAAAAAAAAAAACCTGAAATCTCTTGAAATCTCTGGGGTTTTTTTGGTTTTTTTTTGTTTTGTTTTGTTTTTTTCCAGTTTAACATCCTTGAACAAACTTATTACTCTCCAGATAGAATCTAAATGTGTTTTCAGGCCTCCAACCCCTGTACTCTGGCCCTGCCTCCTCCTCCCGGGCCACAGCCCCGGCCTCTCCTCTGGCTGCCTCCCGACCTGCTCTCTGCTAGGCGCACCTTCCTCACTATTTCAGCCAGGGTTACTGGGCAGCTGCCATGTACAAAGCACCACGGCCAGCAGCAGACGGCATCCCACCCTTGGAGGACTATATTTCAGTGGAACTAGACAGCAAGCGAGGATACATATAATGTGTCAGGTAATATGGAAAACAATAAAGCCAGGTAAGGGGATGGAGGGCAGTAGTGGTGCTAATTTAATGAGGATAGTTAAGAAAGGCTTCTTTGAACAGGTAACGTTTGAGCAGAGAATGCAGTGATGTGTGGGAGTGAGCCTGTGAGTACCTAGAGGAAGAAGATTCAGGCCAAAAGAAGAATCAGGGTGCAAGGCATGGTGGTGCACGCCTGTAATCCCAGTATGTGGGAGGCAAAAACTGGAGGATTACAGGTTCTAATCCAATCTAAGAAGTTTAGCGAGACCCTTTTTCCAAATGAAAAAATAAAATAGGGCTGAGAATGTAGCTCAGAGGTAGCATGCCCCTGACTTCAATCCCCAGCACCAAAATGAAAGAAAGAAAGAAAGGGAAAGAAGGAAGAAGAGGTGAAAGAAAGAAAGAAAGGCTTGGCCTCTTTGAACAGTAGAAAAAGTCATCGTTGCTGAGATGGGAGAGTAGAAGAGACTCAAAGTCTATCAGTTTTCCCTTGCTAAGTAACAAAAGTTCAACAACATTGCACTGATCTTTTCACAGTTTCTGTAGGTTGGAAGTCTGGCTCCCTCCCCAGGGGTCTGGGCTCAGGGTGTCATACTCAAGATGTCAGCCAGCCAAATTGTTTCCTGAGGTTCTGGTGAAGAACCTGATCATTTAGATTGTTAGTAGAATTCAGTTCCTTACATTGCAGCACTAGGGTCTGTTTCTGGCTGTGGGCCTGGGTCAGCTCCCGCCAGAGACCATTCGCAGTTCTGTACAATAGGCCTCCTCATGGATCCGGTCACAGTATCACACCAGCAAATGCCAAATGTGGCTGGTCACCGTATTTTAATGTCAACTGACTTGAGACGTTAATTCCTTTTTGGAAGGTGGGGAAGTCTATGTTGCCCAGGCTGGCCTCAAGCTCCTGGGCTCAAGCAATCCTCCTGCCTCTGCCTCCCAGGTAGCCGGGACTAGAGGCACATGCCGCCATACCCAGCGGGATTTAATTCCATTTGCAGAATCCCTCCACAACAGTACCTAGATAAGTATTTGGTTACATAGCTAAGGGACAGGAAGGTTGAGAAGGGTGCCCCAGGCTTGCAGGGAGAGGCGCTGGTGGCCTGGGATACTGAGCATTAACCCTTGAGCAGCTTGCATTTCTCCAAATGTACATCACTTATGTTACCTCTTCCCCTTCCCATGCGCTTCGTGCTCTACCTACAGCTTCTTGACCAAAACAAGTCCGCCCTCAAACCCTGGAGGTTGCCTGGACAGTCTCCGCACAGGGTCTCCACCGCGGCCACCCAGTTGCTCCCTGCAGCGGCGGCTTCCCCGAGACCTCTTTAGAGCAAGGCTCGGTCTCTGGTCCCTGCGTTTGTTTCTGCTGCCTCCTGTGGCATGCTGCACAGGCGTTTGTGGGGTGAGCTCGAAGACTGTGGGAGGAGCTGGGTGTGAAGTAGACAGACGCATCCCTCCTCTTGGGGAGAGACCATCTGTGAATGAGTACACACTGCAGTGAATGGGAACGCAGACACCATGCCTGGCTCAGAGGGGAAACAGCGACTCTGCCAGTTGCTTCAACACGTGGAGTTGAAGGGAGGCCTTTGTCTTACTCTGGAAAGACAGATCTAGTTTTTCCTATTCCCCCATTGCAGGAAATAATTTTATTCCAAATTACTTATGTTTATTGTTGTTGTTATCCTCTTCAAAAAAAAACATTTTGTCTGGCACACTGTTAGCCACTTATTTATTCTATAATCCTTAAAGAAGTAAGCAATTATTCATTTAAGGCTCTGTGTAATTTTTTTTTTTTTTTTTTTTTTTTTTTGGTGGTACTGGGGTTCCTGGAAGCCCTTCTATCTCCGGGCTACACTCCCAGACCTATTTTTACATTTTTATTTGGAAACAGGGTCTCCTAAGCCAGCGCGCGCGGCTAGCTTCGAACCTGCGCGATCCTCCTGTCTCTGCCTCCCAAGCGCGGGGATTACAAGCGTGTGCCACCACAACCGGCAAGGCTCTGTGTAATTTTAAGGCAGACATAGGACACTTCTTCCCTGTCTATATTCCAACCATCCAACCACTCAGAAAAAAAAGCCTGTAAGAGTGTAAGAGTGAAGTCTTAAGGGGAGAACCTCTGAACTCAACTTACCAAACACTTTAAGAACGAAGCGTCCTTTATTTTTTCTTTTTCTTTTCTTTTCTTTTGTGGATCTGGGGATGGAACCCAGGGGCATGTGACCTCCAAGCTACCCCCTGTCCTATTTTTTATTCTTTATTTTGAAACAGAGTCTCACTAAGTTGTGGAGTGCCTCAACTAAGTAGCTGATGCTATCTGTGAACCGCGATCCTCTGGTCTCAGCCTCACAAATGCTGGGATTACAAGCGTGCGCCACCATGCCCAGCTCAAGTGTCCTTTTTTTTTTGGTGGTACTGGGGTTCCTGGAAATCCTTCTACTTCTGGGCTACACTCCCAGACCCATTTTCATATTTTTATTTGGAAAGAGGGTCTCTTAAACCAGCGAGGCTGGCTTCGAACCTGCATGGTCCTCCTGTCTCCGCCTTCCAAGTGCGGCATTACAAGCTTGCTCCACCACGCCCAGCTCGTGTCCTTTTAAGAGGGAGGAAATTATCAATCTGGTTACTGATGAGAAACTATATCATTTCCATGATTGTCAACTTAAGGTTCCTAAAGTTTGAACTCTAAAAAGTAAGATACTGGAAAGAATGATTTAGCCAGAGTAGACACAGGGAGGTTATTTAAAACTTAATAAACTTAAAAATAAAGTAACCAAAGAGCTGGGTTTCACACTCCTACCTCCTCTGTCTACCGTCCATCTGTGGTGGGGCAGCACGCCCGCCCACCGGGAAGCCCCGGTGCCTGCCAGACCCACCGTTGTAAACAGAGATGCCCGCACCATGGAGTCATGGGTGGAAACTCACATTGGCATAATAAAAAAAAATCCTTAAAAAACACTCTTTTCATGTATATTGCCAAGTTCCTCTGTTTGTTTTTAGTGATCTCTCTTGGAGAATATAAATCTGTGGTTCAAGGGCCATGTGCCGCAGCCTTGTATGAATAATTGGATATTCTATTTCAAGTTGGATGAGGCGGGGCTCTGAGGCCAACCGCGAAGCTTTCTGGCTCACCAGGAAGGGTGTTTGGAGAGACCGTCGCCTTGCTGGGGAGCTGGGATCAGGTGGCTGGCTGGGAAAGAAGACCGCCTTCTGCGTTTAAATACCATTTAAATTTGGCTCACTACATTGGTTTTTAAAGCTGTTGGATTTCTAACACACAACTCGGTTCCATGGCGCCCTCCTTCATTCTCTCCCTCGCCTCTCTCCCTCCCTCGTCTAGGGCTAGGCCAGAGGCCCCGGAGCCTGGCGCTGGGATCTCTCAGAACAGAATGGACACCTCTCCCTGGCAGGTCTTGCACAGTTCATTTGGGGGCAGGGTCACGGGGCCAGCAGTGTTTTCCTTCTCTCTGCTCACCCGGCCTTTCAGATGATAAAAGGCAGAATATTCCTGCGGGGAGTGCCAAGCGTGTCCTCAGAAGATCCTCCAAGCGCTTGGCCCGAGTTGCTTTTTTGGTCTTCCTTCCAGAGACTTGGAAGCCTGGGCTGGCGGGCCAACATGGCGGGCCCGGTGCTGATGTGTTCTATGAGATCGGTGCTGATGCGGGCCAACATGGCGGGCCCGGTGCTGATGTGTTCTATGAGATCGGTGCTGATGCGGACTTGGGAGATTTGCCTTGGTTTCCTAAATGTAATGCGGCTCCTCTTGGCTTCACCTCTTCTAGGAGAAATAACAGGCAGGCCAGAATGGCAGACAGTTACTGGCAGCTTACCCATGCCTTCTCATGGCCGCTGTTGAACGTGCAGTGGTGCTCTGATGGAGCCCTCAGCCAGTGCTCGCAGAGCCTAGTTTGCTGGCACTTTGCTAGACAGTGTGGTCTAATGTGGTCACTTAGAGCATCTGGTTTACACCCAGGTCCCCCTCGTCCTAGCTGGTGCCCTATGTTTTGTCATCTGATAAGTTGGGAATGGTCCTACCTCCTACACAGGACTATGAAGATCAAATCTTCCAACGTATGGAAATCCCTTTAGCGCAACGCAAGTGCTCAGCGAATGTTTTGTTCTTTTGTAAAAAGACAGAGCCTCTACCTGGGCATGGTGGTGCATGCTTGTAATCCCAGCATTCGGGAGGCTGAGACAGGTGGATCGCGGTTCGCGGACAGCCTCAGCTACTTAGGCCCTTTGAAACTCAGTGAGACCCTGTTTCAAAATAAAGAATTAAAAATAGGACTGGGGTGTTGCTTGGAGGTAGAATGCCCCTGGATTTCATCCCCAGTACCCCCCCACACACACACACAAAGACAGAGCCTCTGCCCTCACACCCTGGCTTTCTGCGAGAGTTGGATATCCTCAACCCAGGTTGCCATCCAGCCCTGGCATCTAACAGACCAGCCCTCACATCAGTCATGGGAAGACAGTTTCTCCTGTATTAGGATAATGTTAATTGTTGGAAAGCATTTTTTTGTGTGTGTGGTCCTGGGGAATGGAACCCAGGGGCCTTCCACCTCCGAGCTACACTCCCAGATCTATTTTTTATATTTTATTTGGGAACAGGGTCTCTTAAGCCAGCGTGGCTGGCTTTGAACCTCCGTCATCCTGTCTCCGCCTCCCAAGCACGGGGATTACAAGCGTGTGCTACCACGCCTGGCTAGAACGCATTTCTTTAAATGAAGCTGAAATCTTCTCAGATTTCCCTGAACTCTTCCTGCTACCCTGACTCACTTCCTTTCCGTAGTCTAACCAAGCCCCACCAAAACAGAATATTTGTTCTTCCCTCCCCAGAGACTGGCAGCTATGAGGTGACGGCCTGTGTCACCTTCTCCCCACACACACTTCTTTTCTCCTCCCCATCCCCATCCTGGTTCCCAGACCTGTCTGGGTAAGCCAGTATCCTATTTATAACTTTTTTTTCCCTTTTAGAGTGACTATTCCAGATGTGCCTTGAGAAGTGGCTCTCACCTCCTTTCACTCATTCCTCCCTTTGTTGATTTTGTTCATTCTGGCTTTTAATTTCCTGTCAGTGTCTGGGATCCCACTAGCCTCTTTGATAAACTCATACTGCTATTTCACAGCTAAACTTAGTCAACTGAACTTGACATCTTCTCCAGCTTCTATTTGCACAGTGCAGCTTTTAAACAGGTTTATCCCTGTTCCACTTCCTCTAGTTAGATTTTATATCTTACCCAGAACTATTTGGAGGTGGAAGAAGACCTAATTAATGTTATTGAAATCACAGATCACACTTACAGCACTTAGTATGTGCCCATATGGTATTGACTGTGGGGCAAGCACTACCAATACACACACACACACACACACACACACACACACACACACATATATTAACATGTGCTGTGTGATCTGTGATTTCAATAACATTAATTAGGTCTTCTTCCACCTCCAAATAGTTTTGGATAAGATATATTATATATATATTTATAAATTAGAGCGGGTGTAGTGGCGCAATCCTGTAATCCCAGTACTTGAGCGGCTGAGACAGGAGGATGGCAGGTTTGAGGACAGCCTCAGCGACTTAGTGAGGCCCTCAAGCAATTTAGTGAGACTGTATTTCAAAATAAAAATTAAATAGGGTTGGGGTGTAGCTTGAAGGTAGAATGCCCCTGAATCCAATCCCCAATACCATATATATTTAAAATAAATTAATTTCACTTTCATTCAGTTTCCACACTGTCCTACCATGCAGGTACTATCATTATCTCCATGTTATAGATGACAGGACAGAGGCAGAGGTCATGTTTGCATGGCGGCTGGGTCCAGGCCACACCGGCCACAGCCCGTGCACACAGCCCTCAGCTAGAGTTCCTGGCCCCCGAACAGACCTGCTGTATTTTCTTTACTCATTAATTAGTGGCTGTGCCATCAAAGTTCTCATTTATGGTCTCAAAACCGTCTGAATAGCACTGGGCTGGGAGGGCGTACTTCACCTACCTGGAGGACCTTTCTGGAGAATCAGGGATTTTGTTTTTGTTTTTGGTGAGATACTGGCTGTTCAGTTTGGAACTAATCTACCTTACTGAGAACAGAACAACTCAGGTTTCCTATATGTTATTGGGTCATAGCGATATCATGATTTCTCAACTTCCTCAGTGAAATCTAGATACAATCTACATAGCATTCCTCAGCCCAGCCGGCTGCTGCGCGGATCACAGGAAGTGCAGTCATGCTCTGTGGTGGTTGCTCTTTCTCTAGGCAGAATGTGTGTTACCTGGGATCTGCCCTCCCTGGGTGTAAAGTCTTTTTTTTTTTCTTTTCTTTTCAGTACTGGGGATGGAACCCAGGGGCATTCTAATTCTGAGCTACACTCCCTGCCCTACTTTATTCTCTTTTTTTTTAATTTTTATTTTACATTATTTTATTTGCAGTACTGGAGATGGAACCCAGAGGCATTCTACCTCTGAGCTACCCCCACCCAAATCCTATTTTTTATTTTTATTTTTTGAAACAGGGTCTCACTGAGTTGGGAAGGGCCTCGCTAAGTAGCTGAGGCTGTCCACGAAACGCGATCCTCCGGTGTCTGCCTCCTGAATGCTGGGATTACAAGCATGCACCACCGTGCCCGGCTTACAGTCCTTTTCTTTTCACCTTTTCACAGATGAAACAGTCCTCTCCCTGTCCCCAGAGAGGAGCCTGGATGTTTGCTGCCCTCCCTGGGCCGGTTCTCAGGCCAAGCCTCAGCCTCTCTTGGGAAGGGAGTGCATAATGCATAAGTGTGCCCTGGTGACTCCTTGCCTGCAGTGTCCCCTCAGAGCTGGGATCACCTGGAGCTGGGATCACCTGGAGGCCAGTGGCCTTTGCTTCCCCTCTGCCCTGCCTCAATTAGAATACCTTCCGAATTGGATTCTTCCTTATGCTCCTTCTTAAGTTTTCCTATCTGGTTCCTTGAGGCCAGGGTTGGTGTTTAAGAACAATTCCCTGCCTACTCTCTCATCAGGGTGGTCTACACAGGGGGAAGGACAGTTGACCACACAGGACAGCACACAGGAGTGGTGTAGACCAGAGCAGCCTGAGGCCAGGGGCCAGCCCAGTGGACCTGGAGGAGGGGACGCGAGAGTCCCTGGGACAGCAGTCCAGGCCAGGCTGGCGGCTGGCCTCCGCAGGGCCGGGAGGAGAGCAGGCTCCTCCAGTAACTGGGTGTTTCCAAGTAGCTGATTCTCTGCTCTGCTATCAGGACACTGAAATATTATGAGTTAATAAGGTTTAATCACAAATAGGACTCTAAGCGAGCACTCATTGATGGTAAAATTAGATGTTAGGGAAAAATAAACCTCTATCCTCCTTAGTTAATTAATGGGAAGTTGTTTATTTTATTCTTTCTTCATCTCTTCCATTTAAGGCCTTAGTTGTTGAAGAATCTCCTTTGGGTTTCTCTACTTCAGTGAAGCCTCGTCAGAGATCATCCCTTTTTGTTCTTTAATGTGCAACCTCCACTGGCCAACGGTAGCTTTTGAAAAAGGAATGATTCAAACCACTTAACTGTATGTATAGCAACTTCATCCTGCTTCCCAACCACCTCTCACTAAAGAACAGAGCCAAAACATGACCGTTAGAAAACGCGCCTTTATTTCTGACCTTTCCAGGAAGTGGTTCTGGGTAGCTTTTTGTATGATTTTACCAAGTTTGAATCATTCCTCCAAGGCTAACAACATTCAAATGGCCCCTATCACTTCTCACATATGGAAATTGTCCACTGACACCTAAATATTTTAGTCCCAAATGAAAAAGAAAAAAATATTTTTACAAAACAATACATAAGAACTTGGTCATATTGCTGGCTTGTGATGTAATTTTTTAGGGCTACCGTATAAGCGAGAACCCCTCAAATCTCCTTTGGCACTTTAGTGACTAAACTGTGAACAAGAATAACAAAGTATAGGTCTCTTTGGAAGCAGAATGCTCTTGTGTTTAGAAGTGTTGTTGTTGTTTTCCTAGAATACCACTCTCCAATAGAACTTCTGGTGATGATAGAAATGTTCTGTAATTGGGTTGTGCAGTGTGATAGCTACTGGCCACGCGGTGGCTATGAGCACTTGAAAAGTAGAAGTGTGATGAAGGAACTGGATTTCCTATTTTATTTAGCGTGTGTGTGTGTGTGTGTGTGTGTGTGTGTGTGTGTGTGTGTGTCTGGGAATTGAACCCAGGGGCTAGCCTTAATTTAAATAGTCACTCATAGCTAATGATAATCTCTATAAGGCTTTAGAAAAAAAAAGTCACTTATATTGACTAGATGAGTTCTTGGCTTCTAAAGAGCAAGAATTGTTTCATCATAGTACTATCAAATATAGGTTATACTTTTAAGGCATTTGTTCGAGGTCCTTTGTTATGCCGAATTTAAAATGCCAGCTGTGTGTGTGTGTGTGTGTGTGTGTGTGTGTGTGTGTGTTACCAGGGGTTGAACCCAGGGGCATTCTACCTCTGAGCTACACCCCCAGACCTACTTTTTATTCTTTATTTGGAAACAGGGTCTCACTAAGTTGCAGAGGGCCTCACTAATAGCTGAGGCCGGCCAAGAACCTGCGATCCTCCTGTCTTAGCCTCCCAAGTACTGGGATTACAAGCGTGCGCCACCATGCCTGGCTAAAAATGCCAGTTTATTAATTCCAAATGAGAAACAGCAAAGACCTTTCCCTTAGGCACCTCCACCTCACAGACATTGCTAGGCAGGGGCACAAAGCTTTGCCTGGACCCCGCGCCCCAGGCTTTGGTGAGGGCTTTGGTCTTATCCACCGTGGTGCTTCCTTCTTGGTGTCTGCTGAGTCCATCTTTAATTCTGAGGCATCGTGGGGACATTAACAGGCCCTGTCTAATGTGGGAGGTATGGTGTGATAGTGCCATAGGTGTTGGAAATAAAATTAAGGTAAATGAAGTAAGTACCTTAAGAGGTAAGAGACTGACGCGTGCTGTGGCTGTGCTGGGTCACCTCACAATAGGGAGGCTTCCGAAGGTCAAGGAGCAAGTGTATTTGCACCAAATCCCTGCTGTGTAGACTAGCAATCCAGGAGAGTGAGGAAAAATGATAGAAACCATGGGAAAGGATGCCCAAGTCTTAAGTAAACATGATTTTCAGATTTACTGCAACAAGTTAGCAAATAGGTATCACCCTGAAGTGGTGCCTTCTCTGAGCAGGGATGCTACTAATGGCACCAGTACCTCCTCAGGAGCTGCCCAGGCACGGTCGGTGCCAGTTTTGTGCCCCTTTCCCAAAAAACTGACATTTACCCTGAGAGCCAACCCGGCACATGCTACAAGTGTCAACGTGCATCTATGGAGACCAGGAGAGAGGAGAGAGGAGCGAGTCAGCTTTGAGAGGAGGAGAGGAAAAGGATTTTACACCCAGATCTGGTGGGAAAGGCAAATCCTAGACACAGCTTTAAATAAAACTACTAAAATAATGACACATGGAGTGACCAAAAAAAAAATGTTGAAGTCACAAGTCTTGGTATTTGACAGAGGTCTAATACATCACGGACAGTGGTAGTGGCCAATGGAAAACATTCAGGCTTTCAAGTGAAAACTCAAATTTTGAAAAAACTTTTATCCTCCACTATGATAGTCCCTAAAAGTTAATAACTTTAATGAAATCAGAGGTGCTATTATACAAATGTGATGTTTGTGTGTGTGTGTGTGTGTGTGTGTGTGTGTTATACTGAAATGGGCCAACATTTGGGAGGTCTGTGTAACTCAGTAAACTAGTATTTGACAGAGTACTGTGTACAGAATCACACATTAATAAGGGACCATTCAAAGAGCAAGAGAAACACCCAAGAGTAAGAGAGGCGGTTTCAGATCCATATCACAACTAACCTTTAAAACACTGCACTCAGCCGGGCGTGGTGGCGCACGCTTGTAATCCCCGCGCTTGGGAGGCTGAGACAGGAGGATCGCACGGGTTCGAAGCCAGCCTCAGCTACTTAGTGAGGCTCTCAGGAACTTAGTGAGACCCTGTTTTCAAATAAAATATTAAAAAAAGGTCTGGGAGTATAGCCCAGAGGTAGAAAGCCTCTGGGTTCCACCCCCAGTACCACCAAAATAAGTAAATAAATAAAACACTGCACTTGTTGACTTTTGCTATGGTTTCAGAGCAGAATGTCATAATTACTTCAAAGTCTATTAAAATGCTCCTCCCTTTTCTAATTATATATCTGTGTGGAGATGGATTTTTTTTCTTCCTTTATTTCAACCAGTACATTATCACACAACAGATTAATGCAGTAGATAGGGGAATTCAGCTGTCTTGTAAGCCAGACATGAAAAAGATTTACAAAAATATACAATGGCCTCACTCTTCTCACTAAATTTTTGCTATTAAGATGTATCTTTTGTGCCAGGCATGGTGGCGCACGCTTGTAATCCCCTCACTTGGGAGGCGGAGACAGGAGGATCGGCTTAAGAGACCCTGTTTCCAAATAAAAATATAAAAAACAGGTCTGGGAGTGTAGCCCAGAGGTAGAAGGGCATCCAGAAACCCCAGTACCACCAAAAAAAAAAAAAAGTATCTTTTGTATGTTTGGCGGTACTGGGGATGGAACCCAGGAGCATTCCATCTCCAAGTTACACCCCTGCCCTGTTTTTTATTCTTTATTTTGAAATGGTCTCACTGTGTTGCAAATGGCCTCACTAAGGAGTTGAGGTTGTCCTTGAACCGTGATCCACCTGTCTCAGCTTCCCAAATGCTGAGATTACAAGCATGCGCCACCACACCTGGCTTTAAAATGTATCTATTTTTAATAATATTTTGTGACTACAGAGTAGGTTATTTGAGTTAATAAATATTTTGAAAAATTTTGTTTTAATTTCTAATATCAATAATCAGTAGGTATGACTGACATAAACAAAAGCTCTTTGAGGGCCCCAATATATAATGTTAAACTTATAATGTTAATTTATAAACTTATTTATAATGTTATATTTATAAATGTTAAACCAAAAAGTTTGGGAACCATCAATTTCATTGTATGTATTCATTAAGCATGTGTGTGTGTGTGTGTGTGTGTGTGTGTGTGTGTACATAAATGTGCCTAAAAATAGAATAAGATGGAAAACAGTGTTTCAGTGATTCTGACAGTTTTTTCTGTACTCTTAGGGCCAGGAAACGGCCTGTAAGCCTAAAATGTTACTTAATAGAAAATCAAGGTTTTTAAGACCTTTGAGGAAACATGAACGGTGCTGACAAAGTTTTTAGTCATTGGTGGGTGGTTCCCAGAACCGAAGCCGGATTACAGCAGCGCTTTTCAGAGCGCAGCGCAGACATCACAGAGACCTGCGGGGAGGGTGACTGGTCCTGACAGACAGACCTGAAGTGCCCGAGACGATGCCTCCTGCGAAGCTTTGAAAGGCTGAGCCAGGCTCCTCTTTGATGAGAATGCAACCAGGTTCTGTGAGCTGTGCTCCCTCGGACCCTTGGGCCCTTCAAGGGGACACATCACAGATGCAATCCTTTGGGTGCAGCAGGCCATCTTGGGCCACAGCCCTAAATGGACAGTCAGGCCAGTGTGAGGAGGGCTTGGGGTTGGATCCACCCAAATGGTGGATGTCACTGACCTGGCGAAGCCTGGCTGCTCTTGTAGGAGACCAGCAGTCTCCCCACACCAGTGGGTTTGGGGTTGAGTTCAGCCCCCTAGAGAGCTGCTGTCCCTGAGGATTCCCTGCCTTCTCACGGATGTGGTCTTGCTGGTGTTATGCTGATATCTTCTTCTCCCTTGAGAGAAAAGACTAGACTTTATAGCCATGCTGTCCTTTTTAAGTGATCTCTCTGGGGGCACATTTTGATTTTTTAAAGTTTAGGAAGCGTCTTCCACACTGTGGGCATACCTCACTGTATCCCTGCAAGCAAATGTTAGCTCCCTTCCTCTCCCTTCCTCTCCCGTGCCCTTAGGCCTTCTTTCTACTTTTCATAATAGAAGTCACCCTCCTCAGCACTGCCTGCTGTGGGTTACTTCTGATTGTCTTGTTAATCCTAACATACTATTACAGTAGACATGAAAGCAGTCATTATTTAAATAGGGGGAAATACTGGGGCACCAAAGGAAATTGGGATGAACAGCCCGGGTGGCAGCAGGAGTGGAGGTCGGGACTGGGTGAGCAGCACCCAGGAGTAAGAGAAGGATGTGGTTGAGCCGCCTGCCGAGAAGGCTGTTCCCTCACCCAGGTCCTAGGCAACGTCAGGCAGCTGCTCCGCCTGCCTGAGCCTCCCCGTTCTTAGTGTCAGAGTGAGCGGAGCACAGCTGCCTGGCCGGGACCTTTAGAGCATCAACCCAGGTGACATTAGTGCTCAAAAGTGCTTCAGGTTCCGGCACCAGCCCAGGCCTGCTCTCACCTCTGCCCCTCTTGGAGCTCCTGACTTCAGACTTGAATTTATTTATTTGTTTGTTTGTTTGTTTGTTTATGATTTTTGCAGTACTGGGGAAGGAACCCAGGGGCATTCTACCTCTGAGCTATACCCCCAGCCCTATTTTTTATTCTTAATTTCTGAAACAGGGTCTCAGTGAGTTGCAAAGGGTCTTACTAAGTAGCTGAGGTTGTCCACGAACCACAATCCTCCTTCCTGTCTCAGCCTCCCAAATGCTGGGATTACAAGCATGCACTACCATGCCTGGCAATTCTTTTTATTTTTAATTTTTGGTACTGGGGATTAACCCAGAGGTGGTCCACCTCTGAGCTACACCCTCAGCTCTTTTTATTTTTTTCATTTTGAAACAGTGTCTTGCTAGGTTGCTAAAGGCCTTACTAAATTGGCGGAGGCTAGCCTCAAACCTGTGATCCTTCTGTCTCAGCCTCCCAAGTACTGGTATTACAGGCATGTGCCAACTCCACTGGCTCAAGGCTAGTTTTTATGGTCAAGTGAACCCAGAACTATCACATATAATCTAATGCTCTAAGGCTTGAATCTAACAGGAAAGCACGTGGAGCTACCAGTCTGATGCCATGGTAACCCCGACCCCACATCCCATAGAAGTAAGTGCTCTGCTTGCATCCTGACTTCCTTTCCTCATCCATTGAGTATAGTCAGAGGTGGGGGCCCACTTTGTAACTTAAGTGAACAGAGTGAAATAATGTTGGACACATTTTACTCAATGTAAGAATGTGTTGTTCTTAATAGGCTCCTATTTCTGTTTTTCTCTTTTCAGGGATCAGAGTCATCTGGACCCAGCTCTGGAATATGTGAAGGTAGGAAACAGTGAGTTGACTGGAAGTCGTGGCCCATGCAATCGGTTTCCCATTTCCAACCTGTGCTGTCAAGCTGCGCTGCCCACTGGCTTATGTAGAAAGCTGCTTAGATTGTTGGAAACAGCCCGAGGAAAGTTGACTCCCTTGGGTAAATTTTATTAGTCTCATGTCATCCTATTACAGGTGTCTTTTCCACCCTTATATGGAACCAGATGTTATTTAAAATTCAGGGTTTTTTTTTTTTTTTTTTTGGTGCTACTGGGATTCCTGGAAGCCCTCCTACCTCCGGGCTACACTCCCAGAACTATTTTTTATACTTTTTTATTTGGAAACAGGGTCTCCTAAGCCAGCACGCGGCTGGCTTCGAACCTGCGCGATCCTCCTGTCTCTGCCTCCCAAGCGCGGGGATTACAAGCGTGCGCCACCACGCCCGGCAAGGGTTGTTTTTTTTTTAAAGGAAGTTATGGCTCACATACGTAATACTCCCAAAGAGGCCTGAGGTCGGCATCCCATAATCAAACTCATTATTTTGGCAGTGACATGTAAGAATATTCACACTGAGTGGGACAAATAGATATGAAAATGAATGTTTATGTAATTCAGGTCACATTTTGTTACCAAGTTAGGTCTGGTTAGTTTTGCTGCCAAATGAGTTATTTTTAAGATTTCGGTTTTCCAAGCTCTGGTGGATTGGGGGGTGGTAGATAAGCAATTGTGGACCTGTTTGCCTTGGGCAGAGGACTGAAGGTTCCATTCTGACAGCTGCCTCTTGCTCAGTGGCTTGTCTGGGACTGAGTGGTAAAGTGTTACTTTCCAGAGGGCTAGCGTTCAAGGCTTCTAAATAATATGGATTCTTTTAAACAATGTTTCCTTCTGAGCAGAAAGAATTTTTTTTTCCTTTTCTCCCTCTGCCCTTCCCCCATTTTTCAGTCATGTAGGCTTCCTTTATTTTATTTATTTATTTTTTTTTTTTGTGGTACTAGGGATGGAATCCAGTGGCATTCTACTTCTGAGCTATACCTCTAGCTCTATTTTATTGTTTTGTTTTGAAACAGGGTCATTAAGTTGCACAGGGCCTCACTAAGTAGCTGAGACTGGCCAAGACCCTGTGATCCTCTTGTCTCAGCCTCCCAAGTATTGGGATTACAAGCGTGAACCACCATGCCTGGCTTGCTTTATTTATTTGTTTGTTTGTTTGTTTGTTTATTATCTGTAATTAAATCTGGTCCCTCCTACAGAAAAGAGAAGTCTGATCTGTCATTCTTGGATTTATGACATATATAAAATATATGTTTACATGGGGGAAAATCTGAGGATTTAGGCTTTTCTCCTTAGAATCCACATCTATTTTTATTATGCTAATGGCAGTATCCCAGTTTTTTAACAGTGAGGCCTGTTGCTTTTCTGTGTACCTGGACCTTCCCCAGAGGTCTTCCCTTTTAGACCAGAGGATAGCTAGTTTTGTTATAATGGAGGTGGATATTAATTTTTCCCCTGTCTTATACCTGAATAATCTCTGAGCTCTGTGTGTGTGTGTGTGTGTGTGTGTGTGTGTGTGTGTGTGTGTTAACTAAAGGGAATAGTGTAATCCTAAATCAACACAGCCACCACACCAAAATCTGGTCAGAGCTTTATAAGCGACAGGTCCTTGTGCCTTCTGGAGGTGGCACATTAGTGGGCAGCGTGGGCTCTGCAGAGCTTCAGGGGACTCTGCACATAGACTGGGGAGCACAAGAAAGGTGCCCAAGACTTTGCAGTGTGTAAGTCACAGTTGCCCTGTAAAAATCACCCCTTCCTTGTTTCAGGGATTGGCTGTCCTCCACTCTAGGCTGGCCATGCTGAGTTCAGCAAGGATGCTCCTGATCCTTGCTCCAGTAATTCAATTTTTTTTCTTTCACAAAAGTCCAAACACCTTAGAAGATCAGCCATGAATTCTACATCTACACACAGAGACGACTGGAGTGGCCAGTTTCCGTGCAGCACTCCTCCTTATCTGTGGTTTCAGTTACCTGCAGTCACCCATGGTTTGAAAATATTAAATGGCAAATCCCAGAAATAAGCAACTCCCAAGTTTTCAGTGGCATGCTTTTCTGAGTGGTGTCTGGGAGTTTCCTGCCGACCTGCTCCAGAACATTAAAGGGGCATCCGCCCTTCGTCCGACATATGCCACCCTCCCTCTTGCCACCCAGGCGCCGTCTCAACGATCAGATTTACTGTCTCGGTTTTGCAGCGTTTGTGTTCAAGTGACCCTTACTTAATGATCCCGAGGCACAAGGGCAGGGACGCAAAGGAAGCAACGGGCCATCAGGCATGGAAGGCCCTGGCGCCTGGTGTCAACACAGCAGGGCATGGAGAAAGCACACCACAGAATAGATATGGGTTTGGTACTAGCTCCGATTCCGAGGATAAGGGGCAGCTGCTAAGTTCGAAGCTGTTGCATCTCATTCATGAATATCGGTCATTGTCAGTTGAATCGTGTGACTCAGAAGAGGAGTGGTTGTCAGTGTCTTTTCACTTACCCCAGCTCTTCCCTCCTTCCCTGGCAGTGAGCTGTGGGAACCGCCCCTTGAATGTGCAGCGGTCCTTGTCAGGGGTTAGCTGAGGTGTTCCGCAGCTTATATTTTCCTCCTAACCTGATCTGCATCTGGGCGAAGCCTTAAAATATGTCTATGTTCTGAGCCGGGCGTGGTGGTGCGCGCTTGTAGTCCCAGCGCTTGAGAGGCTGAGACAGGAGGATCGCACAGGTTCAGAGCCAGCCTCAGCTACTTAGTGAGGCTCTCAGCAACTTAGTGAGACCCTATTTCCAAATAAAGTATAAAAAAATAGATCTAGGAATATACCCGGGAGGTAGGAAAGCCCCTGGGTTCCACCCCCAGTACCAAAAAAAAAAAAAAAGAAAAGAAAAAAGAAAGAAAGGAAGGAAGAAAGAAAGGTGTCTATGTTCTGAATGCATCACAAAACTTTTTTTTTTTTTTTTTTTTTTGTGCTTGGTCTAGAGGGATGGCTTAGGACTTTGTTGGGCTGCCGTTTCGCTTCATCTTGCTTTGCTTGCCTCCACGGGCAAAGCTCTGGAGGTGCACTCACAGAGGCCTCTGACCTCCAGGCCCAAAGGGGCCCATCAGCGCAGGTGCACAGTCGCACTCCCAGGCCAGGTGCCCTCTGGAGCCTGGATGACTGCCATCAGGGCCACACAACTCAACGCCATCCGGTGCCTCATGCCTAGAGGTCACTGAAGACAAGTCCAGGGCAGTGAGAGCTGTGATGTAGTGAGGTGCAGTTTGGCCCCTTGGCTCTGAGCTGTTTCTTTCCTCCCATCCCTTGATGCACTTTGGGGCATGGAGAAAGGTACAAGTTCTCTGTAAAGAATGTTGCATCAGGAACATGAATCTGGTAGGGTCAGATTCATTGGCCTAAAACACAAGAATCAAAGCCAGGCAGGGTGACGCAGGCCTGTGATTCCAGTACTTAGGAGGCTGAGACAGGAGGATCGCAGGTTCAGGGATAGGCTCAGCAACTTTGTGAGACCTTGTTTCAAAATAAAAAAGTAAAATAGAATGCCCCTGGGTTCATTCTTCAGCACGTGTACACACACACACACACACACACACACACACACACACGATGTCAGGAGGTTTTCAGTGAAAATGGGGAGCAGTCTGATCCCTGCCTAAGTCTCATCTGGACAGCGGAGGCACCCAGGTGTGGCCACTAGGTGGACAGCGGAGGCACCCAGGTGTGGCCAGTAGGCGGACAGATCTAATGCTGTTGGGAGCTTCCAGTCATAGGTCTCCCTCGCTGTGTCCTTAAATGCTGCTTTCTTCCCGGCAGGAGACTGTTTTACCATCTTCTGATTTTCCCAGTGTACAGATGGGCCTGGGACTTCTGCTTCCCTGGGTCCAGGAGAGACAGAATCCTGAGGCTGACCCCATAGCAGTGGGACTGGGAATTCAATACTGTGGCCAGACAGATGTGGGGAGAGAAAAAATCTAAAATTGGGTTCTGTGTCCTCCTAGTTCCCGGTAGGATTTGCAGCGCAACACTTGAATACCAAGTGAAAGGGGACCAGTTTCTCGGTTGCTTGGTTACCTTCTTCTCCCCTGTGTGGAATGCAGGGGGCTGTGCAAGGCTGGGCAGCCTGGCTCTTTGCAGTCCTTTCAGTTGTCCAGCAGGCTGGCTTCCTGCCGGCCCCCAGCCCCATGTCATCTAGACCCTAAAGGCCTGATTGGATGTTTGGATGTGAGAGGAAAACAAATGGCAGATCCAGAGTAGCCCAGGGACTGGGACGGGGGTGGGGGGCGGGGGTGGGGGGGTCTCATTCCTCACTGCTTCTTTCTCTTGAATTCTGGCCTCTAGTGAGGAGAGTTTGATCTTTTCCCACTTGTATCTTGGTGTTCTCTCTATTCTCCTTGAGATTTTTTTTCTCCCAGTAGCTCAAAACATAAACATCTTGCACATTTGATTTGAACTGTTTGTATAATCACAAGGCCCCTTTCTTTCTCTCTCTCTCTCTCTCTTCTCTCTCTCTCTCTCTCTCTTTCTTTTTCTTTTCTTTTCTTTCTGTGGTACTAGGGATGGAATCCAGGGGCATTGTACCGCTGAGCTACACCCCTACTCCTATTTTTTAGTATTTTTATTTTTGAAACAGGGTCTCATTGAGTTGCGAAGGGTCTCACTAAGTAGCTGAGGCTGTCTGCAAACCGCGATCCTCCAGTCTCAGCCTCCCAATGCTGGGATTACAAGCATGCACCATCATACCCGGCCACAAGACCCTTTTCTATAACCAGATATAACCGATCCTCTTTCACTGTATCTGAGAGCATTCTCTTCCGGGTTGGAAGGCAGGAACCTGCATGATGGCATCACCATCCTCCTGCCATCTCCTGGGTACTTCCTGATTATTAGTGGTACACAGCTCTGGAATTTTTCTCTGTGTACCTAGCATACCTTCCCCTAGATAAAACCAACATTTTTTCTAAATAGGAAGAAAGTGCTTTCAGAGGCAGTAGCCCTGGGCATAACTGCTTTGTCTTCTAGGCTGTTTTTCCTACTTTACTGTTTCCTACTAGGTTTTGCTATATTTTTACCCCCGTTAAAACATATTTACTTTGCCAGGCATGGTGGCGCACACTTGTAATCCCAGTGCTTTGGAGACTGAGACAGGAGAATCACGCAGGTTCAAAGCCAGCCTCAGCTACATAGTGAGGCTCCCAGCAATTTAGTGAGACCCTGTTTCTAAATAAAATATAAAATAGGAGTATAGCCTGGAGGTAGAAGGCCCCTGGCTTCTATCCCCAGTACCACCACCCCCCAAAAAAAATATATAGTATATATATATATATATATATATATATATATATATATACTTTTTTAATTTTTTTATTTTTTGTGGTATTAGGGATAGAATCCAGTGGCATTCTACCTCTGAGCTATACCTCTAGCTCTCTCTCTCTCTATATATATATACTTTATGTCCAGACATTAAGGCCAAGGACATGATGTTGCCCACATGTCACATCACCTCAAAAGATTGGAGATTTACTCCTGAATTTGCTTTTTGATCTGTTATGTTTTACTCTTATAACCACTTTTTGAACTCACAGAACTTAGTTTTTTTTTTTTTTTTTTTTCGTGTGTGTGTGTGTGTGTGTGTGTGTGTGTTACTGGAGATTGAACCCAGGGTTATTTTACCTCTGAACTACATCCCTGGCCCTACTTTATTTTTTATTTTGAAACAGGGCCTTGCTAAGTTGTTGAGGCCGGTCTGGAACCTGAGATCCTCCTATCTCAGGCTCCCAGTACTGGTATTATAAATGCATACCACAGCCAGGCTTGGTGGCGCACACTTGTAATCCCAGCATTCCGGAGGCTGAGACCCAAGGGTTGCAGTTCACGGACATCCTCAGCTACTTAATGAGGCCCTTTGCAACTTAGTGAGACCCTGTTTCAAAATAAAGAATAGAAAGTAGGGCAGGGAGTGTAGCTCGGAGGTCAAATGCCCCTGGGTTCCATCCCCAGACCTGCAAGGGGAAAAAAAAAAGTGTACCACCACATATGGCTCTTATTTATATTTTCATTCTTTTATTATTTTTTTCCTGGAAGTGCTTTTTAAAGCTTCCGTTCTATACTCCTCCCATATATTATATAAACTTTTATATATAAATTTTATGTTATAAGCTCATATTATTTCCTGTCTCTTTCCTCTTTATACCCATCTTCCTTTCGTACTAAAGATTAATTCTCTTTAATGTCTTCACATACAAGGCCTATAGTTACTTAGTAAAGAGTCTCTTTTCTGGGGGGTGTTTTAAAGTGTTTTGTTCTAAGAGGAAGAAGTGATTGACAAGGTTAGAGCTGGGTGATTTTTCTTCCAGAGGAAATGTTTATTATAGATTTTCCATTTTAAAATAAATTGACCGTAAGAAGGATAAATTGAGAAATCTAGTGAAGTAGAAAAGGAATTTCAGGCTGCCCCTGTTTTCACATTAATGGGGAGTAGGCAAGTGTTTTTGGTAGCACAGCATGAACCATGGACAAAGGCGGGACGAAGGAATCCAGCCTTTTGTTCCTGACCAGGTTCCTAGTGAGGAATATCCCTTCTTTTGTAATCGGCCTCGGGGGATTCTTGTTAGACCCACTGGTGAGCTTTAATGGAACATCTTGCAGTCTCTGAGCTTGCTTTGCAGGTAAAGAGAAGAAAGGCCAGACTGGAACTGTTTTGTCATGAGCAGGAGATCTGGGCCCTTCCGATTCCTCCTTCCTTCAGACTGTGAGCTCAGAAAAGCTCAGAAAGCTGTCCTTTGTGGGGTTAACACTGAAAACGCTCCTTCCCAGAGGGTCTTCTCAGGCTATAGACACTGAGAAGTGTCCACAGCTCAGATCTCAGCAAGGCCATTTCCTGCAGCCAGCTAGGGATGCATGAGGTCACCCAGCAGATTAAAAGAGGAGTAATTATGCGAATTCCAGAGCCAAAAATAAGTGCCCGGGCTGAAGGAGACCTCGGTGGGAGAAGGGGCCGTGGGGCTGCCACTCCCCTTTGTATTCAACATGGCTGCGGCCATGGTCACGGTTAAATAGCTGTCTTTGAGGAAGGTCTTTTCTTCCAGCAGGAAAACAGGCCAGTCTGCTCTGAATTAGCCAGCTAACAAAGTCATGAAAGGGACTTACAAAAACAATGGCACGCTGTACATTCCATGAGATTTTAACAAGTTATATGAACCAAATAATGGCCCGATTGGCTGGCTCTGCAGGTTTTTGCCTGAGTGTGCACATCCACAGAGCCAGCACCGTCCCCTGTGGGACCAGAGTTCAAACACTGCCAGTAGGGAATGCCAAACAACCCTGGCTTGCAGAGCAAGCTCCCGCCCAGCTTCTCCTACTCTGACCCCAATGCGTTCCCTGCAGATATTCTCAGGAGGTTTAATGTTACTACAGTTCTAGAAAATTGCCGAGGCAGGGTGGGAAGGCAGAGGATTAGGGATAGAGGACAGTTTGCACTCAAAGGGATCTTACCCAGATGTGGCCACTTATGACAAGCAAAGCTTCATCATAAACACATGTCCATAGGAAAGTCTATATGGATCTGTTTATAGTGACATTATGCATCGCTGACAAAAATTGGAAACAACCACAGTGTCCTTTGACTGATGAACACTCTGTAGGACGCACACAATGGCAAGCGACTCGGCCATAAAAGGAAACGGACTGATGCACACACAGGCAGGGGTGAGGCTCTTGCCGAGCACAAGCAGACAGTTTCAAGGCTACAGGCTGTAATTACATTTGTGTGACCTTCTGGGAAAAGGCAAAAATTAGAGTGAAATAAATCAGTGGTTGAAAGGGGATAGGGGAGGAGGTTCTCTGCTGAAGGGAGAGCTCTTTGGGATGTAGAACAGAAATACCTTGAGTGTGGTGGTAGTTACCCAACTAGCCATTTGGCAGAGCCCAAAGAATTGTCCTAGGAAGGGTGATTTTATTAAATGGAAATTACACTCAATAAGCCTAGCTATAAAAAAGCCAGCTAAGGGCTGGATGGTAGAACACTTGCCTGGAGTGCGTGACGCCTTGGTTTCCATTCTCAGTACTGCAAAATAAAAAAGTTGGAACCATGTGTTTTAGTTCCTCAGCATTGCCACCTCAAGAGGGGAAGGTGCTGGGTCAGTGAAGCCAGACTGCTGCTCACATGGGAAGCGGTGCTGCGCTTACAGATGTTCTACTGCATGGGCTCATCCAGATGTGCTGGAACCGCTACCGCATGTTCATAGGGTCCAGTCAAGTCAGACCAGGCGGGAGGGGGAAGCGTTACCAAGAGCCCAGCCCGAGAGAGTGGCGATGGGGCCACAGAGGCCAGGTGCCAGAGGCCTTTTAGAATTAAGACTGACTTTATTAGGCCGGTTGACAGCAGGTGAGGGAGCAGAAATGGGGCAGCTCCAGGGCTCACACCAGGGCCTGGCGTCTTGCCAGAAGCCAGTCAGTGTTCCAGAGAGGAAGGGAGACTTCCACATGGAAACCTTCCTGCCACAATGTCATTACATTAATTCATGAGCATTCAGGGATGTCTCTAGACCCAGGCGGTGAGCAAGCTACAGCCCAAGACCAAATCTGACCTACAAGCTAAAAATGTATTTTATAGTTTAAAATGGTTTTTTTAAAAAAAAAATTCCAAAGAAGAGTGGCCAAGTTATACAAAATTCAAACTTTGATGTATACACACAAAGTTTTATTGGAACACAGCCAGACACGTCCACTTACCTATTTCCTTTGGCCTTTTCATGCTATATGGTACCGTGCGTAGAAGGAACAGTGTAGTCTGCAAAACCTAACAGAGCCCTTCACAGGAAAGGTTTGCTGACCCTGCTCTAGACTCTTTACACCTCCACTGTGTTTTGCGGCCT
Organism: Muscardinus avellanarius; assembly: GCF_963383645.1. Taxonomy (NCBI): domain Eukaryota; kingdom Metazoa; phylum Chordata; class Mammalia; order Rodentia; family Gliridae; genus Muscardinus; species Muscardinus avellanarius. The sequence continues at coordinate 83,337,248 of NC_137788.1, read as the reverse complement.
CAATAACATATATCAAGCTCTCAACAAAAGAATTCCACCTTTTCATGCCAACATTGCCACGACGCAACCTTGCACCACCGATAACCCTTTGCTCTTGCTTAATGGCCCAGCAGTAAGCGCCCCTGCAAGGCTTGTGATCTTTCACAGCCACAGAGACAGTACGGTTGCGACACTATGCAGGATTTGGATGTACCTCAGCATCTCGGGCGGTAGACCTGTCGGCGCTGAGCAGCGTTGCTTGGCTGGTCTGGCCCGTTCCGGCACCTTCAGTTCTGCTGGATGAGCGGGGCTGTGTGCACTTGAACTAGACTGCTCCAACCTGGGGCTGGTCAGGATGACTCCTCTGGCCAGACATTACTTTGTCAAGTGCAGCTTGAGATGAGTTTTCTCATGTCCCTGAGAGAAGCAGATTCTCCCCGGGCCTTGTGAACTTGGTGGTCTGAGATAAGCTTGAACCTTGGATCCTCCCTCTGAGGTGCTTGAAAAGACCTGGTCTGGCCAGTGTGTGGAGTAAGGCCGATTCGCTTTCTGTATGAATCTGCATCCTGTGCTGCTGGCTTCAGCCATGAAGCCGAGGCCCCAGTCCACCTGGCCTAAGGAAAATGATTCTTCTGAGCCCCTGAGCAGTTTGAAAGGTGGAGAAGACACTGGAAAGCTAACAAGCAAGCAAAATTTGACACTGAGGTTTCCAACCAGACTCAGCTCCATAACGGGACTTGTGATCCTTTGTGCGCTGTCTACCTCTAACCACATCTCCGGCATCCCCCTTCCTCTCTTGCACCATCTTCCTAGTCTTCCTTGCTGCCACTGGGTCTTTGCCTTTCCTTGGTCTGGAAGATTTTCCAGACACAGAGCAGGTGCGCAGTTTGGAGAGGGTACTAGGATGTTGTGGGCTGGACTGTGTCTGCCAAAAAGATATGTTGAAGTCCTAACTCCTGTGCACGTGGTCATTTTTGGACATAGGGTCTGTGCAGATATAATCAAATTAAGATGAAGTCCTCCAAAGAGATATGTGGGAATTCTGGGCCCAATACTGTGACTGAAATCTTAATTATAAATAGGATCTTTGCAAGCTGGGAGCGATGGCGTACGCTTGTGATCTCAGTACTTGGAAGGCTGAGATAGGAGGATTCCATGTTAGAAGACAGCCTCAGCAAGCAGTAAGACTCTCACTGACCTAGCAAGACCCTGTTTCAAAATAAAAATAAAATAGAGCTGGGGGTGTAGCTCGGAGGTATGGAATGCCCCTGGGTTCCATCCCTGTTGCCACATACATACATACAAACAAAATAAAAAATAAAAAGAGCTTGAGGTGTATCTCTGAGTTAGAAGTACCCCTGGGTTCAATCCCCGGTACCACCAAAAGCAAAAAGAGGACACTGGGAATGAGTTTCCAGAGATCTTTATGTAACACTAAGTAACACTAGCATCTCGAAGATTTTTTTTCTAGAAATTTTTCAGTGTTTTTATTTCAAGACAGGAAATTATCACACCTAACCTCAGTCTACCTTCTCATGCTAGCTAGCACAAGATGAAAATGTGGAGTCACTGTTGTTACCTTAAATGCTCACATATTAGGCAGAAATAAACACTGGTTTTAGGAGTGTAGTTCTGTCAACCTCTGTGGCTCAAACCTACCTACCTCTAATGAGATTGTCGTTATCAACTGACTCCTGGGCACCAGATGTTGAGAATGGGTTATTTAGTGTTTGATTGTTTGCTGTTAAACTCTGCCCTCTAGTGGTTACCAGGTGTCTCAATGGCATTTGTCTACAATGCAGTTCCTAAATATTCTGGGAGCATTTTTTCTTGTTTCTTTTTGTGATGGAGCCCAGAAGGGCTCAATCTTTAACTATTTAATTTTTTTCTTTTGATAATATGGTCTTGCTAAATTACTGAGGCTGGCCTTGAACTTGTGATCCCTCTGTCTCAGCCTCCCAAGTATTGAAATTACAGGCATGCTCTGGTTTTAATCCTGGACCTTTATCAATTCTGAGTCTCTCCTGTCTCTTCTCACTACATTTGGACTTTAATTCATTTTTATTTAATGAACATTTCATGTTTAATGTGTTTTATTCATTTAAAACTAACAAACCCATGATACATAAGTATCCATAGCATACTTCTGTGAAAAGTAATCATCTTCTAAGACAAAACAAAGTTTAGTGGTAAGAATGGTATTTGGGGGAATCGTTAGTGTCTGGCCTACGAGAACGCACACTGATTCTCTTTCCTGCTTTAACATTCAGTCTGTTATGTTAATGTTGTCCGGGTTGAACTCTGAAGAAAATCTGGCCTCACACTGATAGGTAGCTCAAAAAGGAAAAATATTTTAATAGTCCTTTTAGGTAATTATAAATATTAGGCTAGAACTCAACACATTTGACTTCCTTAAAGGTTAATTGCAGTGTGGAATCTGAAACCACACCAGTAAACTTTTTTATTCTGTTCTGTAAAATCTCCTGGTCTGTCTTGAATTTTAAGTGCACCACTTACCCATGTACATTTTATCTTTGTGCGTTGGTCATTTAAAAAATATTGGCTTACTGAGTTATATAGATCTTCCAAATGTTAACATATTTCACTATACGATACAAAATGCTTATTTTGCTAATATCACCACCCATCTCATTAGAAAAGTCACTAAAATACTAGAAAGCTGTCAAGCTCTTAGTCACGAATACATTTTTTTCCCAAATTCTAATTTTCACTTGCAAGTTCAAATTTTGTCATTGACAACACATACCGTCAGTTGTTTTCCTTGAAGTAACAGGCCCACTTTGTTCAAATTTTTGTTTTCAGGAAACGTCTGCCAAATGAATACCCAAGTGTGAATGACAAGCTTGTCACACATCCTTTGAAGTAAATATGGTGTTCCATGAAAGAGTAGCTAGCTCAGCTCCCCCTGCAGCTGAACGCCTGCTTCACCTACGTGCTGTGTACAGCGCTTGGCTCCTGTGTCCTGCTCTCCACCACACAACACTAAAGAGCTGAGATTCGCTGATAGTAATGCACACAATTCTTACTGCTCGTCAAAGACTTCTTAGGTGGGACTGGCTATTTTTTTTTTAACATACCAATGAGCTTATGGCGGCCAAGAGTGCGATGACGGTAGGGTAGTGTGGCTTCTCTGCCTGGCTCTCTGCTAAGGTAGCAGCACCCTCTCCCATCATGGGTAAAGCTACCAGTATAAGTGTCACTGAAACAGAAAAAAAAAACCCTCAGTATTATTATGAGCAACAGTAGCCTCTGAGACTCCCTAAAAGACCCACCCTGGGCCTGCAGACCACCGGACATTAGTGTTCTAGGGGGTGCCCTGCTAACGAACAACTTAAATGCTACCCAGACACTTAAAATGCACTATACCCTCTGCTGTTTAAACCCATTTTTTTTCCTGTAGCTAAGTCTTTTTTTTTTTTATTTTTATGTTTTATTTTATTTCATTGTGGGTCTGGGGATAGAACCCAGCGGCATTTGACCTCTGAGCTACACCCTCTGCCCAATTTTTTATTCCTTTTTTTTTTTGTGTGTGTGTGGTACTGGGGTTCCTGGAAGCCCTTCTACTTCTGGGCTACACTCCCAGACCTATTTTATATTTTTGAAACAGGGTCTCTTATGCCAGCGCGGCTGGCTTCAAACCTGCGCGATCCTCCTGTCTCCGCCTCTCAAGCGCAGGGATTACAAGTGTGTGCCACCATGCCCGGCTTTTATTCCTTATTCTGAAACAGGGTCTCACTAAGTTGCAGAGGGCCTCACTAAGTAGCTGAGGCTGTCCGCGAACCTCAATCCTCCCATCTCAGCCTCCCAAATGCTGGGATTACAAGCATGCGCCACCACGCCCAGCTCACTAAGTCTTTTATTAAAACCCAGCTTACCCAACAGTTGAATTCCCATTAAAAATACTGGTTAATGATATAGGGGAAAAAACATTAAATTTTCATTTAAAAATAAGAAGATAATTGTGAATCTAGTCTAGAAATAAGGGCTCACATTGTGGGCCTGTTCCTTATAATGGAGTGGATTGTGTAACCTCAATAAATACTAACATAACCGGGTCCTTGCCTATTGCATACTGTAAAGGGCTGGGCTAGACAGCAGACGATGCTCTGCTCTAATTGCTCTATATTAAAACCGTGAAAGGCCAAAGCCTGGTGAGGCCGAGGCCTGGCTTATGGCAAAGGCGCTGTGCTTGGATGTGAAAGTGTGGTCAAGGGATAAATTCATTGAAAGGATAGATGTACTCGGGCAGGCGGAGAATGAGCATTCCCCTTATCCTTAAGCTTTTATTAATTGCTGCAGCGTTTGCTCATTCTGTGCTCCCAGTGTGGATTCGCTGGCTGAGCTCCATCCCGTCCTTTATGTGAATGAAGATAAGGATGTGTCAGACCCTGGGAATGAGAACACGCTGTTTGGCCCTTCGAGGCAATTTCCTTTCGAGTCTCAGCTCTCTCCAGATGGCATCTAATTGTTTCTTGAATGACCTCAGTGTCCAGGCTGCAGGAACCTGGTCTGAGAGGCTATTTCACATATTTATTAGCCTGTAGATGAGAACTTGCACTATAAAGCCCCCATTCACACTCTCAAAAGAGCTTTCTGTGCAGAAGAAATGATGGAGCTGATGGACCGCTTCCTGTGACTGCCAGGCTCCAGTTGGAGACTTATTTTTCCCAGGCCCAGGTGGTGGTTTGGGGGTGGCTCTCGGTGATCCAGCCGAGTCTGCTCTGGCCCGTATCTTCCCCTCTGCCTCCTCATGGTCTTCCCTTGAAGGGATCTAGTGGGATGAGGTCAAGTCCTCCTAGCTCTAGGTTTGGGAATCACTTGAGGACACCACAGGTGGTGTCAGTTGGGAATTACTATGTTCTGGGAGCCTCTCCCAGCTTGGGATCCCAGGCTGCTCCCCAACAGAGAGTAAGGTGACTGTTAGGCTGAGGTGGGAACAGGTCCTGATCCAGCTGAGGATGTTAAGGCTTCACTGGTGAACAGGGTAACTTTGTGGCACATTGTGTGTGTGTGTGGGGGGGGGATACCTTTTTGCATATATTAGGAATAAGAACTATGTCTTTAATAATATGTATGCACTCCTGTTGTGCATCTTACTTCCAGGGTTTTGTGGGTCCCAGATTGAGAATCTTTTCCTGTGCCAACTCCAAACATTCTCTGGGACCCTATTAAATTCAGGCATTGTGCTGGCCATTGTGAAACAACTGTGAATATGACCTGGTTCCCAAGGTCAATAAAAGGACACTAGTCATTTTAGCAAGTGCTTCGATAGCCAGACACTGGAAGCAGGGCTCCTTATTGGGATAAAGAGACCAATAGCAAGGGGAGAAGGAAACACAGGCTTAGAACCAGGACATCTAAGCTTCTTCCAGGCCAGTCTACCTAAGGAGTGTCTAAGGAGCAAATGTGGAGAATATTTGAATGTAATTGGGGATGACATAAATTTCTTGTCCTTTAAGTTGCCCTACCAGATGTTCATACTTGGTTAAATTCACCTGGCTTCACTAAAGGAATATTTCAGCCAGGATCTCCAAATCAAGTCCTGTTGTTTTCTGCAATAACAGAAGAGCCTTTTAGAAACGTCTTCCAGGAGTTAGGATGGTGCCATGGCCTGGATAAGTAGGGCGGGAGCGAGCCTCACACCTACACTCGGGGCACAGGACATTCCGACTCCATGAATCTCACCTTTCCCAGAGGCAGACCCATGCTTCTTTATCCCTGGAAGCACAGGACAACTCAGTTCTTTCATGGGAGCCCCTGGAGTGGGCTGGGGAACATCATTAATTGACACCTGTTACTGACACCTCTGTGTACAGCCCTGTTACTAATGGGCATATAATATTTGTGGTTTCCTGTAGCATCATTTTATGTTGGTTTCTTTTCAGCAGTCCTTGGGTACGGAGTCCACATACACATAAACTCTAGTAGAGCCCAGCACAGTGTGGTACAGCTTGATCTCAAGTTGTACTCTCCCTCTGATAGTGTAAGCTTGTACATGATGTGAGCTGGGAAATAACACTAGGAACACCAGGGGCTGAGTAGCAAGGTCAGTGACGCCTGGGGAGCAGAGTATCTCCAGGGCTCCCAGGCTTTTGCATCTGCACATTGAAAGACATTCTCTCTAATCTGCTTTTCTGCTCTGGTCCACATAGCTCACCTGCCCTAGGTCTTAAAGGTATGGTCTGATGGGAGAGGGAGGCCTCTCCCTCAGTTCTAGGGAGAAAAGTCCAGGGACTCTCTCTGACGGGTCTCCTGTAGATATAAGTCCAGTCCTGGACCATCCAGTGTTGGGTATTCTGATTGGCTCACACATCCATTACAAAGATGTTATTCATTAAAACTATTCCATATAATAACTGCCATTTGCTATTTATACCATTTCTGTCTGAATTTTGAAGATCAGAAGTATATTAGGCATTTGGGCCGGGTGTGGTGGCGTACGCGTGTAATCCCAGCATTCAGGAAGCAGAGACAAGCAGAACCCAATTCACAGCCTCAGCTACTTAGCGAGGCCTCTGCAACTCAGTGAGACCCTGTTTCAAAATAAAGAATAAAAAATAGGGATGGGTGTAGCTTGGAGGTAGAATGCCCCTGGGTTCCATCCCCAGTACCCAAAACAAAGTATATTAGGCTTTTTCCCCCCTAATTTTCTGTCTACTCAGGGCACGTGAATGCTAGATTACACAAACATATTTTGGTTTTGTTGTTTTATCTTTTCAAGTCCCATTCCTTTTTTTTTTTTTTTTTTTTTTTTCCAGTACTGGGGATGGAACCCCGGGGCATTTTGCCTCTGAGCTACACTCTCAGCCCTCTTTTAATAGTCTTTCCATTTCTGAAACAGGGTCTCACTGAGTTGCAAAAGCCCTTGCTAAGTAGCTGAGGCTGTCGGCAAACCGCAATCCACCTGTCTCAGCCTCCCGAATGCTTGGAATACAAGCGTGTGGCACCACGTCTGACTCCATTCCTTGTTTTCTCCGGTTTATTTTTCTCTGGTTTATTTACATGCTGCATACCCAATGGTGCACAGTTGCACTGTCAGATCTACCATGTTTACAGAGAAGTCATAAACAGGGACCCAAAGGCTCAGGGGATTCCCTTGTGAGTTGTAATTTGGCCTTGGAAAGATTCCCACCTTCTTTATCACAAGTGGCCCAACCCTGCAGCTTGCAGTTCCTGGAGAATGATCAGGTCATTTCCTGCTACTTTCCCTGATCTTCCTTGTACCCCATCCTCCCACCCATTTGGGAGGGTACACACTCAAGGCCAGGGATTGTCTTGTCCTTTGAACCACTGGCAAAAGGAATCCATTGCCCTGGCCTTGGGTACCAGGAGAGGCAAGGGTTGACTTTCTGCAGGGCAACTCTGCAGACAGCAGTGTGCTTGGCAGTAGATGAGGAAGTGAAGAAACTGGTGATTACTTCAGTCCTTTCCACATCCAGAACCTTCTGAGTCGGCCTTTTCCCTTGGAGAAATGGGCATGTGTCAGCTCTCCATGTACCGCAAAGGAGGTGCTTTAGCGCCATGAACATCTGTGTGCTGGGGTTTTGCTGCCTCCTGTTCTCAGATTCCAACCCCAGCGTCCATCTGTGCATGCCCTGGCTTGTTAGTAATGAGCAGCTTAGCATCTCTGGCTAGGGATATTCCAGATGAGCCCCGTGTCTGTGTTGCCAAGAACATCTGTCACTTGGTAGGAGGGAGGCCTGGCTTTTGGATTTACACAAGATAAGGCGCTTTAGACAACCAGGTGTGGTCCATGCTCCTATTATCACATCAGATAGAGCCAGGCTCTAACTCACTGTTGTTTTAATTATTAACTCTAAGGCCTGTTTGATGGAACAAGTAGAATGGAGATGACCATGCCAGTCTCCCACTGAGTTTTAAATAGGCCACTACGGTAAAATTCTCTAGAAATCCTGGCCCTTGGAGTCCTTGCATGCTAGTGGAGGAGGGAGAAATGCACCTGTGACTGTTGTCATCTTCCTGAATGCCAAGGGTTGCTGAGAGTCAAACCCATTGATATTCCACACTCACTATTACACGCAAACAAGGCCCTTCCTCAGCTGAGTGAAGGGGTCCCCTCCTCTCACAGGTGGGTAAAGATACTCCACAACTGTAAGGAGCTGGGACACTGCTGGCCTCAAAGTCATCTGTCTCCTCCTATTGCCAGCCACAGCCCTGCCATGCCCAGTCTTGCCCAAGCTCACCAGCCTGGCGTCCTCGATGTCCTCGATCATGCCCATGACCGCCAGGGTATTTTCCTCCCTACCTTCCACTGGCCACTGAAAAGGTCTTTCTAGAACAGTAGGGATTTTTAGGTCATCTAAGTCATTCAAAATTGAGTAGAGCTGGATGTGGGGGCACACACCTGTAATCCCAGTATTTGGGAGGCTGAAATGGGAAGATTGCAGGTTCACAGACAGCTTAGCAAGACCCTCGGCAACTTAGTGAGACCCTGTTTCAAAATAAAAATAGTGCTGGGGTGTAGCTCAGAGGTAGAATGCCCTACAATGACCCTTCTCCTCAGTGAACAGATACTCATTCACACTCTCATTTGTATACAACTTGCAGTAACTGATGGAAGCCCCATAGCACCCCCAGAACTCCATCTGGGCTGATTCTCAGTTATTTTGGCAGACTTCAGAATTAGCCAGTATGTCCAATCAGATGCCAGTATCTGTGATCGGTTTGGGAACATGAAAAAAAGATATTTTCCTACAAAAATATTTAGAATTTGTTTCACTACAGAGAAGGGAATAATAGCCCTTTTTTCACCAAGGCTGGAGTGGGCGGGGCTAGCCAACTCCACCTCTCGCCTGATGCTGACCTCGTCCCCTGCCCTTGGTCCTGCCTTCCCAGCATTCTTTGCAGGTTAGCTGGTGCACTCACATTTGGCGGGTTTTCTAGGTGGGGGAAGGAGTAGGTGGCTTGCAAAGATTGTGCTATGACTCCAGCAGAGTCCTGCCATTGGGGTGAGAGAAAGAAGTATGAGCAGAAGGCAGGATTTAGGGGGCACAGACACAGCCTAGAGAAGGCAGCTGGGTCAAGGGGGCCCAAAGTCCATGGGGCTATACCAGACCCAGTGCTATTTCTTGAAGTAGTAGTTGATACCAGACAATCCCATAAAAGAGGGCCAATGAAATATGAAGGAGTCAGGTATATAGGAGGTGTTCCTCTGGGTACTTTAAACACAAAATTTCCTTTCAGGGCAAGAACCACCCGGCCGGGAGGGCTAAGGGGTTGGAAAAGTGAGGTATGGTACAGTGGGAAAGGAAGGGAGCCATCCAGATCCCATGGAGGAGGCGCCCGCAGGACCCCAGTCAGATTGGCTCAGACAAAGGTGGTCCACAGGGCTGGGCAGTTGTGGATAGACCCAGGAGTCCTCTGGCCAGGGCCACATGGGCAGATGCTATGAATATGCAAGTCGGCGGCCGGGGTGATGGTGCACACTTGTAATCCCAGCATTGGGAGACAGGATACCTCAGGATTGATGATCGTGGTTCACAGACAGCCTCGGCTACTTAGCGAGGCCCTTTGCAACTCAATGAAACCCTTTTTGAAAAAATAAAAGACTAAAAAAAAGGGCTGGGGCCGGGCATGGTGGTGCACGCTTGTAATCCCCATGCTTGGGAGGCCGAGACAGGAGGATCGTGCTGGTTCGAAGCCAGCCTCGCTGGTTTGAGACTCTGTTTCCAAATTATATATATATAAGTGTAACCCAGAGGTAGAAGGGTTTCCAGGAACCCCAGTACCACCAAAAAAGAGGGCTGGAGTGTAGCTTGAAGGTAGAATGCCCCTGGGTTCCATCCCCAGTACCGAAAAATAAAAAAATATGCATGTAACCATTAACATAAACAGCTCCTAAAAAGACAAAGGCTTGCAGAAGATCCACGGAGGCATCTGAGCAAGTGTAGTTAAAAACATGTGTAATTGTAATACACCATTTAAAATATAAGAGCTTAAAGTAAGGGCTAAAAGCTTCTAAACATCTCATTATTCAACTCCTTGTTTTCAGGGTCCTCCCATGCACCAGCTGAAGCCAGTCAGCATTTCAAGGCATGGTGACCGCCCGCCCTCTTACTGTGGGAATGTGGGTCTTGAAGTTCAGCATGTGGGTGGGCACATGCCCTGCAGGAGCAATGGGGAAGAAGGGGCTTGTGGTCTAATCCTTGAAAGTGCAAAGGAAGCTTTTGCTGGCTGAGCACCTCCTGTATCTTGGGTACCATTCTGCTTGAGTTCTCTCACTTGATGCCAGTGATTACACCGCAGCCAGTGGTGGTGGAGGCAGGGAGGGCACAGCTGCTCCTGGCCGGCGGTCTGAGGACCACAGGCGGCGTCTCTGTGCCACTCCGCATGCTGGGGCCTCTGCCGCGCTTTTGAAGTCATTGCCGATCAGCTGCTCCGTAGCTCACATTTACCAAAAGTTGGGAGGAAGAGAAAGAGCGAAGTGCGCAGCAAAGCAGCCCTGGGAGCCTGGATGACAGAGAACAACTGATGGGTCAGGGTGTGAAGCCGACATAGTAAGATGGACAGAAGGAAGCTCAGGAAGTAGGTGGCGACTCGTCTTGGATGGGTCAGACTCCCAAGGGTCGACAGACGGGCTTTAGGAGATACAGAAATCCCCTGAACTTTTATGTAATGCATTCCGATAGGTGCCTTTTGCTCGGGAAGGATGGTTCATGGCTTTCTGCTTAAAGAAGGCCCAGACTGCCAGATAGTCTGTCTGCCTTTTGAGAAGTTGGAATTGCATCCTTTGCACATTGTTTTAATTTTGCCACAATCCCAAAACAAGAGAAAATTTGAGCTTATGTTATATAGGATTTCTGGGATAATACCAGGAAAATAGGTGGGAGTGATGGAGGGGTGTCTGGGGTAGAATTGTATGTGATAATCTAAGAAAGCAAAGTCAGGGCTTGGGTATGCTATTTTGTTTCATATTATTTGACTATGCAGTTTTAATAGCTAGTTAGAGAAACAAATTTGTAGGGGTGGGGGAGGTTGAATGACATGAGGCCCAGAGAAGAAATCTGTTCGTGAAGACTGTACTTAGTCCTTTGTTTGTGTACTGGGCAGATCGATACCACTTCCGGACAGAGATCATTTAACAGCCATATTCTTTCATCCCCTTGAGGGATCTGGGGAAACTGTCAGACTGAGATGTGTTCAGCAAACACTCCTAAATGCACTCTCTGTGTCCACCAGACAAGCAAAGTCAAAGCAGCTGAGAGCTCAGCCAGCATTCCCATCCTCCCTGCATCCAGCCGATACCCCATTTGGAGCAAGAAGTAAATCACATTTGCATTTAGGAAGATGTATTGGACTGTCTTTGGCAGCTTTAGCTGCTCTGTCTGGCCTTAGAAAGAGGTGACCTTTCCCCCAAGTCCTGTCCTCCCTCCTCAGTGGGATCCGACTCTGCTCTCTCCGGCCCTGTGGCTCTGTGTGAGGGTGTCTGGAGACACAGGAGCTCCTCCTGATTTATGAATGTACCTGGACCTACAATGGGTGACATCCTGATAAAGCCATCACAAACTGAAAACATCAGAGCTGGGGGTGTGGCTCAGTGGTAGAGCACTGGCCTAGCAGGTGTGAACCCTGGGTTCCATCCCCAGCACTGCAAAGAAGAAGGGGAAGATCCTAAGTCAAAATGCACTTAGTGCATTGACCTACTGCACGTCATAACTTAGCTCAGCCCACCGTAAATGTTCTCAGAATGCTTGCATTAGCCTACAGTTAGGTAAAATCATCTAACACAAAGCCTATTTTTAAACAAAGTGTTGGGTGTATTGTGTAATCTAGTGAACACTGTACTGAAAATGAAAACAATGGTTGTATGGTTCACTTTCAAACATTTGTGAAGTCCGAACTGTCTATATTTGTTCAGAATTAGGCAGACACATGGCAGGGCCCTGGAGCAGGAAGGTTGCTGACAGACTTTCCTCTTTTCTTCGTGCTGGGGCTTCCCAGGCCTTCGCCGCGCTGTTCTTCAGGGAGCTGAGGCTGCAGAGGACGACTGCGCTGTCACTCTGCTCTGCTGCTGGCTGGACAAGGCCAGCTTACCTCTCCCTTCTTCTGAGAACGCCCAAAGAACCAGAGCAGTTTCCTTGGCTTTATGCCCTGGCTCATTAAAGATGTCTTTGTTCACCCAGAACCAGATCACTGGGGTTCAGTGGAAACAGAAAGCCAGAAAAGGGTTAGGGGTGTAGCTCGGTGGTAGGTAGAGTACTCATGTAGAATATGTGAGGTCCTGAGTTCAATCCTTAGCACCACACAAAAAAAAAAAAAATTGGCCAGGAAAAGAGAGAGAGAGAGAGAGAGAGAGAGAGAGAGAGAGAGAGAGAAGAGAAGAGAAGAGAAGAGAAGAGAAGAGAAGAGAAGAGAAGAGAAGAGAAGAGAAGAGAAGAGAAGAAAAAGGGAAGGGAAGGGAAGGCAAGGGAAGGGAAGGGAGAGGAAGAAGAAGAAGAAGAAGAAGAAGAAGAAGAAGAAGAAGAAGAAGAAGAAGAAGAAGAAGAAGAAGAAGAAGAAGAGGAAGAAGAAGAAGAGAGAAGGGAGAAGAGAGAAGAGAGAAGAGAGAAGAGAGAGGGAGAGGAAGAGAGAGAGGCAGGCTTCTAGAGGGTGAGCTGCGTTTTGGTCACAGTGGCTGATGTTCACCTCCCCAACCCCTCCTCTCCCTGCTGATGTTCCAAGTCTGCAGTTCACTGACCACAAGCAGTGTCACTGTCCCCAGGACTGCCTGAAGTGACTGAGAGTGCCTCCATGTAAGGCGTGATGTCCTCATTCTGGGGTGGCTTTGGGGATGAGATGGGGGACTAAAGGTAGTACTCTGGAGACAGGGTCTACCACACTGAAAGCCGGATCTTCTCATCAGGGATGTGGCACTCTGGAAAAGGACGCTGCGCCCACTGTCTCATCCCTCTGAGCTGAGGGCCTCTGCCAGCAGGAAGCATGTCTGTTGAATGTGGCTGGCAGGCAGCTCCTGTCTCCATGGTTACCGAATAGGGCAGGTTAGTATTCGGGCTGCCCAAGGAAAAACCGGCATTGCAGGCAGTGCTCACGCAGGACCTTCCTTCAGCCTGCTTAACCCTCTTCTCAGATGGGTGAGGGGACATCTCTGACCTGCGGTGATGAAGATTTCCTCCAAGGGTCCACTTGACTGCCCAGCCCTGTCCTTATCACCTAACAGGTGTTTCCCATGGTGTTGAGATGCAAGTCTCTCAGATGGCCAGAGGGTGGCGCTGGAGAGCGACCCAGGACCCATCCAGAGCTCTATGCTGCCAGCCCCTCCCTGCCTTCATCAGTCCCTGGAATTCCATTAGGAACAACTCCTTTGTCGCCACAAGGGCCTGTTGATGAGAAAACCCTTAAAAATCCAAATTGGTTCTAAATCCCACGTACCAAATCATCAGAGTAGCCCATTTTCCCAGGTCATAGCATCTTTGTAAAGCTGCATGAAAACTGGTTTAATTATAAGACATTATAAAATCTCTTGTGTTTCCATATGACTGCTCTGCAGTCCAAGGCTCAAGTCCTGTCCTTTGTTCCTTGCAGAGCAACGCACCATTCTGGTACCCCGTTTCTTTGTAACTAGAATAGAATGATCGTTGTGGGGAGAATGTGGGGGGAATTGATGAGTGTGGATAGGAGACATTTGAAAGCATAACAAGTCCGTGAAGAGCACTTCGGGAATTCATGCACTTATCAACCGTGTTATTTTAGGCTCTCCTTGGCCTTTCTGGAAGAAAATTGATTAAGACCTTTTGAGTGCTGTTTCAGAAATTATTTTTGGTGTGGAACAAAAAATAAAAAAAAAACCTGCTTGGGAAACAGTTACCTAATAAGATTAGCCCGCTCTTTAATCCTGGTGGAACCAACTCTTTGGACATTTTGGAGGCATTTCTTAGACAGTGGAGGCCCCAGGTGGCAAGGGCTGTGAATCTGCAAGCTGAGCGGGGTCCTTTGTTTTGCTTTTACCCTGACTCTGCGGCTCTCGGCTACATAATTCTATGTAATTTACACGTCTGTGTTATTTGCATACTTACTTTGAGGAATGTTCTCCACTTCGTGGGGGTGTGCATTCTCCAAAATACAGAGGGTTTAGCGGCTAATCTCACTGAGTTTCTGGAGGGGATTTAAGGAGCTGCTTTCTTCCCTTTTTCTGGCCTGGGATGGTGCTTTTGCAGCCTCTTGGGAGGTTTTTAGCCTGAAGGAGCTTGCTATTTCCTGTCCGAGGGACTAGCAGGTAAAAGCTAGGCCTGTTCCCTGGTGGCCATTGGCTGGATTGATGAGTCATCCCCACAAATCCACTGGGGGTACTTACCCTTTGAACCCCATCTGAGAGAAATGAGGAAAGAGCTGGGCGTGGTGGCACATGCCTGTAATCCCAGCATTTAGGAGGCTGAGACAGAAGGATTCCAGGTTCAAAGTTAACCCCAGCGAATTAGTGACCTCTCTGAGCAACTCAGTGAGACCCTGTTTCAAAGCAAAAGAATAAAATAGGGATGGGGTCAGAGGTAGAATGTTTTGGGGTTCAATCTCCAGTACGAAAGAAAGAAAGAGAAAGAGAGAAAAAGAGAGAAAGAAAAGAAGTGGGGGTAGACAGAAAATGTTCCTCTTAGTTACGGTGCATGACTCTTGGAGACCACCAGCATTGGCCCATCAGCTGGACAGTCTCCCAGGGCTCCAAGGCTGGCAGAACTCGAACAGGTCGGATGCTTGATTCAGGGGCTCAGGAGGACTGGACAGGGTCCAGGCGCTCCCAGGGCAGCCAGCCAACCTCCAGAAACCGCTGAAAGAGCAGAGAGATGGTCAGCCCCTGAGCTCTATCTGGGGCCACAGACGCTGTATCCCTCCATACCCTGCCCCTGGCCAAGGAGTCTGTGAGGTCCAGCCTCCTCCCCTTCTGAGACTCTCCCCTCCCCACTCAAGACAGAAGCTGCTCACTGGGCACCGAACAAACACACCTGACCTGGTCCAAAGGCCGAGGCCTCCTGAGGATCTGACACTAATCCCGCTGGATATTTCTCATACCTCCCTCGTGCCCCATCCGGTGGTGTTCCTTTCTAGACTGAATAGGTTCTGTTTCTTCCTCACTGCAAGTTTCTGCCTGTGTGAAGTTTTAGGAAGCTTCAGGACACATTCCATTTTTGAGTGGCTGAACAAAGTTAATATTTGGAACAGTAGGAGAGGAAGAGCTACAGGCAGAAACCTGGGTTTGATTGTAAAAAACAAAACAAGAAAGCACAGCAGAAGAATTGAGCTTCCACTGAAACTGGGACGAAAGAGAGAAAGCAGTTACTTTCCCTTAAAGGGGCTCTGAGGCTCTTGGTGTGGGGGAAGGCCTCTTAGGCGGGGTATCTAGGAAGGCCTTGCTGGGATTTGTGTGCTGGATGGAGGTTAAGCAGAGTGGACAATTGAAATAAAATGAAGCGGAGCATGGTGGCACACACCTGTAATCCCAGTACTTGGAAAGCTGAGACCAGAGGAGACCAGAGGATCTCAGCAACATAGCAAGACTCTGAACAACCTAGCAAGACCCTGTTTCAAAACAAAACAAATTTTTAAAGGGCTGGGGGTGGTAGCTCAGAGGTGGGATGCCCCTAGGTTCAATGCCCAGTACCACGAAGAAAAAAAAAAAAAGTAAAGATGGATAATTAGAGTGAAGAAGAAGTTAAAGGGGAGGAGGGGGGGTGGACAAACACTTGGGTCAGAAGGGAATACACAGTCCCCATCCTCCCAACAGGCTTCATAGCCAGGTGGGGAGGGCACAGGGCGCCCATGGTGTTTGCTGACAGACTTGCTAATTAAACACCAAAAGGCAATATTGCTTTGCCAATAGTGATGGCTGTGCCAGCTTTATCAGCTGCAAACTGACTGCCAGGAACATCCTAATTAAAAATAAACAGCTCAGGAGGTAGGCATGGGGACCGGGATCCTGCCTCAGTTACTTAGGGTTTCTAGGACTGTTCCCAGAGAGTCAACCCCGGGCACTTTTAGGCCATCGCCTTTTCTCAAAGGAGCCTCTGTCTCATAACAAGGTGGTGTTATGTGTACAGCTGTCCTGCTTCCTTAAACCCCTAGGTACTGGGATGACAAGAAAACAGACAAAGCCATAGGAGCAGATCGAGTGGTGCATTTCAGCCCTGGGAAAGGAAGGCTGTCTGGGGGTTTAATGATTTCTGCCGGGCCTCTCAATTAGGGGACAGCTAAAGCCCAAGGCCTCTTCTAAGAGGGGTTAGAATTTCATCAGAAAGCAAGTCTGGTCACATGAGAATTTCTGGCACTGCGTGCATGGCAGGCTGGACACCAGCCTGCCGGAATTGAGCGAGTGGATCGCATTGGCTTCAGCAGAGGGGAAGAGTCCCAGACCGGCCTGGGCGAAGGAGCCGACTCACTCCCCGGGCTCGCTGTGGACAGGAGCAGCGCAGCCGCGGCAGGACAGGGCTCTGCCGTCCAACACCCCCTTATTTTTTACCTGATGAAGGCGCGGGGTTGCTGGGACTGAAGACTGGAAGATGCCTAAGGAATGCAGTGCTCTCCACGCCCTCTCCGCAGCCCTGTGCTGCTTCTATCACCGCAAGTCTTTCCTGGGAGTCAAGGTAGGTGTGGTCTGGAGAGTCAGCGCATCCGTGATTCTTTGGGGGCCGTGAGAGCATCAGTCCTCTAAAGGGCACTAGAGAAAGTTTACAGCTTGTTGGCTGTAAAAAGAGAGGTGTGTTCTTTGACTGGTGGGTCCTTGAGCCCCCTAGGCAGCAGAATCCAGGGACACAGAATGGGGTTTCTGGTGGGTTTGGGATGAAGCTCTGTTGGCCGGGACACTTTCAGTTTCCTTAAGCTGAAATTTCATACTAGAGTAGCTCAATATAACAGAGCTATTTTTCTTCTTCCTCGCTCTGTCTCTGTGTCTCTTCCAAGGTCTGTAATAAATGTGAGGCGACGGAGCCCCTTTCTCTGCTTAACCTGATGGTCCATTAGCCATAAATACTATGCCGAAACCACAAAATATCTCTTTTCAAATTGCAGAGAGCTTCCAAATCATTTCAGGGTTCAGAAATGTTCTTTTCTTAACCTTTGTTACAAGACACCAGTGCCAGTGGCTTTGCACAATATGTCAATACGCTATTTTGGTGAAAATATTCAGAGGACTTCATTTGACTAATTTAAGATAAGGCCTGCATTCTGTGTTGCCTGTGACGCACGGAAAATTAAGATTAGCCAGGGCCTTTTTGATCTTGGGGTTCTTGCCTCAAAAAAAATCCTGCCAGCCCATGTGATGGTGGACCTCATTTATTCCTGGGAAATTGGAGTCCAGAGGCTCTCAAGGAATTCTTCCCACCCTGGAGTGGAACTCCCTCTCCCAGAGGACTGAAAGGGTCATGATAGGGTTGTGATATTCTGCTTCTTTTTTCTCAGTAATGCTTTAAAATTTTTTTTTACCTGTTACGGGGAGATAGACCATGTTTGGAAAAACATATGCTGAATGAGAAGAGAGTATGTGTGTATGTGTGCCTTCTCTGATTTTGCTGCCTGATTGGAGAATTCAGAGTGGCTTTTCATTTAACAAAGTTCATTAGTGTATCTTATATTTTTGTCAAGAAACTTGGGAGCCGGGCATGGTGGCACCCACTTGTAATCCCAGCATTTGGGAGGCTGAGACTAGAGGATTGCAGTTTGTGACCAGCCTCAGCTATTTCGTGAGGCCCTCTGCAACTTAGTGAGACCCTGTTTCAAAATAAAGAATAAAAAAATAGAGCAGGAAATATAGCTCAGAGGTTGAATGCCCCTGGGTTCTATCCCCAGACCCGCAAAAAAGAAAGAAAAAGAAAGAAACAAACAAAAAAACTTGGGGAGGAGGAAGAGGGGGCTTAGTCATCACTTAAAACTGTTTCTCTCCTGACTTCAGAGCCCCTTTCTGATCCGAGAGCCTAGCAGGGTGATGTGAGGACCCTGTCGTTTTGGGGGCCTAAATATGGATTGTTCTAGCTTGGGGCAGGTGACGTCATGCCATTAATAGTATTATAGAGCTGTCAAAGATAGACTGGGAGGTCCCGCAGGACATCGTGCACTGCGGGAATTGGCAGTGGGTTCTTCCTTTAGTAGAAGGCTTCTGTAAGCCAACTTCTACTAATTCAGAAAAGGACAGCTCAGCCTCTGGTATGTGAAGAATCCGTCCATAAATATCTGGGTCTGCACAGTGAGATTCTGTTTGGACACCCCGGCTTGCCTGCTGGGTCGTCGTGTAAGGCCTGCGCAGTGTGGACTACGCTACATATGGGGTTAATCTGAACCTGTCACCCTTGGACTTTTTCTCACTCTGCACACTCTACTCCTCATTTGTTGAAGTCTTTATAACAGAGAGAGGCTCTGACCTGCTCACATACCAAAACTTGGGGTTTTCTGTCCCAACTCGGGGTTCCCCAATTGCGTCCTTCAGATGAGTTTCCCTGTTTTGTTTTGCTTAGATAGTTACCTGAAACGGAAATGGGCTTGTACCTAATCCTTCATCCTGCCAACATTGCCCAGTGATAACACCGAATCGTTTTATTGACTCCCACTTTAATTAGGGGTTTCAGGCTTTGCTGCTCATAATTAGTTTCCGTTGCAATTAGAGTTTCAAAATTAAATTGGGATTGATTGCCTGATAACAAAGTGAAAATAAAACTCCGATTCTTGACCATGTACGCTGCTTCCCTTGGCATGAATTTCTCATACCAAAAATAACACTGCAGTAGCCATGGTAACTTTCCATTTGGTCTAATCCATATCATCTCTGGAGAAAGTAGGATGTTATTAATAGTGTTTGTTGTATGGGAAGAAAACTAAAAATATCAAAGTTCCTTCGTTACATAGGAGACCAATCTCATGGGTGCTCTCAGGGAATAAGATCTTATTTGCAGAGATCTTGCAGAATTTAGAATGTACTTAAGAGCCTCATGTGGACTTACATACAGAGACCCTGGAAAGGGATTATTAAATGGAGGGCCAACAGATGGAGAGAGGGGTCAGGGATGTGTATACATTGCTGGTTCTTACAGAAACGGTGCCAAATATGAGATGTTCCGATGAGGTGTGATTCAGGGCTTACTGTCCTAGCAGGCTTCATGGTAGGCAGTTGTCGCATTAAAAAAATAAAGCAAGCAAGCAAACAAAAACAAACAAAACCCAGTGGATATTGTGTCTTAGTAGAAAAAGGAAAATATATTTTGCTCAAACCCAATGAGAAGGAGCCTGTACTGAACATATCTCAAATCCATAGTGTTGACAGAGCATATTCAAATTCAAAAGTCCCCAAATGTTAAATGTAGCCCCATCTAAGTGTAAACACCCCTAGGTGGGGTGGGCTTAGGGGTGGGAAGACTGTTATGTGACAGCCAAGACGTGGTTCCTGCCTTCAAAGGACTCAGAACAGGAACACTGGGCCATGGTATCATTTCCTAACTTTTGAAAAAGGCTTTCCAGTGTCTGAGTCTAAAAACAAGTTCTATGAGTCTAGTGGGGCAGAGGAGAAACTGAGACTCAGAGAAACGGCTGCCCAGAATCATTCCGTGGGGAACCAGGAATAGAAATCAAATTTTCTGTGCTTTAATCTGATATATTTCCTAGTGTATTAAAGACAACTGAGACGATACAAGATGCTTGGTTTTTAGGAGAACTTCAGGGAGAGTCTGTAACTGGTTTGTGTAGAACAGATAACCATCTAAAGAAGACTTTTTTTTCTCTCTCTCTTTATAGTAACCCAAGATTTGGGTGGACAAAATAGAGGATGGGACGGGAAGGCATTCCAGTCAGGGGGAAAAGCCAACCCAGGAGCTCAGAGGCGGACACACTGGTACCGGCAGAAGCCCTGTAAACCAGGGAGAGTCAGAGCAGAGTTTCCCAAGGAGGCTTAGTGGGTAACCTGGTCAGAAAATCAAAGGAGGTTAGAAATAATCTGCCCCCCTCGCCGTCTACGCCCACACCACCCTGAATGCGCCCCATCTCATCTATCTTGAAAGCTAAGCAGGGTGGGGCTTGGTTAGTACTTTTTTTTAATTTTTGTTTTTTGTTTTCTTGGCAGTACTAGGGGTGGAACCTAGGGACATTCTATCTCTGAGCTGCACCCCCAGTCCTACGTTTTAGTCTATATTTATCTATTTATTTATTTATTATTTTTGGTGGTACTGGGGATGGAACCCTTCTACCTCCGGGTTACACTCCCAGACCTATTTTTATATTTTTTATTTGGAAACAGGGTCTCTTAAGCCAGTGCAGCTGGCTTCGAACCTGCGCAATCCTCCTGTCTCCTCCTCCTAAGCGCGGGGATTACAAGCGTGCGCCACCACGCCCGGCATGATTAGTACTTAATGGGAGAAATAATCCCCCCTGCCAGGCCTCCCTTACCATCAGTTCTCAAGCATAGGAGGAAATTTCCATATGGCCTTTCATCCAGGTTACATCTTTTGTTCAGTTGAGCAACTGTTGCTAGTCTGCTTTTGCCAGGTGCTAGGGACCCAGTACTCAAAGCTGGGCGTGGTGGCCCACACTTGTAATCCCCACGCTTGGGAGGCTGAGACAGGAGGATCGCACAGGTTCAAAGCCAGCCTCAGCTACTTAGTGAGGCTCTCAGCAACTTAGTGAGACCCTGTTTCCAAGTAAAATATAAAATAGGTTTGGGAGTATAGCCCGGAAGTAGAAAGCCTCTGGGTTCCACTCCCAATACCACAAAAGGAGGAAGAGGAGGAGGAGGAGGAGGAAAAGAAGACCCAGTACCCATGCAGGAGAAGGTCCAGTTGGGAAGATCTGCTGCAAGGGCATTCTGCAGATATTTATTGATTGACTAAAAGCATTTATTAGTGATTTGGTGGCGGTGTCTTCAGAGAGTAGCATGGTTCCCTATAGGCACGTGCCTGGCATAGTCCAGGCTGAAGTGGGGAGGAGCAGGGAAGGCCTCCTGTGGGAGATGGAGTCTCTGCTACATCTGGAAGATTTAGCAGATGTTATCCAGAGAAGGAGAGGAAATGGCATTCTGGGTAGAGTGAGGAGCATCCATGAAGTTGCAGGCATGGGGCAGCCAGCGGTGGACAGGGACAAAAGGAACAGCTGGTGGCAGGACCATAGCAAGCTCAGAAGGAATTTGGTAAAAAGCACAACAGACCACACTGTCAGAGCTGGCAGCGAAACCCCATCTCCTGGCCCCTCCTGTCTCTGATTTTTGTGGGCCTAAGAAGAAGAAGCTGAGACTTTTCAGTGGCTAAAACTGAGGAAGGTCAGTGCAATTGTGTTTGTAGGACTAACAGCTGGGAAGGGTCTGGCAAGTGCAGAAATGCTGCCTTTCTGAAAGACCATGAAGAGAGAGGGGCTGGGATGTGGAGTCCATGGGTCAGTGCGTCAGTCAGCTCAGCATCAGGTCACAGGGTGAAGTGGCAGTGGTCTGGCCACAGCTGTGGCCCAGGGTAGTAACTGTGACATAGATTTGACCATCTTTGTAGCCAAAAGGTGCTGCTGTGTAGTGGGTAGATCTTAGATCTTCAATTTTTTCTTCTTCTTGCGGTACTGGGGATGGAACCCAGGGACATTCTACCTCCGAGCTACAACCCCAGCCTTATTTTGTATTCTTTATTTTGAAACAGGGTCTCACTAAGTTGCAAAGGGCCTCACTAAGTAGCTGAGGCTGGCCACAAACCTTCAATCTTCCTGTCTCAGCCTCCCAAGTACTGGGATTACAAGTGTGTGCCACTGTGCCCCGCTTCAATCATGTTTTTGGGTTTCATTTTGCTTTAAATCATTTTCCTGCTCCCCCTCCCCCTATAGTTGAAGCCCCTCTGACTCCACATTACAGCCTGAGGCGTCGTCGCATTGGCCCTCCCTAGAGCAGCAGGTCCCTGGTACATGGTTTCTTTTGGCAACACCTCTCTCTGATAGAGTGAGTGCTGGAGGGACGGTCCTTTGTCTTCCCCGTGGCTGATCCCAGCCTTCCGTGTGTTATTGTGGCAGCTGGGGTACAAGTGACACATCCTGGCATTGGCCTGGTTGCCTTTGTAATGGGGCAGACGCACCATCAGCACAAGCCGCGCAAGGTGGAAAACGCCGTGTGGGGAATGTCTTTCCAAGCGACTCAGCCCCTCCGCGTGGCAGCTGCTGGTTGCTCATTTATCCCTCTTAGCCCTCCAAGGGGAAAAAAAAAAAAAAAAAAAAAGGCCAGCACAGCTTTTTAAGAGTCTTACATGCATTCCACTGGCATCTGGGAGTGGCGGGGAATCTGGTTTCAGCATCAGAAGGACATGCCTGACGAAGGCTGTGTCCCAGGCCCCCTTCCCCGACAGACCCCAGAGCCTGGATCCTGGCCCAGGACTTGTTTTGTTTGGAGAGCCTCGAGTGGGAAGCAGAGGCGGGACTGGGACCCTGGGAAAATTCTGTGAGAGGCTTCAGCACCTCCTGGACCACAGAGATGGGCGGGCTGGTCCCTGGGAGGACGCTGGAGATTTGCAGGCCCAGGAGAGGCCAGCGGCGTGTGGAGCACCAGGCCCTGCTGCTGGGTTTAAAGATGCTAGCGAGGACAACTCAGGGCCTTTCAGCTGATGGGCATTTGGGGTTTCCTGCTGGGGGAGAACCTTGGTGGCATCTCTGTTTTCAAGTGGATTTCCAGTGCCTGTCACAGACCCAGGAGATGCTGGTGCAATCCAACTCTGGCCATGAGAATGTTGCAACGGATCTTTTTTTCAGCTTATAAAAAAAACTGTAATCAGTTTCCTAGTTTCTATGGGCTAGAATTCTCCCTGGTGTCTATTTTAGATACATGTATGCTTTTATAAAAAGAGGTGCAGCCGGGCGTGGTGGCACATACTTATAATCCCAGCATTCGGGAGGCTGAGACCAGAGGATCACGGTTCAAGGACAGCCTCAGGTACTTAGTGAGGCCCTTTGCAACTTAGTGAGACCCTGTTTCAAAATAAAGAATAAAGCCGGGCGTGGTGGCTCATGCTTGTAATCCCCGCGCTTGGGAGGCGGAGACAGGAGGATCGCGCAGGTTCAAAGCCAGCCATGCTGGCTTAAGAGACCCTGTTTCCAAATAAAAAGTATAAAATAGGTCTGGGAGTGTAGCCCGGAGGTAGAAGGGCTTTCAGGAACCCCAGTGCCACCAATAAATAAATGAAGGAAGGAAGGAAGGATGAATGAATGAATAAAAATTAGGGTGGGAGGGATAGCTCAGAAGTTGAATGCTCCTGGGTTCCATCCCCAGTACCTAAAAAAAAAAGGTGCAAAGACCCAGTGAGTTAGACTCCTGGCTTCTCAGTAAGAAGTAAGGAACCTCCATCAGATTCCTACTCAGGGGGCATCTGCATCCTCCCTTCTCCCCAGCATGTGGACGGAGGGTGACCAGTACAGGAAGAATAGAAGGGAAAACTCCTACCAGGAAGGAGCCCTCCGTGTCTGGCAGGGATGAATCCCTGCAGCCCTCTTAGAAGCCGGAGGATGCCTGGCTTACACTGAGATCCAGAGCGGCATTTCACCCAGCCCAGCCAGGGGCTGGTAGGAGGAGGTAGCATGTCAGAGCTGCAGATAGAAGAGCCGGCAAGAGAGAAAGCACATCTGCCTCGGGCAGAGCACGCAGGGCCTGTGTGCTGGGGAGCGGCGGGGCTTTTTCTCAGGCCTGTGAACAGCTGGGATGGGGAGTGGGGTGAGGGCTTGGGGTTGGTCTCTGTGCCAGGACAAGTGTCTCTCCTCATTCAGGCCTGTGTGCCCCCGCTGGGCACCTCGGCCTCTCATCAGTCCTGCTTTTCCGTTCTCAGCTCATTTCTATTTCTTTTTCTCTTTGCAAGCCTTTTCCTCTCTAATGCTCATAATAAGCTCTGTCTTTACTTCAGAGTGACAGTCCAGGCCATCCGGCCTCATCGTTTCCATCCCTGTCGCTGCTCCCGCCAGCAGCAGCTCTTTCTCCATCCTGCCCCACAGCCCTCGCTTCCCTGGTCTTTTCCGTCTTAAAAACTATTCTTATTTCCATGTCTTTCTTCCTGGCCTCTGTCTTCATTTACCCAAAAGGTGGCTGACAGTCTTAATTTCCTCACTCCCATTGGCCAATCAGTCCCTTTTCTCCATCCGTGCGCGCACGGCCAATGCCAGCGGGTGGCATCCGGGTCTGGTTTTATAGGAGCTCCCCACTGCACTTGGCATTGGTGACCATTTCTTCCTGGAACTCTGCTATCTCAAGCTCCGGGATGCTGCTCTCTGCTTGCCCTGCTGGGTCCCTCCTGGCCAGCCCTATACCATCTACTTGGGTTTCTGTTTCTAGTCTGCCTCTTAAAAGCCAGTATTCCCTGGCCTTCTTCATCATCTCTGAGTGGGAGTTGAGGCGGTACCTCAAGACACTGAGGATTCCCAAGCTGTGTCTCTAGTCAGCCTGTCTCCAAGGCATCTGGACCTCGAAACCTATGAGCAGCTCCGTGTAGATGCCCCACCAGCACCCCAGACTTCACATCTTCTTCTCTTTCGGTCATCATTGTGGGATACCCATGCCTCTTCTCCCTGTTCATTTTCCATTTTCTTAATCAGTTAGGAAATCTCCATGATGCAACCTCCTAAACACTGCTCTCACCTGTCCCTTCCTTTCCATCTCTACCACCACGTACTAATTCAGACCTCAGCATCTCTTCCTTGGAATCCTCAGCAGCTCCACAACCGACTGGTCATCTTCCTGGGTCTGCTATGAAGGCGTGCATTTTAGAGATGGAAGTGCACTGTGTTTGTAGGGCAGTGCATTCCCATATTGAGCCAGTCTGCTTGCTAGGAAATCCCGTCTGAGTAAAAAATCCCTGCACCTGTGGCATCTACCTTGTTCAGAAGTTAAATGACCGTAGTAGCCCCTCAGATACACATTTTCCCGTTTAGATTGTGAGCATGTCTATTTTGAGGTCAAATTAGCTGGTATAAATGGACATCTAGAAATAGGAGGAATTTGGGATTCGTTTCTCTAGGGAGTTGAACCAAAAATATTTGACCTGTTGTCTTGGGGCAGTAACAGCCCACTCTGTCAGACATTTCAGCAAAGTCCTCTTGTTCTCCAGGAGTCTTCTGTACAGGCTAAACATTTCAAGTCTTTTTGTACACTTTGGGAGATTTGGTTTCTAGTTTTGTTTTGGTTTGGTTTTGCTTTGTTTTGGTACTAGGGATTGAACCTAGAGGCATTCTACCTCCAAGCTACACCCCCCAGCCCAATTTTATTTCTTCATTTGGAAATAGGGTCTTAGGTTTCTGAGAGCCTCCCTACATTGCCAACGATAGCTTTGACCCTGTGATCTTCCTATCTCAGCCTCCCAAGTACTGGGATTATAAGTGTGTACCACCACACCCAGCATTGGTTTCTTGTTTTTTATTTTGTTTTGTTTTGTTTTGCGGTACTGGGGATGGAACCCAGGAGCATTCTACCTCCGAGTTATACTCCCAGCCCTATTTTTTATCCTTTATTTTGAAACGGGATCTCACTGAGTTGCAAAGGACCTCACTGAGTAGCTGAGGCCGTCCTCAAAAAGTGATCTTTCTGTCTCAGCCTCTCAAATGCTGGGATTATAAGGGTGCGCCACCACACCCGGCTCTGTTTCTAGTTTTTAATCAAACTCTAATTCCATAAGTCTGAGAAAACCATGAAAATGTAGGGTGTTGGCCATATTTTGTCTTGTAAAACATAAATATTCTTGTTAGCTAATGAGCTCCCAGGCACATTCTGAATTTATGTAGTGTCTTGTCCCTCTAAATCCAGCTCCTGGATTTCTGTTTCCTTCTATAACATCCAGTATAGTGTTTGTGTTTTTAAAAAGCTTATCAAATGCCGGGCGTGGTGGCGCACGCTTGTAATCCCAGCATTCGGGAGACTGAGACCGGAGAATCACGGTTTGCGGACAGCCTCAGCTACTTAGTGAGGCCCTTCGCAACTCAGTGAGACCCTGTTTCAAAATGAAAAATTGGCCGGGCGTGGTGGCGTAGGTTCGAAGCCAGCCGCGCTGGCGTAAGAGACCCTGTCTCAAAATTTTAAAATAGGTCTGGGAGTGTAGCCCGGAGGTAGAAGGGCTTCCAGGAACCCCAGTACCACCAAAAAAAAATAAATAAATAAATAAATAAATAATTGGGCAGGGGATGTATCTCGGAGGTCAAATGCCTCTCTCTGGGTTCCAGTCTCAGACCCGCAAAAAAAAAAAAAAAAAAGCTTATCAAACAAGCTGGGCATGGTGGGACACGCTTGTAATCCCAGCATTCTAGAGGCTGAGACCAGAGGATCATGATTCGAGGACAACCTCAGTTACTTAGCAAGGCTCATCGCAACTCAGATCCTGTTTCAAAATAAATAAGTAAAAAGACTGAAAGCTTATCAAACAAGATACATGGATGTTGAGTGGTTTGAACTCCTCTGGAGACATAGAAAGTGATCTCTGAGTTGCATATTGAAAGTGGTGGAGTTGGTATTTGGCCCAAGCCCATGTGGTGGTGAATCACTTAGTTTCACTGCAAGCCTACTATGTACTTAGCACTGATACAATGCACTTTGCCCTAGAGCAGAGTTCCAGGCCATCGTTAGTCATGGCCATCTTCTGGAGAGAGCAAATGTGAAGATCGTTTATTCCATACCCCACACTGGAAAATCAGTCTCTGGCTTTTGCTTTATGTGTTTGTCATATCTTGTTTTTGCTTCCAGTTACATTTCCCAGTGTCTTTCATTGATGATGCATTTTGTGGATTCAGTAATTATTCATTCAACATGAATTAAGAAAGGAAAGCATTTGAATTAAGTTGGTTTTGATTTCCTGACATTCTTATTAAAGGGCAAATAGAACTCCTATTTTGTTGAACTGCTATGTTCTACATCACTCATAAATTTAATTAAGATGTAGACACCTATAATCCCAGTACTTGAGAGGCTGAAGCAGGAAGATCACAGGTTCAAAGCCAGCCTTGGCAACTTAGTGAGACTCTGTTTCAAATTTAAAAGGTCTGAGGTTGAAGCTTGGAGGTAGAATGCCTCTGGATTCAATCCCCACCTCCATGCCCCACGAAGAGTTGAATGAACAAAGTTAAATTACCACAATTTCTGGCTGGGATCTCCTTGCATTCTGAACTCTGGCCAGCTGGTCTTCATGGCCCCTTACTAGGCTCTGCCATCTCCAGGGCAATGTCTGTTTTTCTTCCCTCTCTGTAGATGTTAACAAACTGCCGCTCTTGCTGAATGGAATTTCGCTGCTAGACTCAGTGATTAAAATTTCACTGGCATTGTTTCATTTAACTCATATGCTGACCCTGTGAGAGAGAAGTATTATTGAAAGTCATTCAAGGACATAGTTAGAGGAACCAAAGTGGTTTAGAGGGGGTTTTCCTTGGTCAGACTAGTACTTAGTTTTTATTTGAAGCCCATCATTTTCTCCCAATAAATGATTAACAGTCACCAAGTGACCTTCGGCCCTCATTTTAGATGTGGCACATGGGTTTCTCCCTGGGAGGAGAGAATGCAGGATGTCTCTTGGAAGTGATCTGGGTGTGTGCTGCTCTGCAGGCTGCTCAAGGAAGTCATTATTTAAATTTGATCTAGAAAAGGGGTGTGTGTGGGCGTCATCCCCGCGCTTGAGAGGCAGAGACAGGAGGATCCTGTTTCCAAGTAAAAATATAAAATAGGCCTGAGAGTGTAGCCCAGAGGTAGAAGGGTTTCTAGGAACCCCAGTACCACCAAAAAAAATAAAAAATACATAAATAAATTTGATCTAGAGAGAAGGTCCCCACTGGGGCTTCCGGTAGGGCAAGATGTTGACAAATGGCCTATTGGAAATCTTGGGGAGTTTCAGCATGTCTATTAACAGGGAAAGTGGGACCTCCCTGGAAACTGAGTTCTGAATGGCTCATGGGTAAATCATGCTTTTTCAAGAGAGTAAGAAACAGCTGAATGGTGGTGCACACCTGTAATACCAGCTATTTAGGAGGCTGCAACAGGAGGATCACAGGTTTGAGGCCGACCTCAGCAATTTAGCAAGGCCTTCCACAACTTAGTGAGACTCTGCTTCAAAATATTTTATTTATTATTTATTTTTTTATTTTTATTTTTGGTGGTACTGGGGATGGAACCCTTCTACCAGGCTACACTCCCAGACCTATTTTATGTTTTGTTTGGAAACAGGGTCTCTTAAGCCAGCGAGGCTGGCTTTGACCGATCCTCCTGTCTCCACCTCCCAAGCACGGGGATTACAAGCGTACGCCCGGCAAAACATTTTAAATAAAATAGAACTGAGGGTATATCTTGGAGGCAGAGTGCCTCTGGATACCAAGTCTAGTACCAAAGAAGAAGGAGAGGAAGAAAAAAGAAACATGTTGAGCACACCTTTTGGGGCCAAATCAGAGTGAAAAGAGAGCTTAAGAGTAGATAAATACAGTGAGAAAAATATCCAAGATGTGGAGGAAAGAAGCCATGTTTGTTGGTGTTTGGTGTGCTCTATTCTTTGAATCCTAGAACTCTCTGCCAAGTTTCTAGACTGAAATCAGTAGCCAGTGGTAAGGAATAACTTTCAGCCCCTTGGTATTTCATTTAAATAAAATTGGAAGCTGGGCATGGTGAGGCACACCTGTAATCCCAGTATTTGGGAGGCTGAGATAGGAGGATCACAGATTCCAGGCAAGCCTCGTTAACTTAGTAAGATTCTTAGCAACCTAGTGAGACCTTGTTTCAAAATAAGAAAAAAGGAGCTGAGCATGGTAGTGCACACTTGTAATTTCAGCACTTGGAAGCCTGAGACAGGAGGATCACACAGGTTCAAAGCCAGCCTCAGCTACTTAGTGAGGCTCTCAGCAACTTAGTGAGACCCTGTTTCCAAATAAAGTATAAAATAGGTCTGGGTGTATAGCCTGGAGGTAGAAAAGCCCCTGGGTTCCACTTCCAGTACCAAAAAAGGAAAAGAAAGAAAGAAAGAAAGAAAGAAAGAAAGAAAGAAAGAAAAGAAAGAAAAAGGGAGGGGCGGGATGTAGCTCAGAGGTGGAATGTACCTGGAATCCCCATTACCAATACGTACACATACATACATATCTTGAGTTCTAAAGGCAGTAGCTTCCTGATCCAGCAAGGTGAGAATGATGCATAGAAGAGACTTTGCCCAGAGACTGAGTGGGGCCATCAAAGGGAGCCATGGTTCCGATGAGAATGATTCTAATGTAATTAGTTTGGGTGCAGGATTAAGTTACTGCTACAGGGCGCTCTGCCTTAAAACTCCAATCCACACAAATTGCAATTCAATTAGCCTCTTTAGGCTCCACACATGGATAACAGAATTTTAATAGAAATTTCTCAGAACCTTGATAAGCAAGGAGTTCTGCAGATGTTCTCTTCATATTTCCTATTCATGGTTTCTGTGCCTCTTTTGATAAGAGCTTGATAAGGTTTGGTAATGAATAAAATGCAATGTCTCGGTTTGGGCTCTGGGGGTTTTGATGGTATTTTCCTGTCTGCGCTCAGGTCTGACGGCGCCGTGTTCATCATTCATCTGTGAAAAACACACACAGTAAGAAAATGAAGGAATCTTAATTTAACAGCAAATTGCAAATCAGTTATCAACCGCACTGGAGTAGGAATGTGGCCAGTAGTGTGATAAATTACACAGGTCTAATTATGAAATGGTAAAATGGTATCACGGGCCATTGCAGAGTCTTTGCTGAAGATGAGATTCTTTCTAGGATTTGGAACAGAAACATTATATCGTCAAGGTACTTAAGCATTAACATCAAATTAATGAAAGCATTTTGGAATACGAAAACATTTTGAGGTTTTATGAAATCTCTGCTACTGATCCCTTACTCAGAAGGGGCCAGAACGCTTTTGAACTAGGGCAAAATACAGAATTATGGGGAACCTCAGCAGTGCCCTAGTCAACTGATGTACTTTCTTTTCAAATGCCTTGTGAACTCAAAGAGGCTGTGACCATGGTCAGGCCTGGAGTCTTTTTACCACCACATCCCACCCGCAGATCTAACTGGGTAGGCAGAGGGCCCTGTGGGCATGCAGCAAGTCCTCAGGTTTAGTCAAACTCCCCATTTAAAACTGACCTACTGCCGGGCGTAATCCCCGCGCTTGGGAGGCGGAGACAGGAGGATTCCGCAGGTTAAGCCAGCTGTGCTGGCTTAAGAGACCCTGTTTCCAAATAAAAGAATATAAAATAGGTCTGGGAGTGTTGCCCTAAGGTAGAAGGACTTCCAGGAACCCCAGTACCACCAAAAAATAAAAATAATAAAAATAAGTCAGTGTAGCATCTCTCTTGTTTAAGGCTACTCGACATGCAGAGATGGTGGCCATTGACCAGGTCCTAGATGGGTGTCATCAAATTGGCCAGAGTCCTTCTGCAGTATTTGAACACACGGTGTTGTATGTCACAGTGGAGCCATGTATACCCTTCCTGAGGACAGAAAGTGACCAGCTCAGGCCCTCTCCTCTCCTCTCCTGTCCTGTCCGGTCCTACCCTCCTCCCCTCCCCTCCCCTCCCCTCCCCTCCCCTCCCCTCCCCTCCCCTCCCCTCCCCTCTCCTCTCCTCTCCTCTCCTCTCCTCTCCTCTCCTCTCCTCTCCTTTTACTCTTCCCCTCCCCTCTCCTCTCCTCTTTCCTCTTTCTTCTTCTTTCCTTTTTTTTTTTTTTTTAGTGCTGGGGTTTCAACTCAGGGCCTTTCTACACATTCTAGTCCCATGCTCTACCACTGAACTGTTCTCTGGGCCCTTTCTTTCTAATATATGAGAGCACAAACTTATGAAACATTGCAAAATGTATGTCTTGGGCAAAATAAAGATTTTTACTTAGTAAAAAAAATTTAAAAAATAATAAAATAAAATAAAACTGACCTACTAGCCAGGTGTGGTGGCACACGTTTGTAATCCCAGAATTTGGGAGGCTGAGACAGGAGGATCGCTGTTCTTGGCCAGCCTCAGCTACTTAGTGAAGCTCTTTGCAACTCAGTGAGACCTTGTTTCAAAATAAAGAATAAAAAAATAGGGCTGGGAGTATAGGTCAGAGGTAGAATGCCCCTGGGTTCCATCCCAAGTACCACAAAAAAAAAAAACACAAAAAACTGACCTACTGATTGTTTCTGCAGAACGCTGGGCAACAGTGAAACATGTGTGCGTCAGGAAGCTCCCTACAGGGTCTGATTTACTGAGCTTTAACGCGAGTATCTGAGTATCTGACTGAGCAGGCTCAGAGGCAAGGGGCCCATGGGTGCTCATTTGTCAAGAGCTCAGTGTATCACCAGGGAGGCAAAGAGGCCATGGGGACACTCAAAGGTATCTCCCTGCTACCCATGACTTGTACGAATTAGAATAAGGCGTCCTTTCTTTAAGACATTGATTGCCATCTGCCAGGCAACTGCTATAACCAACATACAGGTCTACTCTGGCTCTATGATGTGATGGTGTGGTGTCCTCGTCCTACACCATGGACCAGGCCACTCATGCCCACCAGGCTGGACCAGGAAGACACGCCCTGTCACCAGAGCTCCCTTTTGGCACTGGGTACCAAATAGAGAATGTAAAATTCAAATTTTAGCTGAACATGGTGGAGCACACTTGTAATCCCAGTACTTGGGAGGCTGAGACAGGAGGATCGTGGGTTCAAAGCCAGCTTCGGCTACTCAGTGAGGCCCTCTGCAACTTAGTGAGACCCTGTTTCCAAATAAAGAATAAAAAATTAGGGATAGGGGTGTAGGTCAGAGGTAGAATGCCCCTGGGTTCCATCCCAAGTTCTGCTAAAATAAAATAAAATTCAAATTTTAATTTTTTCCTCTTTGGACTTTTGCTTCTGATGTTAATTCTTAAGTTTTTTACTTTAATCACAGTCACCACATAAGAAACTATTTTTCTCTAGCCTCAAACTTCTCAGTAGGAAAGTAGGACTGGCGAATTCATACCTTTCTTCATTTATCTTAGGATTATAATAAAATATTTGTAGGTAAACCACAAAGCCAACTAGTATCCATAAAAGGTGAAACAGAACCAGTATATTGTTTTGTTATAAGGACTTAGGATTGCCACAAGTGCCATTCCTGTTCCTTCTGTTCTGCCTCATATTAAAACATCTGAGGGCTTCTGTTAAGTTTCTAGGCTTAAAACTTATAAAGAACTGGATTTTTATTTTTTGGATGTGTGCAGGCTTAAGAGTGGTGGAAGTAATTGGGATTTATTCATTCTTTGGGTTCATGATCGGTTTAGGCAGGTTTTCAACTGTAGAAACACCAACTGAGTCTTAAAAAGCCTTTTTTATATCCTTTGGAATTTGATTATAAACTTGGCCACTGCTTGAAACTCAACAAAAGGCAGGAACAGGAATGCAAAGGGACTGGGTTTCTGAAGCTGCCAAAGAACCTCATTTTTAGGTGGATTTTCTTCTGTGTATTGGTGTTGGTTGGTTGGTTGGTTGGTTGGTTGGTTGGTTGGTTGGTGGTACTGGGGTTCCTGGAAGCCCTTCTACCTCTGGGCTACACTCCCAGACCTATTATATACTTTTTTATTTAGAAACAGGGTCTCTTAAGCCAGCAAGGCTGGCTCTGAACCTGCGCGATCCTCCTGTCTCCGCCTCCCAAGCACGGGGAATACAAGCATGCGCCACCATGCCTGGCTTGTGTATTGTTTACTGAAAGTGCACTTTGGAGCTGGGCATGGTGATACACACCTGTAATCCCAGCACTTGGGAGGCTGAGACCAGAGGATCACAAGTTCAAGGCCAGCCCCAGCAAATTAGCAAGACCTTGTTTATTTTATTTTTATTTATTTATTTTTTGGTGGTACTGGGGTTCCTGGAAGCCCTTCTACCTCCGGGCTACATTCCCAGACCTATTTTTTTTACATTTTTATTTGGAAACAGGGTCTCCTAAGCCAGCGCGTGCGGCTGGCTTCGAACCTGCGCGATCCTCCTGTCTCTGCCTCCTAAGCGTGGGGATTACAAGCGTGTGCCACCACGCCTGGCTGCAAGACCCTGTTTAAAAAAAAAAAATAGCCAGGCGTGGTGGCTCATGCTTGTAATCCCTAAATTTGGGAGGTTGAGACAGGAGGATCATGGTTCTTGGACAGTTTCAGCTACTTCGTATGAGGCCCTTTGCAACTCAGTGAGACCCTGTTTCAAAAGAAAATAAAGAAAAATAGAGCTGGAGGTGTAACTTGGAGGTAGAATGCCCCTGAATTCCATCCTCAGTAAAATACACACGCACACGCACGCACACGAGCGCACACACAGTGTGCTTTGTGGGGAGGGTCAAGTTGCTATATTTGTTGTGGACAAGATGACCCAGCTGTGTACCTCCTGAGGTCTTTCCAGAGTTCAGTGGAATCGACATGAGGGTTGGGGCTCCTGCATTGCCACAGGTTGGGCCACCCGGTACTGTTCCCCTCACGACCCTGTGGGATTTCCCACCCTGAGCTCCTCAGAAGCCACAGGCTTCACTTACAAATTAGACCAGTTTCCTGTGATGACCTAGAACTCTAGTTAGACATATAAGCTTGTTTGTGATCATAATTTCTAAATGAGATTTCTTTAAAAAAAAAAAATGACCTAGCCGGGCATGGTTGCGCACGCTTGTACTCCCCGCGCTTGGGAGGCTGAGACAGGAGGATCAAAGCCAGCCTCAGCTACTTAGTGAGGCTCTCAGCAACGTAGTGAGACCCTGTCTCCAAATAAAATATAAAATAGGTCTGGGAGTATAGCCCGGAGGTAGAAAGCCTCTGGGTTCCACCCCCAGTACCACCAAAAAAAAAAAAAAAAAAAAATGACCTATAAAATTGTTTGGTACAACTTGATAAGGGGCCTGGACTGTTGACATCTCCCTTAATCTAATAAACTGTTCCAAGGCTGAAGAAAGGAGGCTTTTGTTGGAGTGCCGTCGGCATTCTGAGCGTTGTGGCCACACGCTCCAGCTAGAACAGGGCAGCCCAGATGTTTTCAAGCCTGTGCAGTTCTCCAGTCTTTCTTCCTCTGCCCACCCTCCTCCTCCCCTTTCTTTTATGCACATACACATTCCCTTCTTTTTTTTTTCCTTCCTTCTTTATTTCTTCTTTTTCTCTGTGTGTGGTACTGGGGACTGAACCCAGGGGCATTATACCTCCGAGCTACACCCCCAGCCCAATTTTTTATTATTCTTTATTTTGAAACAGGGTCTCACTAGGTTACCTACCGAGGGCCTCACTAAGTAGCTGAGACTGGTAGCGAACCCGGATCCTCCGGTCTCAGCCTCCCATGTACTGCAATTACAAGTGTGTGCCACCACGCCCGACTCTTTTTTCTTTATTTCAAATAAATTAATCTCCAGCCTTAATCATGAAGTAATGAGTGGACTAGAAAACCATCTCCATTTTTAAAAGTTCAATACAAAAAATATGAACAACTAAGTGTCCAAGACCCTGAAGGAGAGATAATCTGAGTACCAGTGCCTCAGCTTGCTGCACACCTCACAGCCTTCTTTCTGGGGCTGGGCTGTCACCTGTGTGGGTGTGGGAGTCACATGGAATTCGCTGCAGGTACTTGCTATTACTGAGATGCGTGAGGGTGTGTGAAATGTTTGCCACAAATGCGAATCTGCCTTCTTATAAACAGTCAGCTTCATCTACACATACAGAGGACCAGGACTGTTGTCTTTGAACTGAGGTGAACAGAATAAACAAAGGCATGCCTAAGTAGAGATTGACTCTTCCAACTGCTGTTTTTTTGGTTTATTTTTTGTTTTGTTTTTGGTGGCTCTAGAGACTGAATTCAGGGGTGTTCTACCTCTAAGACACACCCAGCCCTTTTCGTTTTTATTCTGAAACAGGGTCTTGCTAAGTTAGTGTGTACTGACCTCAAGCCTGGGATCCTCCTGTCTCCACTTCCCAAATGCTGGGATTACAAGTGTGTGTTGCTGCCGGGCGTGGTGGCGCACGCTTGTAATCCCCGCGCTTGGGAGGCTGAGACAGGAGGATCGCACAGGTTCAAAGCCAGCCTCAGCTACTTAGGAGGCTCTCAGCAACTTAGTGAGACCCTGTTTCCAAATAAAATAGAAAATTGGTCTGGGAGTATAGCCCGAAGGTAGAAAGCCTCTGGGTTCCATCTCCAGTACCACCAAAAAAACAAAAACAAGTGTGTGTTGCTGCACCCAGCCCAACTGTTATCCTTTTCGTATTCCACTAGAACTAATTTCTCAAAGGACAGATATATCTAAATCTTCCTGATGGACTTTATGCATCTTTTAAGAAAATTCTTTGGTAAAAAGTAACTTTCCATATTTGGTATCATACCTGAGTCATCTTTGAAAGACTGTTCAAATCCCACATTGTTTCAAGCAAGCATCCAGGTGTGGCATAGTCCTGGGAGGTAGACTTATTACCCCCGGGTACATACAGAAATAAGCTCAGAGAAGTCTAGAAATGTGCCCAAGGTCACTTGTTCTTGACCAGCCTCCAGGCTCTCCTTTCCTCTGTGCCTGGTGATGAGGAAAGCTGCCAGACGGAAGACGATCAAATGGTTCCAGCCGTCATTGTTTACTGAGCACATGCTGGGTGCTAGGCACCAGGCTACTCTCTGGGCACCAAATGCAAATAGGCATGGCCCCTGCGCTAGCGCTCATTCTCTGGACACCCCTCTATGCCGCCGCTTATGGTTCCTTATTGGAGTCCCCACCCCTCTAGTTGGAATCCAGCTCCATAAGCTTGATTTCCAAGGCCCCCACAAGCCTTGCCCAGCTCCCCTCTCATGCTCCCCAGTCCCCAAGCTGGGTTGCAGTCAGTCAGCACACCTACAGATGTGCCGCTCTGGCTCCTGGACCATACCACAGAGGCATAGAGAAAGGATGCCAGGGACAGGGCGCCTTGGAAGGTCCCTGTGATGGGGCCCTGGAGCGGAACACAAGACCAAGTCAGCTTGAGGCCAGGTGGAGAAGGACATTGCCTGTCTCGTGGAGAAGGTTTGGGGTTTTATCTGTAGGTGACTGTGAGCCCTTGGGAATATAACCAATAATTCCCCCAGGCCTCTATAGCATGTAGACCCAAATGAGCTCCTGAAACTTTGATGCCCAAAATTTGCAGGCTCATGGGCCCCACCCTGTGGCCCTTGTCCATCCCCCATCATTCAGGCTCTGTCCAGTTATCCTGGGCCCACAGCGATGCTGCATGTTGGTGTCCGCAGCCCTCTCGTGAGGGCTCTCATGTGGGTGCAGACTCAGTGCACAGCAAGGGCCAGGGCTGCGAAGAAGGTCTGAGAGGTCAGGGCAGGATGGGTATCTGTGCCTTCTGTCCCCATGGACTAGGCCTGGAAGGTGAAGTCTATACATTAGAAGCCCATCAATTTGTGTGTGGGAAGGGGGCTGCTGGAAGAGATTCCTGGGGCATGCCTTGACTAAGTCTCTGAGCCTAAAGGTGGTATTCTAAGTGTGTATTGTAGGAGGTACTCTATAGGACTGAAGACAGAAGGTAGGTCATTATGGGGCTGCTGCAGAAGTTTCAGAATAGTAATAGAATCAGTAGTAGTGGCGCACGCTTGTAATCCCCGTGCTTGGGAGGCGGAGACAGGAGGATCGCGCAGGTTCGAAGCCAGCTGTTCTGGCTTAGGAGACCCTGTTTCCAAATAAAAATATAAAAAGTAGGTCTGGGAGTGTAGCCCGGAAGTATAAGTGTTTCCAGGAACCCCAGTACCACAAAAAAAAAAAAAAAAAGAATCAGTGGGGAATAGAATGGGGGTGGTAGAGCCAGGCATGGTGGTGCACACCTACAATCCTAGTGCTTGGGAGGCTGAGGCAAGAGAATTGCAGATTCAAGACCGACTCATGGTAACTTAGTGAGACCTTGTTTTAAAGTATATAAAACAGGGCTGAGGTGTAGCTCAGAGGTAGAACACCTCTGGGTTCAATCTCCAGTACCGCAAAAGAAGAGTGATGGTAGGAGTTAGAATCAGGAATGTCGTTTTGGGGTTTTGTTTTGTTGTTGTGGTGGTGGTTTTTCTATTTGTTCGGTTTTGTTTTTTGCAGTTCTGGGATTTGATGCTCTTCCACTGAATTACATTTACATCATCGGTCCTTTTTTTTTGGGGGGGGGCGGGTACTGGGGACTGAACTCAGGGGCACTGTACCTCTGAGCTACATGCCCAGCCCGATTTTATTCTTTGATTGTGAAACAAGGTCTCACTAAGTTGCGGAGGGCCTCACTAAGTTGCCGAGGCTGGCCACAAACCTACGATCCTCCTGTCTCAGCCTCCCAACAATTGGGATTACAAGCATGTGCCACCATGCCCGACTTCTTCAGTCCTTTTTATTTTAAGACTGACTCACTAAATTGTCCAGTCTGGCCTCAAACTTGAGACCCTCCTGCCTCAGCCTTCCAAGTGGCTGGGATTATAGATACACACCAACAAGCCTGGCTTAGAATCAGGAATTTCTTCACAGAAAACAATTCTGAGAGTCTAGCTTAGATAATAAGGGCAGAGGAGGTGGCAGGGCCAGACAAGGGGAAGAAGAGCAAGCTTTGCAGAGGGGCCCAGATCGCTTTTATCCACACTGACCTCTGGGTTCTGGAATGAACTCTGGGAAATATCCCTGCCGGGCCCCAACCCTAAGGGCTCCGGATAGAGATTAGAGCATCGCCAGCACATTTCAAATGACTGCGCCTGCCCGGCCCCACCCAGGCACTCTCTTCACTGCAGCCAGTTCGATCTCTCGAAGGCAGCCTTGTGTACCTGTGGCTGCTTGGGCAGAGATCTTCAATGCCTCACATTGTCTGGAAAGCGAAGACCTGAGCGTCAGCCCCGCTGTCAGACCCTGCTCATCTGGACCCTGCCTTCCTGGATCAGGACTGCTGTGGTCGCGGGTGACAGAGCCCGGTCACTGGCTGAGGTCACAGGGGAGTTCATGGCTGGCTGCTGGGGATGCACACAGCACCGTGGTACTGTCCAGCTCTCGCTCCTCTCCTCTGTGTGGCAGAACAGTGATCCCATCAGTGGGGACTGGAATGGGGAGGTAGGAGGTAGAATCAGAACTAAAACTGCCTGCCTGCCTACCACTGAGCTACATCCTCAGCCCTTTTTTCAGACAGAGTCTTGCTAAATTGTCCAGGGTGGCCTCAAACTTTCGATCCTCCTCCTTCGGCCTCCTGTAGCCAGGATTACAGGCTTAGGGCACCACGCTGGCTAGCCTGCTTCTTTGTGTATAATCTTCCCAGGACACTGCACCCTTCTTGAGGGCAGGCCTTCTTTTCCTGCCAGCAGCCCAGTGCCTGGTAAACTGCTGGGCCACCATGAGAGTTATGACCCCTACCCCAGTCTCTCCTTTTCCACCATCAGTTTGTGGTGGTGGAGGGGAGCAGAGACAAGAGTCTGCACAATTTAAAATCCTGCAGAGCCGGGCGTGATGGCACGTGCTTGTAATCCTAGTACTTGGGAGGCTGAGACAGGAGGATTGCACTACTTAGTGAGGCTCTCAGCAACTTAGTGAGAACC
The DNA here is from genome assembly GCF_963383645.1 of Muscardinus avellanarius. Classification (NCBI taxonomy): domain Eukaryota; kingdom Metazoa; phylum Chordata; class Mammalia; order Rodentia; family Gliridae; genus Muscardinus; species Muscardinus avellanarius. The sequence goes on along the minus strand of NC_137788.1, from coordinate 83,298,833 downwards.
TGTTTCCAAAACAAAATATAAAATAGGTCTGGGAATATAATAGGCCCCTGGGTTCCATTCCCAGTACCACACACACACACACACACACACACACACACACACACACACACACAAAAAAAAAAAAATCCTTCAGGAACTGGAAAGTGTTTTAACAGACAAAGATAGAATAAAACAAATATTAATTATAATGCAGACACCATCTTCTTCCAGTTCTTCTTCTACATGCAGATGAGCGTCCATGGCCTCCCCGAGGGCTCTGACAGATGCCCACACCCCCCTCATCAACCGGCTCAGAAGCAGATCTCCCTCATGCCCAGGCCCATTGTTGTGCCTGATTTGAAATGCAGGCTGGAGGCGCACACAGGAGAGCCTGTGCTCTCCCCCTCCCAGGCCGGAACAGCTTTCTCTTCCTTGGAGAGCTGTGGAAACGTGGGTTTCCGAGTTAATCAAGTTTCCCAGCATGTCAGTGGAGCTGGCTCTGCGCCCCCAGAATGTGTTTTCCAACGGTCTCTTGGGCTATAGCTGTTGCAGCCCGTCAAGGCCAGACTTGCCGGGCTGCAGAGATGCTCTTTCCAGATTCAGAGTGACACTCGTGGTTTACAGAGCCGGCCCCAGCAAGTCAGTGCTGATCCTGACCATGGAACTGGACCAGGGGTGTCATGGCAGGCAGCCGCTTCGGAGGGCTGAAGCAGCCTGGGGCAGGCAGCTGCCAGGCACCCAGACAAGTGCCAGACTGCTTTCCCTAGTTGCCTCCCTCCCAGTCCCCTCTTCTCTGAGCCTCCTCCATCAGATCTTAGATGTAAAGTCTGCCCCCCCCCCAAATACTGGGTATTGAGCCCAGGGCTTCAAGGCACGCTATGCAAATGCTCTGATGCTGAACTACAACCCAGGGCTCTTTATTTATTTTATTTCTGTGGTGCTGGGGATGTAACCCAGGGGCATTCTACTTCTGAGCTATACCCCCAGCCCTAATTTTTATTCTTTTTTTTTTTTAAACAGGGTCTCAGTAAGTGGCAGAGGGCCTCACTAAGTGGTTGAGGCTGGCCACGAACCTGAGATCCTCCTGTCTCAGCCTCCCAAGTTCTAAGATGACATATGTGCCACCACACCCGGCTAAGGCTGTTTATTTTATAGAACCAGATTAGTAGCATCTTGATTTATCTTTTTTGTTGTTGTTTTGGTACTAGGGACTAAACTCAAGCATTCTACCTCTGAGTTAGACTCCCAGCCATTTCATTTTTTTTATTTTTGAAACAGGGTCTCCCTAAATTGCCGAGGATCTTGCTAAGTTGCTGAAGCTAGTCTAATCCGCCTGTCCAGCCTCCCAAGTACCGGGATTGCAGGTGTGTGCCACTGTGCCTAGCTCTGATACGTCTCTTAATGACAGTTAACATTATTGCAGACTATCCACCAGGGCACATGCTATAGCTTTACAGATATCTACCCATTTAATCCTTATCAACATCACATGACATCCAGTTAGCCCCATTTTGCAGATAGGGAGCCTGAAGCTCTACAAGAGAGCTAATATCACTCCCAAAGCCACACAACTGTTTAGTGGCATGGAGGCCTGTACATTGAGGGAGCTAGCTGGTCCAGGTCTTAAACACAGTGCTGTAACATCTGACACAAGGCTATTAAAATGTTGGAAAGAGCCAGGCGTGGTGGCACACACTTTAATCCCCGTTCTTGGGAGGCGGAGACAGGAGGATCGCGCAGGTTCAAAACCAGCCGCGCTGGCTTAAGAGACCCTGTTTCCAAATAAAAAATATAAAATAGGTCTGGGAGTGTAGCCCGGAGGTAGAAGGGTTCCATCCCTAGTACAAACAACAACAACAACAACAACAACAACAAAAATGTTGGAAAGAGAAAGATGTAGCTAGACTCAGATTTCTATGAAAAGCATCAGTTATAGTAATTGATAGATTTTCTAACCTTCAGTTTGGTTGGATGACCTCATGCATCCCTACATCAGCTTATCTCCCTCTCATCAGCCCCCGATGCTAATTACCAGGACAAAGTTTTTGGATTTAGAAGTAGAATCGTGCAGGTGGGTGACCCAGCCCAAGATATACTGTCTCTGTGAGGTTCTTGGCACCTCTTGGTGGGTCAAATTCAGGCAAGCACTAGGGTAGAATATGTGGGTCCTGCCTTCATCTTTGCCTCACGGTGGTCATGGGTGGATATGGTCTCTGGAACGAAGCTCAAGACCTGTGGACAGAGTGTTCTGGATCCGAAGCTGAGCCCACAGCCGCCACATAGGGTGGAGCTTGGGCAGGCGGAAGCCCACCCCGGCCTCTCCCCCTCCTCCTCTGGCCACCATATCTTTCCCCTGCAGGTAAGAATGTGGAAAAACAAGGAATCAGATTTGCCTTCTAGGAGTGAGGCTCAAATTTAGAAGGCACAGGAGAGTTTGAGCTAGGAAGAAAAAGTCCTATTACTATAATGCAGTCGTTATTAACATTTATAGCCTTTGCATGAGAGGTTGGCCATTCGTGAGTTTTCTTGCTGTCTCTTCCTCCTTGGCAGTTGAGGAGTATCCAGTGCAAAGGACCTGTGAGCGCCGCTTTCGTGTTCAGTTGACCATGCAAAGCCAGGCATGATAGCGCACGCCTGTAATCCCAATAGAAGCTGAGATAGGAGGATCGCAGGTTCACTGTCAGCTTCAACTATACAGTGAGGCCCTCCGCAACTTAGTGAGACCCTGTTTCAGAATATAAATTAAGCTGAGTGTGGTGGCGCATGCTTGTAATCCCCACAGTTGGGAGGCTGAGACAGGAGGATCACACAGGTTCGAAGCCAGCCTCAGCTACTGAGTGAGGCTCTCAGCAACTTAGTGAGACCCTGTTTCCAAATAAAGTATAAAATAGGTCTGGGAGTATAGCCCATAGGTAGAAAAGCTCCTGGGTTCCACTTCCAGTACCACCAAATAAATAAATAAATAAATAAATAAAAATTAAATAGGGCTGGTGATGTAGCTACGAAGCAGAATGACTCTGGGTTCAATCCCTAGTAACACACACACACACATACACCACCACCACCACCAACAACAACAACCCTTGGACCAGTGCTGACAGATGGACTGAGAATAGACTTGGGTCCAGACAGTGTCTGAGACACATCGAGTTCAGAAGACCTCTGCTGAAACAGATGTGACGGGGTGGAACATTCACACTAGGACAAAAGGCTCTGGAACCCGGGACGGAGTTGAGTGATCTACTTGTGTCCTGTTTATTTTCCCAAGATGGAGGGCCGTTGAGATGCTGACTCCTCTCGTGCTCAATTCTGTGCCGAGCAAATAATAGCAATGCTTGTGAATATTATGTGAGTAATACTTGTCTCTTCTACCCCTCCCTCAGAGATGTAGTCCAAGGACGGGCAGGAGGACTCTGCGGGCCTTAGAGAATCAATAGGGATGCAGATCAATGAGAGGCCGCGCCCTGCAGCGGAGCCTGTGCTCGGCCACGTTCCCTTAAGTTGCTGAGATTTGCTTTGTTGCCAAAACCTATAAAACTAGCCTAGGTCATGACTGAAATGGTTGTATTTCAGGGAAAAATTTAGACTCCTCCCACATGGCAGCAGTGCAGGGAAGGGCACAGGGTCATCAGGGGTTCGCGTGTTTGGGGGAAACCAACAGAGTTCTGCCAAGTGTCACAGGTGCGTGCGACCTAGCCCAGGAAGCAGGGATCTCGTTTCTGGCTCTCAACGAGCGCAAAGTCAATTCCAAGGCTCTCAAAGTATAAATAGATAACCTTTTGCCAAAATATCTTATATGCTCACCCCTCACCAACCCTGGAGGCGTATCAAGAGTACTTATGTCTAGGGGCACAGTCATAGCTGGCAAGATCACAAAATACAGGCAGGCAGTTGAGAAAAATAATAAAAGTTGCATTCATATATAAATAAAATGGTAAGTGAAAGTTCTAGAAGGTTCTAGAAGGCAGCCACCCCCCACAAATTACTGTTGGGGAATCCTCTGGTGACCCTAGCAGTCCTTCCTGGGTTGTTTGGAAGATACTGCCAAGGCCCAGGCTCAGCGCGCCTGTTCCGCGTAATGGATTAGAACCAACCCTCAGTGGCCTGAAATGAAAAGCCCTTTGTAGTCCTTTGCTTGCTCCAGACTAACCTTCCTTAAATCCCTTCTCTCCCTTCTCTTCCTCTCCTTCCATTGTAAAACATAAGGCTCGGCAATTGTGCAACCGGCTGCCTAACCTTTTGAAAATTATGCAAGTGCTTAGGGGCATGTGTCTGGTCTTCCATCCCAAACTATCTGGGAGGGAAAAATTTCAGTAATCTCCCTTTCCCCTCCTCCCGAGGTACTTCCTGCACTACCTTACAACACAGTCTCTCTAGAGTCTGTGGGGTGGGAGCAATAATTGTGGAATTTCCTCTAAGGAGCCAGAACAGAAATAACATGCGAGCTCCCTGATTTTATATTTTCTGTAACAAGTGTTAAGCATATCACCTCAAAGCCTGGGGTGAAAGATTGTTGCATAAAATGCTTTAAAAACACACACACACAAACCTCACAGTTATAACATGCAAAGAAAAGGGCAGGGGAGGGGAGGGTGGTCTGGATGTGGGGGGATCCAGGAGGAAGAGGGAGCAAAGATGAATAGGAGAATCGCTTTTTTAATGGGAAAAATAAAAATTCAGGGGAGGATTATGCAGGATCTGTAGGCTTTGAGATTGCTACATTTTCATCTGGCAAACATAGAATCGGGTATTGCACAAAGGACTCAAGCAAGGCCTAGAAACTGACAGGGCAGCTAAAGGGGGCTCTGCGCAGACTTAGTACAGCCACCTAGACAGGAACATAGGCTTCATGAGGTCAGTCACCGTAGACCAGGTAGACCAGGGCTGGGGTGTGACCCACGGTCACCAGGGACCCAGCCTCTCTATCAACATTGCTAGACTGTGGCTTCCTCTTCATGGTGCAGGGTGATACCCTGGCTCCAGCCATCACATCTTACCCCAGAAGTCACACCAGCTCTGTGGTTTACCCTTCCTTGGCTAGACCTTGGTCATGTGGCTACATCTTCCTATAAAAGACAGAGACTGAGCCGAGCATGGTGGCACACGCTTATAATCCCAGTACTTGGGAGGCTGACAGGAAGATCTCAGGTTTGTGGCCAGCCCAGCAACTTAGGCCCTGAAGTAGTGGGTATAGTTCAGAGGTAGAATGCTCCTGAGTTCAGTCCTCAGTGAGACAGACAGAGACAGAGAGGAGAGGAGAGGAGAGGAGAGGGAGAGAGAGAGAGAGAGAAGAGAAGGGAGAGGGAGGAAGAAGAAAAGAGAGGGAGGGAGAGAAAGAAAGAGGAGAGAGAGAGAGAGATCATCTTTTAGTTGAATGTCAGCCAACATGCCCAGCTAAACCATGGCTTCAGATCATTTGCATGAAAGGACAGCCCTATAACTGAGAAAGGTAATAGACGTTCCTTTGTTCACAGTTAAATACTGAGTACCTGGTATGTTCAGGCTCTGCATGAGGGTCATGGGGAAGAGGTAGATGGGTTTATAGTCTCGAGAAAGCCTAGCAGGAGGCAAGACAGACAATAAATGACAGTTGATTGACAAGCCCTGTTCTGTGCTCAAGTCTTCAGATGTAGATGTTGCCGTGCATACTTAATGACGGGAGCAGGCAGTGTCAAGCGTCGCTGTGAGAAGCCCGCAGGCATCATGGACCATGAGCCTGGCATCTCTTTAATACAAAATCTTCCACTGCCCTTCCTGAGAGGAGGGGAGGAGGGAGGGCTGAAGTGACACTTGGTGGCCAGGGCTCAAGAAAGGCCCTGGGTGGTTCTCACCAGTGCCCTTCAGGGGCCATAGGCACAGAAAAGCTATTGTTTTCTTGGTGGAGAAGGATTGGGGCTAGCACTCCTGACACCACGGCTTCTGAACATCCCTCAAACTGTCGAAGACCGAGGACCCTTTTTTTTTCAGTCTCTATTTCAGGCCTGTCATAAAAATTAAATGACATATTAAAAAAAAGTAAGTAGTAGCTGGGCCAGACGTGGTGGGGCACGCTTGTAATCCCAGTGCTTGGGAGGCTGAGACAGGAGGATCGCGCGGGTTCGAAGCCAGCCTCAGTTACTTAGTGAGGCTCTCAGCAACTTGGTGAGACCCTGTTTCCAAATAAAATATAAAATAGGTCTGGGAGTATATCCCGGAGGTAAAAAGCCTCTGGGTTCCACCCCCAATACCACCAAAAAATAAATAAATAAATAAATAAATAATTAGGTAACCGGGCGTGGTGGCACATGGTTGTAATCCCAGCATTTGGGAGGCTGAGACAGGAGGATCGTGGTTTGCAGACAGCCTCAGCTACTTAGTGAGGCCCTGTGCAACTCAATGAGACCCTATTTCAGAATGAAGAATAAAATATAGGGCTGGGCTTGTCGCTCGGAGGTAGAATGCCCCTGGGTTCCATCCTCAGTAGTACAAAAAAAAAAAAGTCATACATAATATGCACTCAGACTTCTGTTAAATTCAAAGACATAAAATTGCTCTGTGCAAGTACTCTAAAAATTTGAAGAACTCACTCAATTGCCTGCAGCAAAGCATTTAAAGCTTCCATTGCCAGGTCCCAAGGACTTGACTTCTGCCTTTCTGTCCCAGAGGCCCAGGGTCAGAGGCCAGATGGGAGCTGACGTCCTTCTGAGCTCCAGGTTAGGACAATTCTGAAGGAGGAGGCAGCTCCCCCGGGAAGCCAGCAGCCTGTGTCTCTCTGTCCTCTTGCCTCTTTTTCCGGCCCCACCTACCTAGCTCACTGTTGCTTGAATAGATTCCCCTACCAAAGTCCCCATGTCCTGGTTGAAAGTAAAAAAAAAAAAAAAATTGTGGTACTGGGGATTGAACCCAGGGGCACTCTTTCCTGAGCTATACCTTCTACCCTTTTACATTTTATCTTGAGATGTCTCACTAAATTGCCGAGGCTGGCCTCGAACCTGCCATCCTTCTGCCTCAGTCTCCCAAGCTCTGGGATTTTAGGCAGGCGCTACCACCCACAGCTCAGGTGAAAATGTCCTTACATGCTTGGCATAGCAGCTAGAGAATTACAGCCCCAGCTAACTGCAGTCATCACGAGGCTCCCCTGACTGGGCACAGCGCTGGGCACACACACACTCGTCTGCTTTGCACAGCAGAGGAGCAGCCAGGCGGGTGGCGGTCTCCAGCTGGGCTGGCGCGGGCAGGGAGGGTGACTGTGGACTCTGCGTTGCAGTTCTCCAAGGAGAGGCACAGCATGGACCAGACCCCTGAGAGGCTGAAGAAGGAGCTGGAGGAGGAGCTGCTGCTGAGCAGTGAGGACCTGCGCAGCCATGCCTGGTACCACGGCCGCATCCCCCGACAGGTACCTGCTCCTGTACCCAGGTGACGCCAACTCGATGGCCCTGTGGGCTCCCTCTCTCAGGGCACATGGGAGCGAGCTCCAGTTCAGCCAAAGGCCAATACTATCAAGTGGTTTCTTAGCCTGCTTCTAAGAGACCTCGGGAAACTCAAAGGTCAGGAACCCAAAGCACATTTCCACATGCCAGTGAGTGGAGACAGGAAGAGCCAGTATCCAGCAGGCAGCAGGCTGCAGCCTGAGGGTCAGTAACCTGGAGAAGTATGCAGTCACAGGGCTGAGGGTCAGATAACTGAGCTCCTGGCCAGCCGCCACAGCCTCCTACCATTCCCAGCCTGCCTCCTTTAAGGTAGCAGCTTGCCTTTAGGGCACAGGGCAGGCGGCGCAGATGGCAGGTTGCCTCTGCTGGAGAGGGGCAGCGGTGTTCACCTCTTCTCTCTTCCCCCCTGCCCCCACCCCGTGACCCAGAGATGGTAAAAAAGGACTATACCAGTGACCACAGACGCATCGCTAGAAAATGCTTTGTGTGATTATCATTTGGGGGATCGCCGTAATGTTTTGACTTCATACTCTAAAAATTGAAAAATAAATTAAGCCTGCAAGATTGAAGTGTTGAATTCCTCTTGGGTTTTTATTGTAAACCTGTTCTGGCCAATTACTAACCAAGGACAACAACATGCCAGGAAATGGGCAGAGGAGGACCATCATATTGTAAATTTATTTTTTTTTAGTGTAGCAGATTTCTCAGGTTTAAAAATGATTGTAGAAGACATAGATAACCAAAAGAAGAAAATTAAAACTCTCATCCACCATTGTCTTTTGAAGAGAACCGGCACGAGCATGTTGGTATATATCCCCCTTAGACCTCCTCAGTCAAGTAGGGGATGTACTACACGTGCTGTTTGTAGCCCACTTTCTTCACTTAATGACATGTCCTGGGAATTCTTGCCTGCTATGAAATACTCTTGTGGACCAGCCTGCGTCACATATATGTCCATTGTACGCACACATCACAATTTATTGGGCACTTGGGGTGTTCCTAGTGCTCTGACCAACATCCTTTAAGAAAACTACTATATTCATACCTATAATTATTTCCACAGGCTCAATTCCAAGACATGGAATTTCTGTGAAAAAAATATTTTTAAGGCAAAGATGCAATTTTAAGGTAACCATGGTAGCATACTATTTTAAGCTAACAGAAGTATACCATAGATTGAACGCTGAGATATTCCCAAAAAATCATCAAAGTTTATTAAACTGAAGACTGACACCACCAATCTTTTCCTCATTCTCATCGCAAAATGTGCTATGACTGTCACAAGTATAAATTTTAGCAGAATTCTAGGCCAGATAACTGGACACTATAAAAATAATAACAGTAAGAATAACAGTTATAACATCTTATTCCTTGAAGTCTTTGTAGCCTCTCTGTGGGTAATATTATCCTCACCTTATGGATGATGTCGATGAATCACAGAGAGATTGCGTAATTCGTCCTGTCACCCGCGGAGCGGGCGCCGGCTGCACCACGGTGTAAATCGTCCTTCTCTAGCACCTTCATCACAGCTCAGCTGGAACTGAGCGGCCACTGTGTCCCAGGCACTGGACTAATGACTTGCAAATGTCGGGTGCAAATACGTAATCCTCACAATAACTCGCTGAAAGAGTCCACTTTTCCAGCCAATAATTGGCATGTCCAGAATCCAACACACATCTCTGATGCCACATTTCTGTCTACAAGTCTCTCCTCCTGTTGGGCAGGCCTGGAGTGGGACGATGGAGGAGAGGGCTCCGAGGAGACCAACCCATACCTCCTCCTCCTCACTCCACCAGCTGGGGAGGGAAACCCAGACCCGGCAGGCAAACATTTTCTTATTTCTTATTTTCTGTTCCTTAACATCCTTCAAGTCCATGTGAATGTCTGCTTTCCATGAGAATGATGCTTCCCTGACCATACCACCGTATGTCTTTTTTTTCTTTTTTTTCCAACTGAGGATTGAACCCAGAGGCATTCTACCTCCAGGCTACACCCCCAACCCTTTTCATTTATTTTTTTTTTTATCTTAAAACCGTCTCACTAAGCTACTGAGGCTGGCCTTAAACCCGCAGTCCTCGTGTCTCAGCCTCCCAGGTGATTCCATGCGGGTAGCACCACGCCCAGCTTGACCGTGCTCTTAAAGTCAGCCCTTCTTGCCTCCCGACTTTCTTTTTCCTTATCTTTACGGGTGTCTGACATACCATACCTGTTGCTGATGTGTTCTCACTAAAATCAAAGCTGCGCTAGGGGCCTGGGTGTCTGCTTCGTCACTGTCGGGGCCCCAGGGCCTGCAGTGGTGCACGCTATATAGGAGGTGCTCGGTAAAGAGTTCTCAGATTTGGCATTCGACAGACTAAAGCGCAGGCTGAGGGAGCGGAGGCGCGATGGCGCTGTGTTCCAACGGCCTGATGGCTCTGGAAGGCGGGTAAGCACACTCGCTTTCCCTTCTCCTCACCCACTGTTTTGCCCACAGGTGTCTGAAAACCTGGTGCAGCGCGATGGCGACTTCCTGGTCCGAGACTCGCTGTCCAGCCCTGGGAACTTTGTCCTGACCTGTCAGTGGAAGAACCTGGCCCAGCACTTCAAGATCCGCCGCACGGTCCTGCGGCTCAGCGAGGCCTACAGCCGCGTGCAGTACCAGTTCGAGATGGAGAGCTTCGACTCCATCCCTGGCCTGGTGCGCTGCTACGTGGGCAACCGGCGGCCGGTCTCCCAGCAGAGCGGCGCTATCATCTTCCAGCCCGTCAACAGGACGGTGCCCCTGCGGTGCCTGGAGGAGCGGTACGGCACCTCCCCGGGCCTGTCCCGGGAGGGCAGCCTCGCTGAGGGAAGGCCAGAAGTGTCCAAGAGGCTGAGCTTGACCATGAGCGGCGGCCAGGGCCGGGAGCAGAGCTTGCCCAGGGGAAACCTCCTCAGGTGGGTCGGGGCCTCTTTGGGCAGTGGCAGGACGGTGATGACCACTTAGGGTGCCCCAGTTCTATTTAGCAGATGAGAATAGAGAAGAGAAATAGTAAAAGATATTAGTGAGAAAAAGCCCAGAGTTAGGGCCTGGCACAGGGGCACCCGCCTATAATCCTAGCAATTTAGGGAGGCTGAGGTGGGAGGGTCACAAGTTTAAGGCCAGCCTAGGCAACTTAGCTAAGACCTTGTCTCAAAGTTAAAAGGGCTGAGGGTATAGCTCAGTGGTATAGCACCCCTGGGTGCCATCCTTAGTACTAAGAAAAAAGAAAAGGGGAGTGGGGGAAGGCCCAATGTTAGTGGGACAGCTATTACCAAGCAGTATACAGTTAGTCTCTAGTTGAGTTGTATCAAAAGCAAATGGTGCATCTGGGCTTGGTGACACACACCTATAATCCTAAATCATAGCCGGGCGTGGTGGCGCCCGCTTGTAATCCCAGCATTCGGGAGGCCGAGACCTGGAGGATCGCGGTTCGCGGACAGCCTCAGCTACTTAGTGAGGCCCTCTGCAACTCAGTGAGACCCAGTTTCAAAATAAAGAATAAAAAATAGGGCAGAAGGTGTAGCTCGAAGGTAGAATGCCCCTGGGTTCCATCCCCAGACCCTCAAAAAAAAAATAATAATAATCCTAAGTCATTTGTTTTTTTTTGTTTGTTTGTTTGTTTGTTTTTTTTTTTTGGTGGTACTGGGGTTCCTGGAAGCCCTTCTACCTCGGGGCTACACTCCCAGACCTATTTTTACATTTTCATTTTGGAAACAGGGTCTCCTAAGCCAGCGCACGGCTGGCTTCGAACCTGCGCGATCCTCCTGTCTCCGCCTCCAAAGGGCGGGGATTACAAGCGTGTGCCACCACGCCCGGCATCCTTCTAAGTCATTTGATGTGAGCTGAAGCTATGGGCTTGCTGAGTGTCAGGATCCAGCAGCAGTTTGGGGTCCACCAGGGATTTAGGCCCAGTGGCTTAAGTTAGGGATCAGACCATATGGAAAGAGTGGCTGGTTTGCTGGGAACAGGTGAGAGTTCAAGGATAAGAGGTGTTTAGAGTACAGGGTGCAGAGAAGGTAGAGTAGAGTGCAGTCTGAATGAGGGGAGAGAAGAGCTGAGAGAACTGGGTAGAAATCAGGGCCTTAAACCATCACTGGACCAGGTACAATAGTGCATGCCTGTAATCACAGAGACTCAGGTGGCTGAAAAGAAAATCACAGGTTCGAAGCCAGCCTCAGAACATCAGTGAGACCCTGTGTCGAAATTTAAAAGTGCTGGAATATAGCCAGACGTGGTGGCGCATGACGCGTGCTTGTAATCCCAGCCCTGGGGAGGCTGAGACAGGAGGATCTCACACATTCAATGCCAGCCGCAGCCACCTAGTGAGGCTCTCAATAACTCAGTGAGACCCTGTTTCCAAATAAAATATAAAATAGGTCTTGGGAGTATAGGTCGGAGGTAGAAAGCTTCTGGGCTCCACCCCCCAGTACCACCAAAAAAAAAAAAAAAAAGATGCTGGGATATAGCTCAGTGGTTGAGCACTAGTGTGTGCGAGACCTTGGATTCAATCCTCAGCACCCTGCCCTCCCTCAGCAAAATTACGGAGCCGAGTGCTCTATGTCGGTCCAGGGCTCATCTTTTATGGAAGTGTGTGTGCGTATTATCCCTCTGTGCAGGAGAGAAAGGAAGGGAAGAGTCTGGGATGTAGCCCAGCCCCTCAGCACACAGCAGCAGCCTCTCTCCAGCACCCCGGCTTCTAAAGCTTACATGTATAAGCCAACATATTTTACTCTACTTGCTGGTTTTATGTCTGGACCAGGAAGAAATGTCACCAGCTATAATTTCTATACTGAAAAAATGTAGAAGCAAAATTTAGGACTATGTGAGTAACACAAATTACAGCTGTGAGCTACCCAGAGGCTCCGGCACATGTTAGTCAGTGTGGCTGAGGACCCGTGGCTCCGGGGCAGGTCCGTGCTGGCCGGCTGTGTAACCCCTGCAAGCGCCTTTCTACTCTGGACCTCCCTTTCTTCATCCGGAAAGATAGAGTTATGAGGGTTAAATAGATACGTACTTAGAAGAGTGAAAGCACGCAGCAGGTGCTAGGTAAGTGCTAATAATCCTAGTATTATTACTATCTGGAGGGGAATAGGAGGTAGAGGAGCTCAGGGCAGTTACAGGAAGGAAGGTAAGAACAGATATTTAGAAATCCTCCCTTTCGGCCAGGCATGGTAGTGCGCACTTGTAATTCCAGTACTGGAGAGACTGAGGCAGGATTGCTGATTCAAGGCCAGCCTTGGCTACTTAGTGAGGCTCTTTGTAACATACTGAGACCCTATTTTAAAATAAAGAATAAAAAATACAGCTGGGAGTGTAGCTCAGAGGTGGAATGCTCTTGAGTTCAATCATCAGTACCACACACAAAAAAAGGGAAAAAAATCTTCCCTTTCTTGCTAAGAGTGGACTTGTGTAATCCCTTAAAACATAACATAGCACCTTGCACCTCTTCTTTGAATGCCTTTGGGAACGGGCTGCAGCTGGAATGGAGCCACAGTATGCTTGTCTGCGTAGCCACTGCACCGCCCAGACTGCTCGAGAGGACTCACCTAGTCAGCCCCAGTGATCCTGCTTAAAAACCTTTTTTAAAAGATAAGAAATGAAAAACAGACCGAGGCAATCTCTAAGTCGAAGAGGCCAGCTTAACAACCCTCTCTGATTGCCCTTTGGAATGTAGGGCCTCCATTACTGTTTGGCACGGGCAGCGGCCCGGAAGTGGCTGAAGGTGGGGGCTGGGCGGGCAAACATGAAAGGTGGCCGCTGGCCGGGCTTTGCCCTGCTGCCCTCCAGTGGCTCCCCCACGGCAGCCCTGGCCCCCTGCCGCCTGCTCTGACGTCCAGCCCGCTGGTTGGCCGGGCCCCGGGCCCAGGCAGAGGTGTGCACACTCAGCCAGGTTGCATTCCATCTGTCCAGCTCTTTGGGGCCCCTGAAGTCTGACCAATGGCTTGCGGTGGTCACTGCTTAAATATCACCGCTCAGAAACCACTCGCATTGGAATTTGTACTCTGTTCTGCCTTATCGCTGAGGGATTGCTAGACTTTCTCTGTTGCTGGGAGTTTGGCGTTGTCGTTCCCCCCCCCCCCCACCTTTGGTGCTTGCCAAGGTAGGGAAGAACGGCATGGTTTTTGTAGCATGAGGCTGTTTTAATGTTTGTGGGAATGTTAGCTGCAGCTCTTTATACCTGGCTGGTGTGATGGCTTTTTCTCCAGCCAGTGATATGCTACTGTTTGGTGCTAATTAGAGAAATTACCAGTTCAGACTGGAAAAGGGCGGAACGGATGGTGAACACCTACCTGGAAAGCCAAAGCCGCCCTCCACCTCTTCCCTGGTGCCCCTTGCTTACTGACAGTGCTGGTGCTTTCCAGGTCAGCTGGAGGAGGCGCGGTCTGTGAGTCCCCCAGGCAAGCAGGAAGTGTGACAGCCTCCCCTGCAATCCTGCAGATTACTTGGGGGATGCTGAGGTTTGCACTGAAATGGAAAGTGCCCCTCAGGTTCTTTCCAGCTGACACTGAAGCATCGTGGAAAACGCATGTTAGTTAAACAAGTCACTCCCCCGGGGGCTGAAAGTAATTTTAGGCTCTGTTAAAAGTACACATTCCAGTTCATCAGATTTTCTTCTCCCCCGAGAACATTGTGAAACTTTTACCCTGCTCCATTCAACAGGATGGAAGGGCTCAGAGAAGGCATCCTAGGACTTAGCCGCCGTGGTCACAGGGATGCGGGATGGCCCACACGGCACATTACATATAAATCGCCCCATCAATAATTCCTCCTCCCTGGACATTCCTTTACTGTTAGGGTATGCAGAGCACTGTCATCGGAGCAATTTTCTTTCTGTTTTTAAACTTTCCATGACATTGCCTGGAAATTTTATGACTTAATGACATGTTTCTGCCGGGTTTGTCTTTGATTTCAGGAATAAAGAGAAGAGTGGCAGCCAGCCCGCCTGCTTGGATCACATGCAGGACAGGAGGGCCTTAGCCCTCAAAGCTCACCAGTCAGAAAGTCACCTGCCAATCGGTATGTCCTTGGAAGTTTTGGGGGAGGAGGGTGGCGCAACCCCAATTCCCTTCGGGCTGTTTTTCTGCTCCACCTCTCCTTAGTTTGAAAATGACCTATGGCCCTATACCTGCAGCTTAGAGGGAGGAGGGTTTGTGAAATGTGTCTGGTTGCAAGGCGCTGAGCTGGGTGCTTTATCATGTAAGCTTTTGAGCCTTGTAACAAGCCTTCAAGATGAGCATGATGATCCCTAGTTTGTAGCTAATAAATAAATAAATAAATAAACAAACAAAAAATAAAAAACAAGGCCCAGAATGGTGAAGTAACTTATCCAGAGTCACCTAGCATTTGAACCCAGGTCTTCTGATTCCAGGCCCATTGAGTAGCTGGCAGTCTTCACGCCCAGTGAGCCTATGGCCTTAGTCCCTCCCGGGCCAGAGGGGGTGTGTGTGATGCTGCGGCATCTGGTGGACAGCTGTCCAGAGAGACCTCTCACCTTCTTCACTTTCCTTTCATGACCAGATAGCCATGAATGGAGCGATAGGCCTGGTGCGTGTGGAATGATAAAAGCGCGTCAGTAGGAGCTGGGCTTGGTGTGTTCTGTTTGTAGGTGACCTTCCATGGGACACAGAGTGGTACTTCCTCGTGTCCCTGTGTAAGCTTCTTCTGTGTGGGTTATCTCAACATCTGTTTCCCTTCCCTGTGTCTCTGCTGCCGGAACCCGCCCTGGCTCTGAGTGCTCTGGAACTTTCGTGCTCTGTGGCTAAGGACTTCTGTCTCTTAGGGCGAGACCGCAGAGCTCACTGCCCTCCAAGATCAACGCGCTTTCCCGTTCTGACTCTACCAACTTTCTGTGGCCATAAAATGATGTCACCACTTAGCCATCCCAGGCAGTGCCTGGAATTTAGAGTTGCCCCAGAAGTGTGGGGTGGGGCTGTTGAGCCCTCACGGTGTTCTAGACTGCTCTAGGCTGCTCTAGATGGTGTGGGGGCCAGCGCACTCTTTGCTCTGGGGAGTGAAAATTGAAACCCAAGGGCATGAGTGAGGGCTGGGAGCTGTCATGCCGCTCTAGTTTTGTTTGTTTTCTGTTCTCCACACAGCTGAGCACTCTCTGACCTTCTCTTATCCTCCACAGGCTGTAAGCTGCCCTCTCAGGCCTCGGGTATGGACACAAGTCCCGGCCCGAACTCACCCGTGTTCAGGACAGGCAGCGAGCCCACGCTGAGCCCGGCGCTGGTTCGAAGGGTGTCCTCGGACAGCAGGGCAGGGGAGGCGCTGCGGGGGTCAGACAGCCAGCTGTGCCCCAAGCCGCCCCCCAAGCCCTGCAAGGTGCCCTTCCGCCGGGCTCCCTCCTCCCCGGCCACCTGGCTCAACTCAGAGGCCAGCTACTGTGAACTGAATCTAGCCTCTGCCACAGGCTGGGACAGGATTACAAAGCTGCCCTCAGAAGCCCAGGGCAGCTGCATGGAACTGCTGACCACCACGCAGAAAGGGGCGCCAGGGCCGCGGAACTCTGGAACCAGCTACCTGATCCTCGATGGGGATGACGGAGCCAGACCTTGGGAACCCCCTGCAGCTCAGGAGGATGAGGGGCAGGGAGACAAGGACAAGTTCGTGACGCCCCTCCTGGAGACTGTGTCTTCCTTCAGGCCCAATGAGTTTGAGTCCAAGCTCCTTCCTCCGGAGAACAAGCCCCTAGAAATAGCAATGCTAAAGCACGTCAAGGAGCTGTTCATCAGCCATGACCCCAAGGTCATCGCGCAGCACCTGCTGAGCACGGACTGCAAGGTGGGTGTCCAGCCCGCCATGAAGGGCTGTGAGGCGCTCCTCATGGCCTTGCCCCACCAGGCCAGGTCTGCAGATAATAGGGGTGTGGGGCTTATTTATGGGGTGGAACCACAGTTGGACAACCTTTGTCCTGGCAGGAAGCTATAAACTTCACCTGGGACAGAGGGAGGGCTGGGCCTGCCCTGCTTCCACCCTGGGGGAGTTGGTAAAGCCAAAGCCGAAAAAAATTGTAGAGGAAAATGTCATTTCTGTAGTAGCAGAGCTTCAATTATTTTCATTTCATTGTGTGTGTGTGTGTGTGTGTGTGTGTGTGTGTGTGTGTGTGTGTTAGTGGGGGTGGAATCCAGGGGCTTTTCTACCTCAGGGATATACTCCCAGAACTATTTTATACTTTATTTGGAAGCAAGGTCTCACTAAGTTGCTGAGAGCCTCACTAAGTAGCTGAGGCTGGCTTTGAACCTGTGAGAGCCTCCTGTCTCAGCCTCCCAAGCGCTGGGATTACAAGCATGCGCCACCACGCCCAGCCATAATTGCTCAATTTAGAAAAATGAAGTATCTATCTTAAAGACCAGTTTAACAACAAAATGAATAAATAATGTATATAAAGTATAATGAGATAAAAATAACCAAGGCTCTGCTACTGCAGAAACATTTTCATCTACAATCTAGCTTTCCTTTGGCTTTAGTTTTACCATTGGAAAACGCAAATTAAAGATAAAATCACATAAAACCCGTTTTCCCGATAATCACCATTTCGTTGACAACACTTGGTGTATGCAAAAATGCCACATTACCATTTGCTCTGCAAATAGATATATGTAAATGATGTTTGCATAACCTTCTTCACACACGTGGCACTGGTCTGTACATATTTTTCCAAACCTGGAGTCTTTCGCTGAACAGCATATCATGACTGTCTTCCGTGTGACTAAACACATCATTTTTGATAGGAAGTGTTTCTTTGAGTTGTGGGTGGCTTTTGTTCAAAGGCGGTCCCAAGGCAACCTCATCCTTCATGGAGATATTTCTGGATGACAGGTGTCTCAGGCTGGGCTGGGCTCAGCCACCTTCTGAGTGTAAATTGGCTGGTTCCTGGGCATCTGGGCAGCAGACAAGGCCGCAGAGAAATTTAAAATCCCATTTCATTTTCATAGCTTAGAAGTCAGTTAGCTGCAAAGGTCAGGGCTTATTTAAAATCTAGATTTCCTTTCTTGGGTTAGGAATTATAGCTAGAAATCCAGCTCTGAGCACCTTCATCAGAACGGCCTCAAGGAACAGTAGGTCGTTGCTGGCTGTCCTGGGGCTAAGAAGCCCCTTCCTGAAAACAGGGTTGAGGGGTAACTGACGAGCACACCTCATTGGCCAGGCCTGGGGGCAGGGGGCTGTGCTGGGGCAGGGGCATCTCTGCTATGCAGGGCCTGCCGAGACCCAGGAAACTCTGTACTGGAAGAGCGAGGGCTTGCTGGCTCGATTGCTGGTGTCCTTGGGCAGTGCTCACAGATGATCAGATAATTTGCCATGCTAAGTCCTTACCCCACTTTAAAGCAGGATAAACCTGTTTGGAGGTAAGTGGACAGAGGATTTCAGTTCCAGGATTTCTCTTCCTGGAACTTCCAGAAACAACCAGTGTCTCTCTGAGAACACTTGTCTCCATCCATAGCAGTGGCAGCCAGACGGGGCCACCCAGGAGCCAGCAGGCGCCGGGCAGCATCTGGACCCCATGTGCCCCATCCCACCGAGCACAGAGCCATAGGACAGTGGGTGGTCCTGACAGCCATGGAGGCACATGCTCAGAGCGTCCAGCCCTTCTCCCCCAAGAGCCCACAGGAGCCCTGAACCCTCCCACGGTGCCCACTGTCATCGCGCTCACCCAGGCCTGGAGTATGGCCACGCTTGCCCCTGCCCCTTGGCCTGTGGGAATCGACTGTGTGAATCTGAGACCTGCCTTGGCCATGCAGCTGCAGGCTCTTCTTTTCCCATCTAAAGACGGCAGGCTAGCCACCCAGGAAGTCAGTGAAAAGCAATGATGGAGATAATACATGCGAAGCCCAGGGCACCTCGCCTGGCCCAGAGGATTATGTTTTCTGCCTTGAGTGCCTACTGTGTGCCACGCTGAGCTGTGTGTGTGTGAGATGGAGAGTTGATACTGAAACCTGGACCACAGCCTGGGCAGGAAGCTCTGCAGGGAAGGTGCGGGAGCTGTGGTCCTCCGGGAAGGGAGCTTGAGTCTGGAAGGCCGAGTAGTTGACCGGATGGATGCAAAAAGCTGCTTGCAGCCGACAGGAGGGCGCACAGGCAGGGACCAGGGAGCGAGGTCGGTTCACAGAGGATTCACTGGCGGGTTCTGAAAGTGGGGGTGCCGTAGGATGGGGAGGCCAGGCAGGGCTTTCCTTCAGTGTTTCTAAGTCTCTATTTCTGGGTTCCTGCCTTCACCTTATCACTGAGCAGAGGGAGACAGAACCCAGCATGTAGGTGCCCTTCTGAGTCTTCTGTGCTGACAGGTGACAGAGCCCGGCATCTTCATTTTAGAAGACCCCTGGGCAGTGGGCAGGAGGGCCAGGCCAGGGCCCTGCTGGGGCGTCCCTGGGGCACTGCAGCAGCCTCCAAGGCAGGGGGACGCAGAGTGGGGACAGCTAAGACTTGGAGGTTGTAGGGAGGCTGGAATGGTGTCGTGGGTGCGGCCGCCAGGGAATGCCCTACAAACCCCTCATCGCTCTGCCTCTGAGCCGCGCCACCCTGGCGTCTCCAGGGGACCTAAGCTAGCCCCTCGGGGTGGCCCACCTCGTCCTGCAGCTCAGCAGCCCAGCGCAAGCTGTGTGGCCTCTGGGACCCAGGGATGGATGTTTGCGCTGCAGACAGACTGGGGGCTTCTCTCTCACACAGACCAGGCATCACAGGATGCCTGCTGGTGTTCCCAGACAAATCTGAATCAGCCAGGAGCCTTTTGGTGTCATCACAGAGCGCACTTTGACTGGAGGGCACCCCGCGGATGTAGGGGACTTGGGCGCTCTGCAGGACAGCTGTCCACACGAGAGAGCAAGCACGCAGGGTGCACACACCAGCGCCTGGCCAAGGTCTGGTGTAAATCTCTTTCCCAAGACCGGGCCAGGTTTCTTTGCACTTCCGCATGGTCCATGATTTATATATTTTCAAATAGATTTTCTTGGGGGCGGGTTAAGGTCATTTCTCAAGGACTTCACAAAGTGCTTTAGAAATATTGTTAGCCAGGGGGAAACCGAGGCCCAGGGAGCACAGAGGAGGATGTAGAACACGTCCCGTGTCCTGTTCTGGTTGACCTCTGGATAGCTAATCCCACAGGCCCATCCCCGGGGCTGGCAGTGGCTTTTCTGCTTAGCCACAGAAGTTAAGGGTCAGAGTTAATAATACCGCCTAAACTTCCAGATGTTTTCTGTGGCCTATTATGAAGACATCTGCACAGCTCATGTGCCTGAGATAATTATGGTCAAGGACAAGTCTACCAAACAGAGAAAAGGAATGATCTCATCCCTGCCATGTGTCCAGGCTCGAACACCTTTAGATATGTTAGTCTATCAGCATGCTGTGAGGGGTCCTTGCACCATTTTAGAGACACAGTAACTCAATAATAACATCCTAATGTAATAAGTAACACGAGTATGAATGATCAATTAATGCCCAGTTCAGATATTCTGTGATTACATACTGGAATTGAGATGGGGTGAGAGCTCACTTGGACAAAGGTTTTCTTTAAAGAAAACCTCTATGGAGGAAATGTGGGTGTGTTTGAGACTTTGGGTTTCAAATCACTATACACGTTTTTAATAGGTTCCAGACGTACAGTGCATTTACTGCACCCAGGAGAGGCGTAATTAAGGGTAAGAGCAGCCAGCCACGACTGCTAAGTGAGAACATGAATGGCAAAGCCCACAGGAGAGAGGAGCGACTCTGCTTCTCTGCTGAGGGGGATGGCGGGTTTCGCGCACACACAGCCCGGCTGTTGGCAGCAAACGGTCGCAGCAGGATCCAGCCTGTCTCAGACAAAAGCTCAGAGAACTAAACCTGGCAGGGGCATGTCCCACGTCTTCAGATTCTGTAGGCCACTTTAGGTGTTTCCCTGTTTTCTTTTACTCCATTTACATTTTAATATACATATTAAAATCCCCCCATAAAAGAACCATTTTTTTAAACCATTACTGCTCATAAAGAAATGCGACAAGCATGGTACAAAACCACCATCCCGGTTTAACATGGGATTTTTTTTTTGGGGGGGGGGGTACTGGGGATTGAAACCAGAAGCATTCTACCTCCAAGCTACATCCCCAGCCCTATTTTTATTCTTTACCTTGAAACGGGGGTCTCACCAAGTTGCAGAGGGCCTCACTAAGTAGCTGAGGTTGGCCGCGAACCTGCGATCCTCCTATCTCAGCCTCCCAAGTATCGGAGTTACCAGTGTGAGCCACTCCCCCCACCCCAGTTTCCTTTCACAATTTGAATCCTTGCCGGGGCAGCCCACATCCTGATACAGTAAATTTCAACTCTGCTCCCGACAGGTTGCTAGGATACTTGAAGTCTCAGAGGAGATGAGGAGGAGCATGGGCGTGAGCTCGGGGCTGGAGCTGGTCACCCTGCCTCATGGACACCAGCTGCGCCTGGACATAATCGAAAGGTGAGCAGTGTGTCCTCGGCCTTTCCCACTCTTTCTGCTCCTTTCTGGCACCAGAACAGCGGGTTTCAGAGGAAGAGTAGCTGCACCAGCCCGCCCGGTGAGCCGTGCCACTCCAGGGCGCGTGGCCCCAGGGGACTCTTCTCAGAAGCTTGAGCAGGAGGTTTTCTAGAGATGCACAAAGACACAGGAAAGCACATGTCAGAGACAAAGAACTCCTTCCTGGCCCTGCTCTGATTGTGGGTGGCTCATCGTCTGGGGGCGAGCTGGGCAATGCAGGCTCCAGAGATGCCCCTGCTCCCTGGCCCTCCAGCCCATCAGGAGCCGCACACCTTTGTCTCTCTGGAGTTTAAGTTGCTGGAAGAATTAGGTGGTAGTTGATGGGAAGAACAGATTCTGGACATTTTCTTTGAGGGGCAGAGAGAAGAGAAGTTAGAGGTGAGGAGATGCTGGTACCCAGCCCCAGGTCTCCCAAGCAGCTGGCCTCTTCTCATGAAAAGCCAGGGCCTGGGCATTCATCAAAATGCATATGGAGCTGGGCATGGGGGTGCACGCCTGTAATCCCAGTCCTTGGGAGGCTGAGACAGGAGGATCATTGGTTCAAGGACTGCCTCAGCAAGAAGAGAGACTCTCATCAGCCTAACAGGACCCTGTTTCAGAATAAAAATAAAATAGGCCTGGGGGTGCAGTGTAGAGGTAGAATGACTCTCGGCTCGATCCCCAGTACCACAAAAATAAATAAAATGCACACATCTGAACATGAGATGTTTAGAAATTAGACATAGAGAGGCATGTTTTTAAGAAAAGAAGCACAAAACTAGATTTTTATAATACCACAAAAGCCAGCCTTTTAAACACATTTTTTTAGTTGATTTAGGCAAGGCTTTCTGTTACCTACGTGTGTGTGTGGGGGGGGGGGGTGTTGTACTGGAGATTAAAGCTGACTTTGAACCTGCTGTCCTCCTGTCTCAGCCTCTCGAGTACTGAGATCACAGGTGTGTGCCACCATTTCTGGCATTCCCAAGCCCTCTTTATTTTTTTTCATTAAAACAGGGTCTCACTAGGTTTCTGAGAATCTCACTACTTGAAGAGGCTGTCCTCAAACCACAATCTTCCTGTTTCAGCCCCCAAGTACTGGGATCATAGGCGTGTGACACCATACTCAGCTAAAATGCTCTTTTCTATTTTTACATCCAACGTTCCACATGCTCTGAGTCTGCCTGTGGCTTTCCGTGATGTTCTTGGTTCACCTTTCTGTGAAGACAGAAATGTTCTTATCTGCACTGGCCATTACGGTAGCTGTTAGGTTGAGTGCTGAGCTGGAGGAGGATTGGGGAATAGAACTTTCATCTACCCACCAGCAGGTGAGCTGAGACCAAAATGGCGGCAGCTGGGAAGGACAGGATGGGGATACTATTTATAGGAGAGGGGTCTACAAAGCCCACAAAGATCTGCAGAGCTGACCAGAGGGGGTCAGTTTCAGTGGAGCCAGGTAATGTCAGCTTGTCTTGGCCATTAGGTCATCTTTAGCCCAGCACAGCCTCTACAGAAAAACGGACAAAAAAACACAAAAGGCAACCGCACCCCGGGGGTGGGGGAGTTACTGCAATCAGAGGCTACAGCTGGGCTCTACCGGCATCAGATTACATTGTCCTAATAGTAGCCAAGTGGCTACTGAGTACCTGAAACATAGCTAGGCGACTGGAGAATTAAGTTCTTTTTCATTATTTGCGCTGTGTGTGTGTGTGTGGGGGGGGGGGGGTTCTGGGGATTGAATCCAGGGCCTTTTACCTCTGAGCTACACCCTCAGCCCTATTTTATTTTTTATTTGGAAAGAGGGTCTCACTAAGTCGCTGACAGCCTGTTTCTAAGGCTGGCTTTGAACCTGTGATCCTCCTGTCTCATTCTCCCAAGTACTGAGATTACAGGTATGTGCCACCATGCCAGTTTTTTATTTGCTACTTTATTTATTTATTTATAGTGGTACTGGGGGTGGAACCCAGTACCACTACCTCCAGGCTATACTCCCAGACCTATTTTATACTTCATTTGGAAACAGGGTCTCACTAAGTTGCTGGGAGCCTCACTAAGTAGCTGCGGCTGGCTTTGAACCTGTGATCCTCCTGTCTCAGCCTCCCAAGTACTGAGATTACAAGCGTGTGCCACCACGCCTGGCTTATTATTTGCTACTTTAAATAGCCACATGCAGTGAGCGGATGCCAACCCCTGGAAGTGAGCACCGCATCTCAGGTCAGCCTCGGTGGGTCAGTACAGCTGCTTTCAAGGTTCCTTGGCTACAAAGCTGGTAAGACCCCAGTGCCACCATTGCTTTGGCCTCACAGCTACAGATGAGTCCCACAGAAAACACTCAGAATGCGGATGAAGACTGGGAGGACGGAGGCTGGGAAGAGGCCCTGCGGAGAGGCACACCTCTGGTTAAGGCTTTGGGGGATTCCAGATCCGACTGTGCACCGCCCTCCTCCTGACCAGACCTCGGGATTCTCCCTCTGCCCCAGGCCCGGCTTCTCAGCTCCCCTGACTTCCCTCTGTGGTTGTCTGGGCCAAGTGATCCCTGTTTCACTTCCCCATCTCTCATGTGATAGCACTTAGCTTGAACACTCCCCAGGCTCCAGCCTGATGAATCGGAGCCTGTAAAGGCCTGATGTGAGCAGCAGAGGCTGGGCCGGCAGGCGGGTGCTTGCCTCTGGTCTCGGGGTTGTTTTCTCACTGTCGCCCTTGTCAGCCTCTGCATCTTCACTCTCCTGATTGCTGCTTGCCTGGGGTCTCAGGCCTTAGCTGCTTCCTACCCAGGCTGGCCTGTGGGGTCTACCTACAGAGCTTGGGCAGCAGTTAGATTCATTTCAGTTTATTAATGAAGTAAAAGCCAAAATCAAAAGGTTCCTGACCTGTCAGGTGACACCGCTCTCTTGCCTTTGAGAACCCAATTCAAAGCCAACCTTGATTTTTGTTAGGACTTTCCTGCTGCTGCTCTTGGTGTGCGTGCTACACACTCTCCACCCCGTCGTTCATACCACGGTGGCGCACCTGACTAAGGAGGTTCTGGGCAGATGTTGAGCAACCAATGGATATAATTGCCCAGGTAGCCCTGATGTAACACCGGTTCTTTAAAAAGGAGGACCTGGCCGGGCGTGGTGGCGCACGCTTGTAATCCTCACGCTTGAGAGGCTGAGACAGGAGGATCGTGCAGGTTCTAAGCCAGCCTCAGCTGTTTTAAGAGACCCTGTTTCCAAATAAAATAGGTCTTAGGAGTGTAGTCTAGAGGTAGAAGGCCCCTGGGTTCCATCCCCAGTACCACCAAAAAAAAAAAAAAACAAAAAAAAAAACCAAAAAAACAAAAAAACACTTGTAATCCCAGCATTCGGGAGGCTGAGACTGGATGATTGAGGTTCGCGGACAGCCTCAGCTATGTAGTGAGTCCCTCTGCAACTCAGTGAGACCCTGTTTCGAAATAAAGAATTAAAAAAAAATAGTGCAGGGGGTGTAGTTTGGAGGTCGAATGGCCCTGGGTTCCATCCCCAGTCTCGCAAAAAAAAAAAAAAAAGGAGGATCTGAGCTAGACACAGTGGCACACATCTGTAATCCCAGCTACTTGGGAATCAGACAGGAAGATGGCACCCTTGAGGGAAGCCTGAACAACTTAGACCCTGACTCAAAATAAAAAGGGGCTGGGAGTGTAGTGTATCGGCAGAGCTCTTGCTTGGCATGCATGAGGCCCTGGGTTCAATCCCCAAAACAGGGAAGGGGGGGAAAGAAAATCAAGAAAAGAGAAATAGAGAAAAAGGAAACAAACAGGCACAATGAGTCGAGACAGGGAAAGACATACAAATTGAGACGACATTAGTAGCAAGCACTGCCCACCGCCTGTTGTCTTTATGCCCCGCGGTTTCTAGTTCTCACAACACCTGCTCCCGTTTTATGGATGAAGAAACTGAGAAGAGCAGGTAGGTGTCGGCCTGAGGTCACACCACAAGTGAGCACCGTCACATTCAAACACAAGCAGGAGGAGCTCTTGC
Source organism: Muscardinus avellanarius (assembly GCF_963383645.1). Lineage (NCBI taxonomy): Eukaryota > Metazoa > Chordata > Mammalia > Rodentia > Gliridae > Muscardinus > Muscardinus avellanarius. Next base: position 83,273,984 of record NC_137788.1, on the reverse strand, counting down.
TTCTCTGTCAGACATGGAGAACTAGTGCGGCTGGGCAGTGGCTGAATCACCCCTGCCTCTTGCTCACAGAAGGACAAGAGTCCTGGCACACAGCACAGGCGTGGCGTGACATCCTCGGCTGTGGAGTTTCAGGATGGACTTTGGACTGTCAAAGGCACGCTGTAATCTAGTAACCATAGCTATGGACTGCAGCTTCCCACCAGCAATCATACCAGAGCCTGGAAAAAGAATGAGTTAAGGCAATTCTGGCCCGACGCCGTGAACTCCTGGGTCCATATTTGCTGGGGAAGGAAAGGGCCACAGCTGGTGCTTCCTGCCACCCACCGACCCCGAGACCCGGCTCATACGGGTTCTGTTGTCACATAGAGAAAAGGTCACCCTGCGTCGTGCTCTAAGTCTGCGAGTAGAGCCAGAAGTAGTTCATTCAGGATGAGAAAGGGAGGCTTAAGTAAGATTTATGTCTTATTAGGGTCTGATTTTGTTCCATAATACTAGGGATTGAACCCAGGGGCCTCCTACCACTGAGCTATACCCACAGCTTATTTTAGAATTTTTTTTTTATTTGAGACATGGTCTTGCTAAGCTTCCCGGGCTCAAACTTTGAATGCTCCTGCCTCCCAAGTAGCTGGGATTATAAGAATGTGTCCCTGCGCCTGACCAGGGCCTGAACTTACAGGCAGAGTCCTGCCCGTGAGCAGTTCGGTCTTTGGCCACATCTGTGTTCGCTCGGTGCCTCGTGACGGGACTGCAGGGCACCACTCTGAGCTGCTCTCCCGCCCTGTTCCGATGCCCGTGTTGTCTCCAGCATGTCCTTTCATTTCTCTGTCCTTTCAGGAGCTCAGTGGCGGTGGCCCCAGACCTCCTGAGAGCTGAATGCAGTGTGTGCTGAATGTACCTGGTGTCTTCTTGGGCCTCTCCTGGTGGGTGGGTGCAAAGAGTCTCTGCACTTCTGAGGAGCTTTGCCCAGGAGGTCCTCTTCATGACCCCAGATCCAGGGTTGAACTTGCCCCTGAGCTGGGACATCTCGTGTTTTTGTTTTTGTGGTACTGGGGATTGAGCTCAGGGGTGTTCAACACTGAGACAGCTATATATTCCCAGCCCTTTTTGAGACACAGTCTCCTAAGTTGCCCAGGCTGGCCTCAACTTGGGATCCTCCTGCCTCAGCCTCCTGAGGAGCTGGGATTACAGGTGTACACAACTGCATCTGGCTGGCATCTTGATACTTGATTGGATAATGACTTGACTGTGGCCCAGAGGAGGCCCTGCCACAGTCTGCGTGCTTAGAAATGTTCTCTGTTGAGATGTCCTGACTCTCTGCCCTACTAGCCCATTTCACAGCAACAACAGCAAATGGCACAACAACAGTCATGTTCTTGGCCAATTTGGAGTCGTTTTCTCCTAGTCCCACTGACCTGGGCCTGACCACCCATCTCCTCCCTCTTAGGCACAGCACGATGGCCATTGGCATTGCAGTGGACATTCTGGGCTGCACCAGCAGCTTGGAGGAGCGGGCAGCCACCCTCAACAGAATCATCCAGGTGGCGGTGGAGCTGAAAGATAGCATGGGGGACCTCTACTCCTTCTCGGCCATCATGAAAGCCCTGGAGATGGCACAGGTGAACTTCTGCTCAAGATGTGCACACTCAGAGTTCTGCAAAGAGGCCTGCCCACACATGGTCGGGCAAGTCAGACTATTTTAGTCATTCTTGAAAGATAATCTTAGTGAAAGCTGCTTTGACTGGGACAGTCAGAGCAGTGTCTTTTAACTTTTCAGCTCTGTTTATAAAAACAGTGGATAGCCAGCTATCGTGGTATACACCTGTAATTCCAGCTACTGGGGGGCTAAGGCAGGAGGATTAAAAGTTTGAGACAAGCCAGGCGTGGTAGTGTACTTGGGAGGCTGAGTAGGAGGATCACAGGTTTGAGGCCAACCTCAGCAATTTAGCAAGGCCCTCCACAACTTAGTGAGATGCAGTTTCAAAATAAAAAATAAAATAGGGCTGGGGGGTGGTGTGACTCAGAGGTAGAATGCTCCTGGATTCCATCTTCAATAACACACAAAGAAAAGAAAAAGAAAGTTTGAGACCCACTGGGGTTGTAGCTCAGAGGCAGAGCACTTGTCTAGCATGCACGAGGCCCCAGGTTCAATCTCCAGTACTGGGGGGAAGGGAGGGCACAGCAGGCAATGGAACGCGCTGACAGTCCACATTTTGATGTGCAGTAACAAGAATTATCCTCAGGAACAGTCAGTGCTCCTGGAGCCAGCAGGATGAAACATCTGGCTAAAGTGTGTCATGTAACAGAAAACTGCTTCTGTCTGGACTGCAGCTTGTGGCCAGTTTGGGGTAACGACTGGAAAACAAAGGCATTTTGGAAGCGTATGTCAGAGAATCCCTTGAGTGGGTTGTCTCAAAGCGTCCTCAAGTCACGAAACACATTCTCCTGTTAAAAATTTAGATTCCGGGCTTAGCTGCCCTGTAATTCCCTAATCAGAAGTGCTCATATCTGGCATTTGAATTTTTCTGCATTGGCAGGGTTTTTTAGGATGACAGTTCAACATGAAAACCTATATTGGGAAGCAAACAGGCCTCCTAGAGAAAGTCAGCTGCTGTCTTTATGGTTCAGAATCACCTTTCCGGGTCCTGGTCTTCTAAGCCCTGGGTGCGTGGGGGATCCCGGGTGTGAGATTACAGTCCTGCAAACCAGATCTACGGCCAGTACCAGCACGGCTGCTGGTCACTCAGCAGAGCCACACGCTGCCTCCGGTCCTGACTGCTCACCGAGGGAGACAGCCACAGCCAGCCACTCATCCTGAGAGTCAGCAGGGCAGGAACGTTACTGGCGTGATTAAAGCAAGGTCACCTTAACAGCAAGAAGCTGAGCATCTTATTCCCTACATTAGAAACTGGGGTGGGGACGCTCTCAACAGTGCCAGTGCACTGGAATTTTGTAGGATCCATATTTGAAATAAGCATCCCATATTTCCCAGATATACTTACTTCTACTATAGTAACAGAGATTAGAAATTTTCATTTAGGGTTTTTAAACTTTTTTTTTTTTTTTTTTTTTTTTTTTTGGTGGTACTGGGGTTCCTGGAAGCCCTTCTACCTCCGGGCTACACTCCCAGACCCATTTTATATTTTTATTTAGAAACAGGGTCTCCTAAGCCAGCGCGCGCGGCTGGCTTCGAACCTGCGCCATCCTCCTGTCTCCGCCTCCCAAGCGCGGGGATTACAAGCGTGCGCCACCACGCCCGGCTGGGTTTTTAAACATTTACTTCACATTTTTTTCCCCTCATCTAAAACTGTCCGTAATTCTGACTGCGGAGCCAACAGGCCACACTGCGGAAGCCCTTCAGCCCCAGGCTGCTCTGAGCGGGCGGGGCGGCAGTGTGAGATCAAGTGGGAATCCCAGCCACCCTGGCGTGCCTCGGTGGGTGTTCCTTCCCTCCCACTGCGAGGACTACAGTCCTCTGATTGCCAGGGAGGGAAGTGGCACGCCAGGGGAGACCCAAGGGGACAGTCACATCAGCCTTAGCTCATCACCCAGACCTGCCCTCTACCACAACCAGGAGGGCCTGGCGGACTCCCAGTGCTTCAGGGCGGGGCAGCCGTGGGCCAGGCTGGAGCAAAACCCTTCTTGCCTACCTTTTGCAGCACAAGGGAGCACATAGAGGTCAGGGAAGTGACCAGCTGGAAAACCCTGGTCAAGTGGCCTCTCTTTTTTTTTTTTTTTTTTTTTTTGGTGTGTGTGTGGGGGTCTGGGGATGGAACCCAGGGGCATTTGACCTCTGGGCTACATCCCCTGCCCATTCTTTTATTCTTTATTTTGAAACTGGGTCTCACTGAGTTGCAGAGGGCCTCACTAAGTAGCTGAGACTGTCCGCGAACCGCGATCCTCTGGTCTCAGCCTCCTGAATGCTGGGGTTACAAGCGTGCGCCACCATGCCCGGCTCTCATCTGTTCTATTTTCTAGTCTGCAAAACGAAATCAAAATAGGGCTCATAGGCGGACTATGAAGAGTAAATGAAATGTGTTCAGGTATCTCAGTGCACCGGCTCTCATTCCCTGAACACTAGTCCCCTTTCTTGAGGAAAGCCAAAGATGTTCAGGCTGCTGGCTTCGCGGTGTGAGAGGGGCTGTGAGGATGTCGGGTCCGTGGCATATGCTGGTATCGACTATACTGTTCCAAAAGAAGTGAAACGGCAGGAACCGTGGCAACACGGGGTCCGGCAGCCCTGTGCATCTCAGACATTACCAAAGGCACCATTAAAGTGCCCTCGTCACCCTCCTACACCCTCACCTACTACAGCCTCCACAGCATGCTCCGGACACTGGTCAGCTCCTGCAGCACAGAGCTCTCTGGCCCGGCAGTCCCACTTCTGGAGATTTATCCTCCAGATATTTTCACACATGCACACCTTTGTAAAATCTTTATAATTTTGTAATAGCAAAATAGGTTTACTATGTCTTATCCATTCGATGGGACTCTCTTATTTTTAAAAGGTACCTGTATGTATAGACACATGTAGGCAGTGAGAGTCGTCTCAGGGCGGAGCCTTCAGAGCAGTGACTAGGGGGAGCTGGGGATTACTTTTACTTTTTCTCTTTACTCCCAACAGCCTTTGACATTTTTCCACTTGCATTTATTGTCTATCCCAAATTTAAGCAGAAAGGTAACTTAAAAAGAGCCTTTCCCCAAAAAAGAAGATCTCTCTTTCTTCCAGATCACAAGGTTAGAGAAAACATGGACTGCCCTGCGGCACCAGTACACACAAACCGCCATCCTCTACGAGAAACAGCTGAAGCCTTTCAGCAAGCTCCTGCACGAGGGCAGAGGTGAGTGCGGGCGGGCAGGCAGCCCCAGAGCCGGAATATGGGGGTGGCATCTGCTGCTGTCCAGCAGAGCGGCTTCGGGGCATTTCACGAGGCCCCCTGTTGTCTGTGGGCCTGCGGCATCGACGCGGCGCTAACAGGACACGGGCTGCCCGTCTCCTCATTCTGATTCACTTTCCCAAAATATGATATGGAAAACTTTACTCCCTGTTCTTCAGAGTCCTCGTGTCTTCCCCCAAGCAACGTGTCGGTCCCACTGCTGATGCCTCTCGTGACCTTAATGGAGCGCCAGTCCGTCACTTTTGAAGGGACTGACATGTGGGAAAAGAATGACCAAAGCTGTGAAATGATGCTGAACCACCTGGCAACGGCCCGACTGATGGCCGCGGCCGCAGACAAGTACCGGGCGAATGCCGAGAGGATCCTGGCAGGTAGGAGCTGGTTTCTGCTCAGTCCTATTTTTTATTCTTTATTTTAAACAGGGTCTCAGTGAGTTGCAAAGGGCCTCAATAAGTAGCTGAGGTTGTCCACGAACCATGATCCTCCTGTCTCAGCCTCCCAAGTGCTGGGATTACAAGTGTGTGCCACCATGCTCAGCGACTCATGAGTTTATTTAAAAGTAAACTTACAGCCGGGCATGGTGGCACATGCTTGTAATCCCCGCGCTTGGGAGGCGGAGACAGGAGGATCGCGCTGGTTCGGAGCCAGCCTCGCTGGCTTAAGAGACCCTGTTTCCACATAAAAAAGTTAAAAAATAGGTCTGGGAGTGTAGCCCGTGGGAGTGTAGCCCAGAGGAAGAAGAGCTTCCAGGAACCCCAGTACCACCAAAAAAAAAAAAAAGTAAACTTACACTTACTATATGATCCAATAATTATGCTCCCAGGGAAAATAAAGACATGCCCACACACAGACTTGTGCACAAATGTTATTCACAGTAGCCAGAAACTGGAAACAATCCAGATGTTTAGTTAATGAACTGATAAACAAAAAGTAAGTAGTGAGTCCATATAAATGACTACTAACATAAAGGAATGAGTTACTGATAACATGCAACATACGGAATAATTCAACATCATGCTAAGTGAAGGAAGCCTGGAAGGACGTCTGTATTGTAGACTCTGCTTATATCAAATTACCAGAGGAGGCAAGAGTAGCAACAGGAAGCAGATCAGTGGTTGGCGAGGGAAAGAACAAGGATTGGCAGTAGAGAGGAACTAGGAAGCTTTCTAGAGAACGGTTCTAAAACTGTATGAATTGACTATCATAAACCAAACTGCACAGCTAAAAAAGGCAGTCACACAGCATGCAGATTATACTTCAGTATAGTTGTTATAAACAAAACACCCTGAGCACACTTCACAGCACTTCAACCCACCACGGCTTATACACATAGATTTCATTCCACTGTGTTTTAGTGAGTTTACTTATTAATTCTTCAGCTTCTTGAGGCTGGGTGAGTAGCTCCTACATTTTTCTTTGGAGACATTTTTTAATGTTCTGAGAGAAGACAAAGTTCATTCTGATCCTATTTAAACAAACACATTTTCAGTCATTATAAACATTGCTTTTAGGCGAAACCCGAGGTGACTTGTTTCTTTTCTTTTTTTGATTAGGTTTTCAGCCAGATGAAGAATTGAACGAAATCTTCAAGACTGAATTTCAAATGCGATTGCTATGGGGCAGCAAAGGTGCGGAAGTCAATCAGACAGAGAGATATGACAAATTCAGCCAGATTTTGATTGCCCTCTCACGTAAATTGGAACCTCCTCCTTCTGTAAAGCAGGCAGAGCTCTGAGACCCCTCCAGGGAACCTTAGGGCATTGTTTCAGCGTCCCCGGGTTCTTCTTTGGGAAAGCTCATCATCTGATAAAGTAATAAATGTGCAGCTCTAAAATACACAAACTTTTAGTATCTATAGGATATTAACTGTATAAATCACACAGGGCACACTTATTTATGAATTGTTTAAAATTACTACTGATTTTTAAACGAATGATAATTTATTATGAAGGTAACTATTGCCAATGTTGATTGGCAAAATTAAGAGAAGGCCTAGCTGTGTTGGCTGTTTTCTATTACCACAATATTTGATCACTTAGTTTTAATTCCATGTCAGATAAGTGTAAATAGAAGAGTTTAAAAGCATGAAACATTTCAGAAGATATCAGTTGTATGATATTCTTTAAGTAAATATGAAAAATGTAAATAGTCATGAATTAAAATTTATCTTTTTGTCAAACAGTTGTATCCTGTCTCTTCAATATCAAACGCCTCATCTTAGTTTGATAGTTCTACCTTTTGGCCTCTGAACACACTTTCTCCCCCAGCCACTATTACCTGATAGTAAACCAACATTAATGGAAGAAGTATGAAAAGTTAAGGTTTCTGTCTTAGAAAACAGAAGGAAGTGATACAATTAAATACTGATTCTAACAGACCTAGGTTCAAACTCAAGTTTGGGTGTGACTGACAGCTGGATTTTGGCCTATCTCACCGAGTCCCATGTGCAGCCCAGCACCCGTAGGAACTGAGCACCCAGCTACTGGTTACTGTTAGATTTCATGACCTCTTTTCAGGGAGGGCAGACAGTCCAGATGGCCCCCTAAGTCACATGTCAATCTCCTCTGCAAACATCTCACAGACATACTCAGAAATGCTTTACTCGTTCTCCAGAACGCCTTAATCCAGTCAAGCTAACACCTAAGAGGATGAAAAGCATCCATGTGTGAAAGGTAAAATCACTTTTTAGAATATAAAGTACTTTTTACTTTGAATAACTAAGATTTTTTTTTTTTTTTTTGGTCATACCTGATATGGAACCCAAGGGAATTCTACCTCTAAGCTATATCCCCAGCCCTATTTTTTATTTATTTTTTATTTTTTGGTGGTACTGGGGATGGAAGCCTTCTACCTCCGGGCTACACTCCCAGACCTATTTTTTATATTTTATTTGGAAACAGGGTCTCTTAGGCCAGAGGCTGGCTACCGATACTCCTGTCTCCACCTCCCAAGTGCGGGTATTACAAGCGTGCACCACCACGCCTGGCTTATTCTTTGTTTTGAAACAAGGTCTCTAAGTTGCAGAGAGCCTCACTAAGTAACTGAAGCTATCTGCAAGCCAGCGATACTTCTGTCTCAGACTCCTAAGTATTGGGATTACAAGCGTGCGCCACGGCGCCCCAATAAGAATTTCTTAAACAAGAGAGAAAAAGCATATGAACTATGGCTTCCTCTAGAAGGAAAACAATGAACTTTCTAGATTCTTTTTCTAGGTTTGTGACTTCACAAAGGAGACACTTTTAGTTTATCAGTATCCTCTTAATTTTTCCCTATTTAAAAAAGTTTAGGGCCGGGTGTGGTGGCGCATGCTTATAATCCCAGCATTTGGGAGGCTGAGACCAGAGGATCGTGGTTCGCAGACAGCCTCAGCTACTTAGGCCCTCTGCAACTCAGTGAGACCCAGTTTCAAAATAAAGAATAAAAAAATAGGGCAGGGGGTGTAGCTCAGAGGTTGAATGCCCCTGTGTTTCATTCCCAGACCTGCCAAAAAAAAAAAAAAAATTTAGGGCCGGGTGTGGTGGCGCACACTTGTAATCCCAGCATTCAGGAGGCTGAGACGGGAGGATGGCGGTTCGCGGACAGCCTCAGCTACTTAGTGAGGCCCTCTGCAACTCAGACCCGGTTTCAAAATAAAGAATAAAAAAGGGCAAGGGGGTGTAGCTCGGAGGTCAAATGCCCCTGGGTTTAATTCCCAGACCCGCAAAAAAATAATAAAAATAATAAAATAAAAAATTAGGATACAAGGTTTTAGGCTATTCTTTTACTCTGCCAACTGTCAAACATTTAAAGCCAGGTGGGTGGCACATGCCTATAGTCCCAGTACTTAGGTGACACAGGAGGATCACAGGTCAGAGGACAGCCTCAGCAAGTAACAAGGCTCTCAGCAACCTAGCAAGGCCGTGTCCCAAAACAAAAGATAAAATTGGTCTGAGAGTATAGCTAGGAGATAGAATGCCTCTGGGTTCAATCCGTAGTACCACACACACAAAGAAAAGAGAAAGAAAAAATTTTCATCCTATTTTTAAAATAATATTAGGACTACACCAAGTTTATGTTCAGCTTTTTTCAAACAGGCTCTGAAGTTTTCTTCACAATATTAGTCTTTAAAAAATATGATTTCGCTGGGCGTGGTGGCGCACGCTTGTAATCCCCGCGCTTGGGAGGCAGAGACAGGAGGATCGCACAGGTTCGAAGCCAGCTGCGTGTCCTGGCTTAGGAGACCCTGTTTCCAAAATAAAAATGTAAAAATAGGTCTGGGAGTGTAGCCCGAAGGTAGAAGGGCTTCCAGGAACCCCAGTACCACCAAAAAAAAAAAAAAAAATATATATATATATATATATATATATATATATATATATATGATTTATTGGTTATAGATACTATACTGTAACTTAGTCATCTTAAAATCTTAAATATGCCTTTTTGGACCAGAATATATTTTTCACAGTGGTCTGTTTAATACAAAAGAATTATTTTCTAATCTTGGATTATTTTCATTAATAAAATGATGGATTCCAGCCCTCTTTTTAAAGGTCGGATCACATCATTTTTGTTTGCTGGGGGGGGGGACCCAAATATACTTTTACTTTGGAAAATATGGTGGTTCAGATGCTCTTAGGAATCCCCCTCACTAAAATAAAACTGAAATCCCAAATAAATGTTAATAAACATACCTTTTAATGTACTGTTGAGCTCAAGGGATGAGAAGGAAGCCCCCAAGGAACGCAGCTTCCCTCCCCACCTCACCCCTCAAGACATACAGAAAACAAATTAAGAGAACTTAAAAACTGAGGGGAAATACTCCTGTCAGCTCAAGAATGGGAAACCGCCCTGGGAGAGCTGAATGTGAAATGCCCCCAGTTAAACAGACATCCTTAAAGAGAGGGAAAAACCATCTTCCACTGAAGGGAAGTTACCAGGTATATAAGGGCTCTTCAGAGAGACGGAACCAATAAAACATTTACATATATGTAGATTTATGAGATGAGAAGGGACTTACTAGGGAAATTGGCCTACATAATTATGGAGGCCAAGAAGGCCCACGGCAGGCCATCTGTGAGCTAGAGACCCTGGGCTGTTGGCAGCATGGCTCAGCCCAGCTTCAAATGCCTCAGAACAAGGGAGACCAATGGTGTAACTCCCATCAGCCTGAAGTTGAAGGCCTGAGAATGGGGTGGTGGTGACTGGTGTTAGACTTCAGAGTTCAAAGGCAAGGAAAAAGTGTCCCAGCTCCAGAAAAGAGAAGAAACAACTCACTCTTCTGGGACCCTGGGCAACTGAATGGTGCCCTCGACACATGGAGAATGGACCTTTCCCACTCAGTTCTCTAACTCACAAGCCAATCTCGTATGAAAACATCCTTACAGACACATTCAGAAATAGTGCTTTACCAGCTTTTTAGGTATTGCTTAGTCCAGTCAAGTTGATACCTAAAATTAAACACCACACCAGGAAACACACATGTCTTGATATACAGCTCCAAGAAGAAAATCAGAGTAATAGTCTTGAGTGAAGATTTACAACCACAAACGTGTCCTCATACAGGTCAGGAGTAAAATTTACAAAAATAAAAACCAAAATTGAGATGCCAAAGGGACCCCAGATAATGGAGGCGAAACCTCAGTAGAACCAGGGAGGTGGTCGAAGGGAAGGGGAGGGGGAAGAGTGAGGCTCATTAACGGAATTACCACCATCAACTATGGGCACATATATGAAAATACCAATGTCCAGCTCAGTACTCTGTTTTGGGAAGAGGGGAGATGGGGGGGTGTGGGGGGGATGCCTACCAAGAGCTGTGTGTGCATGTCAATGTCAACACGATTTACATTAAGATGCGAGACTATAATGCACCAATAAAAGCATATTTTAAAAAACCAAAAAATTGCTTTGCAGTGGTTCCAGGATGGTGGTGCCTACCAGATATATATCTGTCTTACTGTATATATAAAGTTCACTATTAAATACCTGTAGTTCAATTGAGAAAATACATGACTAAGTGATACTGCTGATCTGTGGGGAGAAAGGATGAGTTTTAAAATAATTCTTGAACAACCGATCAAGCAAATGAAAGGGAAAAATGGTTCCTTACCTCATAACACCACAATATAGTCTAGATGAATTAAAAGCCTACATGTGAAAGGCAAAACCACTTTTAGAATACAGAATATCTTTTTTACTTTGAATCAACTAGGAATTTATTAGCTAAATATTAAAAGCATTAGTTATGAAAGGCTAGTAAATATACAATAAAATTAAGAATCTCTATTCATTACACACTCCAGAGAGCCGGGCGTGGGGGCGCACGCTTGTAATCCCAGCGCTGGGGAGGCTGACACAGGAGGATCACACAGGTTCAAAGCCAGCCTCAGCTACTTAGAGAGACCCTGTTTCCAAATAAAGTATAAAATAAGTCTGGGAGTATAATCCGGAGGTAGAAAAGCCCCTGGATCCCACCCCCAGTACCACAAACAAACAAACACTCAAGAGAGAAAAAAGAGAGACTGGTTAGCAGCACATGACTAGGGATCACCAGTGTGGTAGGCAGCCTCCGCTTGCTCCTGCCTCCTGCACTCACAGCCTTCTCGCTCCGTGTCGGTGGTGTCCCTTCCCACATTGTACTGGGGTTGGTCCATGGAACCCAGAGCACAGGGCAGAGGTAATGACATGTCACACCCGAGATTGGGTTATAAAAACTCTCAGCTTCCATCTTGAGTTTTTATTCTCTTGGATCACTTGCTCTGGGGAAAGCAAGATGCAGAGGTCTACATGGCAAGGAACCAAAAAGCCTTCGGTCAACAGGCGGCAAGGATCTGAGCCTGCCAACCACCACAAGAATGGTCCTGGAGTGGTTTCTACAGACAGACCATCAAGCTTGGGGATTACTGCAAGCTTTAAGAAACTGAGCCAAAACAACCCAGTTAGAAATAACTAATATAATTACTTCCTTAATATATTAAGGACTCCCACAAATACATACGGAAAGACAGCTGGGTGTGGTGCTGCATACTTGTAATTCTAGTACTTGGGAGGCTGAGGCTGGAGGATCACAGGTTCACGGCCAGCTTCAGCTACTTAGTGAGGCCCTCCACAACTCAGACCCTGTTTCAAAATAAAGAATTAAAAATAGGGCTAGGGGAGTAGCTTGGAGGTAGAATGCCCCTGGGTTCCATCCCCAGTACTGCAAAATAAGTAAGTAAGTAAGTAAGTAAGTAAATTAATTAATTAATTAAAATATGGAAAAACAACTAAAGAAAAAATGGACAAAGACAAAAACAGGCTTTTCACAGATGGGGAAACAATAAACATATAAAGATGCTCAGTATCAATAATTGAGGAAACAAAATTAAAACTACAATGAATTGCTTTTATATCTTTTGAACTGACTAAATTGAAAAGTCTGACTCCTAAGTAGTAATCATGATAGGGGGACGGTCATGGTGGCGCACGCTTGTAATCCCAGCATTTGGGAGGCTAAGGCCGGAGGATCGCAGGTTCATGGCCAGGTTCAGCTACTTAGCAAGGCCCTTTGCAACTCAGTAAGACCCTATTTTGAAATAAAGAATAAAACATAGGGCTGGGGGTGTAGCTTGGAAGTAGAATGCCCCTGGGTTCCATCCCCAGTACCACCACACACACACACAAAAAGATATGGAAGCCGGGTGTGGTGATGGCGCAAGCTTGTAACCCCAGTACTTGGGAGGCTAAAATAGGAGGATTCCAGGTTTGAAGCCAGCCTCAGCTACTTAGTGAGACCCTGCTTCAAAATAAAGAATAAAAACAGAACTAGGGGTGTAGCTCGGTGGTAAAATTCCTCTGGGTTCAAACCCTCAGTACCACAAAAAGAAGATATGGAATATGATAAGCATCCCTTATACAAATCTTATAGATGTGCAAAAACAATTGCAATGACTTTGGAGATTAAAGGTGGCATCATCTTTAAAGCTGAAAACTAATATGACCCCTGGGTTAGCAATTCCACTCCTAGGTATGGATTTTTTGTTGTTGTTGTTGCGGGTCTGGGGATGGAATCCAGAGGCATTTGACCTCCAAGCTACACCCCTTGCCCAATTTTTTATTCTTTATTTTGAAACAGGGTCTCACTGACTTGCGGAGGGCCTCACTAAGTAGCTGAGGCTGTCCACAAACCGCGATCCTCCTGTCTCAGCCTCCCAAATGCTGGGATTACAAGTGTGCGCCACCACACCCAGCTTTAGGTATAGATTTTTTTTTAGAAACTTCTGTATCAGTAAATATACACGATGCACATGAATGTGCATAAACAGCATTGTTTATACGAGCAAAATTCAGACAGGAGCCCAGCCGTCCATCAACAGAAAGAAGGGTAAATTGCATCTATTCACATAATGGAATAGAACTGTGCATAAACACGCACAAACTCACAAACAAAGTTGTGTGAAAAGCAAGTCTCAAGACACAATGGAATATTCAAAATCTTTGAAGCCGGGTGTGGTGGCGCACGCTTGTAACCCCAGCACTTGGGAGGCTGAGACAGGAGGATCGCACAGGTTCGAAGCCAGCCTCAGCTACTTAGTGAGGCTCTCAGCAACTTAGTGAGACCCTGTTTCCAAATAAAGTTTAAAATAGGTCTGGGAGGACAGGCCGGAGGTAGAAGGCCTAGGTTCCACTTCCAGTACCACAAAAAAAAAAAAAAAACTTTCAGAAGCAGGCTGTTAGTCAATTAATATGCACACAATACATAAACTGACATGCAAATCAACAATTCTTTTAAAAACTCTACAAACTCTTACTAGTGCAGTGCAATTACACATCATAGTGAGGTTCAATGTGATATAAACATCCACACACACAGCTCTTGGTGTATTTCCTTCAGGTCCCACCCCTTCCCCTTCCCCTTCCCCTTCCCCTCCCCGGTGGCGGTGGCGTTAGTGAAATTGGTAGTGACACCTTTGTAGATCGCAATGGTATTATTTGAACTATTTCCTTCCTGGATCCTTTTCCCCTTTCCCACCTCCTCCCTCAATCTCCTTCCACTATTCTACTGGTCTCTCTCCACATTGTTTCAGGTCCCTTATGCTTCCTATTTTCTCTAGTTTCTGCAAATAACACATAAAACCCTTAACTTTTTGAGAGTTAATGATCTCAGTATAATATTCTCTAGTTCTAGTATATTTTCTTGCAAGAAACAATTTTGTTTTCCTTTATGGCTGAATAGAATTCCATTCTGTGTATAGATGACATTTCCTTGGTTCTTTTTGAATGGATACCCCAGCTGGTTTCATAATTTGGCTACTGTGAATTGTGCTGCTATAAACACGTATCACTAACAGTATTCCAACTTTAATTCTTTTGGAAAGTGAGTTGTACAACTGGGTCATATAGTAGTTGAACTCCTAGTTTCTTAAGGAACCTCTATTTTGATCTCCATAGTAGTTTTACCAAGTTATAGTCCCATTAACAGTTTGTGTGTACCTGTTTCTCCACATCTTCCCTACCGTGTTATTTTTATTCTTGATTTTTGCCATTCTGACTGGAGTTAGATGGAATCTCCATGTAGTTTTGATTTGCATTTCTCTAATTGCTAATGATGTTGAATACTTTTTCATGTATTTATTGGACACTTGTATTTCTTCTTTTGAGAAGTGTCTATCAATTGTCTTTTTTTTTTTTTTTTCAGTACTGGGGATGGAACCTAGGGGCATTCTACCTCTGAGCTACACCCCAGCCCTATATTTTATTCTTTACTTTGAAACAGGGTCTCGCTGAGTTGCAAAGGGCCTCACTAAGTAGCTGAGGCTGGCTTCAAATCTGAGCGATCCTCCTGTCTCAGCCTCCCAATTGCCCATTTTGATTGAACTTAGAGTGACATTTAATTCTTTATATATTCTAGATTATTAGTCCTATCAGTGGTGTAGCTGGCAAACTGCCTCCCATTCTGTAGAGTCTCTCTGGTTTTTTGTTGCCTTTGCTGAGCTTTTTAGTTTGATTCCATTCCACTTACTATTTTATTTCTTAAGCTTTGGGAAAGCTTTTGGAACTTTTTGAGAAAGTCTCTACCAGAACTTTTATGTTGGAGAGTTGGTCATTTCTTCTAGTAATTGTGGTTTCTGGCCTAATTTCTAGACCTTTGATCCATCTTAACTTTTGTACAGAGTGGGAGATAGGGATTCAATTTCTTTCTTCCTAATTTAGATATCCAGTTTTGCCAGCACTATTAGTTGAAAGGGCTATCTTTTCTCTAGCATATGCTTTTGCACTTTTGTCAAAATTCAACTAGCTATTACATTTGTCTCTGTATCTTTTATTCCACTGGCCTGTTTTTGTGCCAATATCATGCTATCTTTGTTACTATAGCTCTGTGGTATAATTTGAAGTCAGGTATTGTGATGCTGCCAGCATGGTTCTTACTGCTCAGGATTGCTTTGACTATTCTGGATCTTTTTTTCCCATGTTTTTTCTCCCTAGCTCTGCAAATAATGTCATTAGTATTTTGATAGGGATTGCACTGAATATATAGATGGCTATCTTTTGGTAGTATAGCCATTTTGAGAATATTTATTCTGCCTATCCAAGAACATGGGAGGTTTTTTTTTTTTCATCTTCTAAGATGTTTTTCAATTTCTTTCTTCAGTATTCTATAATTTCCATTGTAGAGATCTTTTACTTCCTTATATTTCTTTCCTTTTTGATTTTTCTCTTTTGAGGCTATTATGGATGGCATTGTTTTCCAGATTTTTCAGTGTATTCAAGGTTAATGTATAGAAAAGCTATTGATCTTTGTAAGTGGTAGAGTTTTTTGGATCTAAGTATAGGATCAAGTAATCTGTAAACAGATAATTTAATTTTCTCCCCTATCTGTATGCCTTTTCCTTCTCTTCCCTTATTGCTTTGGCTGGAATTTCAAGTACTATGTTAAATACAAGTGGTTAACAGTGGGCATCCTTATTCTTAATTTTAGAATAAATACTGTTTTTCCCTATTCAGTATGATGCAAGCTTTGGTTTACCATATATTTTCTTTTATAATGTTGAGGTAAGTTCCTTCCATCCCTAATTTCTTCAGTGTTTTTAGCATGAATGGGTGTTAAATTTTGTCAAATGCTTCTTCTGCATCTACTGAGATGATCATGTGGTTTTTGTTGCTGGCTATACTTATGTGAATTACAATTTTTTTTCCCCCAGTACTGGGGATGGAACCCAGGTTCTACTACCTCCAAGCTACACTCTCAGCCCTAGTTTTTATTTTGAAACTGGGTCTCACTGAGTTGCAAAGGGCCTCACTAAATAGCTGAGGCTGTCTGCGAACTGCAATCCTTCCATCTCAGCCTCCCAAATGCTGGGATTAGCATGTGCCACCACGCAAGGCAATGTAAATACATTTATTTATTTGAGTATGTTGAACCAATCTTGTATCCCAAGAACAGATGGTGCACAATCTTCTTGATGTGGCTTTAAATATGAATTGCTAGACCAAAAGCAATCAGGAGTAGCTACTATCATATCTGACAAAGCAGCTAAAACTTACTAGAAGAGATAAAGTGGGTCACTTCTTACCAATAAAGGGAACAATCCAAAAAAATATAATGATAAACATACCCCAAATATCTGTGCACCTACTTACATAAAACAAACACTAATTGACATTAAGACTCAGAGACTCCAATACAATAATCCTGGGATTCTTCAACATACTTTTACTAACATTAGATCAATAATCCAAAAATCAGTAAAGACTTTTCAGACCTAAAAATACTATAAATCAAATGGCCATAATAGACATTTTACTCAACAATTGAATTCAGTCTCCTCAGTTTCTCATGGAACCTTCTCCAAAACAAACCATATTCTAGGCTACAAAGAATTATTAACAAGCCCATAAAACCTGATATAATACCTTGCATCTTCTCATCAAAATGGGCTAAAATCAGAAATCAATAGCAAGACGACACAGAGGAATCACATAGTTGGAGATTGAATAATATACTTCTGAATAAAGACTAGATCATAGGAGATACAAAGCAAGAAATTTACCAATTCCTAGAATCAAATAAAAAGAGAGACACCTTACCAAATCTCTTGGATAGTCTGAAGGCACTTGTAAGAGGAAAATTCATAGCATTGTGTGCCCACGTTGAAAAACAAAGAGATTCCAAATAAACAACCCAATAACACATCCCAAAGCCCAAGCAAAACGGAACAAACTAGCCTCAAAGCCAGTAGAAGGTGGGAAATAATGACAATGAGAGCAAAAATAAGAAACCAATAATACAAAGGATCAAACAAAAAGTTGTTTTTTGAGGCAATAAGCAAAATTGATAAACCCTTAACCAACCTAACCAAAAGAGAGAAATGGCCCAAATTAATAAGACAAAAAGGTAGTTATCAAGGCGGGTCTGGTGGTACACACTTGGAATCCCAGTACTTGGGAGGCTGAGACAGGAGGATCGCAGGTTCATGGCTAGCCTCAGCTACTTAGTGAGGCCCTCTGCAACTTAATGAGATCCTGTTTTAAAATAAAGAATAAAAAATAAGGCTGGGGTTGTAGCTCAGAGATAGAATGCCCTTGGGTTCAATCCCCAGTACAGCAACAAAAAAAAAAAAAAAAAAAAAAAAGGGAAAAAGGTAATTATCACCACAGACACCATGGAAATACAGAGGAGCATCAAGAACTATTTTGAAAATTTATATTCCAAACAAATTGGAAAACCTAGAAGAAATCGACAAATTTCTAGACATAAACAACCTACATCCTACCAAAATTGAACCAACAGGACATACAAAACCTAAGCAGACCAGTAACAAGAGATTGAAGAAGCACTAACAGCCTTCCAAGGAAGAAAAAGCCAGGACCCAATGGATCCCAGCTGAATTCTATAAGAATTTAACGAACCAAGTCTACTGCCCCTCAAACTATTCCATGAAATAGAAAGGGAATGCAACTTTTATTCTTTAAGTAAACCACATAATCAAGCTTTATGTGATAAAAGTGACCCAAGTCATTTCTAAATTACTAGTAATTTTTAAATCATTGTTTAAGCAAATGGTTCGTGTAATATTGTGTGCTATGGCTGTCACCAGGTAAATAATGCCCCTACAACCTATGGATCCACACAGAAAGCTGCCCACTTTCAAATGACTCTGAGTCCATAGATATTAGTTTACTAATGTGCTGTCTGGCACCTGGAGCTGATCTCCATCCCACCTCTTCCCATCATCGGACAGCACAGGACCATCTGGATACTGGCTACAGGGCCACAGTGGTGGCAGGACTTCCCAGCCACAGAGGAGTGGAGGAAGAGGTAAGCTGGGTGAGACTTGCTGATCTTGTTTTATCAGCTCTGGAAGCTCATGGGTTTTGTGTCTTGTTCCACACAGAGATTGTGTCCCCTATACTGGCAAATCAAGGTTGGATGTCGATGTAATGCAGGATAAAGTTCAAAGGGAAAAGGGAAATTAAAAACATTCAAGGCAAGTCTGCCAGGGCTTCTTCAGTCCCTGACTCAGAGCCCAGCAGTCCAGTGAAAGGGAAAGTGGACTTGTAGTGGTGACAGAGCAGATAAAGCACTCCTGTCTGGAAGAGGAAGAGAGAACACAGTAGTGTGGTGCGGCCATTTGCAGAACTCTCCTCTAGAGAGCAGTCCCTCTTTTCACACCGGAAATTCATGTGCAGGCCGCTCTTCACAACACACAACACATTGCCAAATAAAGCAAAACTGATGGAAACCATCTAAGAGGCACTACTGCATCATCACAGGGCCTCCGCTCTCCACATCTCTGTCCACACATGATCCCTTCCGCCCCCCAGCTGCCACCCACAGTCCTAGCCTGGGGCATTTCTTTGAGAGATGAAGGGCAGCCCCCCACCGCACCCCCTCAGCTTGGTTGCCCAGAGCCCTCTCACTCCCAAGGGCTTAGGATACCAGAGAAGATTCCCCAAACACCTGAAATAAGTAACAATAAACTTATAACACCAAACACCTGAAATAAATAACCGTAAACTTATAATAAACCTTTTGGGTTTGTGTGTAGTGTTTACACTAAAAATGTGCTGGTAACACAGAGAGTCACGTGTGGTTTCTAAGATAAATTGCTGCAACTGGACTTATACAATTATCTAATTATAACTACTTTTCTGAGTTAGTACTTTTACCAACCAGCACGGAAATGTTCTGACAGCATTCACTATGTCTATACATCAGTGTGCACCGGCTAGATATCAGTCCTGCTCACACAAAGCCACTTTACAGACATCATTCTCGTAGAGCTCAAAAATAAGAAGCTAGTCAGATTAAGGAAGAAATACTCACGTGGCAAAACTATAAAGAAAAACAAAATAAATTCACAGATCAAGTTAAAGAGTATTGTCTGGAAGATGGTAATGTTCCATTTGCTAACTGGGTAATAGATTGGTTTATTATGGTTCATAAGGTACATAAACACAATTTCCACAAGAACTCTGCTCAGTGCTGATGTTTTAGGTTTACCAAATCAGCTTGTCACGGCCCCCATTCTCTACTCAAAGATGTCACAATCTTAGAAAAATGAGAAATCTTGTCAAATTAAAATTGTGATGAAATCAAGATATTAAGCATGTCTTAGACTTCCATTTGTATCTAGAGAAATGAGACTAATTTGACAAGACTTATTCTTAGGAACCTATGTCAGATGCATGTAACGCTTTCCCCCAAATGCTCACATTATCTAGTACTTTTAAAGGTTGTTTTAAACACTTTCAGAATTTGTTTTGCAAAATTTATGCACACTGTCCATTCTCCAATCTTTTGGTGTTGTTTATATTTCCTATGGTTTCCCTAACTGCTGATGCAACGATCCTAACGAGGCTTGGGTTCACTTTCCTTTTGGTAATATTGTTATAAAGCTGTTATCTTCCCCTAGCAAGTAACTTTGTCTTCCTTGATCTGAGTTCAGATAGTTAAAAACCCTTTTCATTGTCTCGAGCTGCTGTTGCTTTTTTAAACCTGTTCGTCTGAGGCTGTCACATTTGACACCATTTTCCTTGTTTTGTGTGTCCTCACTCCAAGCTTTGCGCCGCTCTCTAAATTTTCATCTCAACAATTTCAATTTCCTGTTCTTTAGGATCTGCTTTGAGTTTTATTCCTTTTTTGGGGTTTCTAAAAGTTTGCAGTCAGTTTCAAATAACTAGGTGAATCTTCTGAAATCAGACTTGCTAAGTAACAGTTAAAATGTGTCATTAATTATTACAAATGTCTTCATCCCATGAAACTCTGAAATACCAGGAAGCACAACGCTCCCTCACTGACTGGAATCAAGCAGCAGCACAGGAAATGCTGGCCAGTACCGGACCAGGCTGTGGTCCAGGGACTGCGCTTACAGATGCAGAGGACGAGATGGCGTAAAAGAGAAGTCTGTGCAACAGTTACTGTTGAACAAAGATAAATCCAAATAATTATATGCATTTTAAACTCACTCTAAAGAAATATTTATTCTTTCTTTTAGAATTTCTTTTCTTTATTCTTTCTTTTTTCTTTTTAGTTCCTTGAGAGAAACTTAAAATCAGAATAAAATTTCCCAAATTGCTTTCCAAAAACATTGCCAACTTCAGGAGCTTTTCATTAGTATTCAGATACTACTACTTTGTATTATCTGAAATTTAGCATATTCAAGAACAAAATCAACAGCCAGGTTGATTCAAGAACAAAATCAACATGCCTGTTATCCCAGTACCTTGGAGGCTGAGACAGGAGGATCACAGGGTCCGCCCCCACCCCCACCCCCACAGTGCATAGTAACTTATTGAGACAAAGTTTCAAAATAAAAATAAAAAATAAAGAGGCTGGGGGTGCAACTCAGAGGTACAATGTCCCTGGGTTTAATCCCTAGTACCACATTAAATAATAATATAAATGACAAAATCTGGTTCACACAACAATAATAAAAGATAACTATACACCTTAACGGACCATGAAAAGATTGTTTTATTCCATGAAAATATTCTCAACAGAGAACACTATCTTAAACAAAGCATTAACCATTAAGAAATCAACATGTGCACAAAGAGTAAAAATTACTGAAAATTTTAAGATTTCTTTTGGACAATTCACATGTTCAAAATTTAAGAATGATTTAAGAATGATTTAAACTGCAAGTACAAATGACTTTCCTATTGTAATAACCCATATACAGGTTGCACTACTCCACATGAAGGAACTTGCCTCCTACGGAAGCAAATTCCGCTTTTAGAAAAACAAACAGTAGCTTGAAAAGAACAGTTAGTCCTTACAAGAAAGCCTTAAACTTTGCCCTCTGTGGCTGCTAGCCAAAAAAACATAAGTACTTCAGGCTTTATACAAAAGACAAACACAGCCAGATCACATTTCTTTCTCATCACTAATCTTTAAAATAAAAATAGCATTAGATTTTAAAACTACTTCATGTAGTCTGTCAGTACTGAATAATGCCACATTATATAAATAACCCTGTAACGAGATTCATTATCTAAACTTTATAGTTTGCTAGCCTCAAAGGTAATACACTATACATCAGCTGTGTAACAGTGGTGTACTTGATCTTAGGAAGGCATTAACTTTCACACAATTGTCATTCAGCTTTAGTATAACTGGTAGTATGATTCAAATAACACTGGGAAAATTTATTAAAGCAGTCACACAGCTTCTAAAATATTGCTTAAAATCCAGTAATACACAAACCATTTCATGTTCTCTTTCTCCCCTCAAAACAGCAAAGAACCAAATTAATGAAGCTTCAGTGGTACAAATGACCCCCCCCCCGCCCTGCCCACCTCCCTATTACGACACCACTACGAAATTAGTTCAGATACAAGTCATTAACAGAATCACAAATGCTTGGCAGGACGACAGGAGCAACAGGGGCACTAAGGACAATTATATTTACAAGTATAAACATACAGAAATCTCTGTTGTACAAGTAAAAGTGCACATAGATCATTACAAAGTTTCACTAAATTTTATCTGGTTCAAACAAAAGCATCACTTGGAAACAGACTATCATTGAAATAATCATATGAGATCATCATAACCCCAAATGAAAAGACAATGGGGGCGGGGGGTAGAGGTCCATATAACTTCTCAAAACACTGAGAAAAGTAAAATGGACCCAGACATGTCTTTAGTTTGATGCATAAACTTGAAGATGCACCATTGTACATGGTAGAGCTCTAAAAGCCACCTACCAAGGCTACATTGGCCGCTGCAGCAGTGCCGCAGAGTTAAAGGAGGTCGCACCGAGCTGACACATAAGCCCTTTGTGGGATACTGTAGTGGTAGTGTTGGCAATCAACAGATTTAGGCACTCTAGTTTAAGGCAGCATTTGAATGGAAGCAGCTGACTTCTGACAATAGTCCTTTGTCTTGAGGTGGTGAGTATCTTCTGTGTTTATTATCCAGGACTTCAGTGCTGACTATAGGTTCTTCCCAGACTGAGGTGCTGAAGATGTATCATGTTTCAAAGAGTTCTTTCAACTGGGCTGTAGGCTAGAGCAGAGATGTTGTCTTTTTCTTATCATAAACACGTCGGGTTCATAGACCACATCTTCATAATGACAAAATTGGAATGTTTGCAGTGGGGAAATTATAGCAGCAACACAAAAACTAAGATGGAAACATTAGTGCTGGAGATGTTTGACAGTGATCTGCACTACAAATGTAAAACAAAACAAAGGCTTTGACAAGAACAAGGGATTATAAAGACATGCCTGAAAAATCTAAGCCCAATAACTACACATGCAACAGGAATGTTAAGCAAGCATGGAGGTGGCGCAGGCAGACAATGACACATGGCAAGGATTCTAACAGACAACGGGTCTATAAAGGCCAATTAAAACAGAGCTGGATGAAGACGGTCTTGTTGGGACAGTCAAATATAAGACACATTTTATGACAGCTCTGCATTCTTTCTGGTTTGGACATCAGTAAAATAAATGGAAAAAAGGTCAGCCGTTACTGACTTTTTTTTTTCCCTTCCATGTAAATAACTGTTAACTAGAAATTTAAAGATTGGTATTATAACGATTTTTTTAAAAACAATGTATGAAAATGCTAATGAAGTTAGTAAAAATAAATCATGTCTGCATGCACGCATGCAACTTGCTTCTCTCACTCTTTGAGCCTGACAACGCTAACACCCTCCCCCCAAAAGCGGCTGCATGTAACCTCCTTCAACATCTTGCCCATTTCCTCAGAAACCCTCTTCAGGAACCTGCAGTCCAGGAGGAAAAAGAAAAGAACAATTACTGAAGACTTTGGTAAGACCAAAAGGGGTGTTCAGTCTAAAGTGTCTGTCCCAAATGTCTCTATAATCACTTTATAGTCAGCTATTAAAAACATCAGAAAAAAATTAAGATATGAGCAAAGACCAAGGACCAGTGGTACTTACTGCTTCCTCCCTTTGCTTCCCACACAACTAACTCAAGGTACGACCGCGTAAATAGCACACACTATCGTTGACTATACAAGGTTTCTAGCAAATGCCTATTGAAATTAATAATATATATATACACACACACATATATATATGTCCAGTAACTGCTAATTCAGCTAAAATGAGAACCAAAATGGTAGTGCAGGCATCTTCCTTCAATTCAGTCAAAAAAAGTTTTCTCTTCTAAGAGCAAACTTTGCCAGAATTTCTCTTCCATTCAAGAGAAGAAAATCTATTATCACTGATTTACAATGTATTTTCCTGCTAAATGCTAAAAACCACTAAAGTGATATTCCCAAAGACATTTTCAAGATGAAAAATACAGGCATAAGATTATTTTGAAGTTAGTTTGTGCATTATTGCAAATTACTAGTAAATCTGAAAAGATTTCAGGTCTCAAAAGAAATCTGTTTTCAAATAAGAGCTAGACCAGAAGCAAAGTATGGTGGCACATTCTTCTAATCCTCGCTACTCAGAAGGTTGAGGCAAGAGGATCAAAAGTCTGAGGTCAGCTTGGGCAACTTAGACCCTATCTCAAGAAAAGAAAAAAAAAGAGCTAGAACAGGTAATATCTTTTATAGGTCTCTTGATTAGCTTACTATTTGGTGCTTATTTTCTTCTTTTAGGAAATCAAAGAATAGGGGGAGAAAATGAAAGTGATTATTTTACCCAATTGCTTAACTATTTTCTTCTTGGAAAATGAAGCTACAAATTCAAACTCTTCTAACAAACCATTCTGTTGGGAGTCCGCTTTCTATAGCATGTCAGAGCAGCTTTACTTACTGAATTCACCAGAGTTACTGTTTTTTCTAAAGTAAAGGGGTGAGGAGCATTCTACCTATAGATTCCTGACCCATGCACCAAATTCCATTAGTTATAAGGCTAAAAACACATATATATCCTGCTGGGCACGGTGGCACATGCTTGTAATCCTAGTAGTTGGGAGGCTGAGATAGGAGGGTCACAGGTTCGAGAACAGCCTCAGCAAGTACTGAGACTCTCAGCAACCTAGTGAAACTGTTTCTAAATAAAAATAGGGCTGGAGGTATAGCTTGGAGTTCACAGAAAGCTCCTAAGTTCAATCCCCAGTACCACCAAAAAACAAACAAACAAAAAACCCCACACACATATCCTTCACAAAGACTTAGGCAGAACATAAAACAAAAGGCATCAATTAAGCTTCACACCAACATTGCTCAAATGGCAAAGCATCACAAAAACAGTTTCTTGTGCCAATATTCATATCTCTCAAGATCAAGCCTGCACTCAGCTCACACAGTGAACAGTAAATCAGGATGCCCTTTAAGTTTTCTTTTTTCTCTGACCTGTTGAGTGTATTTTCATTTTATGTTATCATCCCTACATCGTACAAAGCTGCCTGGAGAGTTTAGATGTAAGTTACTGCACCTTTACTGTTTTGCTCTAGAGTTACATCTATGTATGACGTGGGAACGTAGCCCTCTTCACCGTTCTGTCTCCGGGCTCTTGTCCATCCATCACCTTTGTCCTCTTCAATAATGTACAGAACTTCACCTTCTTTCATTGCCAGAGTACCTTCATTATGTCCTGGATGAGAATTTTCATAGTACAAACATAACTGAATTATAGCAATAGTTTTTAATAAAAGTTATAAATACAACACACAAAATAACAAGACACCCTCTAGGTTCCAATGCACCTGCTTACGAGTCCACTGATTCTCATTAGCAACATTTCTACAGTGCTTTATAATCTGACCAACATTTTCAGACATATTCTCATCTAACTACTCACTAAGGCTATGAGGCTAGATTATTATTATCCCATATAACAGATGAACTAACTGAGCCACAGTCACAGGATTTGACAGGATATCATAACTCCAATTTCATTATTTCACTTGTTTTCCTAAATCTGAGTAGTGTTGCTATCTAAATAACTCATAAAGTTTTAACACGACAGTGAGAACGTGAGGACAAAATACAATTTAAAGAGAGCGCAGAGAAAAATACAGGTTTAACTATAGTGATGGTAGAAGCAGAACAACCACAAAGTACAAACTTATTTTATTTATTGTGTGTGTGTGTGTGTGTGTGTGTGTGTGTGTGTGTGTGTGTGTGTTTGCAGGCCTGGGAATGGAACCCAGGGGCATTCGACCTCCGAGCTACACCCCCTGCCCTATTTTTTATTCTTTGTGTGTGTGTGTGTGTGTGTGTGTGTGTGTGTGTGTGTGTGTGGTATGGGGGTGGAACCCAGGGGCTTTTCTACTTCCGGGCTATACTCCCAGACCCATTTTATACTTTATTTGGAAACAGGGTCTTACTAAGTTGCTGAGAGCCTTAATCAGTAGCCGAAGCTGGCTTTGAACCTGTGCGCTCCTCCTGTCTCAGCCTCCCAAGCACGGGAATTACAAGCGTGCGCCACTACACCCAGCTTATTCTTTATTTTGAAACCGGGTCTCACTGAGTTGCAGAGGGCCTCACTAGGTAGCTGAGGCTGTCCGTGAACTGCGATCCTCCGGTCTCAGCCTCCCGAATGCTGGGATTACAAGAGTGCGCCACCACGCCCGGCTGTACAAACTTATTTTAAGATCTCAATGACCTCAGGACTCTCTTTCTTCTCATCCCAACCACTCCCACAAATGATTCTTCATTTAACATATGCTAAAATCCTTACAAATTCTCTAGAGTACATTATGGCAAGATCCTAGATAGATTTGCTCAGAATAAATTACTAAAATTACTAAAGACTTTATTCAACTTCATTTTATACATTTTTTGCTGTGCTGGGGATCAAATCCAAGGGCTCTGGGCATGTGAGACATGCACTCTACTCTACCCCTGAACTACATCCTGATCCCCTTTACTTAATTTTAAAACCAACAAACACAATGGGTAGGTAGAAAAAGACCTTAACTCATCTACCATTTCAAAACAACTTATTTATGAAGGTTATTACTCTGCTTTTCTGTTAGCTAAGGAAAAGGAATATTCAGAGCCCAAGAGAAGGAAAGGTAACTAAAGGCTTCCCGCAGAGAGCCTGTTTTCCAGCCATCACAGGGGAAGATGGCACTGTCAGAAGCTACCACATTCTCTCCCACTCTCACCAGTGACCAGCAGAGTTAGAATATGATGATGGCATTCCATTATGCCTTACATCTTTCTATCAGTTTTAATAAGCTGCAAGGAGGAGTACTAAGTGCCGTCGACCAGCCACTCCTTTCCAGGTGGGCCACATGCTCAAGCTGCTTCAACTGTGCTGAGTACATGTGAGCATTAAGTAAGACCTGAAGGGAAATCCTGTATTGGTCAAAGCTAATAATCTGTATTAGGATTCTAATAAAATACCTAATTTTCTTTTAATTCCAGGTATAGGGAAAAAAGCTATATTTATAATGCAGTTAAAACTAAAGCATGCATACTAAATGAACTGAGATTATGATTTTCAGGTAGCATATTATTTAGCTAAGGACACTAAAGTGCGTGAGAATTATTTAAAGTGTAAGGTATCAATTTTATCAGGCAGATTGAGAACATCGTACCATCAAATGGGTAGATAGCTTTGCAGTGTCCAATAGCAGGCAAGGGGTCATCATCCTCAAATTCATCATCGAACTCGCTGTGGTGGCCGTGCTGTTGGGGTGGTCCACGAACTTCTTGGTTTGCATCATCAGTGTAACTTCCCTCAGGACTAAAAACACAAAAGTATCTCTGATCAAGTATCACAAACACAAGAACTCATACATATTATCTATGAAATGAGCTCAGAATCAATTCAGAAAATTAGATATGACATGGTTTCATACTAGGTCTTTCCTTCTTTCCCCTCCTTGCCCCCCCCCCCTTCTTTATCTTAGTAGTACTGAGGATTAAACCTAAGGGCATTCTACCTCCAAGTTATATCCCCAGCCCTATTTTTTTTTAAACAAGGTCTCACTAAGTTGCTGCGGCTAGCTGTGAACCAATCCCCCTGTCTCAGCCTCCCAAGTACTAGGATTATAAGCATGCACCACCATGGATGCCTCTTATTTTCATAAACACTGACTATACAAAATTTCATCTAATGCAAAATGCTTTTTTGCTTAATTTTCTTTTTTCAGTACTAGGGATAGAACCCAGGGACATTGTACCTCCAAGCTACACACCCATTTTATTTTTTATTCTTTATCTTTTGAAACAGGGTCTCACTGGGTTGCAGAGGGCCTCACTAAGTAGCTGAGGCTGTCTGCAAAGTACAATCCTCCTGTCTCAGCCTCCCCAATGCTGGGATTACAAGCATGCACCACCATACCCGGCTTGCTTAATTTTTTAAATGAAAACAATTAAAAGATTACAATGTTCTAGCCACATAGGAACATTCATTAAATACATCTCCCTATCCCTGGGTCTAGAGATGGAAGAACACAGACACTTTTCTTTCATCATCTGAGATCCATCATCCCCTCTTGGCAAAAGAATCCTAACATTCCTTAAAGGACCCCCCAGATCTGCACTCAGTTCACAATGAAGTCGTTTCTACTGTGGATCCATGAGCATAGCACTTGCATGGTGAGAGTGAAAAGTTTACCAGCAGTCCTGTAACCTCATCAGATACAAGTGGTACACGGAGACCTCTCTCTGAGACTGTTAGCTCAAAGGAAAACTGCCTAGAGCTTCGGAAGATAACCAAATGAAACCACCAAAGTAGAAGCTGCGAGGTAGAGAGAAAATGAATCCTAAGGACATCATCTGGGCTCTCCCTCAAGTTAGCCAATGAAGCCCGTTTTTATTTTAAGGCAGCATAAGTATTTATTCTGTCACTCCCAAAAGACTACTAATTAAAACAAGATGTAAGATTACTTTCCAATTAACTGTGGTTATCAGGGGAAAGTAGTAACTCAGAAAATTCAAAAGAATAAATAATACAAAGGGATTTTATTTTTCTTAAAAATATTTTTGAGCTGGGCATGATGGCACATAGTTGTAATCCCAGTACTTGGGAGGCTGAGACAGGAGGATTGTAGGTTTGAAGCCAGCTTCAGCAACTTAGTGAGGCCCTTCACAACTTAGTGAGACAGTTTCCAAATTATGTGGTACTAGTAATAGAACTCAGGAGCATTCTACATATGAGCTACACTCCAGTCCTACTTTCTATTTTGAAACAGGGTCTCACTAAGTTGCAGAGGGCCTCATGTGGCTGAGGCTGGCCACGAACCTGCAGATTCTCCTGTCTTAGCCTCCCAAGTACCTGGACTGCAAGTGCGCGCCACCATGCCTGGCTAAAAATATTTTAAATCAAAAAGAAAAAATATTTGATATTTTTGCTAAAATACCAAATGACTAAATAAGATTTTAGTAATGAAAAAACTTACAGGATTAGACTTAGCAGCACTTGTACTGAATATGATGTGCAAGTCACATTAAATACCACATGCCAAAAGGGCCAGATCCTTTTAATCTGCTGTTATTTGGCACTAGGATTGAACCCAGAGACCTTCTACTTCCAAGTTATACATCCAGTCCAATTTTATTTCTATTTGGGAACAGGATCTCACTAAGTTGTTGAGGGCCTTGCTAAGTTGCAGAGGCTGGCTTTGAACTTATGATCCTCCTGTCTCAGCCTCCCAGGTACTAGGATTCTAAGTGTGGGGCCACCACACCCAGGTTTAATTTGGCTTTTACCTATTAACAAAACCAATCATCTGTGGATGTCTTATTTTGATACAGGGTCACTGAGTTCCCTACTTGTATTTGTGATCCTCCTGCCTCAGTTTCTTGAGTAGCTGGGATTACAGGCATGCACTGCTGTGCCTGGTCTGTTAATCTCTCCTGATAACTGAAGATATAAACACTTTCAATAAGTGACAGGTAGGTAGAGATGATAGTTGCCAGTATACCAATAGTTGCAACTTATACATGTTTTATATGTATTATTACCCTGTATGACTAACAACCCTGCAGGATGGCTATTTTAACTTCCCTTTTATATTTTATATTTCAGAAAACTGAAACATGGGAAATATAAAAATGAACTTGTTCAAATTACACTATAATTTAAAAAGTAAACCAAGATTTGATACCAAACCTTTCAAATTCTTCTCTGAGTCCTAACTTGTGGGGTATTATGGAAAGAAAACAAGTTATATTACATAAAGGAAGAATGTTACAAGTGGATGAAAATGTACATTTGGAAAAATGCCATGTTGGAAAAGCTGGCCTAAACTAATGTATCTCCCCTCCCCCTTTTTTTTCTTCACAAAGCTTTTAGCAATTCTTTTTTGCATGTATGGTACTGGAGATCCAACCCTGTACCATTCTACCGCTGGGCTACACCTCTAGCCCTATTTTATTTTTCATTTTGAAACAGTGTCTCACTAAGTTAGGGAGAACCTCTCTGAAACTGCTGAGGGTGCCAGAAACCTGCAATCTTCCTGTTTCAGCCTTACAAGTACTGGCATCAAAGGTGTGCACCACCATGTCTGGCTGCTTTGAATAATCTGACAGTAAAATTTTTCTTCAGCATAAGTTACCCGATTCCACTAAACGGAAATCTCCCAAAATCTAAGGTTTCTGTGCCCTAGGTTATAGCTCCAAGAATTTTTTGTTTCTAACACTTGTTTTAGATGCATGATAAATTAGAATTGAGCAGGAAGATAAAATTTCATACTTTAACTGCAACTACTGTTAAAGAAATAGAAAATTACTTAGATAATTAAACACCAAATTTGTTAGGAAGAAAAATAATTGTGTTAAGTGCAAGAGAAATGTTTGGAAAAAAGAAATATAAAGGTGCAAACAACAACAACAAAAAAAAAAAAAAAAAAAAACAACCCTCAGACCTTTCTCGTCCCTGTGTCACAAGATGATTTATGTCACTGCTATGTCTTCTGTCTCCTCTCCCACCTGTTTTGCCTTCAACTTCAGAGAGCCAAGCCTTAGGGAAAAAATAAGTAAACAACTGAAATCAATAAATTATGTTCAAGACCTCACAAATGAAATCAATAAATATGTTCGAAAGCTCATAAGGTGGCTTGCATTTAAAATGCTTTAAATTTTTATGACTATATGATTCTTAGAGATGGGAAATCTTTAATCCGATTTGGTCAATGACCAACTTCATAGCTGATTTTAGTTAACAGCAAAAATGTTTAGTTTTATAAAAAGGTTCAAAAAACTTAAGCGAGGGAGTAATCTAAAAGTTATAAGCAATAATACTTCACTTTCATATCATAAATCCTAAAATTAAACACAAATACTGAAGATAATTCTAGCAAAAACTAATTTATCATAATGAAACTTATAAAAAGAATATCTCAGCTGGGCGTAGTGGTGCATGCTTGTAATCCCAGTATTTGGGAGGCTGTAACAGGAGAATCACAGTGAGGCCCTCTGCAACTTAATAATACCCTGTTTCAAAAATAAAGAATAAACTGGGCGTGGTGGTGCACGCTTGTAATCCCAGCATTTGGGAAGCTGAGACTGGAGGACTGTGATTCGCAGCCAGTCTCAGCTACTTAGTGAGGCTCTCTGCAACTTAGTGAGAGCCTGTTTCAAAATAAAGAATAAAAAATAGGGCTGGGGGTGTAGCTCAGAGGTAGAATGCCCCTGGGTTCCATCCCCAGTACTGCAAAAGGAAGAAGAAAAAAAAAGAATAAAAAAAAAAAAAACAGGGCTGAGGGTATAGATCAAGGTAGATGCCCGAGTTCAATCCCTAGTGCCATAATATATATTATCAAACAACTACAGAAAAATAAATCTACCTCGTTCTTGTGGATTTCCATTCTTAGGCGGTCAATGTTATTCATGGTCTCTGCTAATTTAGGCTGCAAACTCCCTGGATCTCCCATTTGTGGATTTTTTTCATACACATCTTTCATTTTGTTGAGTGCATCTCTGAAAAAGGAAAGGAAACCATGGACTTACATATTAAGTTCATGTGCTTTTACATTCGTTTCATTTGACTTTGGAGACTCAAGTAAATGTTGATCTTAAGTCACATCGCTTTTAGTCAGGTATTACCTGATTAAAGGCATTTTGCATATTATAGAAACAATCTTTTAAAATATATAATAAAATATATTTCAGCATTTCTTGTTTTCTAAACAAGAAAATGATATAGTATTACATATATTACACCTCTCTCTATATATATATACACATAAGTTTGTTGATAGAATATTCCTCAATATTCTTAAACTCATCATGTCCCAAATCAAACTCATCATATTCCTACCCAGCTTCACATGCAACCAAGGTTCCTTATCTCAATTCACACATCATTACCGTCCTCCCACTTCTCTATGCTAGAAATAGGAATGCCATCTTTAATTTGCCCTCTCCCTTTAAACTCAAATCATTTTGCCAGTTCCTCGTAACCCATCTCCTCCAGTCACATTAAAATGGGTTCTGCCCCATCGGTGCTCCCTGCCTCTAACATCTGAGATACTGACAGATGCTCCTTAATACACTTTTCCTTCTTGACCTAAGGATTAATTGTCTTCTCCTCCTCCTCCGCCTCTCCTTTCCATTCTCACAATCTCTCTCATTGGCTCCTTCTTCTTTGTTCAACTTTTAAATGTCTGTTACATAAAATAAAATGACAGCGGTTTCTTCTCATCTCATCCTACACTCCTCTTTGAGGATAATTTCTTAATTTTTTTTATTACCACCTATCTTCAGATGATTCTCAAATGTACATCTCCATTTTCTTTGACTCCTAAGTTCTAAATTCCTATTTCCAAACCCATTGGATACTTCCAATAATATAGATTTTTCATGTACTTCAAAAAGCCACACGAAGAAAACCATTATGTGTGTCCCGATTTTGTTTTTCTTGCTGCTTCAGTTAGTGTACAGCTCCTTGCCTGACCTCATTTTTGTTAAAGCCTCCACACTTTTTCTCTTCTTCTACATCAGATAAAAATCCAACCTAACTTTGGTTTTGAAATAACTTACATCTATCCTTCTTTTTTATTGCCACGGCTTTGTCTGAATTTAAGCCCTCAACATCTCTCACCTTAATTGCTATAAAGTTCCTTAAGCCTCTCTGTCTCCTCTATGATTTACTCTTCTTACAACTTTTAATTACCATTCTTCAGAGATGCTAATATCACCTCATCTCAATAACTTTTGGCAATTCCCCAGGAGCTACAAAACTCCAAAGAAAAGCATCCAAAGCTTTTCTTAACTCATCCTATGTACAGTGTTTCATTCTCAACCTCGGTTATTGCACTCCATGTAATTTCTAATCAAGTTCCCCTGGATTACAGAGAACTCCAAGCCATGGAAAGAACACATTCCACTTCCTTTAATGATCCTTCCCCTCCTCACTTTCTTCTTTAACTTAAAAAATGCTATTCTCCCATCAAGGTCCAATTCCAGGGCTCTGAAGACAAACTGACTCGTGTCTAAACATTAACTCTAACAATTTACCAGCTAGTTAATCTTAGAAAAAACATGTATTTATTTTATTCCCAGTCTCTTCATCCATAAAATACAAACAACAGCTCCAGAGGGTTATTTGCAGAATTCCATAATATGCTCTATTTAAAAAGCTCAGTATCTGGCACATAATAATTCCTCATTAAACATTCATGTTCTAGACCACAGCCCTTCCTCTTCCCCAGTCAAGTCTTTCCTCGTTACACAGTAAAAACTCATCACTGTTTGCTCTAGAAGTTCACTTATATCCCTATTAGCATTCAATCTATTTTATGTAAAAATTGTCAGCCTTGTCTTCCCCATCTAGAATGCGAGCCTCTTAAGATCAAGAACTATGTTTTCTTCATTTTTATATCTTCTAGAGTCCTCACACAGATTATTACATATAAGCACCAAATAGTGGACTAAGTGTTATAATTTTCAAGACTTTCTGTAGTAAAGTATGTATATTTTAAATATACATCTTATACTGATGATTTAATCCAGAGGGCATTCTAACTCTGAGCTACATCTATCTCCATCCCTTTTTATATTTTTTTTTTTATTGTTTTATGAAATTGCTAAGGGTCTTGCTAAGTTGCTGTGGGTGGCCTCAAACCTGCAATGCTCCTATCTCAACTTTCCACACACTGGGATTACAAGCATGTACCAAAGCTAAGAAATACTTTTTTTTTTTTTTTTTTTTTTGGTGGTACTGGGGTTCCTGGAAATCCTTCTACCTCTGAGCTACACTCCCAGACCTATTTTTATACTTTTTTAAATTTGGAAACAGAGTCTCTTAAGCCAGTGCAGCTGGCTTCGAACCTACACGATCCTCCTGTCTCCGCCTCCCAAGCACAGGGGTTACAAGTGTGTGCCACTGCACCCGATTAAGAAATTCTTTTAATGTTTTAAAATTATTTATGCCAGGCATGGTGGCGCATACTTGTAATCCCCGCGCTTGGGAGGCGGAGACAGGAGGATCATGCAGGTTTGAAGCCAGCATGCTGGCTTAAGAGACTCTGTTTCCAAATAAAAAAGTATAAAATAGGTCCGGGAGTGTAGCCAGGAGGTAGAAGGATTCCATCCCCATTACCACATAAAAAAAAAAAAAAAAAATTATTTATATTGACCCAGGCGTGGTGGTGCACACTTGTAATCCCAGAGCTTGGGAGGCTGAGACAGGAAAATTGCACAGGTTTGAAGCCAGCCTCAACTACTGAGTGAGGCTCTCAGCAACTCAATGAGACCCTATTTTCAAATAAAGTAAAAATAGGTCTAGGAGTATAGCCCGAATGTAGAAAAGCCCCTGGGTTCCACCCCTAGTACCACATGCACATAAAAAAAATTAAAATTATTTAGATTGATATAGTTGATGACATTCATTTTTGACAGTTTCCATATTTGTGAATTTCACTACTCACTAAAACTTATTTATAACCCTAAAACTGGTATTAAAAGTGCTTTCCAAGCCAGGCATGGTGGCGCACGCTTGTAATCCGAGCACTTGGGAGGCTGAGACAGGGGGATCGCCCAGGTTTGAAAGCCAGCCTCAGCTACTTAGTGAGGCTCTCAGCAACTTAGTGAGACCCTGTTTCCAAATAAAATAGAAAATAGGTCTAGGAGTGTAGCCCGAAGGTAGAAAGCCCCTGAGTTCCATCCCCAGCATAACAAAAAAAAAACAAAAACAAAAAAAAAAAGTGCTTTCCTGAGCTGGGCATCGTGGTGCACACCTGTAATCCCAGTATTTGGGAGGCTGAGACAGGAGGATCACAGACTGGAAGCCAGCATCAGCAACTTAGACCCTTAGCAACTTAGCAAGACTTCAAAATTAAAAATAGGCTGGGGGTGTAGCTCAGAGGTAGAAACAGGTAAGTCACTAGAGGCAGATTTCCATTCCTAGCTGAGGTTGAACAAGGTGATAACTCTTGCCTTCTCGTTTCTGGTCTTATATTCTGAATAAGTGTGCTTCTTGTAACCTATTTAGTGCCATTTTCCCCCCAGCTTTGTGTTTGTATTGGTTATCATCAGGTTTACAATGGCTGCTATGCACAATGCTAGAGTACTGATGTCTAGTGTTCCTGAAGCACAAAAAGATTGTAATGTTATTTTTAGAGAAATCAGCCCAGGATGTATGATTCTGGAACCTATACATCGCATTTAAACACATCATTCAAAGTAGATCCAGAAAGAAATATAATGATAAAGAGGACTTAAAAGAACATTACTTTTGGTCTGATTCTTTCTGAAGCTCCCTGTTGAGTTCATCAATGCGCTGCTGTAGTTTTTTACGTCTCTGTTCTGGTGGCAAGTGACTGAAATCTTCTAGCGCTGGACCCTGGAAAGAGAATTCAAATCATTATTAAAGACATTTTCAGGAAAATTTATTTTAAAGATTTACTGTAAGATAATATATACAAACTTTAAGTTCAATTTCCCCATCCTTCAAAATAGAACTCTCCATAGATGTGTATATTAATGAAAACAATTATATTAAAAAAAAGAGCTCACATTTCAGTCATTTCTTAAAACCATGAAACAGAATAGGTAAAATATATCACCACATACAGATAACTGGTAATTACTGGTATCATTATTTTCAAGTCTTGGCAGAATTAAAATGAATACATATGACTCTTCTTACGCCAACAACAACAAAATGGAACACATAACATTTCTCACCTGTATGAGTTATTTTATATGTAACACATCACCAACTTCCTAAATCAAACCCATTGCCATGATATTTAGAATGCTACAAATGTCCCAAATATAAAGGGTTTATATAACTGAGTTAAGTAAGCAACTTACCTCATAAAGACAACTAATTAATGAAAGACTTCAAAAGTACACACAGTCTTTGAGTGATTATACTTATTGAACCATTCTTTGGACTAGAAACCTATCTGATCATTAAAAACAAAAGGCAGGTCTATCCTTTGAGTAGAAAATATATTCATACATGGAGCACATTTTCAATTTTGCTGATGTAAAATCAAATAACATACCTCAGCTGTACTTGGAAGAAAGATAAAATCCAAAAACAAGGATATACTCCTTCTTTAAGAGAAAGAATTCTTGGAGTCTAAAAATTTTTTAATGTTTTGATATTCAAGAAATTATGTAAGAAAATTGCTAATTTTAGATATAAATTTTTATTCAAATTATACTTTTTATTTTAGACAGTTACTTTAACTACATTATTAGAGATTACATTAGAATCAATATTAGCAACTACTGAATCCATTTACTATAACCTATACTTTCTATATACTCCCTAAATTGATTATACTTATTCTTCATTATTCTTTCAAAATGAATGTTATAAACATGTATACTTCAATAGTTCAATTTTTCAAAATGTTGTTGAAATGAGCTCCCGAAATTCTTGCTCTTTGAGCCACTTATGCCTATAACATACACTAAATAGTTTTATTTTACCACAGCTTTATTTTATCTACAAGAATGCTTTACTTGCTTTAAAAAAGAGAAAACTCCCTTTTAGGATAGGCCACCTTGAATGTAACATTTAATAATGGAATCTCTAGAATCTTTCCCTAGTGACCTGCATGTTACAGACATGCAAAAAGCTTGCCTACAAAATGTAGGCATATTGTCTGTATCCTTTGCTTTTTTATCTACAAGTCACCAAAAATAACAATGTCAATCAACCAAATCTGACCAAGACAAATGAATGGCAAAATGTCCAATAGAAATTCCTTTACATTTAGTAATTAATTTTCAACATAAATTGTCAGAATGAGTCTAATGAACTATTGCATAGCATACATGTCAAAGATAAACTTCTAATTTATATTTTTAAGAATATTTCTGAAAATCTTAAAAAGTTATTTAATAAAGAAATACATTTTAATGTAGTAGGCTTTTTCAATAGTATTACAATAAACTGATAATTCCCCACAAGTAAATCTGCCAAATTTCCACTTATCCCTAATCAAACCTTGTTATCAAATTTATGAACAGTAGATACTAAAGCATCTGCATTTGTTTTGCTTTGGTATTTTTAATAGTACTTAGGATTGAGCCCAAAGGCACTCTACTATTGAGCTACATCACCAGACTTCTGTGTTTCTAATTTTAAGACAAGGTCCAATTCAGTTGCCCAAGCTAGCCTCAAATTTACTATGATCCTCTTGACTCAGTCTTCCAAGTACCTAGAATTACAGGCATGCCCAGCCTAAGGCACCTGAATTTCTACTGTCCCATTCCTACATTATGACTTATTCTTACATAGAACAAAAAAACTAAACTAAATTCTATATCCTGTGGGTGTAGAGAAGCCTTCTCAGGCATTTAAATAGAATCTCATACTACAAAAGAATTTACAAAACCATCTAAAAACAGAGTGATATATTCCAAAAGCTTTTTTGTGTTTATTCCTTTACAAGCTTCCAATAATTTGGAAGGCCTATTAATATGTTTGAAATGGTGAAAATTTTTACACACACACACACACACACACACACACACACACACACACTTCTGTTCCCTTTCAGTGGTACAAAAGAATAGAGCACTGACTCCATAATGAAATTAATAGAAAACTTTTTTGAGAAATCCAACAATTTTTTATAATAAACTACAGATTGATTTTATATAATCTTTTGGGTTTTGTTTGGTGGTACTGCGGGTGGCACCCGGGGACTTTTCTACCTCTGGGCGATACTCCCAGACCTATTTTATATTTTATTTGGAAACAGTCTCACGAAGTTGCTGAGAGCCTCACTAAGTAGCTGAGGCTGGCTTCAAACCTGTGCGATCCTCCTGTCTCAGCCTCCAAAGCACACACCACCACGCCTGGCTTATATAATCTTTTTAAAGGTCATTAAGAAAAAATTTTTGATAAACTTTCTTTCTGCATAGACATGAATTTTATTCCAAAATACTGGTTTTTTTTCCAGGTACTGGTGATTGAACCCAGAAACATTCTACCTCTGAACTCCACACCTCCAGCAGGGTCTCTATTAGTTGCTGGGGGTCTCAATAAGGCTGGCCTCACACTTGCAATCTTCCTGTCTCAGCCCCCTAAATACTAGGATTACAGATATGAACCACCACACGCAGCTCTAACACGTAACTCTTAAAATACTATATAACTATGATTTTATTCCTTTCTGTAACATGGCAAAGACTTCACCCAGTAACATTCAGGAACTTAATGAGTCAATGATAGTAATCACATTATTTTCTGATCTATGACACTGAAAGGTACTAGCATATGTTGGACTATGGATTAAATCATAAAAAGGAAAAACACAAGATGAAAATGTAGAATGTTCTTTACCACTTGTTTTGAATTAAACAAAGTAATGATTTTGGATTACTTAATGTTGGCACAGTATATATATCAGCACACAAGGCTTACCATCTTCACCGACCACTGAATAGAGTTCAATGGAAAACAGAAAGAAATGGTAAAATTATTCACATGAAACTGTAATACAGAAGATGCAATAACCTATATTTTTTACAATATTAAAATAAATCATGTACATTTCATAATCCAAACAATTATGCCAGAAAAAAAAATTAAGCACATTTTGGGAAAGCAAATTACTTGCTAAAAAAAAAAAAAAAAGCATACACTGTTGATAATGGGCAGATATTTTCTAAGTTTAAAACTCAAAAGTAAATAGTATTCATCTATCATAACCATATAATCACATATTTTCTTTTAAAGAGAATTTTATATAAGTAGATTGTACTTATATGAGTAAAATATGAAAAGATGACCTTCCCAATAAATGAATTAAAGAAAACATTGTTATCTGAATTTTTATAGTTCAAAATACGGTTTTGAATTCAAATACATCACGGTTTAGTAAAAGGGGCAGTTTTACAACTAGTTTGTTCTTTGTGTTTGTTTGTTTGTTTGTGGTACTGAGGCTTGAATACCAGGGCATTCTACCTCTGAGCTACATCCCCTGCTCCTTTTTATTTTTTGTTATTGAAACACAGGATCTTACTAGGTTGCTAAGAGTCTTGCTTAATTGCTAAGGCTGGCCTCAAACCTGTGATCCTCCTGTCTCAGCCTCCCAAGTACTGGGACTACAGGTGTGAGCCACCATACCTGCTTTACTTCAGTTTTAAGGTGCCTTTTCAAATGTACAGAAACAATAAAAATACCTTATTTCAAAACAATTAATGAGTTACCCAGAATCAAGTTTCCTATACATTTCCTAAAAGAAATGTATAGGTTGAATTTTGCTCTGAAAATAGTTTCTATTTTTCAGTTCTATTTTGAAATTCATATGCTTGAAAAACAATAGTAAAAACATAACTACACTTTTAGCAAATTGATTAAAAATTATTATTTCAGAAAATATAAAATGATGAGTTTGAA
Source organism: Muscardinus avellanarius (assembly GCF_963383645.1). Lineage (NCBI taxonomy): Eukaryota > Metazoa > Chordata > Mammalia > Rodentia > Gliridae > Muscardinus > Muscardinus avellanarius. The sequence goes on along the minus strand of NC_137788.1, from coordinate 83,234,932 downwards.
GAGACCAACCTCCATGCTCTTATAAAATGTAAATACCACACACAAACACACTCAGTCACTCTGTGGTTTAAGAGGATTCTACAAATAGCATGGCATCTATGTCACACACAAATGCACACACACAGTAACACAGAATATGCAGCAAGCTTTAAAAAATTAATCTTCACACTCATCACATTAGGTAAGCAGTCTTTAAAATTTTCATTTTTTCCCATTTTCTAAACCGTGTGTGTGTGTGTGTGTGTGTGTGTGTGTGTGTGTGTGTGTGTGCGCGCGCGCGACAGGAATTGAACCCAGGACCTCATACATGTTAAATAAGCATTCTACCACTGAGCCACCTACATATCCACGGCTCTTTTGAACTTTTTATTTTGAAACAGGGTCTCGCTAAGTTTTTGAACTTTTTTGAGGCAAGGTCTCACTAAGTTGATGAGGCTGACCTTGAACTTGTGATCTTCCTGCCTCAGCCTCTAAATAGCTGGGATTATAGGCATGCACCACTGTGCCCAGCAAAATCATAATGTTTTAAGAGAAGGATGTGAGAAGTCAGGTAAAAGCTCACATAAAATATATACATAAATTTTAATAATATCTGGCAAAAAATATCTACCCCTTATCTCTGATGAGCTGGCCACATATATGAATGGTTATGAAGAAAAGATAACATTTGCTATCCATTATATTTCCACACTTAGCTTAACATTCTTTAGACTGTCAGTAGTTTTAAAAAAGAAAAACCACAATTTAATTTTCTATGACAAGATTCCTGGAGGAAAAATGAAACAGTTTAAATTAAGGGCAGATAATCATATTCTCCTTTAAATGCTACCTAGGAAATTACAGATAGGACAAGAAACAAAATACCTGGAATCATTTACCTGACTTTTATGGTAATTTTTACTAACTACATTTCTAAGTGGTGTGAATTATTTTTCTAATTTCTATCTGAATATCTTTTAGAGAAAACATTAAGATTATTGCTAAGAAGATCAAATGCTTCCATTTTTAACTAATATAGCTTTTTTTTTGGGGGGGGGATAGGGATTGAACTCAGGGGCATTCTACCTCTGAGCTACACCCCCAGCCTAGTGTGTGTGTGTGTGGGGGGGGGGGGTACTAGGGTTCCTGGAAGCCCTTCTAGCTCCGGGCTACACTCCCAGACCTATTTTATACTTTTTATTTGGAAACAGAATCTCTTAAGCCAGCATGGCTGGCTTCGAACCTGAGCGATCCTCTTGTCTCCGCTTCCCAAGTGCGGGGATTACAAGCATGCGCCACCACACTGGCCCCAGCCTATTTTTTATTCTTTATTTTGCAACAGGATCTCACTAAATTGTGGAGGGCCTCACTACATAGTTGAGGCTGGCCATGAGCCCTGAGATACTCCTGTCTCAGCCTCCCGCATACTAGGATTAAAAAGTGTGCCACACTCAATTAATCTAGCTTTACTATCAAGTGGAAAGTAAATTTACGGTTCACTGAACTTGGAAATATAAAAATTTCAAGTTCTTTGTAAAAAATATTAGAAACATATTTTATATATCTTAAAACAAGTAATATATTTATTTGCAAAAATACCATACTCTCACATACAATTATATACCTATAAATTAGATGATTTCACATGAACACTACATCTTAATACAAAAGAGAGCTTAAAAGCAAACCAGCCAATTAAAATTATTAAGTGTATTTCATTTTAAAATAGGCCCCAAATCCTAAGGACTATATTCTGAATATATAAAGTTTAAAAAATAACTCTTAAGTCTATAAGGTCATGAATAATTTAGACAGAAAACATGGACTCACTATTGCTAGATAATCTATTAGTTTAAAACAGTATTTCATAAAGCTCAAATGGCAATTATGGGTAAAAATTATCAGTTTGTATATTAAGCAGTCAAGTTTGCATATACTCCCCAAATATCCACTAATTGTTAGAACTTAATGTCACAAGGAAATCTCGACTCCTCAGTAAAGTTCCACTGCTACCACTGTCAAACACAAAACACTGGTCTAATAACACTTCTTATGTCCTTCCTGATACTGTCAGTTATAAACATTAGTTTTTCTTTATAAAATAAAGACTGAAAAAAAGAAACTCCAATACCAAAGAGGGGGAAAATCCAATATTTTAGAAAAGGTATTTAGAATGAGGAGGGGCTAAATGAGTGATGTGTGCATGTAGGCCTCTACCATTTTGTACCCCATTAAGATGTATAACTACAATGCACCAATTAAAAAAATATATATTTAGAGCTAGGTATGGTGGTGCACACTTGCAATCCCAGTACTTGGGAGGCTGAGACAGAAGAATCGCACAGTTTCAAAGCCAGCCTCAGCTACTTAGAGTAAGGCTCTCAGCAAAGTAGTGAGACCCTGTTTCCAAATAAAATATAAAAATTGGTCTGGGAAAGCCCCTGGGTTCCATCCCTAGTACCACCACCAAAAAAAAAAAAAAAAAAAAAAAAAAGGCATTTATAAGAAACAATGTCCAAGAAATATAGTTCAAAACAAAAATTTCTGAATGGAATGGTAACAACTCTCCTGCTCTGAGAAACCTCAAGTCCTACCCTCTAAACTTAACAGACTGAAAAATCTATGTAAAAACACATTCATTGGCTTATTAAGGCTTATTTTCTTCTTTTTGAATTTTTCTTATACTGATATAATCAGTGGAAAAAAATATCTGAATGGGCTAATTTTGTCTAGTAAACTACCAAATACCAATCAAAACAGAAATTTCTCAATCCCAAGGTCATAATACACTTTACTCCTTACTCCATCCTCTAATCCCCTAGTTGGTTGTTTTATTTTCTTTCTTTATTTTTTATTTTTATTTTGTAGTACTGGGGATGGAACCCAGAGGCATTCTACTTCTGAGCTACACTTCCAGCCTTGTTTTTAATTCTTTATTTTTGAAACAGTGTCTCAAAAATAAGGAACCTCACACTAAGCAGCTGATGCTGGCTAGGAACGTGTGCTATTCCTGTCTCAGCCTCAGCCTCCGACGTACTGGGATCACAAGCATGCGCCACCATGCCCAGGTGGTTTTTATATTTTCTATTTCACACACTGCTTTCTTCTTTGGTATGATAAATACTAAAACTAGGAGATTTCAGCCTTCTAAATAAAGGCCCCTATAAAACCACTGTATAAATATTTTAAATTAAAGCAGTATATGAAAATAAGCAAACAGTTTTAAGTTACAGTTGTAAAATTCTAACTGCAAACTGCTCAGTAAGAACAAAGATGCTAAAGATTTGTTCCACTCACAGTTCTAACTGCCTAAACTTTCTTCCATAAAATTGCACTTAATTCTTATGTCTCTGACACAGAGAAGCATCATAGGAATTAGTTCTACTCAGGCAAAATTAATCCCAAGTATAATTTCTTACTGTCTTTCAAACAAGTACTAGGAACTTCTTAAGGTGATAACCAGTGTATCTGTATGTATAGTACAGATTCATCCACAGGGACTTTTCAAAATGTCATAAATTACCTTTATCATCCACATATAGAATTGAGTAAAGCAAATGCAAAGAAATTCATGTCCATGGAGGAGAGAGAAAGTATATAAAGGAGACAAGACATCAGAACATTCTGCTGCATTACTATCAACGCAGTTTGTCATACTGTCTTAATGGCAATGTGTATAATGATGTACTCTTGTCTTAAACAAATGTGTTTTATTCTACAAGTAGCCAAAGTACAATCTGATGTTAGAAAGGGCTACTTCAGAAAGGAAGAAAGCAGGGAAAGAGAGAGAAGGAAAAAGAAAAGGAAAAGAAAGACAAAGACAAAGACAAAGAGAGGGAAGGCAGTGGGAAGGGAGCAGGAAGCACCCAACTTTAGTGTATTACTTTTAGGATTGGACTTCTTATGATACTGATAAAACTCTGATATCTTATCTATGGGTTGTAACACCTATGTTTTTCAAATTTCCACACAAATATTATAAATAATTTAAATGTTAGGCTATGAATATGAAAAGTACACCACTGAAATAAAAGAAAACCAAAAATAATTATGAAGGTAGGGGTATAGTTAAGTGGTAGAATAAATGCTTAGTTTGTACAAGGTCCTGGAAGGGAAGGAGAGGGAAAAAAAAAAGGAGAGAGGGGAAAGGAAAGTAGGGAGGGGGGAAAAAGAAAACAAATGACCTAACATAAGGGAACAGCATTAATTGATCAGGAGTGTAATAGTTTTGCTACAAAATAGTTTAATACTGTATTTGCACTTTACTATTCTATAAATTTTCATTAGCAGATTATTCTTAGGAATAAATGTCAAAGGCTTGTCAATTAAAAAAAGAATGAAGAGAAAAATCTGGTTAAGAAAAGTTTATTTTTTTAGTCTAAGAAAACAAACTTCATGTAACTATTACTTAATACTACCTAGGTACTTTTATAGGCTTTATAATTTACAAAATACCCTCCAATATATTAATTTGATCTACAACCCATCTTTATATGTAACATGTCTACCTTTAATTTCTTATTAAACAACTGGAAATTCTGTTATTATGCTTCTAATATTAAGTAGGGCAATTAAACTTATGTTTGGCATTTTATTAACAATATAATTATAAAACTGGCAGGTGATGGCAGCATTAGTAACAAATTATTACAAGAGTAACTCCAGTGATAAATTACTGAAAGTCTTAAAAATGTAAATACATTACAACACAATGGTGGACATATGATTTCACATAAACAAAAAAATAGCTAAAATATGATGGTACCCAGCACCCTCTTTATAACACCATTCTTTTATGGCTGAACATTTCAAATGTTATAAAGAGGAGTTGTTTTTAACATGAGGGCAGCTATGCTTAATTCTGTGGTGTTTTAAAACTATGTATTTACAGGAGAGAGCCTTATAATGAGGGTGGAGAGTATTAAAAGCCACACTACACACACAATAGGCCATCATGCATTTTAACCCATTATTAAACTTACCCCTCTTTTGAGGCTTCTGAAAGAAGGAATTCTGGGCTTCCCTGTTTTTATTTCATTCATACAATAATGCACGGGCTCAATGGAGAATGTGAGAAACTGGGACCCATTAGGAGTACTGGATGTGAATAAACTAGTAGGGGTTAAGGGTGGGGACTGTGGCTAATATGGAAATAAAGAAAGGAATCAATAAGCCAAATGTGCATAGTTTTTTCCTAAATGAAAAATCTATTTTTGGCAATCAACTTTTCACAAAATACACCTCAAATACTTTTCTATAAAAATAGAAAATAGTAAGCATAGTTTTGCCAAAAACTATCATTTTTAAAAGTCAAATTTACTTTTAAAAGGTACCATTTCACTTGATCACTTTTCACAAGTTGACAGATTAAAAACAAAGTATAAATTATGCTAGAATAATATGACCTAGATTGAAAAATTCTCATCTGATTTCTAGAATATTAGTGCCAACATGGAGTCCTATATAAATTAACTTACACTGTACTTAGTCAAGAAATAAAGGGAGCAGATAAAGCTAAAGCTATCATATATAAAGTATTTAAACTGTAACTGTCACAAATAAGCAACAATTTTTCATTATATTCATGACTTTCCTTTGTTTCTATTTTCACCTCTTTAAGTAAACTTCAGTTATTTCTTGCATTTTTAAACTTCTAGATTCTCTGATCAGATGAAAAAAAGTTCTCACCTATTAACTTCTTGACTGAATAGTATTATTAAAAGAAAAAATAAAGCCTAGGATAATTATAATTGTACTTTTAAAGATACTTACTGGTATTCAAGAGTTAAATTTTATCTGCATTTATAATCTAAGATCAAAGGAATGAATTAAAATAATCAAGTATACTTTAGTATAGTTCATTAGATGAAAGGTATATTCGTGTATATATATATATATACACATATATATGTGTGTGTTTGTGTGTGTATATATATATATATTCTCCTTACTGACCAGACACTATTAAAACTATTAAAGTTTGATAAGAAAGACAAATCACTCATCTATTCCATTCGCTCACCTGCTGAGCTAGGGTTACTTATCTAAAATAAATAGCATACCAAAAGCTGAGTTTAATAAGGGTAAAATTCTCTTAGCAAAATAGTTATATTTTTTTATATGTTTATATTTTTGTGGTGCTGGGGATGGAACCCAGAGGCTTTCTACCTTCGGGCTACACTCCCAGACCTACTTTCTATTTTATTTAGAAACAGGGTCTCACTAAGTTGCTGAGAGCCTCAGTAAGTAGCTGAGTCTGGCTTCGAACCTGTGCGATCCTCCTGTCTCAGCCTTCCAAGTACTGGGATTAGAAGCCTGTGCCACCACACCGGGCCCCAAACGAGTTATTTTTAAAGCTCTGAGCCCTCCTCATTAAAAATTCACATAAATGATATATCAAGATAATTTTTATTTGTATAATCTATAATTACTATAATCTACAAGACCTAATTTGACAGTATTGCTGTAGTTAATCACTCATTCCAATTAAGAATTGTCATTTCTGTGGTCTTCAAGTTAGATCATGTTTCCTTTGAAATTCTGATGGAAACTATATAGAAATGAAATTTTTAAATATGTAATTCAACACATTAATTAACTAAATAATAAAGTTACTATTAAGTGGTCAATTTTAAATCCAGACATTTTTTATTATGGTATAAAACTGTTTCCTAATAACTGAGATATTAATTGAATCAGCCAAATTTTAAAAAGTATTTATTCTTCATTAATAACAAATCATTCTCCATTCAATACCTACATCAATTTAATTGACTAAAGAAACCTGACAGTATATAGGAATTTTATAACGCTTACCTTTGGCTTCTTCCCAAAGAGCCACAATTTGCCCTTGGCCTTTCCTACTGTGGTTTTGGCATCCATCTTCCCACTCTCCTGTTTGGATGCGCTGATAGTTCCATCAGAAATGGTTCTATAAATATGCTGACTGTAATCTTCAAATGGAAAGTCTCCTGGTGGCTCAAAACCAGACTTGAAGGAGTCTACCACCATTTGAGAGTCCTATACACAAAACACAAACTTTTAGAAAACATACATTTCATTTGCTCATCAAAACTTTAATCAGTATAAGGAAATAAGTTTAAAGAATTCTGTAGTAATCATCAAATGTTTCAAGTAAATAATTTATTCCTGTGAATCTGTAGTAAATCCTAAATATATCCAAAATACACATCAACTTGCAAATTACCATTTAATTTATAATATACCTAAAATGTTTTTACTAGTAGCTTTTTCCCTCAAAATTCCTCTGATGACTATTTAGCTGGTTAGAAAGACCTAACCAACAAAACAGAAGCAGAAAGAAGCTATTGCCAAGTACAAAGTATGAAGCTTCAAAGGAACAAGGTCTTTTGCTATAAGGATGTCTACAAAGAAGTTGATCTGTGGATCAAAAGGATAAAGAAAACTTATTAAATATATTTTGTGGAATGTTAGTAGAGCAAGGCAGGAAAGATCACAGAGTACTGAGAGCAAAAGCGTAAGTGTGAAAATATAAAGTTTAATACTGTTCATCTGAAACTTTAAAAAAATCAGATAAGTATTAGATATTTCCAAACATACTTACCTTTATCTTAATATTTTACTGACATATTAATCTCATTATTTTCAAAGAAAATATTTTGTCTCCACAAAGTCTCCCACCCCTAACCACTTATCTTCTTTTGCTAGAGTTTTTGGTAGCAGTACATTTTACCTGTTATTTAGTCAAAAGTCATGCATAAGCTGGGCGTAGTGGTGCACGCTTGTAATCCCAGCATTTGGGAGGCTGAGACCAGAGGATCGTGGTTCGCAGACAGCCTCAGCTACTTAGTGAAGCCCTCGGCAACTTAGTGAGACTCTGTTTCATATTAAAAGGAATAAAAAATAGGGCTGGGGGTGTAGCTCAGAGGTAGAAAGCCCCTGGGTTCCATCCCCAGTATGGAAAAAAAAAAAATCAGAATTTTAGCATATGAATGATCCTCAGAGTCCAAAGTAGTCTACTAATTCCAGGACTGTCTTCTATATAATGTAATTTAGAATCAACTACCCTCAAATTACTTTTTTCCTTTCCCAACCCATTTCATTAGGTTAAACATCATACCTAAACCAAATGCATTGATTCAGAAACAATTATGGAGCACTTACTCTTCTTTCATCAACTGATTTCGCTGCAAGAATCATTCCTTCCAAACATTTTGAAATGATTGGAATAACTTTGCGTTCTGAGTCTGCGAATCCTCTGTAACATTCACTGAGCTTAATAGTCCTTCGTTCATCCATTTCTTGTAGTTGCTAATAATGAGGAATTTTTTAAAAAATGGTAAACTAAATATTCTTATTCTAAAGGAAACAATTAGTGACCCTCCTCCCAAAATAATTAAAGATTTCTATTCTATACCCACACTGTTGCTTTTAATCCCTTTTAACAATTGCTAGTACTACCAGGCACCCAGACCCTACCACAGTTTACAGCTCAAACTAACTATGGAAGAGTTGGATAGACAAGAAGAAAAACCTAAAAAGCTACATGGACAAAGTGGCACATATTCCAAACCCCACAATTCAAAATTCACTGACAAATGCCACCAGGAATATGTTGAGATGCATGAAGCCCAATAACTTAAACATTTTTTAATTATATTTTCTCTTTGACAACACTGATCTGTCTTGGAAAACAGCCACATTGCTCATGTCTTCAAACTCCCATAGCCTTCATACCAGTTTTCCTCTTTAATTATTTCTGAAAACCTGGGAGTTAACGACCTGCATCTTCATAATAGAACTGCCTTGGCATCACAAAAGGGCAAGACTGTTCCATAGCAAGGTCCAAACAAAAGGATCAGGCCTCAAAACACAAACCATAGTTCATCTCCAAGTTAAATTCTCCCAGAATATGAACACTAGAAAAGTGCTGCAGAGTGAGGACTGCTAACCTTGGCATTTTGGATGAAAAACTCAGAACCTGAATCATAACTCTAGTTCACCAACTCTTACTTTGTACTTCTACTTTGACTTATGAAGGAAAAAAAGTACACTTGCACTGACACTTTCCATACAAGCTCTGCTCTCCTAGATACTATCTCATCAAATAGTTTCACTACATCTTTTTCTCTAATTTCTTGGTTTCTAGAAAAGAGAATAATACAACTTAATTCTCAGGGAAATTCTAAGGTCTTTACCTGTTTCGCAACTACTATCATTAAGTGATAGTAGACAGGATTGTTAAGAATTTTAATTATGATCTAATACAGCCAGGAATACAAGTAGGCAGAAACCAGCTAGCATTTTAGAAGACTTAAATACATTTTGTAAGATTTATTTCTGCCACATGTACTAATACCAATAATTCTGATAAGGTATCAAAGAGTTAAAAGTGGGCCGGAGGTATTGCTCAGTGGTATAGCAGTTGCCTAGCATGCACAAGGCCCTGGGTTTAATCTCCAGGACTGCCAAAAAAAGCTGTAACATCTCAATTATGGGTGAACAAATTGTAATATACAATCCCAATGAATGCCTCAGGCAAAGTAAAAAATACTTAATAATACAGTATTAAAATTTATCTCAAAGATGTTATTGTTTTAGAAGACAATTTCTAATACTCATAATACATGGGAAATGTTATGACTTAAAAGTAGGAGAAATTTAGTTTTTAACTATATAATCATAAATAAACATCACCACCAATCTTGGTGACTAGTAAACTCAGAAACATTCCAATGTTTCTGAGTTTCACTGGGCGTGGTGGCGCACACTTGTAAATCCCCGCACTTGGGAGGTGGAGACAGGAGGATTGCGCAGGTTCGTAGTCAGCCTCGCTGGCTTAAAAGACCCTGTTTCCAAATAAATAAAAAATATAAAATAGGTCTGGGAGTGTAGCCTGGAGGTAGAAGGGCTTCCAGGAACCCCAGTACTACCAAAAAAAAGAAGAAGAAGAAGAAGAAATATTCCAATGTCTATGATTTAAAACGTTAAGTTTAGCCGGGCGTGGTGGCGCACGCTTGTAATCCCCGCGCTTGGGAGGCAGAGACAGGAGGATCGCGCAGGTTCGAAGCCAGCCGCGCGTGCTGGCTTAGGAGACCCTGTTTCCAAATAAAAATGTAAAAATAGGTCTGGGAGTGTAGCCCGGAGGTAGAAGGGCTTCTAGGAACCCCAGTGCCACCAAAAAAAAAAAAAAAGTTAAGTTTAGGGGTTAGAGAGGTAGCTCAGTAGTAGAGTGCTTGCCTGGCCTGAGTGAGACCCTGGGTTCAATCTTTAACAACCCCATAAAATAATGAAAAGAAAAACTTAAATTTCACATTTAAGCACTCATTTAATTCAAAGCTACATTACCTCCATAAGCCTCAAATTACCTTGTAAATCTGAGGAATCACCACATAGAAATGCTTGTGCTGTTCTCCATTAAAGTTCTGTAACTGTGCAGCATATTCGTTTTTATTTTCATCCGCCATGTGCGTACGCAGGTTCAACTGTAGTTTGGCCTAGAGGCAAATTGGTCCAAATCATTACCATCTGCATTAAAATCTTAGCAATTCACTTTTCTGAAAATTATACGAAAACTAGATCATCTCAGTAGAAAAGCCAACACCTGCCATCAATAGAGTAATAAAGTGGTCTCCTTCAAACTACTATCACTTAAAGTATATGCCTGCAGATTTTATATAAGGTCAGAGTGGTGGTCTTATTACAAATCCCCCTTTCCTGACTATAATAGTTCCGCCTCCCTTGCAATAATCAATTCAAATAAAATCTTTTTTTTTTTTTTTTTTGCAGGTCTGGGGGTGGAACCAAGGGACATTAGACCTCTGAGCTACACCTCCTGCCCTATTTTTTATTCTTTATTTTGAAACCAAGTCTCACTGAGTTGCAGAGAGCCTCACTAAGTAGCTGAGGCTGTCTGTGAACCAAGATCCTCAGGTCTCAGCCTCCCGAATGCTGGGATTACAAGCGTGTGCCACCACGCCCGGCTAAATAAAATCTTTCCTTACAAAATCCACATATAAAATAAATGATACCATGACAGCTTGAAATTACACACTTTAACCAGAGGAGAGGAAAAGCAAGTAACTTCAGGAATATTTCAGATTGTTAAAAAAGTAGAATTTTTTTTTATAATTCACTTATATCTGATTAGAATATGAAATTAAAAGTACAGTGAAGCTGGGCGTGGTGGCGCACACTTGTAATCCCTGTGCTTGGGAGGCGGAGACAGGAGGATCACACAGGTTTGAAGCCAGCCTGGCTGGCTTAAGAGACCCTGTTTCCAAATTTAAAAAATATAAAAATAGGTCTGAGAGTGTAGACCGGAGGTAGAAGGGTTACATCCCCAGAAACACCAAAAAAAAAAAAAAAAAAGTACAGTGAAAGTAAATGATAAAAATGTAATTTTTGACCTAAGCACAATTACACGCACCTGTAATCCCACCTATACAGGAGAATGAGACAGGAGGATCAAGTTCAAGGCCGGTCTGGGCAACTTAGCAGCACCCTGGCTCAAAAATAAGAAGAAAAAAAAGACTGTACCTCAGCAATAGAGCACTTGCCTATGATACATGAGGTCCTGGATTAAAGACTCAGCACCACATATATACAACACACAAAAAGTATGTTTTGAATAATGTAATATGAAACAATGATTTCCATCTCTAACAAGTCACAGGTACTTCAAATAATATTTATTCAGAATATAGTTCTTAGTGAGTGTGGTGGCGCATGCTTGTAATCCCAGTACTTGGGAGGCTGAGACAGGAGGATCCCAGGTTTGAGGACAGCCTTAGCAAATAGTGAGACTCTCACCAACCTACCAAGGTCTTGTTTCAAAATAAAAATAAAATAGGGCTGGGGGTATAGCTCAGAGGTAGAATGCCCCTGGGTTCAATCCTCAGTACCTAAATAAATAAATAAATAAATAAATAAATAAATAAATAAATAAATTTCTCAATTGCTTTTAGAATATCAAGTTAATATCCACAATGAAGCCGGGCATGGTGGTGCACGCTTGTAATCCCTGCACTTGGGAGGCTGAGACAGGAGGATTGCGCAGGTTCGAACCCAGCCTCAGCTGGCTTAGGAGACCCTGTTTCCAAATAAAATAAAAAATAGGTCTGGGAGTGTAGCCCAGAGGTAGAAGGCCCCTGGGTTCCATCCCCGGTACCACACACACAAAAAAACCCCCCCACAATCCACAATGATGGGAATATCAGAATACAAATGACTAATTCTAAATATACTGGAGAATAAACAAATCTCTCAAATCCCTCAAGAAAGTAAAAATTTAGCTTTATTTTTTTACAGTGTTCCAAGGAATAAATCATTTACATGGTAGGGCTTTATAAATTGTAAAGCACACTGTGAATACACCTCACTATCCTTATTCCAGTTTCTACAAATGTAGTCTCTGACTAACAATATCTGTCAGATCTTCTTGCCTCAGAAACAAGCTGATCTGTGGAATTAACCTGGTAGCTAAGATCTCAGAGAAGCCCTCTATGATCCATTCAATTCACAGTATACTTGATTCCAATAAATAAGTGCTATGGAGACTAAATATCATGACTCAAAGTATTTCCATAGGAAAATACATTTAAAGCTCCAATGGCGCCCTGGGTTTACATTCATTGGCCTCTTCCTCTTTTTTCTTTCCACCACAAACCATGGTGGAACAAAGGATTCCAAACTCCCTGCCACAAGACCTCATGGTTCTGGTGGGGAAATTCCTCCAGTTCTAAGTCACTGCTGTGTGTGACTCCTGTGGCCTGGGGCAGAGGCTTCAGCAAGGTAGAAAGGAAGATAAGACTCAGAACTAAAACAAATGAAGCTTCCCCTAATAATGAAAGAAACTGCAAATAAATGAGTATAAAAAGGAAGTTATGAACACTAAAATTTCAAAATTAGGCCAAACTATCTAGGAGACATGTTGTATCTATATTTCAAGATGTTTGACGAGTCTCTACAGTTATCTCTGTAGACAAAATGAGGAAGTGAAATGAGAGTCCTAAACTTAGTAACTTTAACTTGCCTAGTATGTTTGATAGTCAGGAATTCGTAAGAAGCTCATATCAACCTGCATAGAGTCTCCCATGTATAAAGTAGTACATTTTGCAATTGTGTGCCCCACATTTTTATCAAGTAATATTAACATATTGATTAATTATATATAATGATATAATGCTGAGAAGGAAATTAACATAGATCAAAATCAGAATCTATAAAGATCAAATCTAATAAGTGATCAAATGTATATGTAAGGTCTAAATAATATCAGTGTAAGTTCTTAGAAAGACATATCCTCATATCACCACACTTGTGAAAAGATTAACCATAAACTCAATGGGAGTCCACCAAAGCAATGTGGTTGCCTGAGTCCATATACACTTAGGCCATATTAATAGAAACAATGTTCAGACAAGGGAAGTCACCAAATGCATGACTGACCAGACCATACCTGAATTATATCCAATTTCACAAAACTACTAAGTAGGATACTAATAAATTAATAAATACCCAAAGATACCGAGTGTGGTGGTGCACACTTGTAATTCCAGCATTTAGAAAGCTGAGAAAGGAGGATTGCGATTCACAGACAGTCTCAGCTACTTAGTGAGGCTCTTTGTAACTCAGTGAGACCCTGTTTCAAAATAAAAGAATAAAAAATAGGGCTGAGAGTGTACCTCGAAGGTAGAATGCCCCTGGGTTCCATCCCCAGTACCGCAAAAAAAAAGGAACCATCCAAAGGAAAGTAATCAGACCACTGTCGTAGCATATGTCTATAATCCCAGTACTTGGGAGGCTGAAACAGAATGATCTCAAGTTCCAAGTGTGTAATTCTGTAGTGAGATTCTGTTTCAAAATAAAAAGTAAAAAGGGCTGGAGGTATAGCTCAACAGAAAGAATGCCCCTATGTTCAATCCCCAGCACCAAAAAGAAAAAGGAAAGTAATCTTCATGAAAGGTAACTTGACACCATTTCATATGTAGAACAGTTGAAGAAACAAGATTGTTTATCTAGGGGTGGGGAATCTATTACAAATATCTAAAAAGCTACTATAGAAAAAGAGATATATTTTCCTATGGTATCTCAAAAAACTAAAACAGGGAAGTGAGTGGAGCCAATATGCAACCATGTTAAAGCACAAAATAAATAAATAAATAAATAAATAAATAAATAAATAAATAAATAAAACTTTGAGATTGTACATTTCCAGTGACAGGGAACTTACTATTATAAGAGGTATAAGTCATTGGCTGGGCATGATGGCACATGCTTATAATTCCAGTATTTGGGAGGCTGAGACAAAAGGCCCTCCACAACATTAATGAGACCCTGTTTCAAAATAAAGAATAAAAAATAGGGCTGGAGGTGTAGCTTGGAAGTAGAATGTACCTGAGCTTCATCCCCAGTACTAAAAAATAAAATTAAATTAAAATTAAAAATTAAATTAAAAAATAAAAAACAAAAATAAAATAGGGATGGGGTATAGCTTGGAGGTAGAATACCCCTGGGTTCATTTCCCAGTACCACGAAAAAAAAAAAAAAAAGAAGTAAAATATGGCAAATATTGAGAAGTATCATGAGATATACTGAAAGACCTGTAAGATAACTACAGATAACTGTAACCTAGAATTTATGAATTTAAGGTTTTTGTCTTCATTTTTTAGTTGTCAAAGAAAGTAAAGGCAGTAAGTAATTATTCCTCTCTTCTTTTTATTTTTTCTTAACTCTGATTCTTTAGAGAATCATAAAATTCAAAGGAGAAAAAATATTAATGGTAGTCCTAAGGTATATACAACAATATGGAAATAAATGATGTTCATCTATATGTCAAAGTCCTAATGTTTCCGTACTATCATTGAGTCAAAAGTCCTAAGAAAGCTGGGTATGGTGGTGCATGCCTGGGCTGAGACAAGAGGATCGCAGGTTCAAGGACAGCCTCAGCTACTTAACAAGGCCCTTCAAAACTCAGTGAGAATCTGTTTCAGAAAATAAAAAGCCCAGCCGGGTGTAGTGGCACAGGCTTGTAATCCCAGCATTTGGAAGGCAGAGACTGGAGGATCGGTTCGAGGACAGCCTCAGCTACTTAACAGGGCCCTTTGCAACAGAGTGATACCTGTTTTAAAAAAGTTTTTTAAAAAAAGGACTAAAACATGGGGGGAGGGGTTGTAGCTTGGAAGTACAATGCCCTTGGGTTCCATCCCCAGTTCCGTTAAAAAAAAAGAAAAAAAAAATACTAAAAAATAGAGTTGGGGAAGCTGGCGTGGTGGCACACGCCTGTAATCCCAGCATTTGGGAGGCTGAGACCAGAGGATCGTGGTTCGCGGACAGCCTCAGCTACTTAGTGAAGCCCTCTGCAACTCAGTGAGACTCTGTTTCAAATTAAAAGAATAAAAACTAGGGCAGGGGGTATAGCTCGGAGGTCAAATGCCCCTGGATTCCATCCCCAGACTCGCGAAAGGGGGGGGGGGGAAGGGGAAAAGAGAAGAGAAGAGAAGAGAAGAGAAGAGAAGAGAGAGTAAGAGAGCGCGCAAGCAAGCAAGCAAGCAAGCAAGCAAGCAAACAAGCTGGGGTGTATCTTGGAGGTACAATGTTCCTTGGTTCCATCCCCAGTATCACAATAATAATAATAATAAAATAATAATAATAATAATTATGATGATGATGACGACGACTAAAAAATAGGGCTGGGTTGTAGCTCAGAGGTAGAATGCCCCTGGGTTCAATCTCTAGTACTGAAAAAAAAAGTTCTAAAATAAAGACAATAGGAATGAAGAACAGGGAGCTAGGCAACAGCAGTTATAGGCCTACCCGCAGTTATGCTGTAAGACATCTGACCCTTAGGGCATCTGCCGTAAGAATCAGGAGAAAGAAGTTCCATTTCTCAAAGTGAATCAATGAATAAACAGCTAATATGTATTTCTAACAGCTTTTTCATGCCCACCCCCTTCTGCAAAGCTGGCAAAGCACATTATCCAATATCATCTTCTTTTTATTTTTTTTCCCCCTTGGTGATGACAATACTGGAAATTGAACCTAGGGGCATTCTACCTCTGACCTATACCCCCAGCCCTATTTTTTTTTTTTTTTTTTTTTTGGTGGTGGTGGTGGTGGTACTGGGGTTCCTGGAAACCCTTCTACCTCCGGGCTACACTCCCAGACCTATTTTATATTTTATTTGGAAACAGGGTCTCTTAAGCCAGCGTGGCTGGCTTTGAACCTGCGTGATCCTCCTGTCTCCGCCTCCCAAGCGCGGGGATTACAAGTGTGCACCGCCACGCTCAGCCCTATATATTTTTTTTAAAAAGAGTCTAAGTTACCATGCACTGGCCTCAAACCTGGGATCCTCTTGATTTTGCCTCCCAAGTTAAGGGTTACAGGCATGAGTCACCTGTTTACAAACTCAATCAACACACCTTAAGCTTTTTATCAGATATGAAAGTAAGAAATTCAATCCCAGAAGCAACTTTGTCTTTCCTCTGCATTTGGAATGGAGCCAAGATATTACAACAGATCAAAATGTTACCTTCTCAGACTAATATGTATAACTTAAATTAGAAAATATTCACATATTTTAGATTTAGATACAGTGTAACTCTTGAGAAATTTCAAACAGACACAAATAATGTGACATCTTTCCATATGCAAGTAATATTTGATATTAAAAATAGTATAATTATTTCTTACCTTTTCAACATCTGCCTTGGTTGCATTAGTATCATTATCCAGTCTTTCATAACTCTGTTGTGCCTTTTCTGCTTCTCTACATTCTCTTTCAAATTTCTTTTTACTCTGTTAAAATATCACATTAAGAAAATAAAATAATATTCATCTCATGTAATAAATAACTCTTAATGTTGCTACCTTGTACTGTGTAGAAATGAATGGTACAGTGAAAGTAAAACTGTCCATTCCAAATTAGAAAATGAATTTTACTATTAAACCAACTCATAAGCCTTTAAATATCCCACATTAATTATAGAATGTGAAGAAGAAAAACAAATGAGTTTGTCTTTTCTGTCAATAAAGAATGTTTTGTCAACAGCTCTTTTTTGGGTTTTCTGTTTATTTTATTGGTTAGTTTGGGAATTTGCTCTTATACTTTTTTGGTGAGACACTAACCTAACATGTTGAATAAAAGTGCCCCTTCAGAGTAGCTTTATGATGTTTGTGTCAGGTGTGCAAGAAATATCCATAGCCCAGACCCACTATTATTAAAAATTTTATCTAATTTACTATGACTCTGTAAAAGCTATTCACAACTGAATCGTGTAATTTATAGATTGGGATATATATTTGCTTAGTTTTCAATGCACTTTTATTTAATTCAACCATTTCCTCCAGTTGTTTCATTTTTCTCTGGTAGCTAATGAGACTTCTCTCTCTTCTCTATGTTATGAAATTTCAAAAGACAGGTTGTGACAATGACCCACTGCACTGGGCACCTGAGAAATCCTTTCTGTCTGGAAACCATATTTATCATATGTGTATATATATATTTTTTTTTTTTGAGAAATCCTTTCTGTCTGGAAACCATATTTATCATATATCATATATATAGTTTGGGAAATATTTTCTTGATTTATCTTTGCCCATTTTCTCTTTTTTCTAATAGAATGCTTATTATTTTGGGAAAGAAACTATTAACTGAGTAACTCTAAATTTATTACGCTTTCAATCTCTGTCATTTTGCCCTAATTCTTGTGAGATTTTTTAGCCTTGTCTTTCATTCTTTCTAGTATATTTCCCATTTTGACTATCATAAAGTTCTTTTTTGTCCTTTATGTGTTTCATTAGGCCTAACTTAATATTTTGCTTAGTATGAGACCCCAAATGATATGCCTACAATTTACTCAAAGCACATTAAAATACCTGGTGTCCAGCATAGTGGTGCATGCTTGGAATCCCAGTACTTGGGAGGCTAAGACAGGAGGATCCTGGTTCATGGCTAGCCTAAGCTACTTAGTGAGGCCCTGTTTCAAAATAAAGAATAAAAAATAGGGCTCAGGTATAGCTTGGAGGTAGAATGCCCCTGGGTTTAATCCTCACTACAGCCAAAAAAAATTTTTTTTGAGTAGACATGGGCTATTAATTTTGGTACAAACAGGCTATTTATATACAAAAATATTTTATTATTAGGTGTCTTACATGTAAAAACACCTATTTTTTTTTGTAACAGCAAAAAAAAAAAATTGCTAATACAATGATGACATTCTCAAAAAGATTCTTTCTTCATTTTTTTTGTGGCAGACTGAAAACAGCCACTTCTACTCTCTTCCCTTGCTTAGCAGAACTTGCCTTCCAACATAGAGGCTGAACTGCTTGATATTCTTGCCTCCCCACAGCCAGGGCACAGGCAAATTAGCTTAAGCTCATCAACAGCACCCTTGAGGAAGCCTGCTAGGGGCTTCCGGGAATAGTTTTGCTTTGCTGATAAAGAGAGATATAGCAAAACAAATATCCCTTTTCGCTTGCCTCTGGGTACAGCTTAAATGGTACTTGGCTGCTTAAACCAAATGTTGACCATAAAGGAATAAGGCTGAAGACAAGAGCCAGCATGGTTAAGAAGGTAAAGTAGACAGAGAGGACGTGCAGCCTTGGAAACACCACTGAACTACTCTGACCTACGCCTCTGAACTACACCTGAACTACTCTGACCTACACCTCTGAACTACACCTGAACTGCTCTGAACTACGCCTCTGCCCACTCTGGAACTGCTCCATTTCGGAGCTCTGTTCTACTATTAACATATGCACTGTTACTTGCTGCCTCCTAACTGATGGACCTGGCCTCCGGGATACATCCATCTGCTTAATCTCCAGGGAGCTCTCATCTTAAATGCTGGTGCCACCTCCTTTGTTTACCCTGCAGTTAGTAACTGCCTCTTGACTAATTCAACCTATTCTCCCCAGTTCTTCATATTTCCCCTTGTTTCAAGCATATTAGAAAAATCATAATTTCATTTTCTTGACTACATAGGAAGACACAGAACTAGAAAACAGAATCTATATTTTCTACATATTAAACCACATTTGTCAGTTTCCTTCGGTGGACTGCAGACTCCACAAAAATAAGAACCATGTCATATCCACTTTTGTATATCCAGAACCCAGTACATATAAAGAATATACCCAATAAACAAGAGTTGAAATCACTTTTTTATAGTACTGTTAACACCTTCAGGAAATCCCATTCATTTTTTATGCTTCTTTCTTAATTATAACCTCTAATAACGTTTTATAAAAGGCAAGCCAGCACATATTATCAACAATGAACTGTGTGAACAATTTTTAAAGGAGCCAATATCTGTCGAGTGTAGGAGTCTGTTATTTTGGGCAAATGAAAAAACATATGCAGACACTCATTAGTGGCAGATACTAAGAATGCTAGTGAAGACAATTTAAAATTTAATCAACAAAAACACACCCTTAAAAAGTGCTGCCCAAACCATTTAGGAAGAAAACCAAAACAAAAATAAAAAGACTATCAAGATACCTAAGAATTCTAAATCAGCACTGGTGATAAAATATTTTATCAGGGAGGTATATAGTATATACTTAAATCTAAGCTTTTTTTTTTTTGGTACTGGGGGGTAGAACGCAGGGGCATTCTACCTCTGAGCTACACTCCGAATCATGTTTTATTCTTTTAAATTTTGACAGAGAGTTTTTTATTGTTATTGAGCTATGTGTGGCATGCATGAATGATACCGGGAATTGAACCCAGGTATAGTCTACATCTGAGCTACACTATCAGTCTTATTTTATTATTTTGAAGTCAAAGGCTTAGCTCAGATGCTGAAGCTTGCCTGGAACCTGTAATCTTCCTGTCTCAGCCTCCCATGTGCGTGCCACCAAGCCTGGCTAATGTAAACTTTAAATATGAATTTTTAAAAGGGAAAGAATGGAGTTGGGGATGTGGCTCAGTGGTAATGCATTTGCCCAGCAAGCCCAAGGTCCTAGATGCAATACCATCCATAGCTGGGCATGGTGGTACAGGTCTGTAACTCTAGTACTTGAGAGGCTGAAACAAGAGAATTGCAGATTTGTGGCTAGTCTAAGCAACCTAACAAGGCCCTCAGCAGCTTAGCGAGACCCTGCTTCAAAAATTAAAAATAGGAGCCAGGCACTGTGGCGTACTCTTCTAATCCCAGCCAGCATTTGGGAGGCTGAGACCGAAGGGTCGCAGTTCGCTGACAGCCTCAGCTACTTAATGAGACCCTCTGCAAAATAAAGAATAAAAAAATAGGGCTGGAGGTGTAGCCCGGAGGTCAAATACCTCTGGGTTCTAACCCCAGACCTGCCAAAATAAATAAATAAATAAATAGGGCTGGGGGATAGCTTGGAGTTAGAACGCCCCTGGGTTCCAACCTCAGTACTGCAAATAAATAAATAAATAACTTGATAACTTGAAGGTTCAAAAAGAATATTGTACACTACAACTCACCATTTAATACAGTATGTTAAGAGGGCTACAGGGTCCCATGTAGATATCACTTTTGAAATTACTTACTATATACCAGAATCTTTAAGGAAAACCACATTATCAAATATCTTAGGGAAAAATTAAATTATTATGCTTTCATAATTTTGCATTACAAAGTTTTTCCCTCATACAATGCAATGGTCTCTAGCCAGGACCCAATTTTAGAAGCATTTGCAGAATTATAAAATTATATGTACTATACATATAATCTAGGTAGTTCTTCATATGCTAAAAATGTATTCAAGAGAAATCAGGTACTAATTAAAGAACTAGAATTTTGGTTCCCTCAGTTTCAGTCACATGATCTTCCAAGATATATCACCATTTCTCTTCTTCTATCCTCTATTAATATTTTACAGTAACAGCTCAAAGTCCAATAGAATCTCCTAAATGTTTACAATGATATGAAGATTAGAGAAAACAAGACTAAATGATCTCTCTCCCTTTACACTGTATTAGCTATCATGTAACAAAATAAGTGTCAAATTATTATTAATAAAATTTAAAAATACTAAATTCAAATGGATGCAAAGCATAACAGAATTTAGGACTTAGTGTACAAAATTTTATGTTAACCATTAAGATGCTATAACTCACATTATCCATCTGTTTCCAGCACATGTCAAGATATTGTTGAGCTTTTCGTCCTTCTTGGAGATGCTAAAGATTATAAACACCACCAAAAAAAAATATATATTTAAGTACTAAATAAATTCTAATGTCCCCAAAAGGTTTTTCACTTTACTTTTTCAAGGTACCAATTACATAACTATACCAAGACTTAAGAAAAGAATAAACCTAAACTCTCTAAAATTCATTTTATGGAATATTATTTCAATACATTAAATATACCCTTTTAAAAAGACATATTATCTAGGAAAACAATGATCATCATCAACAGGGATTGACAAAGGTTTTCTATAAAGGGTCAGATATTAAATACTTTAGGTATGGAAGCCACATCACAAATATTCAACTCTGCCCATACAATGCAAAAGCGGTCACAGACAATACATAAGTCAATGAATTTGAATCTGTCTGAATAAAATTTTATGATGCTGAAATTTAAATCTTTTACAATTTTCATATGCTATATTTTTTAATCAACCACCTAAAAATAAAAATAAACATTCTTAGCTTGTAGGAACTGGGAAACAAAATAAACAGTAGGCTAGATTTTTTAGCCCATGGACTGTGGTTTACCAAATCTTGGTGCTAAATACAAAAGGATCATAAACAAGCAAGCAGATCATGCAATTATTTTTTGCTAGAAGAAATTTAATGAAATAGAAAACCTAAATATTTGGTTTGGGTGGGTGGGGTGGCACACACTTGTAATCCCAGCACTTGGGAAGCTGAGATAGGAAGACTTCAGGTTCAAGGACAGTCTCAGCTACTTAGGGAAGCCCTCCACAACTTAGTGAGACCCTATTTCAAAATAAAGAAAAAAAAGAGAGCTCAGAGTATAGCTCAGAGGCAGAATGACCCTGGGTTCAATTCCTAGTACAAAATAAATAAATAAATAAATAAATAAATAAATAAATAAATAATAGTTTGCATTGATCAAACCTTTCTTAAAAAGCAAAATAATTATTTCTGTGAAAATATTTTTATAAAACTATTAAAATTAAATAAAAATATGAAATTACCATTTTTCTTTCAGTTTTCAGATCATGAGCGTATCTCATTAATTCGCCATATACCCTGTGTGCCATTTCTTCTGCCACTACCTCTCGCTGTCCCGCATAGTCATTTAACTCATTAAGGATGTTAAAAAAGGCTATGCACGAAGTAAACCTGGCAAAAACACATTAAAAATTGTGGAATATATATTTCATTTCCATTACAAATGTTTTGGTAAGGTATTAGGCATAACATTTGACAAATTTTAACATACTCAACCTAAATCCCAGCTACTATCTCTAAATTAATTATACAGAATGAGTCCTACATTAAACTCAAACTGCACAATGTTTGTATATCTTCAAGTAGCCTTTAATTTATAAATAAAGGGATATTTGGGGTCAAAAAACAGTAAGAATACTACCTGCAGGCTCTTTTGGCATAGTGGAATCTCTTATGTTGCCAACTGACTGGCCTGAGCTTGGGAATGAACTTGGTTGCATTCCTAGGGTTGGCAGCTGAACCTGTTGCAGAGATGATGTGCTTGCTCTCGAGGACAGAACCTGCCAATCATACCACTCAAATGCATCTCGATGGCTGATCTACAGAACAACTTTGCTATCAGCTCTGGATACAGCTGCCTGTATGCCTGCCCACATCCTAAATGGAAGTGAAGTGCCATTGTGGTTGGCATCAAAGAGGGGTAAGAAGGGTCAAAAATAAGGGTAAAAATGTGTGTGGAGGGAAGGAGAGAAACAAAGAGAATCACTGTATTAAAATGTATATATCTGCTTTGAACACAGGAAGGAACACTCATTTATAGCTAAAAAAGACTACAGCTCATAGAGGGCTCCATACACAGAAATCCTGAAAATCCTAACTGACAATTGTATACAAAGTTGTTAAGTTTAATCTCTTTTTGTTTCTGAATTTATAGCCGTCATATATTTCTGTTTAAGTCTGCCAAAAGGCTGATAAGCAATCCTAGCCTCTTCCAGGTTCAAAATTTACCCTAAAAAATCTCATCCCTTTTAACCAACCTGTCAAATTGTTTTACTACCTTTAATAGTAAAAGTAGAAATCTAAAACACTGACAACTACAAAATAAGGAGTGGAAAAATACTTTTTCCTGGAGATTTTTAATCCTTCAAGTGGAGTCCTAGTCTACATTTTACTTAGAAATCCCACTTTAACTATTCTAGAAAACTGTTGATCAAGCCCACCAAAGCACTTATCCTTATGACTAGTAAGTTGTTTCTTCTTTCATAAACACTTTAATTTTCTTATTAAACTTTTAAAATATTTTCACAAGAAGCTAGGCGTGGTGGTACATGCCTTTAACTTCAGCACTTGGGAGAATCACAGGTTCAAGGACAGACTCAGAAAACTAAGACACAGCAACAATTGTAGCAAGACCCTAGTTCAAAACAAAAAATAAAAAAGGCTGGGGATGTAAAAAAAGGCTTAGAGGTAGAATCCCCCTGGGTTCAAGCCAAAGTACCACAAAAAAAGAGAGAAAAAACTTCATAAAAAGCTAATACCATAGTTCACTAAGTAATAAAAGCATAGATTTTTAAAGTTTTCTTAATATGAAAGAATAAACCAGTATATACCTTACCTTGGCTCTTCATCTTTGGATGACCGTTTGGGACAGTACTTCTTAACCAGATTTCTATAGATAGAAAAAGATTTTTAAAAATGTACTAAGACTATTGTTGACATTAAAATATTTTTAAAAGCTTCCAAGCCGGGCGTGGTGGCGCACGCTTGTAATCCCCGCGCTTGGGAGGCGGAGACAGGAGGATCGCGCAGGTTCGAAAGCCAGCCGTGCTGGCGTAAGAGACCCTGTTTCAAAAATATAAAATAGGACTGGGAGTGTAGCCCGGAAGAAGGGCTTCCAGGAACCCCAGTACCACCAAAAAAAAAAAAAAAAAAAAAAAAAAAAAAGCTTCCAATTTTGCTGGGCATGGTAGCACATGCTTGTAATCCCAGTAACCTGGAATGCTGAGACAGCAGGATCTGGGTTAGTGGCCAGCCTCAACTACTTACTGAGGCCCTGCAATTTAGCGAGATACTGTTTCAAAAAATAAAGAATAAAAAACAGGGCTGGGGGTACAGCCTGGAGGTAGAATGCCCCTGGGTTCAATCCCAGGCACCACACACACAAAAAGCTTCCAATTTCACTGAGTCAAGAATTTCAGGACAAAAGCTAGGTACAGCGGTACACACCTGTACTTGAGAATCATGGGTTCAGGGCTAGCCTCAGCAATTTAGTAAGGCCCTCTAAAACTTAATGAGATCCTGTTTCAAAATAAAAGATACAATAGTGCTAGTGGTATATAGCTCAGAGATAAAATGTCCCTGAGTCAATCCCCAGTACACAAAAAAGAAAAAAAAATCATAATATGAAATAATTAAAACATGATCAACTACTATTAACATGATTATTACTTACATTTTGTTCCCCAAATACTGATAAATGTAGAAAAAAGTTTACTTCTTATGTAAGTATAATCATAATTTGATTATGCTATCAAATAACAAAAAAATAACAAAAGTACTCAGTATGTGAAACTGAGTCGTGGCACAAGATGCATTTCAAAGAAAGACTGTTACTTCTGTTTTGCAAATCCGGGATTTAACACTAAGGCAAAATCTAAGCAGATGCTGACTCAGTAAAGGGATGAAAGAACAATTGGTCACCATCCTCTGTAACTCTACTTTTATATAAAAATCATTCTGTGACACTTTAACTTCTCTTTATTAGCCAGCATTCTGGCCGGTAACTCTCTTTGTTGCATCCATATCTGTTCTTAACATTCTTATAGTATAATGTTACTCTTATGAAATCAGAGGCAGACTACCACAAGGACTCTGGAGGAGACTAGACCCTGTAGGTTAGAATTCTGGCTATTTTCCATAGTGGATATATGACCTTGGACAACTTACTTATTGTGTCCTACTGCAAATAGTACTCATCCCATCAATTTGAGAATTAAATGAGATACAGAATTTACCACAGTCCTTATATACCATATTCCTCAAAATATGGTACATGGACACTGAAGGTACATAGACTCTTTGAAGAATAATTTTAAAGCCGGGCATGGTGGCGCATGCTTGTAATCCCAGCATTCGGGAGGCTGAGACCTGGAGGATCGCGGTTTGCGGACAGCCTCAGCTACTTAGTGAGGCCCTCTGCAACTCAGTGAGACCCGATTTCAAAATAAAGAATAAAAAATAGGGCAGAGGGTGTAGCTCGGAGGTCGAATGCCCCTGGGTTCCATCCCCAGACCCGGAAAAAAAAAAAAAAATTAGAGGAAGAATTATATACCTATTGAATCTAATAATAAAAAGTTAGGTTGGACAGGGTGGCATACACCTGTGACTCCAGTACTTGGGAAGCTGAGATATGAAAATGGTAAGTTTGAGGTCAGCCTCAGCACTGAGCAAGAATCTCAGAATCTCAGCAATCTAGTGAAACCATTTCAAAACAAAAAATAATCCCATCCCCAGCGTGTGTGTGTGTGTGTGTGTGTGTGTGTGTGTGTGTGTGTGTGTGTGTGTTCTGTCTCTCTCTCTCACACACACACACACACAATTAGGGCCTGTATTTTATATGTCTCTTTTGTCATTTTTCTAGTATTTTATATTGAATTTTACAAAAGCATAAGTATACAATGAATTGGAAACTAAAGACTGGTCCATCATCACAAATAACTTGAGATTCATTGCTTTAAGTGATAATAAGCATTATAACAATAAATGGTCCTACCATTTCTCAAATAAATACTAAAATGTTACCAATTATTTTCAGGTTAGTATCTCCCATCCCACTTACTCAATTCAATTATTCATTCCACAATTGTGTAGTGTATGCTATAGGTACTGTGCAAGCTTCTGGATGTATCAGAAATGACAACACACCCATGGCTCAACAGCTACTCTTTTGACAGGAAACAGATAAAAAGTCTCATATCAATATGGTGGCACACACTTGTAATCCCAACATTTGGGAGGCTGAGACCGGAGGATTGTGGTTCAAGGATAGCCTCAGCTACTTAGTGAGGCCCTCTGCAACTTAGTGAGACCCTGTTTCAAAATAAAGAATACAAAATTGGGCAGGGGGTGGAGCTCGGATGTCAAATGCTCCTGGGTTCCATCCCCAGACCCACAAAAACAACAACAAAAATAATTATAATATAAAGCATGATAAATGCTATGACAAAGATAAAGGGTGTTATGACAGAAAAGGAGTACTTAGCATCGAAGAAATGTGGGTAAAGAGATAAAACACAGAGGTCAGATCAACATTTACTGAATTCTTGCCACCAAGAAATCCACAGTAATATTAGTGGAAAAGTAAGGAGCAGGATGAAAGCATTAGGACTAATGACTATTTTTTTCAAAAGTTTTATTATTAGTATTTAACAAATTACTACAACAGTGAATTTACATAATTTATAACTATGCAGGTACATGCTCAGATATTTTTCACAGGTAAGCAATAAAAGCTCAAAGATGCTTGGTCTAGAAAAATGAAATAGATATTTTTGTATAACATCATAAAGTACCAATAGAAGGCTGTGGAAAAGGGATTCCCCAGAGAGAGAAATCCCGGCGGGGAGGGGGAGATTCTAAACAGAGAAGTTCTAATGAGCAAAGGCAAGAAAGTAAGAAAAAAAATGACTTTTATGAAAAACTATCAGTGGGTTCAATGTTACTGAGACATTAAATTTAAGCCACAGAATGAGTAAGGTTGGAAAGACAGATGTTGAACAAGACAGAAAGACAGAAGGAAAAAAGAAGCAAAGACCCTTCTAAGTCATATTAAGGAACTTTAAATATTCTTAACCAGTGTTTCTTAAACACCGTTACTTGATACACAAAAACGACTGTTATGGATGAGTTAATTTCAAAATTCACACAAACATCAGCAAAGACACTATGTGACAGATACTACTTCAGATATTAGGCTGAAAGGAAAGGTCATAGTTTAGCAAACTGCATGCTCTATAGTCCTTTCTAAAATAGAACTCAAAAAAGATATGAGAAAGAGGTGATGAATATAGGAGTCAATTAGAATAGGCAAATCCAAAGAGAAAGAAAAAAGATTAGTGGTTGCTCATGCCTGGAGAAGGAAGATATGACTACTAATGAGTACAGGGTTTCTTTGGGGGATGATAAAAAGTACTCTAGAATTAGAGAGTGGTGATGATTGTATAACTGAGAATATTCTAAAAACCACTGAATAATATACTTTTATTTTGGTGGTGGTGGTAGTGGTACTATAGATTGAATCCAGGAGTACTCTACCTCTGAGGTACACCCCATCATGCTCGAGAGTCACCTGGACCTGAAGCAGACTGCATGAGTAAGAAATAACTTTTAGTTGTGTAATGTTCCTGGGATTTGAAATTAATAGTCCAAGAGAAGCTAGAATATCTTAGAATACAGCTCCTCCATTGTTTTGTCCATGTAGCTATGGCAGCGCTGACCACATATTACGGTCTAGGAGTATTAGTATGTTCCAGGTTCATCCATACAGACCAAGGAAGGCCAATCCTAGAATTTTATTGTAATTCTTAGGAAGGTGGGACATAATCCTAGCATCATGGGGAAGAGACTGGTTGGGAATCAAACCAATGGAAAGGAAATAAAGCAAAGCCAAGAAGAGAGCAACAGATCTTCAACAGCAACTATAATCGCTAAGCAACTACATCCCAAGAACTCAGTTGAGTAAGTCAGAAGTTCCTTTCTTTGCTTAAAACAATCTAATTCTGACAACAACAAAGATTAATTACAAAATCATAACATAGCTTAAACAGAGCATAAATACCACTAATTTGAATTCCAGTTCCTGGGAAGAATAGCAGAGATAACACAAGAAAGAAGTAGCTTTTTACTTTTTGAGCATGCAGAATTAGTTCTAAGCAATTTTTTAAACAATCTCTTTTGCCTCCTGTATGTACAAGTCAACCATCTATAGATCACTCTTCCCCGAGCCCCAATACAGAGACCTCAGACAGTATACACAAGTTACTATAGATTCCCTTCAAGCCAATCAGATAACTTTAAAACCCAAATTAAGCTGGGCATGGTGGCGCACACTTGTAATCCCCTCGCTTGGGAGGCGGAGACAGGAGGATCGCACAAGTTCGAAGCCAGCCTCACTTGCTTAAGATAAAAATTTTAAAAATGGGTCTGGGAGTGTAGCCTAGAGGTAGAAGGGTTTCCAGGAACCCCAGTGCCAACAACAACAACAACAAAAAAAAAACCATGTTATAATGATCATACACTGTTTACATATTTTTAAAAAACTAGTAATGAAAATATATAAAGTTTATTCTCTCAAAGCAGCTAATCTCAGTTGGATCTAAGAAAAACAGTCTAAAGTCATCAAAAAAAAGAAAATGGCTAATAAATTCATAACCCCTACCTTACATTTTTAACATAATACTCTCATTAGCTAAACAAATTTCAAACTGGCTTGTTATAACTTTTATAAGTTTGAAGCATTCATGTTCCCAAACTGAAAATATTTTAGAAAAATCTTTCTGAAGAAATTTGCTCCTTGCCAGGTGTGGTGGGACAGGCCTATATTCGACTTTTTATTCTTTTATCTTGAAACAGGTTCTCACTAAGTTGTAGCGGCCTCACTAAGTAGCTAAGGCTGGCCGTGAACCTGCAATCCTCCTGTCTCAGCCTCCCAAGTACTGGGATTACAAGTGTGTGCTACCACACCTGGCCAATTTTGTTATTCTTTAAATTGAAGATGCAAGCTGGGGGTGGTGGCACACACTTGTAATCCCAGTACTTGAAAGACTGAGATAGAAGGATCACAGGTTGTGCCGGGGGCGTGGTGGCGCACACTTGTAATCCCCACGCTTGGGAGCTGAGACAGGGGGGTTGCGCAGGTTCAAAGCCAGCCTCAGCTACTTAGCGAGGCCCTTCGCAACTCAATGAGACCATTTCAAAAATAAAAAGACTAAAAACAAAACTAGGGTTGGGAATGTGGTTCAGAGGTACAATGCTCCTGGGTTCTATCCTCAGTACAGGAAAAAAAAAAAAAAACATAAACAGGAGACACATTTTTATTAGAACTATGGTTTACAGCTAAATCATGGACCATATCTGAAAAATCACTGAAGCCAGGCATGGCAGTAGTGCACACCTGTAATCCCAGTACTTGGGAGGCTGAAACAGGAGGATCATAGGTTCGAGGCCAGAGTCAGCAACTTAACAAGACCATTAGGAATTTAGTGAGCCACTGCTTAAAAATAAGTTTTTGGTTTTTTAAAATGACAGGGTATGCTAAGAGGCATAATGCTCCTAAATTCAATCCTCAATACCAAAAAATAAACAAATCACTGGACACAATGGTATGTACCTAAGAAAAAAGTAGTATCACGAGTTCAAGGGGTCGAGACCAACATAGGCCTGTCTCTCTCCTCTCTCTCCTTTCTTTCTCTCTTTTTCTCTCTTTTTCTCTCTTTTTCTCTCTCCTCCCTCTCTCTCTCTCTCTCTCTCTCTCTCTCTCTCTCTCTCTCTCTCTCTCTCGGTAGTACTGGGGTTCCTGGAAACCCTTCTACCTCCAGGCTACACTCCCAGACCTATTTTATATTTTTTTTATTTGGAAACAGGGTCTTTTAAACAAGCAAGACTGGCTTCGAACCTGCACAATCCTTCTGTCTCTGCCTCCGAAACTGGGGATTACAACGGTACACCACGCCTGGCAAGTTCCTATCCCTTAAAAAAAAAAAAAAGCCAGGCGAAGCCGGGCATTGTGGTGCATGCTTATAATCCCTGCACTTGGGAGGCTGAGACAGGAGGATTGCACAGGTTTAAAGCCAGCATCAGCTACTTAGTGAGGCTCTCGGCAACTTACTGAGACCCTGTTTCCAAATAAAATATAAAATAGGCCTAGGAATATAGCTCGCAGGTAGAAAAGCACCTGGGTTTCACCTCCAGTAACACACACACACACACACACACACACACACACACACACACGTCAAACATCTCAAAAAGACCAAGAATTGCTGCTATGCATTTTCAGCCTTTCAGCTAGTCTAAGTTCTAATTGCTGGTTTCGTTTTGTGTTGGCAGTACTGGGGATGGAACCCAAAGGCATTCTACCTCCGAGTTATACCACCGGCTCTGCTTTTCATTATTTTGAAACAGAGTCTCACTGAGTTGTAACAGGGCCTCACCAGAGGCTGGCCGCAAACTGCGATCCTCCTGTCTCAGCCTCCCAAATGCTTGGATTACAACCATGTACCACCATGCCCAGCTTTTGTAATTACTGTTTAACAGCTAATAAATATCACATTTACTTATAAAAGAGAATGACTCATACTTCTTATGGCAGAGACCTGAGACAAACTAGCATCCCTTTTCTTAAATACCTGCCCTATGTCTAATGGTTAACCTATTTAAAAACTTCCAGATTAATTCAAGAGGCCCTACTGGGCTCAGTTAAATGACCCAGGGATAGAAAAACTGAAAAAAACAACACACACATTATCATATATATAGGGCTTTTTTTTTTTTTTTTTTTTTTTTTTTTTTTGCTGGTCTAGGGATAGAACCCAGGGACATTTGACCTACAAGCTACATCCCCAGCCCTATTTTTTTTTTTTTATTCTTTATTTTGAAACAGGGTCTAAGTTGTTGGTGGGGGGGCTCACTAAGCAGCTGAGGCTGTCTGTGAAAATCCTCCAGTCTCAGCCTCCCAAATGCTGGGATTACAAGTGTGCGCCACCACGCCCAGCTTTAGGGCTTCTTTTTTTAACTTAGAAATTTTAGTTAATCTCTGCCATACAAATAAAACAATATAAGTTTATTAAAAGATTAAATGGCCAGATATGACAGCACACACCTGTAATCCCAATACTTGGGAGACTGAGACAGGAGAATCACAGGTTCAAGAACAGCCTCAGCAAGTAGTTAGTCTCTTGCCAACCTAGTGAAACCCTGTTTCTAAATAAAAAATAAAATTGGGCGGAGGGTATAGCTCAAAGGTAGAATACCTCTGGGTTCAATCTCCAGTAAAACACACACACACACACACACACACACACAATATAAATGAGCTGGAGAAGTAGCTTAGTGGCAGAGCACATGCCTAGAAGCTCAAGGCCCTGGATTCTATCCCAAGTGTCACAAAACAACAACAATAGTAATGATGATAGATATATTTTGTTTATGTCTTAAAATAATAGTACCAAGTGATCTGAAGTCACCATTCAGCATCAATCAATACGACCATCATCGACTGTCTCCAAATATAATTACTTTATTTTCTATTTATTCCTATTCTCATACTAATTCCAAAAATCAATCTGTATCAAAAAACAAAGTTAAACCAAAGCCATTAAAATAAAAGAACAAGAGAATAAAGGGAGAAAAGAAAACAATCTAGGGGGTTCCAAAAATAATTGAAAAATTTTAGTCTCCCAACACATTTTAAAATGTGAATATTTAATATCCTCAATATACTTCTTATATAGGAGGAAAAACTGCCTCACCAGGCAGCTTACTCTTCTATATATCAAATTAACATCTGCAGTAGCAAAAATAGGGGAGTTAACCAAAAGAATTTTTCCCATTAATCAAGAGGAAATAAACAAGGCAAATCCCTTTCCTTTGGACAAAGCAATATAAACAGCAGCTGATAATTCATTTACTAGGTATTCATCCAAAGCAGCAAATCTCAGTGCAGAGGGAGAGGGGAGCACATGGTTTCAAATTAAAAACGTCTCCTTCCCAGCTCTTCTTTACCTAAATACCTCAACATTTACAACATTGTTGTACTGGCTTCACTGTGAATCACTGGTACTGAGAGCCATTATTAGGATGGAAACATGCCAAATACTTAAGTGTGCTGCATTCCTTAAAAGATGCACGTCACTGAACTCAGATATCCGTGTGTGATAAAACCCACTTCCTCACTACGAGACTATATTTTTAATAACATATGAGTTCCAGCCATCATTATTGTAATAAAGTAGTATTCAAATGTCTTTTTTAAAGTAAATAGAACCGATTATTGTTATTATCAGTCTCAGAACAAATAGAGGTAAACAAGCCTGGTATCTGATGAGTTCTGTTACTCAAGCAAATCTTTAGTCATCTAAAAACCTTTGAGGTCCAAGTTATCCTGGACAGTTAAATATTCTACACTGTGCCAGATGTGGTGCCACACGCTTCTAATCCCAGCATTCGGGAGGCTGAGACCAAAAGATGCGGTTCACAGACAGCCTCAGCCTCAGCTACTTAGTGAGGCCCTCTGCAACTTAATGAGACCTTGTTTCAAAATAAAGACTAAAGCCAGGCGTGTTAGCGCACGCTTGTAATCCCTGCGCTTGGGAGGCTGAGACAGGAGGATCGCGCAGGTTCGAAGCCAGCCTCAGCTACTTAGTGAGGCTCTCAGCAACTTAGTGAGACCCTGTTTCCAAATAAAATATAAAAAAGGTCTGGGGGTATAGCCCAGAGGTAGAAAGCCTCTGGGTTCTACCCCCAGTACCACCAAAAAAAAATAAAGGAAGGAAGGAAGGAAGGAAGGAAGGAAGGAAGGAAGGAAGGATAAAAAGTAGGACAGGGGGGTGTAGCTCGGAGGTCAAATGCCCCTGGGTTCATCCTCAAACCCGCAAATATATGTATGTATGTATGTATGTATGTATGTATGTATGTATGTATGTATGTATTCTAGACTGTTAAAAGTTTTATTTTAGAATTTATCAATTTATATTCTGCAACTTATAACAGAACTAAGTCACTAAAAATACTTCAACAATTTCAAGTGCATAAAAATTCCTTTCATCTGCCCATTTCCATTCTGAATACATACAAATTATATACATAACTACATATACAACCTTAAGGTAGCAATAAACATGGGGTCCTCTTGCCTCAGCCTCCTAAGTAGCCAGAATTACAGGCATGTACCACCGCATCCCAATGCAAGTTGCTTTATATCAGTGAACTAACTTTTGAAGGTGAAATATGCTGGTACATCTATTTTTTAAACTACATATATAACAATATTGTCATCATTCTTTTATTGACACATACTTTTGGAGTTTTTCTGTAATGAATAGTTTTGTGCCTGTATCTTTCCCGATTCCTTTAACATAATCTGATTAACTTTAAAAAAAAAAAAAACTTTTCTTGTAATCCCCGTGTGCTTGGGAGGCAGAGACAGAAGGATCGCGCAGGTTTGGAGCCAGGTGCTCTGGCTTAAGAGACCCTGTTTCCAAATAAAAATATAAAAATACGTCTGGAAGTGTAGCCCGGAGGTAATAGGTTTCCAGGAACCCCCGTACCACCTTAAAAAAACAAACAAAAAAAAAAAACACCTTTTCTTACCAATATTCACTTCTCACTCTACTACAATACAATGGTGAAAACTGCACTATTCACTCCTACATTCCATTTCATTTGTTCTTATTATTTTTAACCTGCTCCTTTATTGTTTATCACTACTCACACTGGTACCACTGAACTGCCTAAGACATGTCTTTTCTTCACTTTGTTCTCCCCATGGTGACACAAGGAACTGAACTAGAAGTGCCCAACTACTAAGCTACATCCTCAGCCCTCTGTCTTGTTTTGAGACAGAATCTAAATTTCCCAGGCTGGCTTCAAATTTGTGGTCCTCTTGCCTCAACCTCCTGTGTAACTGGGATTATAGGTGTGTACTAGCTCACCTGGCCTCTCTCCTCTCTTTTATTGAACACTTGAAACAAGAAAGCTTTATTTGATAAAATTAAGATCAAATTAAAAATTAGATATCCACACAAATAATTTTTTTTTTTTTTTTTTTGGTGGTACTGGGGTTCCTGGAAGCCCTTCTACCTCCGGGCTACACTCCCAGACCTATTTTTATATTTTTGAAACAGGGTCTCTTAAGCCAGCGCTGCTGGCTTTGAACCTGCACGATCCTCCTGTCTCCGCCTCCCAAGCGCGGGGATTACAAGCGTGCGCCACCACGCCCGGCCCACACAAATAAATTTTGTAATTGCTTTTTAGTCTCTCAGGTTCTTCATACTTCTAGATTCTAGAGGAGTAAGGTTTCCAGATCATAATTTTTGAGTAAATATCCACTGTTATTGTTAACATAATAATAGCCTCCTTATTCATACAGTCTTATATTTAAAGTACCTTGTTGAAGAAAATTCAGAGGCAAAAAGATGAGAATATTAGCATAATGTCACTGCTCCAATAAATACCATAGTAATCATATTATATTATCATTATAAGAATATTATAAGTAATCTATTTATTATACTAGCCTATTCCATCCCTATACCCAGTAGGTTGGTTGCATGGATTACTATATTGGACATACGGTGACTTATCCATCAAATATTTCCCCCTCCTTATGGGATCAATATTTTAAACTTATTTTGAGTTAACTATCCTTCTTCTCTCATTAGGTATAAGTCAGTCCA
Organism: Muscardinus avellanarius; assembly: GCF_963383645.1. Taxonomy (NCBI): domain Eukaryota; kingdom Metazoa; phylum Chordata; class Mammalia; order Rodentia; family Gliridae; genus Muscardinus; species Muscardinus avellanarius. Next base: position 83,200,402 of record NC_137788.1, on the reverse strand, counting down.
GTACACTATAACCTAAGCAGAGTCAGGATGACAAAAAGGGATCTTGGCTAGAATTTCTGCAGAAAATAAAGTGATACAGGCTTGTGTGCTCCCTTTTCCCCACTATCTTCTTCTCCTTCCCCAAAGGTATAACAGAGAAGACCAAGATCATTACTCTTCTCTAGGCTGCAGAGTGTGACGGTAAGAAACCTAGAGTCACAGGGAGAGAAAGGACAGTGCTGAAAATAAAGGAACCTGAGAGTTCCTTTATTTTAAAAAAAAGCAGAACCTGGAGAAGGAGCTATTTTCTCCCTGAATCAAAATATTACTGGACTTTTTAGTCACAGGTGCCTGTTTAGGTTGGAATGTCTGTCACTTTCAATTTAAAGAATACTAACCCCCACAGCCTTCAGGCATTAAGCAAGTTTTTATTGAGTAAGTTCACGAAAAACTGCCTGTCAAGTTGTGATCTAACAATGATGATTCTGCCACTTAAGCAAAATTTAAGAAAAAATGCAGCTGGATGCAGTGGTGCACACCTGTACTCCTAATACTTGAGAGACAGAGATATGAGGATCACAGGTTCAAGGTGAGCCTCAGCAATTTACTGAGACCCTCAGCAATCTAGGAAGACTTTTTTTTTTTTTATGGGTGGTACTGGGGTTCCTGGAAGCCCTTCTGCCTCCGGGCTACACTCCCAGACCTATTTTTACATTTTTATTTGGAAACAGGGTCTCCTAAGCCACCGCGCACGTCTGGCTTCGAACCTGCGCGATCCTCCTGTCTCCGCCTCCCAAGCGCGGGGATTACAAGCATGCGCCACCACGCCCGGCAAGACCTTATTTTTTTAAAAAAATTTTATGGGCTAGGGGTATACCTAACCCCAGGTTCAATCCCCTGTAACATGTGCGTGCACACACACACACACACACACACACACACACACATTAACTGCATTAATCTTACGACTAAAATTTTCCCTTTAAAACTTTATCCTCAGCCGGGCGTGGTGGCGCACGCTTGTAATCCCTGCACTTGGGAGGCTGAGACAGGAGGATCACACAGGTTCGAAGCCAGCCTCAGCACTTAGTGAGGCTCTCTGCAACTTAGTGAGACCCTGTTTCCAAATAAAAATAGAAAATAGGTCTGGGAGTATAGCCCAGAGGTAAAAAACCTCTGGGTTCCACCCCAGTACCACCAAATTAATAAATAAATAAAAAATAAAACTTTATCCTCCCATCTGGCATGGTGGAACATGCCTGTAATCCCAGTACTTGGGGGCTGAGATAGAAAGATAGCGGGTTCTAAGGCATCCCAGGCAACGGAGCAAGAACTTCAGCAACTCAGCAAGACTCTTTCAAAAATAAAAATAGGGCAAATAAAAGTGTAAAACACAGAATAATGACAAGGTATTTATTTTCCCTGGCACTTTTCTCCCCAAATTTAAGATTTTTTTTTTTTTTTTTTTTTTTTTTTTGGGTGGTACTAGGGTTGGGAACCCAAGGGCTTTCTACCTCCGGGTTATACTCCCAGATCTATTTTATATTTTATTTGAAAACAGGGTCTCACTAAGTTGCTGAGAGCCTCACTCAGTAGCTGAGGTTGGCTTCAAACCTGCGCAATCCTCCTGTCTCAACCTCCCAAGCATGGGGATTACAAGCGTGTGCCACCACACCCAGCCAAATTTAGGATATTTATTTATTTATTTATTTATTTATTTATTTATTTATTTATTTATTTATTTAGGTGGGTCTGGGGATGGAACCCAGGGGCATTTTACCTCCGAGCTATAGCCCCTGCCCTATTTTTTATTCTTTATTTTGAAACCGGGTCTCACTGAGTTGCAGGGGGCCTCACTAAGTAGCTGAGGCTGTCTGCGAACCGTGGACTCAGGTCTCAGCCTCCCGAATGCTGGGATCACAAGCGTGTGCCACCACGCCTGGCTCTAAATTTAGGATTTTAAATGTCTTTCTGAAACAAAAATTAGTCACTATCTTTTATCACAAGAAATATTGTGATATTTCACAATATTTCACAATATTTCTTGTGATAAAAAACAGCGGATTGGTTAAATCAATCATTAAAACAAACCGTTAAAATAATCCAATCAAATCCTAATAAAAAATAGAATTTAACCTGTGAAATACTATGTATCTAATATTAAAACATTCAGACATGAAATTTTATTTCTAATAACTGAAAAACAAATTAACTTACCTCAATTGTTTTGCATAGTTCTGTTCAATTTCTATCCTCTCTTTAACAAATTTGGCATATCTTTCCAAAAAGTCAATTCCCCACTGCGTATGCTTGTCTAAACTGTCGAACTGATCCTAGAAAAGGAAGGCAAAAACACATTTAAAATTTTATCCACAAATATTTTAATCAGCTTCTGATATCTGTACAGAGAAGCCATAAGATATAAACAGAAAAACATTACCATTCAAGATCTACAAATAAACCCAATATGGTGATGCATGCTTGTAATCCCAGTAATTGGGGGAGACGAAGACAGGAAGATTGCAAGTCCAAGACCAGCCACAGGAACTTAGCCTCAAAATAAAAAGGGATGGGGTGCAGCTCAAAGGTAGAAGCCCCTGGGTTCAATCCCCAGTACCACAAAAACATAAAAGAAACAGATTTAACAATGTAACTGGATTACAAAACCAATTTACAAAAAAAGCACTGTCATTCCTATTCATCAGTCATGAATCCACTGAAAAACAGATCCAGAAAACAATTCATTCATAGTAGCCTCAAAAAAGAAAAAAATGCTTAGGACCAAATTTAACCAAGGAAGTAAAAGTAAAAACACTAACAAAAGAAATTGAAGAATATCTTAGAAGATGGAAAAACTTCCCATGCTCTTGGATAGGCAGAATAAATATAATCAAAGTAGCCATCCTACCAACAGTGATCTACAGATTCAATGCAATCCCTATTAATATATATCAGTATCATTCTTCACAGATCTAAAGAAATCAGTCATAAAATTCTTATGAAAAACAAAAGACTCAGAAGAGCCAAAGCAATTTTCAGCAATAAGAACCATGCTGGAAGTGATAATAAAAACAGCATGGTAAACCGGGCGTGGTGGCGCACGCTTGTAATCCCCGCGCTTGGGAGGCGGAGACAGGAGGATCGCGCAGGTTCGAAGCCAGCCATGCTGGCGTAAGAGACCCTGTTTCAAAAATATAAAATAGGTCTTGGAGTGTAGCCCGGAGGAAGGAGGGCTTCCAGGAACCCCAGTACCACCAAAAAAAAAAAAAAAAAAAAAAAAAAAAAAAAACAGCATGGTATTGGCACAAAAATAGACACACAGACCAATGGAACAGAAGATTCAGAAACAAATCCTCTTATTTATAGCCAGTTGATTTTTGATAAAGGTGCCAAAAGTCTATGCTGGAGAATTGACAGCCTTTTCAACAAATGATGTTGGGAAAACTGGTTATACATTTGTAGAATGGAATTAAATCCCAATCTCTCATCCTGCACAAGAGTCAACTCAAGATGAATCAAAGACCTAGAAATGAGATCAGAAACTTTATAACTTCTAGAGGAGGACATGACACCAACACTCCAACATATAGATGCTGGTAGAAACTTCTTCTAGACCCTGAAAGCTTGGGAAATTAAAGTGAGAATTAATAAATGAGATGGCATTGAATAAAAAGCTTCTGTACAGCATAGGGAACCATCAAGGGTGTAAAGAGAGAGCCTATAGAATGGGAGGTTTTTGCTAGCTACTCATCTGATAGAGGACTAATATCAAAAATGTACAAAGAGTTTAAAAAACTTAACACTAAAATAAAACTCAATAAAAAATGGGCAACTGAACTGAATAGATACTTCACAAAAGAAAAAATACAAATGGCCAATAAATATATGCAAAAAATGTTCAACATAATTAGCAATCAGGGAAATGCGAATGAGAACTACCATGAGAGTCCATCTAACTCCAGTGAGAGTGGCAATCATCACAAACACAAAGCCAGGCGTGGTGGGCACACTTGTAATCCCAGGACCTGTGAGGCTAAGACAGGAGCACCTTAGGTTCTCAGCCAAACTCAGCAATTTAGTGAGGATCCACAACTTAGTGAGACCTTGTTTCAAAATAAAACATAAAAGCTGGGTGTGGTGGCATCCTAGTTCTTGGGAGGCTGAGGCAGGATTGCTCAAGCTAAAAGCCAACCTCAGCTACTTAGTGAGGCTCTCACCAACTTAGTAAGACCCTGTTTCCAAATATAAAATAGGTCTGAGAGCATAGCCCAGAGATGGAAGGCCTCTGGGTTCCATCCCCAGTACCACAAAATAAATACATACATACATACAAAAGAGAACTGGGGATGTAGCTCAGAAGCAGAATGCTCCTAGGTTCAATCCCTAGTACTTCCCCCCAAAAAGAACAAAACAATAATAAATGCTGGCAAGGATATGGGGAAACAGGAACTCTTATACACTGTTGGTGGGGCTGCAAACTAGTACAGCTGTTATGGAGATCAATGTAGAGTTTTCTCAGGGAAGACTGGGAATGGAACCACCGCATGACCCAGAAATATCCCTCCTGGGCATTTTTCCAAAGGAACTGAAGTCAGAATATTATAGTAATACACGCATATCCATGTTTATAGCAGCACAAATCACAATAGACAAACTATGAAACTAGCCTATGTGACCATCGACGGATGATTTATACGTATGATGAAATTTTACTCCATTAAAACAAAATTATGTCATTTTGCAGAAAAATGGATGGAACTTTAGAATATTATGTTAAGCAAGACTGGCCTCAAAAAGTGAACAATTGTATTTCCTCTCATATGTGGAAGCCAAATAAAAATTGAAAAACCCCAGATAGAGAAGCAGAGACTTCAACATAGTGATAGAGGGGCTTAAGGGAAAGGAGGAGGGTGGACAGAGACATAAAGAAAGGAACAGTTGAAGTAATGCTATGTACCCATATTAAACTACCAATGCCGTCTCAATGACATGTATGGGAAGGAGGAGGAGGAGGAGGAGAGGGATTGGGGCCCGGAGGGAAATGTTCCATGAGTTGTGTGCACACTTGTTCTTATCATTCTAAACCTTAGTGTGGTATATAATTGCAATGCACCAATAAAAGAAAAAAAGAAGAGAAAAAGAGACCAACAAATAGGCTCCTAAGCAAAAATCATGCTACTTTATGCCTGAACATCTTTAACCACATGGGTCTTCCTGGTTTCAACACACTCCCCTGGTCACCTTTTTTTGCAATTAACCCTTATTCCCCCTTTAAGATTCAGTTCAGGCATTTTTTCTCTCTAGAAAATGATTCTAAACACGCAGACTGAGATAAATGGTCTTCCTCTAAGTGCCCTAGGCTCCCTATAATTACTATCTTATTTGCTTAACATAACGATATTGAGTGCAAGAATCTAGTATTCAACTTGGCCTGAAGCTCCCAAGGACTGAACACCAAGCTCAGCACCATTGCAGGAACTCAGTGAAGAACTGTTTAGCTGGACAAAATCAAATATGCTTGGGTTCAAATTCTAAAAACTGCCATTTAGCAGATGTTTGACAGGACAAGTTTATCAAGGCTACTTCAACTGTTTCCCATCTTAGAGTAGAAATCCCATCATTCAACTTATATGAATACACTAATACTATAAAAAATGTTTTACAATGAAAGCTAGGCATGGTGGTAAAATCCCAATACTTGGAAGGCTGAAGCAGAAGGATCACAGGTTCCAGTATACCACATGGTTCCAGTATACCACAGGTTCCAGTATACCACATGGTGGTATAATCCCAATACTTGGAAGGCTGAAGCAGAAGGATCACAGGTTCCAGGCCAGCCTCAGCAACTCAGCAAAACCCTCAGCAACTCAGCAAGAACCTATTTCAAAAAGTTTTTTAAAAAGTATTTTTAAGCCAAGTGTGGTGGCGCACGCTTGTAATCCCAGCATTTGGGAGGCTGAGACTGAAGGATCGCAGTTCGAGGACAGCCTCAGCTATTTAGTGAGGCCCTCTGCAACTTAGTGAGACCCTGTTTCAAAATAAAGAATAAAAAATAGGGCAGAGGGTGTAGCTCGGAGGTCAAATGCCCCTGGGTTTCATCCCCAGACCCGCAAAAAAAAAAAAAAAAAAAAAAAAGTGTTTTTAAAAGGGCTGGAGCCAGGTATGGTGGCACACACATATTACCCCATTACTTAGGAGGCTGAGACAAGAGGATCAGAGGTTCGTGGCCAGCATCAACAAGACCCTGTTTAATTTAAAAAAAAAAAAAAAAGAGTATGGTGGTGCATGATTGTGTAATCCCAGTACTTGGGAGGCTGAGACAGGAGAATCACAGGTTCATGGCTAGCCTCAGCTATTTAGTAAGCTCTCCACGATTTAGTGAGACCCTATTTCAAAATAAAGAATATAAAATAGGAATGGGAGTATGGCTTTGAGGTAGAATGCCCCCAGGTTTAATTCCCATTACTGCAATTAGATGAATGAATGAAAGAATAGGGTTGGGGATGTAGCTCAGAGGTAGAATGCTCCTGGGTTCAATCCCCAGCATCAAAGGAGGGAGTAAAGGGCCCAGGGAACCCAGGCATGATGACCTGTGCCTATAATCCCAGTACCTGGGAGGCTAAAACAGGATAGCAAATTCAAGACCAGCCTGAGCAACTCAGTGATGCTTTCACACACTCCTGAGACACTGTTTCAAAATAAATAATAAAAGTAAGGGCTGGGGGGTTGAAAATGGGGGGGCTGGAGTATAGAGGTAGAAGGCCTCTGGATTCAATCCCCCATTCTACAACAGTGTTCTACAATAAGTAAACATGATACTAATTTATGAGAGTATCATCTTCCTATACTGCTCTATTCCTCAAAAATATTCCCTTCCACCTACTGACAGAAAAAAACATCATTTCCCTTCTTTTTAAGAATAATCTCCAAAGCTGGGCATGGTGGTTCAGGGTTGTAATCCCAGCATTTGGAAGGCTGAGACAGGAGGATCACAGTTCAAGGAAAGCCTCAGCTACTTAGTGAGGCCATTTGCAACTCAGTGAGACCCTGTTTCAAAATAAAGAATAAAAAAATGGGGCTGGGGGTGTAGCTCAGAGGTAGAATGCCCCTGGGTTCCATCTCCAGTGCCACAAAAAATTAATTAATTAATTAATTAATTAAATAGGAAGAAGAATCTCCAAATTGACTACTATCTTGATGCTTTCTTGTTCTCACATGTCAAGTCTAAAATGTGCCAGGTTAGCTGGGCATGGTGGTACACACTTTACACACATGGTGGTACATACAATAATCCCAGTACTTGGGAGGCTGAGACAGGAGAATTGCAGGTTTCAGGTTAGCCTCAGCAACTTAGGAGGCTCTCTCCAACTTAATGAAACCCTGTTTCAAAATAAAGAATAAAAAATAAGGCTGGGGGGATGGTGAAGCTTTGAGATAGAATGCCCCTGGGTTCTCTATACCACCAAAAGCAAAACATTTAAATATCCCTTTCTGTATTTTCAAAAATGTTTCTTATCCTTTGTTTAATCATGCTTGTTATTTACAAATGAAGCATCTCCCTTTCATTTTATCTTTTTCCATTCTACTACTAAAAGCCTATCTATCTAAATAGCAGAGATAATATTCATCAGTTTATCATAGTTTGTATGACTAATATATTCCTTAAAGCAACTTCCTAATTATTTGCCTTTGAAAGTAATTTGAAGATAGCAAGAGATGTGCTACTCAGTAAACTTAGCCTGCATTATACATTTGATTATAAATTGGCATATTGAGCTGGGCATGGTGGTGCAGGCTTGTAATCCCCGCGCTTGGGAGGCTGAGACAGGAGGATCATGTAGGTTCAAAGCCAGCCTCAGCTACTTAGTGAGGCTCTCAGCAACTTAGTGAGACCCTGTTTCCAAATAAAATATAAAATAGGTCTGGGAGTATAGCCCAGAGGTACAAAAGCCCCTGGGTTCCACCCCCAGTACCACAAAAATAAATAAATAAATAGGCATTCTGAAAAATTCTCAACTTTAAAAACAACCAAAAAGAACACTAAATCTTAAACAAAACCCCTATATTTTAAACAAAGCCTCTACATTTTTCAAACTGCTTTAAAGGTTTCTCTTTTTAATATCTTCTTCACCAAAGTTCATGCTATACTCTATCCTCTAGACAAAGACTTCTGTTTATTATAAAATAACAAAACATTTGTTCAGCAGAAAAGCTGAACAAATGTCTTTTATATATATTTATTTATAAATTAAATAATTTTGAAATCCATAAAAACAAATTTAAAAAAGAGATTTTAAAAAAATATTACTTTCAAATAATGCTTTACTTATTTAAGGGATAAAGCCTTTGGGTTAATGGATTTTTGTGTATGGTACTATGGATTAAACCCAGGGGTGTTCTACCTCCGAACTAGACACCAAATCCTATTTTATTTTTTACTTTGAAACAGGGTCTAACTAAATTACTAAGAATGGCCTTGAACCTGTGATCCTCCTGTCTCAGCCTCCTAAGTACTGGAATCAACAGTATGTACCAAAGTGGGCTAAAACTTTTAAAAATATCAGTAACAGTGTTGTTTTTTTTTAAGAGCAATAAATAAAATATGCTTCATTATTTCTAAAATCTTGATTTAACCCAGGTGTGGTAGCACATGCTTGTAGTCCTAGTACTTGGGAGGCTGAGATGGAAGGATCCCAGATTCGTGGCCAGGCTCAGCTACCTTGTGAGGCCCTCTGCAAATCATTGACACCCTGCTTCCAAATAAAAAATAGTGCTGGAGGGATAGCTCAGAGGAAGAATGCCCCTGAGTTCAATCCCTAGTACTGCAAAAATAAATACATAAATAAATCTTGGTTTAATGATTGTTAAATAAAAATTATGGAAGGCCACTGGAATAACCTCCTGCAATAATCCCCAAAAGGCCAGACCAAACCAAAAGGGAGTCATTCATGCTAAATGTCACATAATCAAACTGAAACTTTAAGGAAGTAGATAGCTCCCAAACCAGAAAAGTTTTCCTTTTGTGAAAACAAGAAATTCTTGCCTGAGTCGGCTTAATGAGGAAGTCCCCTGTGACTTTAACCCTTAAAAAAAAAAAGTAACCTTACATAACATGATGCTAACCAATCAGTATTTTTCCTATTGTTTTGTTTCCTTGTTTCCATCCTATAAAACCCACTATTCTGCTATTGCCCTATGAGTACTTTCATTTTATTTTAAGAGAGGCTGCCTTGATTCAGAAATCATGAATAAAAGGCAAATTAGATCAATAACTTTTTTGTGGTTTTTGTTTTTTGACACAATTAATGAATGACCAAGTAAGCTAAAGGTGTTGGTTCTGAACTATGATGTTTAGCTTTCAGAGGTTGTCATAGCTAGGGAATTTAGACACCTCATAAAAATCTCAACGATAAAATCGTATTAGTTACACTTCATTATTCATTTATAGAATATATTTATTTTCAACCTCATTCACCAATCTGGAAAGGTTTATGTTAAAATTTGGTTAATAAATTTCCTTGAAATCTGTTTATTTTTACAAACTAGCCAGAAAAGACCTGCATCTTTATGTTTTTAACAAATGAGTTTAAACCCCACTGAAACTATGATGATTAATTTCGTTATGTGTCAACTTGGCTGAGCCAAAATGCCTAGATGTTTATTTGGTCAAACATTATTCTAACTGAGCATGCAGTCCATGCCTACAATCTCAGTGCTTAGAAGTCTGAGATAGGAGGATCATAGGCTCAAGGCCTGCCTCAGTAATTTAGTGGGACCCTCAGCAACTTAACTAGGTCTGAATTCAAAAATTAAAAAGAGCAGGGTGTGGTGGCCCATGCCTATAATCCCAGTAATGGCCGAGACAGGAGGATCACAGGCCAGCCTCAGCAACTTGGTGAGGCCCTCTGCAACTCAGAGAGATTCTGTTTCAAAATAAAGACTGAATAGGGCTAGAGGTATAGTTCAGAGATAGAATACCTCTGGGTTCTATCCCCAGTACCACAAAACAAACAAACAAATAAATCAGAGCTGAGGGTGTAGAACACCCAAGTTCAATCCCAAGTACCACACAAAATATTGTTCTGTAGGTTTCTGTGAAGGTATTTTTTAGATGAGGTTAACATTTAAATAGATAAATTCTGATTAAAGCAGATTTCTCTCCATAATGTGGGTGGACCTCATCCATACAATTGAAGACTTTCATAAAGCAAAGATTGACCTTCCCCCATTAAGAAGAAACACTGCGAGCCATTGCAGTACATTGAGCTCCATAGAGACAGCGCAGGGGCAAATGAGAGCCGGATGGGCACTGGGCGACTTGCTGCCTCGCAGATGATAAACAACTTAAACATGGGCAAAGGAGATCCGAAGAAGCCAAGAGGCAAGATGTCATCATATGCATTCTTTGTGCAAACCTGCCGGGAGGAGCACAAGAAGAAGCACCCAGATGCTTCCGTCAACTTCTCAGAGTTTTCTAAGAAGTGCTCAGAGAGGTGGAAGACCATGTCTGCTAAAGAGAAAGGGAAATTTGAAGACATGGCAAAGGCGGACAAAGCCTGTTATGAAAGAGAAATGAGAACCTATATCCCTCTTTAAGGGGAGGCAAAAAAGAAGTTCAAGGATCCCAATGCACCCAAGAGGCCTCTGTCGGCCTTCTTCTTGTTCTGTTCTGAGTAGCGCCCCAAAATTAAAGGAGAACATCCTGGCCTATCCATTGGTGATGTTGCAAAGAAACTGGGCGAGATGTGGAATAACACTGCTGCAGATGACAAGCAGCCTTATGAGAAGAAAGCTGCTAAGCTGAAGGAAACGTATGAAAAGGATACTGCTGCCCACCGAGCTCAAGGAAAACCTGATGCAGCAAAAAAGGGAGTTGTCAAGGCTGAGAAGAGCAAGAAAAAGGAGGAGGAGGAAGAGGAAGACGAAGACGAAGATGATGATGATGAATAAGTTGGTTATAGCGCAGTTTTTTGTCTATAAAGCATTTAACCCCCCTGTACACAACTCACTCCTCTTAAAGAAAAAAACTGAAATGTAAAGCTGTGTAAGATTTGTTTTTAAACTGTACAGTGTCTTTTTTTGTATAGTTAACACACTACCGAATGTGTCTTTAGATAGCCCTGTCCTGATGGTATTTTCAATAGCCACTAACCTTGCCTGGTACAGTATGGGGGTTGTAAATTGGCATGGAAATTTAAAGCAGGTTCTTGTTGGTGCACAGCACAAATTAGTTATATATGGGGACGGTAGTTTTTTCATCTTCAATTGTCTCTGATGCAGCTTTGTTGTTCTGTTAACTGAATACCACTCTGTAATTGCAAAAAAAAAAAAAGTTGCAGCTGTTTTGTTGACATTCTGAATGCTTCTAAGTAAATACAATTTTTTTATTAAAAAAAGAAAAAGAAAAAATACTGCCAGCTGAGTGTGGTGGGGTGGCACCCACTCGTAATCCGAGTACTTGAGAGGCTGAGACAGGATCACAGGTTTGCAGCCAGCCTCAGCTACTTAGTGAAACCCTCTGCAACTTAAAAAAAAATAGGGCTGAGAGTACAGCTCAGAGGTAAAATGTCCCTGGGTTCAATCCCCAGTACAACCAAAACAAAAAACAACAAAAACAAAAACAAAAAAACTGCAAGATCTGCCTTAGTTCTGGAACTGAAACTCTTCCCTGGACCTCTACTACAGATCTGAGATTGCCATGCCTTCACAACCACATGAGCCAAGTCCTTAACGAAAACCTCTCTCGGATGCAGCTGTCACGAGTCTAGCTACCAGCTCCCACTGCCCTGCACACAGTGTACCCAAGGGAGGTGGAACAGGTCTTCAGGGGTAAGTTATCACAACTGCACAACTGAATACAAGAATCAGGAGACTATAAGGATAGGCCCAGAAAAACAAAGAAATGGAGTAGCCATGCAAAATCGAGGGGAAGACCACCTTCTGGAAAAGATGAAAGCCAATGTGTAGGAAATAATGCACAGGGATGGGCTCACTGATCATGGCCTAATTTTTATTGGGCCATACCCAATAGGCAGAAGGGATGGGACGGTAGAGATAAAGATGATATAGAAATATTCACAGAGAAGAAAGAAGTCAAGAGAAAACTTTGGGAGTTGTATTTAAGGAATTATCTGTATATTCTTATGGGAGAGCTTTCTAATTCCAAGACAATAATGATGAATTTTGCCTTATACTCTAACTTTTGGCATTTTACATAAGATTAATAATGCAGTTCTGGAACACAATTTTCCTTTTCCTTGCATTTTCTTGATATGCCTCTACTGAACTGTGAACCTTGTTATTTCCATGGGTCTTGTACTGTGAGCTAATTGGAGACTGCCTTTGCATCCTGTATGTTTCTGTCGGCACTAGTTTTACCCGTTTGCACACAAAAAGGCAAAGTTAATAAAGCAATTAAAAAACAAACATAAACACTTCTCTATAAATAAATGTATATACATCCTGTTGAATCTGTTTCTCTGTAGAACTCTAATATACTCTCTTAAAAACAAGGGGTAGAAGGCCATTTGTTCTGGACTGAGCTCCTATACTAGGCTCCAGCACACCAAACCACAATAGATTCACTCATGCTGAAGTTCCACATCAACTGCACCCAAACTAAACTGTCTATCTGACCGACCTTCTGAGAAATCAGGAGAGAGAGGTAACAGCCAATCAGTCCAGCTCTAACTGGAATGGTCATCTATCTCCTCGGCTTTTACAAGGAAACTGTGAAACAACCAGTCTGATTTTCGTTTCCTGATTCTGCTTCCCTCTGCCCTTCTCTTGTCTACAAAAACAACCTGCTCTGCTCCTTCTATTTTATGGAGTGAATTGTTGCTAATTACAGAATTGTAAATAAGGCCAATTACAATCTTTAAGCTAAATTTGTAATTCTGCTTTTTTTTTTTTTTTTTTTTTTTGGTGGTACTGGGGTTCCTGGAAGCCCTTCTATCTCCGGGCTACACTCCCAGACCTATTTTTTACATTTTTATTTGGAAACAGGGTCTCCTAAGCCAGCGCGCGCGGCTAGCTTCGAACCTGCGCGATCCTCCTGTCTCTGCCTCCCAAGCGCGGGGATTACAAGCGTGCGCCACCACGCCCGGCGTAATTCTGCTTTTTGACACAAGAAAGAAGTTTGTTTCTAAGAGTTTTAAATTCTCAGATATAATATTTGTAATTGATATTATTTTCAGCAACAAAACTATATAGTGATGGATGTATTTTCAAACATTCATCATCAAAATTTTTGTTCATAGTTCAAGTTTCTTTGAAAAGCAGCTATTCACTAACCATTAAAACTATCCTAAAGAGACAGATTAAAGTCTCTAAAAGAAAAATACCAGCTAGGTAAGGGATTACGGGATGTAGCTCAGTGGTACTGATCTTACTTAGCATGTGTAAGACCCTGGGTTCAATCCCCAGTACTTCTGGGGTAGGGGACAAAATTAGCTTTGAGGAGCCCAGCATGGTAATCCATGCTTGCAATCCCAGCAGCTGGGAAGACAGGGAGTAGGAGAACAAAAAATTTGAGGCCATTCACAGCAACGTAGCAAGACTCTGTCACAAAATAAAAAGGGTTAAGGCTATAGCTCAGTGATAGAGCATCCCTAAATTCAATCTCTAATAGCACACAAAAATACTCACTAGATTAGCATATTACTGACAACCATTAACCAAAGAAAAGGTCAAAAACTGTGAGACAGCAAGGAAATAAATACCAAATCTGTGAGAAACAAAGATTTTCGGTGGTCCCTCCCCATTTCATTTGGAAACACTATGAACAATCTCTCTTCTATATTATAAAGGTAATATTTTCATAAAGTTAACCATAATAAAAATACACATTAATATTGTGTGGACTCTTAGAATTAATTTTCTTTGCTTAGCTATAAATGCAGAAGTGAATAAATTTCAAGCTTATTCCAATTCCCTTTTTAAAATTTCAGTGATAGGAGCTGGGAGTGGAGTTGTACACTTAATCATAGGTTCAAGGCCAGCCTCAGCTACTTAATGAGGCCTTCTGCAACTTAGTGAGACCCTGTTTCAAAATAGTAAATTTAAAAAATGGAGCTGGGAGTGGTGATGCATGCTTGTAATCCCAACATTTGGAAGGCTGAGACAGGAGGATCGTGATTTGCAGACAGCCTCAGCTTCTTAGTAAAGCCCTTTGCATCTCAGTGAGACCCTATTTCAAAATAAAGAATAAAAAATAAGGCTGGGGGGTATAGCTCCGAAGTAGAATGTCCCTTGGTTTCAACCCCGATACTCCAAAAAAGGGGGGGTTGAAGGTATAGTTCAGAGGTAGAATGTCCCTGGGTTCAATCCCCAGAATTGCCAAAAATTTTTTAAAAATATTCCAGAGATAGGAAGAAGGGGGGGGAGCCAAGAGAAGCTCAAAGTGCTGTGTTCCAATCACTTTTAACTTCACTATGATGTGAGATTACAATGCACCAATAAAAGTATGTTTAAAAAGTAAAATTCTAGTACACATTCCTATACTAATGACTATTACATGATTTTTTTCATAAAACATTTTCTTGAGAGGCCCACCAAGTACTGTGTGCACGTATGTCTCTGTCAACATGACTTACATTATATAAGACTATAATGAATCAATAAAAGCAAATTAAAAATAAAAGCAAAGCCAGTGGTGCACGCTTGTAATCCCAGCATTTGGGAGGCTGAGACAGGAGCATCACGGTTCCCAGACAGCCTCAGCTACTTAGTTGAGGCCCTTTGCAACTCAATGAGACCCTGTTTCAAAACAAATAATAAAAAATTGGGCTGGGGGAATAGCTCAGAGGTAGAATGTCCCTGGGTTCCATCCCCAGTACAGCAAAATTAATTAATTAATTAATTAATTTAATTAAGACAATATTTTTTTTTTCTTTTTGGTGGTACTGGAGGTGGAACCCAGAGGCTTTCTACCTCCGGGCTATACTCCCAGACCTATTTTATATTTTATTTGGAAACAGGGTCTCGCTAAGTTGCTGATAGCCTCACTAAGTAGCTAAGGCTGGCTTTGAACCTGTGCTATCCTCCTGTCTCAGCCTCCCAAGCACGGGGATTACAAGCGTGCACCACCATGCCCGACTTAAAATATTATTTTTAAAACTCACTTATTAGCTGGGTGTGGTGGTGCACACTTGTAATCCCAGCATTCCCAATGGCAGGTTCAAAGCCAGCCTCAGCTAAAAGTCTTGCTAAATTGCTGAGGCTGGCTTTGAACATGCCATCCTCCTGTCTCAGTCTCCCAAGTCTCAATATTTAAAAAAGGGCTGGCAGTGTTGCTCTGGGTTCAATTCTCAGAGCCCCAAAAATTTTTTTAAAAGTTATTTATTATTATTATTATTATTATTATTTTTTTTTTGGTGGTACTGGGGTTCCTGGAAGCCCTTCTACCTCCGGGCTACACTCCCAGACCCATTTTTACATTTTTATTTGGAAACAGGGTCTCCTAAGCCAGCGAGCGCGGCTGGCTTCGAACCTGCACGATCCTCCTGTCTCTGCCTCCCAAGCGCAGGGATTACAAGCGTGCGCCACCACGCCCGGCCAAAAGTTATTTATTATTGAGAATAAATCTTCAATGCATCTTTTTTCAGTGGTTCACAAGAAATATGGTTCTAAATATACTTCACTATTAAAAGCAAAATCTAACAAACATTACAAGCTGAGAAATATCAGAAACACCTATACTTTAATCCAAAATTTGGAAAATAGTGTTTTCTATACACCTTCTAACAGTATTTACTGAGTTAATTTGGTTTGTCACTATGTTGTTTTATACACACTATATCACTATTTTTACCACAGAAAGAAGAACAAGTGTGACCTAAATATTTATTTGGTCTCTGACTCCAGGTCTTGACATGGAGCTTCTAAACCCTTGCAATTTTCTGAGTGATAAGGTAAGAGGGAAAAAGTGTCCCTCTTATCCTATTCAAAATAATCCCCTCTCAATCATACCTGTACCTGTGTATGCTAATGAGGTTCTCAAAAGGTATATGCTGTTTGCCAGAGGAACCAACCATGTCAGTAGAGGGATGGACCTTTCTGCCCCACACCCCAACCTCCTAGAAGGGCTGGAGATGGAGTTCAACCACCAATGGCCAATGATTTAATCAATCATGCCTTACATAACAGAGCCTCCATAAAAGTCACAAGCAATGGATTTGTAAAGCTTCCTGGTTGGTGCACATATTCATGTGCCAGGAGGGTGGTACATTCCCAGATTCACAGGGACCAAAGGTCTGTGCTCTGGACCTTCCTGGACGTTATCTCATGTATCTCTACTAGATCATTTATAATATCTTTTGCAATAAACCAGTAAGTTAAAGTGTTTCCCTGAGTTCTATGAGCAAATGACTGAACTTAAGGAAGACGGTTCATACAAAGCCAACGGCAATCAGAAGTACCAGAGGCCCAGGACTTACAAGTGGTGTCTGAAGTGGGAGCAGTTTTGCAGAATGGAGCCCTTACTATCAGGTCTGCAGTAACTTCAGGTAGTGACCAAATTCAGCTCTAAGACATCTAGCTGGTGTCCAGAGAGTTGGAGAATTTTTTTTTAAGTGAAAAACACATATATGCATTTGGTATCAGACAGAAGTTTTTCACTTAGCAAGTATGTCTCCGAATAGTGTATGATAAAAATCTGAAAAGTCATAAATGTAATTACAAGGGCCAGAGCATGGAGAGGGGAAGAGAAAAGGGAAGATAATCAGCTAACAGCTGCCAGTGAGAACAAAAGACTCTCACATTCCTAATTTTGAAACATACATACATACATTTATTTATTTATTTATTTATTTATTTATTTATGGTACTGGGGTTCCTGGAAATCCTTCTACCTCCAGGCTACATTCCCAGACACCTATTTACACCTATTTTTTATATTTTTATTTGGAAACAGGGTCTCTTAAACCAGAGACGCTGGCTTCAAACCTGTGCATATCCTACTGTCTCCGCCTCCCAAGCACGGGGATTACAAGCATGCACCACGCCCAGCTGAAGCTTTGATTTAAATTCCACATCAGAAACAAGCAGCCCTGGTTTTCTTTTGGTGGTACCAGGGATTGAACCCAAAGGCATTCTACCTCTGAGCTATACTCCCAGTCCTTTTTATTTTGAAACAGAGTCTCACTAAGTTGTGGAGGGCCTCGGAAAATTGCTGAGGCTGGCCTTGAATCTGCGATTCTGTCTCAAATTCCTAAGAACTGAGATTGCAGGCATATACTACCATGCCCAGATTAAGTTTGGTTTTTGTTTTGTTTTGTTTTTTGTTTGCGGGTCTGGGGATGGAACCCAGAGGCATTTGACATCCGAGCTATACCCCTGCCCCATTTTTTATTCTTTATTTTGAAACAAGTTCTCACTAAATTGCAAAGAGCCTCACTACGTAGCTGAGGCTGGCCGCGAACCATGATCCTCCAGTCTCAGCCTCCCGAATGCCAGGATTACAACTGTGAGCCACCACGTTTGGCTCAGATTAAGTATTTTTTTTAATTTGTAAAATACTTAGTTATTTGCTGGGCATGGTGGTGCACACTTGTAATCCCAGCATTTGGGAGGCTGAGACAGGAGGATGTGGGTTGCAGACAACCTCAGCTACTTACTGAGGCCCTTTGCAACTGTTTCAAAATAAAGAATAGAAAATAGGGCTGGGGAGCAGGGTATGGTGGCCCACGCTTGAGGCCAAGACAGGAAGATGGTGCAGGTTTGAAGCCAGCCTCGCTGGCTTAAGAGACCCTGTTTCTAAATAAAAATATAAAAAGCCAGGCGTGGTGGTGCATGCTTGTAATCCCCGAGCTTGGGAGGCAGAGACAGGAGGATCACGCAGGTTTGAAGCCAGCCATGCTGGCTTAAGAGACCATTTCCAAAAATAAATAAAGTATAAAATAGGTCTGGGAGTGTAGCCCGGAGGTAGAAGGGTTTCCAGGAACCCCAGTATCACCAAAAAAAAAGGGGGGGGGGAGGCTGGGGATGTAGCTCTAGGGTAGAATGTCCCTGGATTCTATCTCAACCACAAAAAAAAGAAAGAAAAAAAAAACTTATTTTACCTTACTTGGAAATGTGTGAGAAATATTCTAAATTAAAGCTGGCATCATTTTGTCACATAACAAATGAATTACATGTTGTTCCAATGTTCTACTGTATAGTAATATGAGCACATTTAATCAATCTTACATTTACCTAAATAATGGTATCTTTAATGTAATTTTTTAAATAACTATATCACAAAATGGTATAAGTATTTTAGAAATCACTATTTAATTAATATTCAATTCTTGTTCGTCTAATTACTGTCATACAGTCTTGCATCTAAATAAAGTCCCAATGAAGTAATTCTGGTAAAGAACAAAGGGTCACCACCATCTAAAGACGACTTCCTTCAGTAAAAAGCAAAATAATGACTTTGCTGTCCTAGTTTGGGCTTACTCTATGGCTCTGATTTCCTGCCAAAGTTTCTCCAGCCCTTTGCATACCAAACTACTGCTGGAAACATTTTTAAAGATCTAATACAACTGACTTTTCTCCCTTTTTAACTCATATGGATTGCAGGAACAAAATTTTTAAGTCTCGTGGAGCTAAGAAACCAATTACAATTCCAAGTCAATCAACAACTTCTAACCCCAAAGTAAAATGAAGAGCAGTATACAGATATTTTTTAAATCAACTTAACAATTTCTGTGTGTGTGTGTGTGTGTGTGTGAATCCAGGGGCATTCTACCTCCAAGCTACACCTCCAGCCCTTTTGTTCTAAAACAGGGTCTAACTAGTTTGCTAAGAGTCTCATTTCATTACAATGCTGAGGCTGTTCTCAAACCTCCAATCCTCCTGTCTCAGTCTCCCAAATATTGGGGATTACAGGCATACACTATCACACCGGGCTATTTTCTCATTTTTTTTTTAAGAGTCAGATTAAAAGTTGTATGTTTGGGAAATATACCTGATATGTTTTAATTTAGAACTTAACTGTGTGTGTTGGCCGGGGCTGTCCTGGGGACTGAATGCAAAAACATTCTGCCTCCAAGCTATACTTTGGCCCTACTTTTTTTTTTAATTTATTTTTACTGGTGCATTGTAATCATACATCACATTGAAATATAAGACTTGAGAGGATATACAAGCACACATCATCCAATTAGCCCTCATCCAGTCCCCATCCCATTCCCTCCCCCTCCCTCCATCCCATGCTTGTTTGGTGATTAACTTTATTACATATGTTTATGTACCTCCTGCTTTTTAAAGAGGCTCCATCCTCCCCTATTCCATACCCTCTGATTGGTCACCTTAATTGATTCACTATAGGGCCCTTTCTATAGCTCGACCACTTCCTGTTGTCCCTTTCCTCCTAGTTATTGCTGATTAGGGGAAGCATCTGGTTTTAATTTTCTGCGATATTTCTCTGTGCATGCCGTGTTGCAAATACCGATCCCACTCTTGACGGCCCCAGTTGTGGCCTGGCTACCCGGTGGACTGATCCAGACCTCACTGGCTCAAGCAGCAGCCTTGCCTCATTGGAGGGCCCGGTTCTGGCCACACCGGCCTAACCCCTCAGCTGGCTCTGATCCCAGCCTCAGAGGCCCCAGCTCAGGCCTTCCTCACAACAGGCTCCGATGTTAGCCGATGCCCCCCCCCCCCCCCCGCATCAGCCTAATCCCTCAGCAGGCTCTGATCCAGGCCTCGGAGGCCTCAGTAGCGTTGGCCCTACTTTTTTACTTGAAAACAGTCTAAATTGCTGGGAGCTTCACTAAGTCACTGGGATGTCCTCAAAACTGTGATCCTCCTGTCTCAGTCTGCCAAGTACTGGGATTGGACTATGGGCATGCACCACCAGGCCTGGCCACACTTAAATTTTAAATTAAGCCCATAATAACTTCAGAGTCTCACATGACCCCAATTCTTTTTTTTTTAAACTTTGCTCAGACTTTCACCTCCACTCTACAACTCACCCTCCTCATGGTCATCTCCACTGTCATTAGCAATAACAGCTAATAAGTCACTTCTACTCCACCTGCCACAATATAATAATCCAAAATCACATTCTCAGATGGCTACTCCTATCAATTCATTTCCTCCAAAACCCCAGCTCAACAATGGTTTTTACCCCACAGATTGCAATCCACTGATTCTGACACATTACTACTATCGCGTATCTCTTTATTTTCATTTCCAGCTTTCTACACCTTAATGTCATACGCCATCATTATAATGACTCCTTGCAAATATGTTCACTGTCTTTGCCTTCTCTTGCATTGCCAAATTTCTTTGCCTTCTCTTGCATTGCCAAATTTCAACTCTGAGTTTACATGCAATTTTTCACCAACCCTTCCTCATTCTGCTGAAGGTGAAGAGAGATGCATGTTGATGGGTCACACTTTGAAATTTACATCAATTAAGCCGGGCATGGTGGCGCACGCTTGTAATCCCAGCGCTTGGGAGGCTGGGACAGGAGGATCGCACAGTTTCGAAGCCAGCCTCAGCTACTTAGGCTTTGAGCAATTCAGTGAGACCCTGTTTCCAAATAAATTATAAAATAGGGCTGTGGGTGTAGCCGGGAGGTAGAACGCCCCTGGGTTCCATCCCCAGTACTGCCAAAAAAAAAGAAAAAGAAATTTACGTCAATTAAACTATGAGGTTATTAATGCTACTTAGCCGAAACTCATTCACTATCACATTACCCTACCCAACTATAACTCCTCCTCTTACTCTACATTTACATTACCTCCTACCTCACTCTCAGCCAATAACCTTGTGATTCCTACTTCACTAAAAGAAAAACCAACAAAAGATAATTCTTTATCTTCCAATGCTGTTTTTGTCACACATACGTGCTTTTACACACCCCTTTCTGCCTATTACTTTCAATAAACTGTCCACACTCCTCACTCTTGTTTACCTGAATAACTGATGCAGTTTCAAGTTCAGTTGTTAAGACATATAAGACCCTGAGCTTGTATATGTTTGATGATTTCCAGGAAAAACAAAAAACTAAATAAACTAGAGCTGAATAATCAGGAAGGAAAAGTAGTTGATATCAAAATGCAGGTGTATGGAGGCCAGAGCGCCAATCAAATATGCCTTATCTTACACACAAGGACTTTGGCTTTTAAGTGGGATAGAAATACACTAGTGGGGCAGCAGGTCTGAATATAAGCCTGACATGATCTAAGAAAGGTGTTAAAATAAATCACTCTGGCTTTTATGTTAGGTGTGGTGGCGCACGCTTGTAATCCCCGCGCTTGGGAGACGGAGACAGGAGGATTGCGCAGGTTTAAAGCCAGCCGCGCTGGCTTAAGAGACCCTGTTTCCAAATAAAAATATAAAAAATAGGTGTCTGGGAATGCAGCCCGGAGGTAGAAGGGTTCCACCCCCAGTACCACACACACACACACACACACACACACACACACACACACAAAACCAACTCAGAGTAAGATCTTTTGGAGGAAGACTATAGAAATGATAAGTGGTAAGTTTGGATATATTCTGAAGTCAGTTTCAATAAAACTTTCTGATGTTTTAAATGTGGGTTATAAAAGAAAGACATGAATTGAGTTCAGTGAACTAGGCGGATGAAGTTGCTTTGAACTAAAACTGAGAGTCAAGTTTGAGCAAAATGAAAAAAAAAAAGTTTTGGCTTTAGACACTTAAGTTTGAGATGCCCTTAAGACATACCCAGGTGTGTGCATGTGCACGTGTATGTATGTTTTTGTATGTAAATGGAGTAGGCAGCTGAATACATTATGTCTAGAACTGATAGGAGCAGTCCTACTGAAGATATATGGTAAAGACATAACCCTGTTGCAATTTTCACTAGGCCCAAAGACACACCAACATTCAGAGATCAAGGAACTGAGGAGGAACTAGCAAAGGACACTGAGAAGGAATGACCAGTAAGGTACAAGTAAAACCAGAAAAGTATGTGTCATTCATAAAAAGCCAAATTAGTAATGTATTATTTCAAGAAGGATATGATTTCACTTTTTTAGGTGCTAACTGATATTAGGATGAAGACTGCATGCAGATCACGGACTGCTTTAACAAGAGCAGCTTTGCTGAAGGACAGAAGGCGAAAGCCTGGCTAAAATGGGTTCAAAAAAGATTAGGAAGACAAAGCTGAAGGCAGAGTAGACACATTACTTTGAAGAAATTTTGCTTGAAAAGAGAGAAAAGATCTAGATAACAGCTACCAAGATAAGTGGGTCAAGAATGCTGCTAAAATGACTGTACACTAATGGAAACAATCCTCCCCCCAAAAAAGGAAAACATTGATGACAAAGAAGAAAAGGGAGAACTGCTGGAGCAATGAACACTTTGCCTTTACTTATTAATATGCACATGGGTAGTTCAATAATATTAAAAGGAGAGGAGACTAAGTGGACAAAGGTTTAAATAGCTTTGTAGATATAATACAGTGGTGGGAGTCTTAAAAGAGGCAACAGGGCCAGTAGTTGAGATTAAGGACAGATGAGGTACTACAGGATGAGAGAAGAGTCCATCTCTCTCATTTGCATTCATAATTCAAAGCAGTGTTGCCGGGCGTGGTGGCGCACACTTGTAATCCCCGTGCTTGGGAGGCTGAGACAGGAGAATCGCTCAGGTTCGAAGGCAGCCTCAGCTACATAGTGAGGCTCTCAGCAACTTAGCGAGACCCTGTTTCCAAATAAAATATAAAATAGGTCTGAGAGTGTAACCCGTAGGTAGAAGGCCTCTGGGTTCCATCCCCAGTACCACCAAAAAAAAAAAAAAAGCAGTGTCAAATATGTAACAAAAATATAATTTTTCAACAACAATAAATAAGGCTTATAAATAGACACACAAAAGTACTTAATAGAGCTGTGTCTTTTTTAATTTATTAGGGGGGCTATGCTCTCAGCCCTATTTTTTTTTTTAAACAGGGTCTTACTAAGTGTGGAATGCCTGCCTAGCCTTCCTAAGGCCCCGCTTCCTTTCTTCCTCCTACCTCCCTCCCTCTCTCCAAACTCTCCTTAGAACTTCAACCTGTATGCTGTCACACACCTTTTCTTCCTTCCCTTTCCACCTCCCTCCTTCAGGGTGGTCTGATGGATCTTCCAGCCTCCCCTGCTCCTTCTCCACTCCCTCTCAGACTTGTCACTAGTTTCTTTTAGCACAAAGTCCTAAAGTTCATCCATGTTGTGTAGCACAAGCCAGAATTTCCTTCCTTATTAAAGTTATATCACACTCCCTATATGCACATATATTTTGCTCATCCATTTATCCATCGATGAATTAGAGTTGATTCTGCCTTCTTCTATTGTGAATTCTGTTGCTAAGAATCTACTATCTCTTCAAGATCCTATTCTGAAGTGGAAATGTGGTATCATATGATAATTCTATGTTTAAAGAACTGCCATATTTTTTCACAGCAGCCACATCATTTTATATTCCTACCAATAGTACAAAAAGGTTCTAACATCACATCCTTTAAAAACCATAACTTTCTGTTGTTCGGATAGTGGCTGTGAGGTGGTACTTCACTATGGTTGATCTGGATTTCAAGATTGGTGTTACTGGCCAGGTATGGTGTCACATGCTTGTAATCCCAGTACTTGAGAGGCTGAGACAGGAGGATCGTAGATTCTCCACCAGCCTTGGCTACTTAGTGAGGCCCTCTGAAACTTAGTAAGACCCTGTTTCCAAATACATAATAAAAAATAGGGAGCCGGGCGTGGTGGCTCACACTTGTAATCCCTGTGCTTGGAAGTCGGAGACAGGAGGAACACACAGGTTCAAAGCCAGCCTCGCTGGCTTGAGACCCTCTTTCCAAATTAAAAAAATATATATAATAGGTCTGGGAGTGTAGCCCGGAGGTAGAAGAGTTTCCAGGAACCCTAGTACCATAAAAAAAAAAAAAAAAAATAGGGCTAAAGTGTAGCTGGGAAGTAGAATGCCCCATGTTCAATCTCCAGTCCCGCAAAAAAAAAAAAAAAAAAAAAAAAAGATTGCTGATACTGAATATATTTTCATGTGCATTTTATTGCCACTTGTTTGTTTGTAATTTCTTGTTGAGTTTCAAGGGCTCTTTATATATTTGGTTATTACCATCTTATCAAATATATGATTTGCAAATATATTCTATTTCATAGGTTACTTTTCACTGTGTTGACAGTGTCCTTTGATACACAAATGTTTTTAATTTTAGACAGGCATGGTAACACATATCTGTAATCACAGTAAACAGGAGCTGAGACAGAAGGATCTCCAATTTGAGGCCAGCCTCAGCAATTTATTGAGAAACTCAGCAACTTAGTGAGACCCTGTTTTGTTTTGTTTTGTTTTGTTTTTAAAAAGGGGATTCGGGGGTGTAGCTATGAGGTAAAATGTCTCTGGGTTCAATCTCCAATACCAAAATAATAGTTTTTAATTTTGATGAAATCCAATTTGTTTCTTTCATCATCTATGCTTTTCATCATCTATGCTTTTGATATCATATCAAAAGAAAATGACTGTCAAATCTATCATGAAGCTTTCCCCCTTTGTTTTCTTCTAAGAGGCTTTGTTTTATTTTAGATCTAATTTTTAGGTCTTAAATTCATTAATTTAGGTCTTAAATTCATTAATTTTTGTACAAGATATTGAGGTTAAGAATCCAATTTCATTCTTTTGAATAAAGAAGACACCCGATTTTCCCAGCATTTGATCACATATATGCTAGGGTTTACTCTGGGCTCTCTTAAGCCGTTATGTATGTTTGTCTTGATGCCATTACCACACTGAAGTTTTAAAATCCACAAGTTTGTGCCCTCCAACTTTATTTATAGACTGGTTTTTCTATTCAGGGTCCTTAAAAACCCACATAAAATTTAGGATTAATTTTTCTATTTCCACAAAACACATCACTGGTATTCTACCAGAAATTACACTTTATTTACAGTTAGTAAATAAAGTACTGATGTTTTATTTTAATTTTTTTTTTGCGGGTCTGGGGATGGAACCCAGGGGCATTCGACCTCCGAGCTACATCCCCAGCCCTATTTTTTATTCTTTATTTTGAAACCGGGTCTCACTGAGTTGCAGAGGGCCTAAGTAGCTGAGGCTGCCCGCAAACCGTGATCCTGCCATCTCAGCCTCCCAAATGCTGGGCTTACAAGCCTGAGCCACCACGCCCGGCTACAGTACTGATATTTTAATATTAAGTCTTTCCACATGCCCAGCTTGCTGCTATCAAAATGGATTTTTTTCTTAATTTCCCTTTTGGAGTGTTCATTGTTACTATATAGAAATAGAACTAATTTCTTCATGTTGATTCTGTACCTCCCAACTTTACTGATTAATTGTAGGTATATTTTGTGGAATATTTAATAGAGTTTCCCATATAGCAGGTCAGGGCATATGCAAAAGAGATATTTTTATTTCTTCCTATCTAAAAAGTGCTGCCTTTTGGGGAGGGGCACAAAATCAGTACAAAAGTGGGTGCTATGACACACGCCTATAATCCTCCCTACTCAGGCTGCAGCAGGAGGATTACAAGTTTAAGGCCAGCTTGGGCGACTGAGCAAGACTCTATTCTCAAAATACAAAAGGCTCATTAGTAAGATACCCTTGGGTTCAACTGAAGTACTGAAAATTAAAATGCAAAAACACCAAAATATACCAGCATTTATTCATGTGGGCATTTACTTCACTTAATATTAAGATATTAACTTTAATATCAATATTTTTAGGTTTTGGAAAATCTTAGTAACTTATAGCTGGGCATGGTGGCACATGCTTGTAATCCCAACATTTGGGAGGCTGAGACAGGAGGATCTCGGTTCTCAGACAGTCTCAGCTACTTAGCTCATTGCAACTAAATAAAGAATAAAAAAAATCAGGCTGGGGGTGTAGCTCGGAGGTAGAATGCCCCTGGGTTCCATCCCCAGTACAATAAAAAAAAAGAAAGAAAAAAAATCTGTGAAACTAAAACACTTAAAATAAAAATACATATAACTGAAAGACATCATAAAATGGCAAGTACAAAGTTATCAAATAAGTACATGAAGCATATGTGGTTATTTTAACATTGCATTTGATCCTTTTTTAAAGTGTTCTCTTTAATAAAAACAGCCATTAGCATCATTTTTTATTCCGCATATTCTCAAAGTTTCCCCAGCTACTCACTAAGTAGCCAAGGCTGGCTTCGAACCCATGCGATCCTCCTGTCTCAGCCTCCCAAGCGCAGGGATTACAAGCGTGCGCCCCACGCCTGGCTCTTTTTACTTTTTGAGACAGGGTCTCACCAAGTTACCAAGGCTGAACTCCAACCTGCCATCCTCTTGCCTCAACTTCCTGAGTAGCCAGGATTACAGGTGCTGACTAGGTCAGCATCACTACTCTTGTGCGTTACCAGAACATAAGCACTACAATACAGGGAGACAGTCAATTTGATACCAACACAGCTAGTAAGAGACTAAAGGGTGGGTAGCACACAGTGTGAATATGCAGGACCAAAGGATGATTTTCATCTTTGTCTTGCGGGACAGCACAAGATTTCATCACACTACTCAGAACAGCATGTAATTTAAAACTTATGAACTGGAATTTTTTCTGAGATTTTTCATTTAATATTTTCAGACTGCAGCTGACCATGGGTAACTGAAACCACAGAAAGCAAAACAGGAGATGATGGAGGACTGTATCTTCCCCCTGGAGCTGACATTTTAATCCTGAGACCAGAGAATATAATTAGCAAAAAGGAGTCAGAGCAGAATTAGTCTTTATGTATATGCTTTCACATTTTAACATAAAAATTCCCTACAACAGTGCTAAGCATCTCTCTGTATAGTATATTTTCGGTTTCTTGGCTTTCTTACCTCTTGAGCTTAATTGTCCTTTTTACTCTAGTCTTTCTTTCCCCCACCCCAACCCTCACAGGGGTTGAACCCAGGGGTGCTTTACCATTGAGTTATATCCCCAGCCTTTTTTTTTTTTTTTTTTTTTAGATAAGGTCACCCAAAGTGCCAAGGCTGGCCTCAAACTTTGCAATCTTGCCATCTTCCTGCCTCAGCCTTCCAAGTGGCTGGATTACAGGTGTGTGTCAGTGCACTCAGCCCCTTTCCCCTTTTCAACAATCTGCTTGGTGATCAAAATAAAATAAAAATTAAATTAAATTAAATTAAAAAATAAAATAAAATAAAATGGCTAAAAAGGACTTCAAAGAGATTAAACTATTTGCCCAAGGTACCCGAGCAAAGAAATACAGCTGAATCAGGAATCCAAAAGTGTTAATTAGTTTTTCCTGTTTTGCTGCTTCAAAACAGTTCACTTTGTAAAGTAAATACTCAGACTATACTTATTATTTAGAAAGCAAATGAACTTCCTGGCTCTAATCTAATCTGAAAGGATACCTAGTTGTTGGTAAATCCATGGAGTGACCTCATACTATTCTTAACATATAATTATGGTTGCATGTTCAGATAGTTATGCCTACATATGCTCTATTATACTTTAGAAGAGGCAAATTTGACTCATATAGAAGTTTATGGTTTATTTTCACAAGAAGTGTTAGAAAATCTTAATATTTAGAATTGAGAAATCATGATTAGTGAATTAAATTTTTATGCAACAGATGCAGAAGTTTTTACATTTATACTCAGAAGAGTTTTTATATTTCAAGAGCAGAAATATATACATGATTAAGCTGTGCTTCATTCTTAAATTAATGTGATTGCAGTATTGGTGAGGCATCAAATAGAAGGAACATGATCAAGTAAATGAATTCTCTTGCACACTAACATAACCTAGGCACTTGTACGTAATACCACTTCAAATTTATATGGCCAGCTTGTCCTTTTTATATTGATTCGATATATTTATTTTTTGTGTGGTATGGGTATGCTACCTCTGAACTACACCCCCGGCCCTATTTTTTTTTTTTTATTCTTTATTTTGAAACAGGGTCTCAATGAGTTGCAAAGGGCCTCACACTAAGTGGCTGAGGCTGTTCCTGAACCACGATTTTCCCGTCTCAGCCTCTCAAATACTGGGATTACAAGTGTGTGCCACCACATTCGGCTCTATAATTTTTTTTTTAATCTCAAAAACTATAAACTGGCAGACCAGTTATAACTAGCTTTCATTTCAAAACACTATAACTACTATGCATAGTATTTTAAGTGAATACATAATTTCAGGCTTCTTAAGGAACTTTAAGAAATTTTTTTTAAATTCTAAGCTCTGGAATGAATTTTATACTATATGTGAAGTATTTACAAATACTCTATCTTTTTTATCTCCTTATTTTTAAACAAGGTCTCATTAGGTTGCGGAGGGCCTAAGTACCTGAGGCTGGCCACGAACTCGTGATCCTTCTCTCTCAGCTTCCCAAGTGTTAAGATTACATGTGTGCACAGCTACAAATATTGTATCTATGACATAAATTTATTAAAATTCATACCTAGGCCTTGAATATCTACAGCACAATTGTCCATGCAAAAAAAAAAAAGTTCCTAGTTGTTAATGTAAAATAAGTCATATGTTTAGAATAATAACTAAAAAATATAGTAGGAGTAAAATATATACATGGAGAAGCTGGGCATAGTGGCACATGCTTGTAATCCCAGCACTTGGGAAGCTGAGACAGGAAGATCACATATATTCAAAGCCAGCCTCAGCTACTTAGTGAGGCTCTCAGCAACTCAGTGAGACTCTGTTTCCAAATAATATGAAACAGGGAGTGTAGCCCAGAGGTAGAAAGCCCCTGGGTTCCATTCCTGGTACCAAAAAAAAAATACACACACACACACACACACACACACACACACACACACACGGAGGAAGTTTAGCAGATAAGACAAGTTGGAAAAAAGAAACAAAAAACAAACCAGACAATTAATTATACAGAAATAAACTGATGGTTCAAAGGGAGCCAGGAAATGTAATAAGGTGTTAAAATGGATCGTACTTGCAGCTACTTGGGAGGCTGAAAAAGGAAGATAGCTTGGACCCTGGAATTAGAGGCCAATCTGAGTAGTCTCTCCCTGCTCAAAAATAATTTTCAAACTCAATTTCTCATAAAATTTTTCTATGCTTTTATTTTAGCATAGGAGTAAAATAAGAGGCTTATATATACAACTTAACTGGTTAAAAAATTTTACTCGCCGGGCGTGGTGGCGCACACTTGTAATCCCTGCGCTTAGGAGGCTGAGACAGGAGGATCGCGCAGGTTCGAAGCCAACCTCAGCTGGTTTAAGAGACCCTGTTTCCAAATAAAATATAAAATAGGTCTGGGAGTGTAGCCCGGAGGTAGAAGGCCCCTGGGTTCCATCCCCAGTAAAACACACATACACACACACACACACACACACACACACACACACACACACATATTCTCTTATTTTATTCCACATCAGATTAGTTCCTTAATTTTCTCTCTTTCCCTTTCTCATGGCGTTAATGCCAAAGTAATTAATAGTCTTCATTTAATAGCAATAAATATGATTGTTGATAGGGTAGCAGTGACAATGACTGGCCTTCAAGTGTGCTTTCACTAAAATGGAAGCAGTATCCAATGCTTACCTGAGATTATTTATTGTAAAAGAACATCTACAATGCAATGGGATAAGAGTCAACTGCATGTTGATCACATGTTTCTTTCACTACAGAATTTGTTATACTAACATAAGACTAATCACATCATATGCAAAGGACAAAGTAATCAGGATTACAAATTTTTTCACCCTTCATCTTTAGCTATTATTTTCCTTTGCAATAACTAAAGAATGCGAGTAAAAAAAATTTATGTGCAAACTTGTTAAGAGACTTAATAAGCTACTTCCTTAAATCAGGACATTTTAGAATTAAAAAGATCCTTAGTTATAAAGTATAAACAACTATGAAGGGAAATACACTGCAGTGCATAATATGTGGGGAAACTTTACATGCATTATCACATTTAACCATAAACCACAACCTTTTGAAGTTGATGATATTATCATTTTTTCGATACAGGAGTGGGTTCTAGAGTTTAAGTGCTTTGTGCAGGTTACAAATTTGGGAATCTTTCCACTTGACTAACCAGGAAAAGACAAGAACGTTGCTGGTATGCCCCGGTGTTGAGGCTCAGGCTGGTATGTGAATAAACAGTGGCTACTAGAGTATACTCACTTCTTACTAAACTGTTCCAAGGTTCAGCATAATCATAAACTGAATTATTGCCTTTTGCAAAGAAACCTCAAGATGCCTGAATCATCAAATACCTTACTTGTAATGTAACTTCATGAATTTAAAAAAATTAAGTCAAAATTAACTTCTCATAAGAAGAAAGAACTATTCCTGGAATTTGGGGATATAGCTATGTAAGTCTCAGAACGCCCAAAACTTCTGAATGGCAAGTTCTCTATAATGTTTGCGTCTACTGGGCTTGGAAAGTACATTCTCTTTCATCCAACTGCTAAAAACAAAAGCTGAATGAAGCAATATCTAAATCTTAGTGTAGACTTCAGCCTTAACCACAGCCCCATAATTCTTGATAATGGTTAAAACTATTCAGAGCCAGGCATGGCAAGGCAAGCTTATAAACCCAGTACTTGGGAGGCTGAGACAAGACGATCATGGGTGAGGCCCTCCACAACTTAATGAGACCCTGTTTCAAAATAAAGAATATAAAACAGGATTGGGGGTGTCACTCAGAGGTAGAATGTCCCTGGGGTTCAATCCCCAGCGCCACACACACACACACACACACACACACACACACACACACACACAAAAAAAAAACTAGACTTATTTGATAAAAATTGATCAGCAAGTCAGGCATATTGGCACACACCTGTAATCCCAGCTACTCAGAAGACTGAGGAAGGAGGATCACAAATTAGAGCCCTGTACTAGCAACTAAGTGAGCGCTTGTCTCAAAATAAAACAAAAAGGGCTGGGGCTGTAGCTCAGTGGTAGAGTGGTTGCCTAGCATGCTCAAGATACTAGTTCAGTCCCCAGTAATGCACACACACCTAAAAAAGTTGATCAATGAAAAGTAATGAGCCAGGTTTGGTGGCACATGCTTATAATCCCAGTACTTGAGAGGCTGAGACTAGAGGATTGCAGGTTCTAGGCCAGCCTCAGCTACTTAGTGAGGACCTTGGTAACTTAGTGATACCTTGTAAAAAAAAAAAAAAAAAAAAAAAAAAAAAAAAAACAGAGCTGGGAGCATAGCTTGGGAGGCAGAATGCCCCTGGTCCCCAGTACTGAAAAAAAAGGGGGGGGGGGTAATAACAGTAATACTTAGTGAGGTTCTGAGAGTATAGCCCAAAGGTAGAAAGCCCCTGGGTTCCACCACACACACAAAAAAAAATCTAATTTGAAATCATACTGGAGCCAGGTGTGGCAGTGTACACTTATAATCCCAGCATTCGGGAGTCTAAGACCAGAGGATCGCGGTTCACAGCCAGCCTTAGTAAGGCCCTTGTTTCAAAATAAAGAATAAAAAAAATAGGACAGGGTATGTAGCTCAGAGGTAGAATGTCCCTGGGTTCCATCCCCACACCCGCCAAAAATAATAATTAATTAATTAATTAAAAAAAGAAATTGTACTGGCCCATGAAATTAAAAAGTTCAGGAACCCTTTCTTCAGACTATTTAACTATCAGGTCAAGTTACACACCAAGGTAGTTTTTCCAGGATATATTGTCACAAGTAAAGATTTCCATATGATCAAGAAAGGAGGATGGTAGGTCTGAGGCCATCTTCCATAATTTAGCAAGGCCTTCCACAACTTAGTAAGACACTATTTCAAAATAAAAAATAAAATAAGGTTGGAGTATAGCTCTGAAGTAGACTGTCCCCGGGTTCCATCCCCAGTAACACACAGACACACACTCCACTAGGGAACTTTAAAAATAATCTCAGATGGACACGGTGACTCACACATATGACTTCAGTACTTGGGAGGCTGAGACCAGAGGATTCCAAGTTTGAGGCCAATCTCCACAACTTTGGCAAGACCCTGTTTGAAAATAAAAAAAAAAAAAAATAGGGCGAGGACTAGGTTTGATGCCCAGTAGTACCCCCCAAAAAAAATTTCTGAGCCTTACCCCAGAACTTCTGAATCAATTTCTGGGGTCAGATGCCCATTTTTGATATAGGGTTGTTTTTAGGAATACTGGTCCATACTATATAACCTTAGGCACAATTAAAGGAGTTCTTAGGAGGCTGAGACAGGAGGATCACAGGTTCAAAGCCACCATGTGGTAACTTAGCAAGACTCTGTTTCAAAATACAATAGGGTAGGGGTCTAGCTCAGAAGTGGAATACCCCTGGGTTCAATCCCCAGTTCAACAACAAAAAAAAAAAAAAAAAAAAAGAAGGAAGAAGAAAAGGAAGAGGAGGAGGAGGAACAGCAGCAGCAGCAGCAGCCCTAGTGCTCTTGATAATAAAAATGTCCAGTCTGGTCTGCTGGGGCAACAAAAGTCGCAAGTGGGAGCTCACTATGGTTTGAGTATAATCTGAATGTTCCCTGAAGGTTCGGTCCCAGAGTAGTAGCATAGGGAGGAGGTGGAACTTTGGGAAGTGGAGCCTGGCTGGAGGTCCTTAGACCACTGGGGACATAATCTCAAAGGTGACTGCAGAACCCTGCTCATCCCTCTCTACTTCCAGGCTGAAGATGTGACCAATTGCTCCCACACAACCTCCTGCAATCACCATCCACCGCCCTCATCAGATGCCAAGCAAATTGGGCCTGCTGATCTTGGACTCTGAACCCCCAATTCTGTGAGCTATAAATAATATTTTTGCTTCTTTCATAAGTAGTCTGCCCTCACTACTGCACTGTAGCAACACAAAGCTGACTATACAAAGTCCTTTTGGGAAATAAAGAGTAGTAGTGCCTGGATATCTGTTTGTCTAGTAGGATTCCCATACAAGAACAAGATGTACTAATAGTATGCTAGGTGGAGAAAGATAGCCCAAATTAGGCAAGAGTACTAGGACCCTAGTTCTCTAGAGGTAAGAATGTAAGACATAGGCAAGATGATCAGGAGGAAACTAAAGCAAAAAGCTAGGTTTGTAAAGTACCACCATGATATACAAAGAACATGGATACCTGGAGTTACCAACTATCATAGCAAGTGGCAGGTATGAATAATGTGACTTAAGTCCCACTATTTTAAAACTCTAAGGATTAGCTAAGAAAGTGCCTCATACAGTACTGGTTTATAGTAAATATTCAATAAACATAGACTGAATATCCCATTTGGGCTTATATATTTTTAAACTATTTTTGTTCCATGCTTGAAAGAAGTTTTGGGATTTGAGAAATGTATTATTTAAAACAGGATAAGGCAGCCAGCCAGGTGTGGTGGTGCACACCTGTAATTCCAGTACTTGGGAGGTTGAGACCAGAGGATTACAGGTTCAAGAACACCCTCCTCAACAACTTAGTGAGGCCCTCAGCAACTTAGTAAGACCCTATTTCCAAATAAAACAGGGCTGGGGGTATAGTTCAGAGGTAGAATACCTCTGGGTTCAATCCCAAGCACCACAGGAAGGAAGAAAGAAGGGAGGACACACATGATTTCAGCAAAGGAATTTTTTCCTTGAAGAAAATATTCAGAACAAAACAAGCAATATATTGCTCTTTCTCAATTGATTCTCCTGAGCCCCAAACTTTAACCTCCCAAGTACTGGGATTACAGGTACACACCACCACACTCAGGTAGGTATTTACTTATTTATCGTACCAGGGATTAAAATCAGGCACATTCTACTTCTGATCTATGACCCCAGCCCTTTTAATTTTTTGTTTTGAAACAGGGTCTTGATAGGCTGCTGAGGCTTTCACTTAATCGCTGAGACTGGCTTTGCACCTGTGATCTTCCTATCTCAGCCACCCAAGAACTGGAATTACAGGTGTGGGTCACCATGCCCAGTTTATGATGTTTTTTTAATTCCTAGTATTTGACTCTGAAATACAGTTAACACTAAGGTTTCCCAGCACATTTTCTTTCCAAATGTTTCTCTTTAGCTGATTATCTACATCAGTGTGTACTTTTTTAGTTTATAACTGTTATCTTGGAAGACTTACTTGGCCGGCAGATGATTAGTCCAGGACTGAGCATTTGTTCCCACAACTGACAAGTCAACAGCACAGCAGAGGTCTGGAGTTGAGCCACTAGAGGCAGACTATTTGAATCCCAAATTCATTTCCACCCACTTCTTGGACTTTTCTCAAACTACTTAGCCTCTATGTCTCATTCTCTCATTCTCATCTGCAAAATGGAGATGTTAATACCTAACTTGTAGTGTTTTTAAAAAAAAAAAAAAAAGTAAACAATTAGCCAGGTGTGGTGGCTCACACCTGTAATCCTCATACTTGGAAGGCTGAAACAGGAGGGTCACAGGCTCATGGCCAGTCTCAGCAAATTAATAAGGCTTAGTGATATCTTTTTTAAAATAAAAAGTAAGCAGAGCATGGTGTCACATGCCTATAATATCAGTACATGGAAGGCTGAGACAGAAGGATCACAAGTTCGAGACTAGCCTCAGCAACCTAGCAAGGCTCTCAGCAACCTATTTCAAAACAAAAGGTTGGGGCAGTGTAGCTGAGAGGTAGAACACCCCGGGTTCAATCCCCAATACCACAAAAAAGTCTGGGGGTATAGGCAAAATGTTCCTGGGTTCAATCATCAATCAGTACAAAAAAAGGAAATCATATGTTAAGTGTTCAATATGTTACTTTATCAAGCACTGACTACAGTTTTACAGAATCTTTTGACTTTTTAATTAAATATTTTCATTCCTGTGAAAATATCACATGTACAATGATGTAATATGCAAGTTATATCAAAAATCCTGGTTATATTTAAATAAACTTTTAATTTTCTTAAGGTGACACATATTCCAACTCTTAAGTTAGTATACTGAGGAAGGCAAACTGTCATGGACCTAAGCATTTGTATGTTGTTTTATTCAATACGTCAAAAGTGCAAGGGCCTTTACCAAAGAACCTGTTGACTTTTTGTTTTTAAACAGAGAATCGCTATACTGTACAGTCTGGTCTCCAACTCCTAGACTTAAGGAATCCTCCCACCTCAGCCTCCTGAATGCAAAAATTACAGGGGTTGCTGGACGTGGTGGCGCACACTTGTAATCCCCGCACTTGGGAGGCGGAGACAGGAGGATCGCGCTGGTTCGAAGCCAGCCGCACTGGCTTAAGAGACCCTGTTTCCGAATTTAAAAATATATATATAAAAGAGGTCTGGGAGTGTAGCCCGGAGGTAGAAGGGTTTCCAGGAAACCCAATACCACCAAAAAAAAAAAAATCTTATTTGATAGTATTATAAATCTAAATAGGTTGATATTTGCCTCGAGGTTTTTATTTCAACAGATAATTCTGCAGCTGTTCCTTATAAATACTGTATGGTGAGGCAATATACTGCCCCACCCATTTTTGGTGTTAATAGGGGATTAAAACCAGGGGCATTCTACCTCTGCACTACACTCCCAGACTTTTTTTTTTTTTTTAAACCAGGGATGGAACCCAAGGACATTCTACCTCTGAGCTACATTTTTTTAATCCTTTATTTTGAAATAGGATCTCACTAAGTTGTGGAGGCTGGCTATAAACCTGCTATCCTCCTGTCTTGGCCTCCCAAGTACTGAGAGCACAAGCATGCACCATCATGCCCGACTCCCCCTTTTTGTTTTGAAACAGGATCTCACTAGGTTGCTGAGAGTCTTGCTAAATTGCTGAGGCTGCGGTGCTGGGGGCCTCGGAGGCCGGGATCAGAGCCTGCTGAGGGGTTAGGCCAGTGCCGGGGCCAATGGCCGGCATCAGAGCCTTCCGTGAGGCAAGGCCACTATTGAGGCCTCCAAGGCCCGGATTGGAGCCTGCCGAGGGGTTAGGCCGGTGCTGGGGCCAGCGAGGCCGGGATCGGAGCCTGCCAAGGGGTCAGGCCAGTGCCAGGGCCAGCGTGGCCGGGATCGGAGCCTTCTGTGAGGCAAGGCCGGTGCTGGGGCCTCCAAGGCCGGGATCAGAGCCTGCTGAGGGGTTAGGCCAGTGCTGGGGCCAGCAGCCGGCATCAGAGCCTCCTGTGAGACAAGGCCGCTATTGAGGCCTCCGAGGCCGGGATCGGAGCCTGCCGAGGGGTTACACCGGTGCTGGAGCTAGCGAGGCCAGCATCGGAGCCTGCCATGAGACAAGGCCGGTGCTGGGGCCTTCGGGGCCGGGATCGGAGCCTGCCGAGGGGTTAGGCCGGTGCCGGGACCAGCGGCCTACATTGGAGCCTACCGCGAGGCAAGGCCGGTGCCGGGGCCTCCGAGGCCGGAATTGGAGTCTGTGGAGGGGTTAGTCCGGTGCCGGGACCAGCGGCCGGCATCGGAGCTTTCCGTGAGGCAAGGCCATTATTGAGGCCTCCGAGGCCAGGATCAGAGCCTGCCAAGGGGTTAGGCTGGTGCCGGGGCAAGCGGCTGGCATCGGAGCCTTCCGTGAGGCAAGGCCGCTATTGAGGCCTCCAAGGCCAGGATCGGAGCCTGCCAAGGGTTTAGGCCGATGCTGGGGCCATCGGCTAGCATTGGAGCCTGCCGTGAGGAAGGCCGGTGCTGGGGCCTCCGAGGCCGGGATCAGAGCCAGCTGAGGGGTTAGGCCAGTGTCAGAGCCAGCGAGACCAGAATCGGGGCCTCCCATTAGGGAAGGCTGCTGCTTGAGCCAGTGAGGTCTGGATCAGTCCACCGGGTAGCCAGGCCACTACTGGGGCCGTCAAGAGTGGGATCGGTACTTACAACGCGGCATGCACAGAGAAATATCGTAGAAAATAAAAATCAGATGCTTCCCCTAATCAGCAATAACTAGGAGGAAACGGACAACAGGAAGTGGTCGAGCTATAGAAAGGGCCCTATAGTGAATCAATTAAGGTGACCAATCAGAGGGTATGGAATAGGGGAGGATGGAGCCTCTTTAAAAAGCAGGAGGTACATAAACATATGTATCAAAGTTAATCACCAAACAAGCATGGGATCAAGGGAGGGGGAGGGAATGAGATGGGGACTGGATGAGGGCTAATTGGATGATGTGTGCTTGTATATATGATGTGTCTTGTATTCCAATGTGATGTATGATTACAATGCACCAGTAAAAATAAATTAAAAAAAATAATAATAATAAATTGCTGAGGCTGGTCTTGAACCTACATTCCTCCTGTCTCAGTCTCCTTAAATACAAGAATTACAGGCGTGCCACCATGCCCCAGCACATATGACTCATTCATTCATTCATTTTATATTTATTCACTTAGGATATGCTCACCTTGTATAACAATAAGCCATCTACTTCTCTGCATCTCCCCTGCCATCACTTTACTCCCAAGCAACAGCTACCTTTTTGGACTACTACAGTAGCCTCTTAACTGATCCCTCAATGTCATTTCTAGTCATCCTGTAGTCCTTCACACTGTACTAGATTCACCTTTTCAAAATTCAAAAGTGATCATGTTAGGAAGTATAATACAGTAAGAGCACTGATTCTGCATTTAGTTGTCCCCTCGAGCAATCAAGTCACTTATCTTCTCTAGCTCAGTTCTCTTATCTGTAAGACAGAGATGCCAATAAGTATGCCTTAATTGTTTTAAGAATTAAACAAGTCAGGCGTGGTGGCGCACGCTTGTAATCCCTGTGCTTGGGAGGCAGAGCACAAGAGGATCGCGCAGGTTCGAAGCCAGCCGCACGCGCTGGCTTAGGAGACCCTGTTTCCAAATAAAAATGTAAAAAAAATAGGTCTGAGAGTGTAGCCCAGAGGTAGAAGGGCTTCCTGGAACCCCAGTACCACAAAAAAAAAAAAAAAAAAAAAAAAAAAATTTAAACAAACTAGCCAGGCATGGTGGCGCATGCTTGTAATCCCTGCGCTCGGGAGCCGGAGACAGGAGAATCACGCAGGTTTGAAGCCAGCTGCGCTGGCTTAAGAGACCCTGTTTCCAAAAATAAAAAAGTATAAAATAGGTCTGGGAGTGTAGCCCAGAGGTAGAAGGGCTTCCAGGAATCCCAGTACCACCAAAAAAAAAAAGAATTAAACGAACTAGCCAGGCATGGTGGTGCACACTTGAAGTCCCAGTACTTGGGAGGCTGAGACAGGAGGATTCAGGTTCACAGCCAGCCTCAGCTACTTAAACGAGACACTCTGCACCTTAGTGAGACCCTGTTTCAAAATAAAGAATAAAAAATGCGGCTGGGGATGAAGCTCAGAGGTAGAATGCCCCTGGGTTCAATTCCCATTACTGCCAAATAAAAGAAATGAAATAATATAGTAGTGCACTATGAATGGTGGTCAACCTCATCGTCATCCTTAACAAATCTTTAGCCAGGTACCGTGGTACCCGTGTGTCTGTAGCGCTGGCTACTCAGAGGGCTGAGGCAGAAGGACCATTTGAGGCCACAAATTCGAGATCTGCCCGTGCAACACAACGGGATCCTGTCTCCCTTATAGGCATGCCTATAATCCCAGTACTTGGAAAGTTGAAAAAGAAAGAACACAGGTTCAGAGCCAGCCTCAGAAATTCAGGATCCCCTCAGCAACTTAGCAAACCTATTTCAAAATAAAATTAATTTAAAGAACTGGGGTATATTCCAGAGGCAGAATGCCCCAGAGCTAATCTGCAGTGCCAAAAACAAAACCTCCAACTTTGCTTCAACTATACTGGCTTTGCTCTTTATTTGAGAAAAGGCTGCACATCCTCCTTACAAAGGCATCTGAACACACTACACCCTCTGAACTCCCACTTTGCCATCTCACACATCCCTACTTAACCCTAGACAATTCTCAGATCCCTGTTAATGTTTTCTCCACAGGGAAACCTTCCTGAGTTTACCGGTGGGTTGGGTTTCCCTGCTGCTATCATCTTACAGAACTGTGTTCCTTTCCTTTGTAGTTAATAGTTCTGTTTCTGCTATGCTCACTATGTTTTCATCATATCCCTAATGCTTAGCTCAACTCTCAATAATTTGCTTTTTATTTTGGTTTGGTTTGGTACTGGGAATTAAACCCTGGGGTACATTACCACTACACTATACCCCCAGCCCTTTAAATTTGAAGACAAGGTCTCGTGAATTAGGTCACCTAGGCTGGCCTCAAACTTGTAATCCTCTTTCCTCAGCCACCTGAGTAAATGGGACTGCAGGTATGCACCATTGCTCCCAGCAGGAATAATTTGTTGAATAATGAATAACTGCTACCATGTCAGTGATTTGCTGAGTGCTTTTTATACCATCTGATTTAGTCTCTCCTTGCTCATTTAGTCTCTCCACTGCATCTGATTTGGGAATTATGACTGCAATGTTCATGTTTGGTCCAATATGTTATGTAATGTTTAAATGTACTAATATACCAATAAAACTAAACAAAAAAGGAATACAAAGGTATAAACACTGCAAAGGAGAACATATCTTGTATCTGCAATACTTACATATCTTATATATATCTACTTACCTATCTTATGTCTACAATGCCTGAAAAACTAACTGAAAAATTATTATGAAAAACAGAGGAACTGGGCATGGTGGCATACACTCATTTTCCCAGCTACTCAGGAGACTGTGGCAGGAGGATCACACATTTAAGGCTAGTCTCAGCAACTTAGCAAGACCGTGTCTCAAAATAAAAAATAAAAAAGGGTTGGGGATAGAGCCTAATGGTAAAGCATCCCTGTGTTCAATCCCCAATGCAAAAAACAAAGTAGAATTCAAGATAGAAAACACAGAATATATAGAAAACAGTTATCTCTAAATCTACAACTACCAGTTTTCACAACCTTACTTTATGTTTCCCTTTTTTTTTTTATTGGTGCACTGTATTCATACATCATAGTGGGATACAAACTTTTGTAGACATACATGCACACATCGCCCAGTCAGCCCCCACCCGATCCCCACCCCATTCCCTCCCCATCCCTCCCCTTCCCATGCTTGGCTTAGTGGTTGACATCTAGTATTATAGCAATTTATCCAAAATTAAAAATGATAATCTCACATAACAGTTTCATTTGTCTGATACCAAGCTTTTGATGACTTAAAGATAACATTTCAATATTTCTTTTTGCTTTCTTTCTTACCAGAGAATATTTTTTTTCTATTTTTTTAGGTGAAACTATCATATATTTATATATTTATTTTTCAGAAAAAAATCTATCCTAATATGGAATATGGATTCTAGATACCCAAAATGATCTTGAAAAAGAACAAAGCTAAAAGATATATATTTTCTGATTTCAAACCATATAAAGCTACAATAATTGAAAAAGTGTAGTACTGTTCTAAAGGCAGATATATAAACCATTGGAGTTAAATAAAAGCCTAGAGATAAATTCTTCCCTATATTGTCAAGTTATTTTTGACAAGGTTTCCACAAACATTTGGTGGTGGAAATAATAATCTTTTAACTAAATATTGTTGAAAAATAATAATTACATGGAAAAGAATAAAATTGGACCCTTACCTAATCCCATATACAAGTATTAACTCAAAATAG
Organism: Muscardinus avellanarius; assembly: GCF_963383645.1. Classification (NCBI taxonomy): domain Eukaryota; kingdom Metazoa; phylum Chordata; class Mammalia; order Rodentia; family Gliridae; genus Muscardinus; species Muscardinus avellanarius. Next base: position 83,159,970 of record NC_137788.1, on the reverse strand, counting down.
ATAAAAGACCTAAATATAAATCTTAAGACTATAAACTTTTAGAAGAAAATCTGGGTCATAAAACCTCACAACATTGAAATTGGCAGTGACTTCTTGGATATGATTTCAATGGCACAGGCAACAGAAGAGTAAACAAACTCCCTAAAAAATAAAAAAAAAATATTGTATATCCAAAGACAATGTAAACAGAGTTAAAAGTTACTAATAGAATGGGATAAAATATTTCCAAATGCTATATCTGAAGGTATATTAATATTCCAACTAGAAATCCTAAAAATTAACAACAATAAAGGCAAACAATACCATTTAGAGATAGGTAAAAGACTAACATAAATAATGAATCTCCACAGATAACCAATCTTAGTTGTCTGTTGGATGGAAACTCTTGTTTCTCTGGTTCTGGTGTGTGTTACCTATTTCTTCTTTGTAGTTAATCTCTTTGAGTATTTTCTCTAGCGCTGGTTTTGAAGACATAAATTCCTTCAGTTTCTGTTTGTCATGGAAGCTTCTTATTTCCCCATCTAATTTGATAGAAAGTTTTTCTGGGTAGGAAATTTTTGGCTGGAAGTTGTTTTCTTTCAGAGTTTGGAATATGTTACTCCAAGCCCTTCTGGCTCTCATGACTTGGTTTGGGAAGTCTGGAGTGATTCTAATTGGTTTGCCTCTGAATGTCACTTGGCCCTTTGTTTTTGTTGCCTTTAAGATTCTCTGCTTGGCTTCCACATTGGTCATTTTGACAAGTATGTGGCGTGGGGATCCTCTTCTCCGATCCTGTCTAAAGGGAGTTCTCTAAGTTTCCTGGACCTGTGTATCAACCTCTTGCTCTATGTTTGGAAAATTTTCTGCTATTACTTCCTTGAAGAGATTGTTGATCCCTTTGGTTTCACTTTCTTTTCCCTCCTCTATTCCAATTATTCTTAGGTTAGCTCTCTTAAAATGGGCCCATATTTCTTCAATGTCAGATTCCTGCTGTTGGATATTTTTTTCTAGATTAGAAACTATGCGTTCATTTTTGGAATGATCATCTTCTAAGAGCGAGATTCTGTTCTCCATGTGGTCTAATCGGTTGTTTGTGCTTTGAATTGAGGCCTTTACTTCATTAATTGCATCCTTTATCTCTTTTTGGCTCTCTCTGAATTCTTTTCGAAGCACCTCTATTATTTCTACAGTTATTTTCCTGATTTGATCTTCTAGAAATCTCTGATTTTCTGTTTTATCGGGTTCTGATGTTGTGGGGTTGTGGGCATTCATTGCTCCAGTGTTATTCCTCTTTCTCATGATTTTGGAAGTTTGTGCCTTCTCTGGGTTCTTCCCTTGGGTCACTATGACTTCACTTAAGGTGCTCTGGATCTCGAGTCTGTAGTATCTCAGACCCCACTACTCCTTTACTGGGTTGTATCACAGAGTCTCCGACCCAGGGAGTTGATAGATGCTGCTTTAAACTATGGGGGGTGCCAGGTTGCACGTTCTCCTATGGTGTGATATCTCTGCTACCGCCACTCCCCCACTGGGTCAAGTCCCAGGAAGTACAGTACTGGGATTTCTCCTCTGTGGCCCGCAATTTGACTCACTGTTCTTTTTTTTTTTTTTTTTTTGCGGGTCTGGAGATGGAACCCAGGGGCATTTGACCTCCGAGCTACACCCCTTGCCCTATTTTTTATTCTTTATTTTGAAACCGGGTCTCACTGAGTTGCAGAGGGCCTCACTAAGTAGCTGAGGCTGTCCGCGAACCGCGATCCTCCAGGTCTCAGCCTCCCGAATGCTGGGATTACAAGCGTGCACCACCACGCCCAGCTATGTTTCCTTTTAATAAACAGAATAACTCAAATGCTTAAAGCTGTTGGCGGAGCATGCTCCATGCCTATAACTCCAGTACTTGGGAACCTGAGACAGGAGGATCACAGGTTTGATGCCAGCCTCAGCAGTGCAGCAAGGCCCTCAGAAACTTGTCAAGAAACCATTTCAATATAAAAAGGGCTGAGGGTATAGCTTAAAGGTAAAATGACTCTGCTGGGTTCAATCCCCAGTACCAAAACAACAATAAATACTTAAAGCTGTTAATAATGTTTACTTTATTTTACAAGTAATGCTTGCACAATTTCTTAGGTATAGCAGGTTTTGTACTTTAGAAATAACAATGACATTTTTGCCTACTGCCTACATATCTACCATACATATTTATGCAAAATATTTTTTCAAATGTGATGAATTGCTCAGAGTAATTTTTATTGTACGTATGTGGTATGTACTTGAATGATGAAGACTGGGTTATTGTAAATATTATACTTAGCATTTAAAATAATGAAAATTTCATTTTTTTTTTTTCAGAATATGGGTATGGGGACATTTAGGGTTTCTAAACATGAGTATGTTTTACTTTTTTTCATTTCAAATTGCAGTTCTACATATTTTGTACATCTTACAAAATATATGTTTTTAGTTTATTATGTATCATGATTCTAGGTATCTAGAAAATGTAAATAAGTAGAAGTCACTTCAACTTGTGTTCACTTGAGAAAAATACAAATTGACAGTCTTCTACAGGAAAATTACCAAGCTTTTGAATGCAGTCACCATGCTAGACCTAAGAGACACAATACTATGTTACCATTACTTTTATTTCTCCAGTCTCCTTGATACTTATCTCTTCCTTGGGAACTGAAGGTTCAGAACAAGGCAACAAAGAAAGAAGTGGTGTGAGAGTGAAAACTGCTACAGGGAGAGGCAGAGAGCTAAAATTTTAACAGGTACCTAGAAAAAAAAAAAAGACCCCTATATATCTTATGTTCATACTAGCTAAGAATAAATAAGGGCCTGCAAGGCTCTACCCTTCATCTCTCTTCATCTCCTATCACTCACCTTCAACTTCTAAGTCCCAGGCATAACAGCCTCCCAATCACTCTAAGAAATTATTGCATCAGCTTGGGTGTGGTGGCCCATGCTTGTAATCCCAGTACTTGGGAGGCTGAGACAGGAGGATCACAGGTTCATGAACAGCCTCAGCTACTTAGTGAGGCCCTATTTCAAAATAAGAAGTAAAATAGGGCTGGGGGGAGGGGGGGATGAGCTTGGAAGCAGAATGCGCATGGGTTCAACCCCAACATAAAAAAAAAAAAATGACCGGGCATGGTGGCACACGCTTGTAATCCCCAAGCTTGGGAGGCAGAGACAGGAGGATCACGCTGGTTCAGAGCCAGCCTTGCTGGCTTAAGAGACCCTGTTTCCACATAAAAAGGTAAAAAAATAGGTCTGGGAGTGTAGCCCATGGGAGTGTAGCCCGGAGGTAGAAGGGCTTCCAGGAACCCCAGTACCACAAAAAAAAAAAAAAAAAGATTTAAAAATATATATATATTCTGTAGCCCAACTCCAGGCCTACTAAATCAGAATCTCTGGAAAAGGGGGACCAGGGATCTGTTTTATCTCAAAAGAATCAGGAGGTGTGAAGACCCTTCCACTAAGATGCATTCTCTTACTCAAACTGGGTACATTCTAAGTTTCCAGAGCACTCTGGACTTAGCCTTTGTCACATTTGTTTTCATTTCCTCAACACACATCTTCTCTGCTGAGTGGTAGAGAGGCTTTTTCTATGGTCCTTATTGTTTATCCCTCCAGAATCACATTCTACCGTTCATAAACACTTCTCTGGACCCCATATGACTACATCAGTGGCTTTTCTTGCCTTCTAATTACTGAGACAAGAAGGATGAAAGGGAGACCAAGGTTTTTATTGCTCTGGAGAGAAAGAAATGTGGAATGACTCCGAATGGTTATCACCTTTATGATACTGAAAAGTCACAGTAAAAAAGATCAGTATGAGCCAGGCATATGCACATCTGTAATCCCAATATTTGGAAGACTGAGAAAGGAAGATCACAGGTTCAAGACCAGCCTCAGGCCAGGTGTGGTAGTGCACACTTGTAATCCCCGCACTTGGGAGGCGGAAACAGGAGGATCGTGCAGGTTTGAAGCCAGCCTCACTGGCTTAAGAGACCCTGTTTCCACATAAAAATATATAAAATAAGTCTGGGAGTGTAACCCAGAGATAGAAGGGTTTCCAGGAACCCCAGTATCACCAAAAAAAAAAAAAAAAGACCAGCCTCAGCAATTCAGCAAGGCCCTCAGCAATTTAGTGAGATCATGTTTCCAAATAAAACAGGACTAGGGGTGTAGAATGGAAGTAGAATGCCTGTGAGTTCAATCCTCAGCACCACAAAAAGAAAAAGAAAATCAGTGTGGAGTATGGGTAAGAGAATGAATAGGTGAATTACAGAGGATTTGAGGCAAAAGGAGAACAAGAAAGTAATTTTACTGAGGCAAAATACATATAACATTAAATGTACCACTTCAACCACTTTTCAGTGTACATACACCAGTGGAAAAGTAGTAGCATTATTATAATTTTCAGTAGGGCATGCTATCGCATGCCTATTACCCAGTACTTGGGATGCTGAGATAGGAGATTTAGTGAGGCCCTTTGCAACTCAGTGAGACCCTGTTTCAAAATAAAGAATAAAAAATACGGCTGGGGTGTAGCTTGGAGGTAGAATGGTCCTGGGTTCCATCCCCAGTACCGGGGGGGGGGACTGGCTTAATTTACTATAGAGAGAAATAGTTACATGTAGAAATACTTACAGATATGTACATAAACACGGGCTAGTATATATACATATATTTCTTTGTATTATCAACTGACAGGGCCTAAAAGCAGCAACATACTAGGAACAATGAACACCCAGATCTTGGTTTTCTAATATCATTCTCCAGTAAAATGAAACAGGGCTCTTTGGAGAAATTCTAGGACTGGGGAAGGAAATATACAAGATGAACCTGGAGCATCTTGTAGTTCCATAAAGTAAGAAAGTGCTTAAAAATAAATCCTTATTGATGAAATTGTGGTAGAGTGGCACAGGAGACAACGGAAAGAGTTCTAATAAAAACCTGAATCAATCTGAGCAACAAAACTAATGTAGTGGTATTGGATCAAAAACCAAAGAATAAAAGGAATACTCCTAAGTCCACACTGGCATAGTAAAAGATAGAATAAATAAATGAGGAAGAAAAAATGTATATGCAGATTCCTAAGTAAATTATGTAGATACTCCACTATAAAAGAGAGGGTATCCTAACAGTCACCTCTCCAGCATGGCTGCACAGACATTTCCTTCCTTAGAGTACAGTACAGAAGAGGGAGAACCCTGACAAACACTGCTCCAACCAGGTGACTAAGATCAACAGCAAGTGTGATCAATTCTAATTATACTGCATACCTCAAAAATATAACAGTGGTACACAGTCTTCCTCCAAAACCCACAACCCCATTGTGATCGAGAAAAACATCTGGCACGTTCCAGTGTTGGGGCATCCTACACTCTTAAGCAATATTCCTCAAAATTCTCAAGTTTATCAAAAACAAAAAAAGTCAGAAAATGCCACTGCCAAAAAGTGGCTCAGACTATATAACTCAATGTAAACTGGAACGGGGAAAGGGTATTAGGTAAAAACTAAGAAACCCAAATAGACTTTGACTTTAAGTTAATAATAAATTATCAATATGTTGGTTAATTATGACAAATGCACCTTTTTTTTTTTGGCGGTACTGGGATGGAACCCAAGGACATTCTACCTTCGAGCTACACCCTCAGCACTATTTTTTTTTTTAATTCTTTATTTGGAAACAGGGTCTCACTGAGTTACAAAGGGCCTCACTAAGTAGAGCTGAGGCTAGCTATGAACTGCAATCCTCCTGTCTCAGCCTCACAAATACTGGGATTACAAGCATGTATATTAACCCAGTTTGGTGGCCCACACTTGTAATCCCAGTACTTGAGAGGCTAAAACAAGAGAATCACAGGTTCACAGCTACCCTCAGCAATTTAGTAAGACACTGTCTCAAAATAAAAATAAAATAGGGCTGGCAGTTTAGCTTAGAATGTCCATGTTCAATTCCGTGTGTGTGTGTGTGTGTGTGTGTGTGTGTGTATCACACACAATAAATAAAATACATAAAATATTAATAATAGGAGAGTAGAGCCAGGCGTGGTGGTGCAGGCTTGTAATTTCAGTACTTGGGAGGCTGAGAAAGGAGGATCAAGGTTCATGGCCAGCCTCAGCAATTTAGTGACACTTTGCAACTTAGTGAGACCCTGTTTCAAAATAAGGAATAAAAAACAGGGCTGGGGATGTAGCTCAGAGGTAGAATGTCCCTGGGTTCTATCCCCAGTACTAAATAATAATAACAATAATAATAATAATGACAGAGTAGGAGGATTATGGGAATTCTATCCATACTATCTACTCAATTTCTATGTAAACCTAAAGCAATTCTAAATAGAAAGTACAAATTTCAGGAAAAAGAAAAAAACGCAAATGACAGCAACTTCAGGTTGGTGACCTTATGCTCAAAAAGTGTTACATTCTGGCAAAGAATTTGTCTTCATTTTGTCCATGTCCTGAAACTTTCTATAAAACTGAGTTTAAAGGTGATAGGTAAGCGGGTGGTGGTACATGCTTGTAATTCCAGCATTTGGGAGGCTGAGACAAGAGGATCACGGTTTGTGGACGGCCTCAGCTACTACTTTGTGAGGCCCTTTGCAACTCAGTGAGACCCTGATTCAAAATAAAGAATAAAAAATAGGGCTGGGGGTATAGCTCAGAGGTAGAAGGCCCCTGGGTTCCATCTCCAGTACTGAAGGAAAAAAAAAAAGGTGATAGGTGAATTAACCTTAACCTGACAGGAAAGTTCAGGGAAGTTCAATATTCAGGCAGTACTGGCTGCTTTTGTCTAGGTTTGTAATGAGAATTGGAAGCAAAAATCAGAGCAGAAAGACTTGAAAAATTTGTAGTTTTTAGAAAAGCATGTGTAGAATTGGGGGAAAGATGAGGTCAAGGAAGATGTGGCTTCTGAAGTGATTAGCAACACTAAAAAGAGGCTAAGTACTTTACACCAGGATAACAGGAAATATGCCTTGAAAGCACTTCAGGAACTATATTTAAAGAAATGTAAACCATCAAAGATAAGTAATATAATAAGGAATTACAAAGTCACAGTGAATTAAAATGAACATCTAGAAAGGTGCCAAAAGCATACAAGCAAGCCAGGTGTGATGGCACACACATGTGGTCCCAGTACTTGGGAGGCTGAAACTGGAGGATCACAGGTTCAAGGACAGCCTCAACAAGTAGTGGGACTCTCATCAACCTTGTGAAACCCCATTTCAAAACAAAACAAAAACTGGAACGGGGGGCCTCAGAGGCAGATTGCTGCTGGGTTCAATCCCCAGTACAACAAAACCAAAAACAGACAAACTACACCTGTCCTAAGATGCTAAGATGTTTACTAATCCTGAAAAATTAGGTCTTTGGTAACATAGTCAAAAGGTCTAGGTACAGAAATGAAAACTCAACAACTACACAAAAAATTTCAAGGCTTAAACTTGGTTTAATGTGGTCCCCAACTAGTAGTGACCCCAGGCAGAAGAAAATACAACCCTAGACAAACAGTAAAATATGCATCTAACCCATGAGAGATGAGTCTCACAAAACATGTTAAATGGAAATCGCAGGCAGGAGTACATATTATATGGTATCATGTATATAAAACTAATTACTAGTGATACAAATCAGAATAGTCATTACCTTTGAGAATACTTAATTGGAATGGCATATAGAAGTTTCTGTATCTTGATCTTGGTGAAAGTTACAAGAGTATACTTTTCAAAAAGAGGTTCTTAAAACTGGGAGCGGTGGAACATACCTGTAATCCCAGTATTGGGAGGCTGAGACAGGAGGACCACGAGGTTTAAAGACAGCAACTTAGGCTGTCAACAACTCTGTGAGACTCTGTTTCCAAATAAAAAACAGGGCTGGAGATGGAGCTCCCCCAAGGTAGACTGCCCCTGCGTTCAATTCCCAGTACAATTATTCCCAGTTCAATTATTGAGCTGTACATATTAGATCTGTACACCTTATACATGTTACACCTTAATGAAATTATTTTTTGTCTTTTTTTTTTTTTTTTCGTGGTACTGGGGTTCCTGGAAACCCTTCTACCTCCGGACTACACTCCGAGACCTATTTTTATGCTTTTTTATTTGGAAACAGGGTCTATTAAGCTAGCGCAGCTGGCTTCAAACCTGCACGATCCTCCTGTCTCCGCCTCCCAAGCACGGGGATTACAAGTGAGTAATCTTGTAATCCCCGGCTCTTAATGAAACTTTTAAAGTAAAGGTAAAATAAGGAAATTTTCAGATAAAAACTAGTTAACAACACTAATTACAATTGGCCTTGCCAAAGAGTAAAAAATGTTAATTTAGCTTATAGTCTAAATCAGTCCAGAAGGTTGATTCAATGCAATGGCTTCTGTGTTTATATAAAAGCTATTTGTCATAGCTGTTTTACTTCACTAATTTTGGTTTTTATAATTTATACCAGAAAATATCAACTACCATTCACATTTCTCTCAGAATTACCTTAATATTTAAACACTCATGACTAGTTTTTTTAATTAATAGTTGCAATTTATCTTAACTGTCAATGAAGCATATAACATCTCTGAAAAGCAATCATTTTTCAATTTATTAATGATCTCAGACATTTTATTTTTTGTGTGTGGGTCTGGGTATGGAACCAAGGGGCATTCGACCTCCGAGCTACACCCCTTGCCCTATTTTTTATTCTTTATTTTGAAACCGGGTCTCACTGCGTTGCAGAGGGCCTCACTAAGTAGCTGAGGCTGTCTGCGAACCACAATCCTCCGGTCTCAACCTCCCAAATGCTGGGATTACAAACATGCACTGCAACACTTGGCTAATCTCATATATATATATATATATATATATATATATATATCCCGGTACTGACTGGGGATGGAACCCAGGGGCATTCTGCCTCCGGGAGGCACCCCCTGCCCTATTTTTTATACTTTATTTTGAACCGGGTTCTCACTGAGTTGCAAAGAACCTCATCAAGCTGAGGCTGGCTTCGAACTGAACCAAGATCCTCCTGTCTCAGTTTCCCAAAAGCCGGGATTACAAGCGTGCACCACCACACCCGGCTATATTAATCTTCTTACATATAAATATCCATCAAAAGAGTCAAAGCATTTAACAATTACATATTCTCTTTTCCAATTTTTAGAATGTAAAACACCATAAAATGTTACCACTAAAGACAACAAACTATATTCACATTATCAAGGAAATAAGAATCCCAGACTGAGCCAGGCGTGGTGGCACACCCTTGTAATCCCCATACTTGGGAGGCAGAGATAGGAGCCGGTAAGAGACCCTGTTTCCAAATAAAAAAGTATAAAAATAGGTGTCTGGGAGTGTAGCCCGGAGGTAGAAGGGTTTCTAAGAACCCCAGTACCACCATAAATAAGTAAGCAAGTAAATAAATAAATAAATAAATCCCAGACTGAATAAATAAGAAATTCACATGAAAAGGCACTAGTTAGCCGGACATGGCAATGCACATCTTTAATCCCAGCACTCGGGAGGCTGAAACAGGACTGCATGCTCCAGGACGACCTCTGTAACTTAGAAACCCCGTTTCCAGATAGAAACCAAGAAAGGGCTAAAGGTGTAGCTCAGAGGTAGAATGTCCCTGGGTTTAATCTCCAGTACCACAAAAGAAAGGAAAGAAGAAAGAGGGCATAAAAGCACTAGGTATCTCCAGATTATGAAAAGGACTACTAAGGGTAAACAAATAAAAAAGAGATACAGCCCTCCTTAAGTATCCATAGGAAACTGGTTCCAGGAACCCCAAAGGCACTACTATCTATGGATGTTGGCCTGGTATTTCCATATAACCCACACACATCTGCACATCTTTCAGCATACCTTAATCTTCATCAATACTTAATACAATGTAAATGCAAATAGCTGTTATGCTATACTGTTTAGGAAACAAAGATAAGCAAAAATCTGTACATGTTCTATGCAAATGTAATTTTCCCCAACACAGAAGGTTAAGTACAAAAGTGCAGAACCCACAAAGGAATGAATATATACATGTTTGGGGGGGGGGCCTAAAACCTAGCATTCAAAACAGAATTCTTATTGGATACTAAATAGAGTATTCAATATATATCCAAGTATACTAAATATACTCAACTTATCATAATCCACTGAATTCCTCCACTGATTCAACAAATACCTGGGTGCTTACTGAATGCCAAGTCTTTCTTTATAAAAATTGAGCGTACAGCAGACACAGCACAAACAAAACAGGATTCCTTTACTCCCTAAATATAACCAAAAATTTGTGTGCCAAAAATAGAAAAAACCTAACATTTATGCTTTTCATGCATTTGTCTTTAAACTATAACAAGTACAGAATAATATCGCACATCTCTCAGGATATATTTTTAAAGTCTGCTTATTAGTTGACTATTAAGAATTTAAGGAGCCAGGCGTGGTGGCGCACGCTTGTAATCCCAGCATTCGGGAGGCTGAAACCAGAGGATCACAGTTCGTGGACAGCCTCAGCTACTTAATGAGTGAGGCCCTCTGCAACTTGGTGAGACCCTGTTTCAAAAATAAAGAATAAAAATAGGGCTGGGTGTAGCTTGGAAGTAGAATGCCCTTGGGTTCATCCGCAATACTGAAAAAAAAAAAAAAGAAAAAAAAAGAACTTAAGAAAAAATTGCCTCTAAACTCTAGTTATTAATAATTAATTTGTATTCAGTGAGGATATTATACAATGAAAAGCATTCTCATTCTTTCTCTTGGGCACCATATAAATTCTAAGTGCTGAATCCCAAATTAACAGAGAAGTTAGATATCATCTTACAATGCCTGACAGCATCTCCCTATTCTGTGACAGAGGTTTCAAAGAACTAGTCCATGAAAATGCTCCAAAAACTATCACAAATTTGCCACCACTTATTTTAGGGGAAAAAAGGAAAATGAAGAAAGGTACAGATGACAATATTAAAATTGCCACAGATTCTTTGCAACTTAGTGAGACCCTGTTCCAAAAATAAAAGAATAAAAAAATAGGGCTGGGGTGTAGCTCAGAGGTAGAATGCCCCTGGGTTCCATCCCCAGTACCACAAAAAAAAAAAAAAAGAATAAACACATAAATTGCCACAGACTATGCTCAAACTACAATTTGCAACATTAAAGCATTTATCATTCTATTATCATTCAATTAGAAGATATCTCAAATACTCTAAAATGTTATATGAGAAAGTTCTTAGTGCATAAATCAACTCACAGAACTGGTAATTAAAGCAGAAATGAGGGCTTACAAATTTTGCATCTAGCCAGGCAGGGTGTCACATGCTTTTAATCCCAGCATTTGGGAGGCTGAGACAGGAGGATCACAGTTTACAACCAGCCTGTTACTTAGTGAGGCCTTTTGCAACTTAATAAGACCCTGATTCAAAATAAAGAATAAAAAATAGGGCTGGGGTGTAGCCTGGAGATAGAACACCCCTGGGTTCCATCCCCAGTACCGCAAGAAAAAAAAGAAAAAGAAATAAGTAACTAAATTGATGTAGAAGATCCTAAATCACAAAGGAAGGAATGAAAAACACCATAAACATGTTGCCATAGTTATGTATCTAAAAACTACAAATGATTTAAAAACCAATAGCATATTATTAAAGGAACCAACATGCTTCAAATATTCTTACAGTGCCGGGCGTGGTGGCGCACGCTTGTAATCCCCGCGCTTGGGAGGCGGAGACAGGAGGATCGTGCAGGTTCGAAGCCAGCCGCGCTGGCGTAAGAGACCCTGTTTCAAAAATATAAAATAGGTCTGGGAGTGTAGCCCGGAGGAAGAAGGGCTTCCAGGAACCCCAGTACCACCAAAAAAATATATATATATATTCTTACAGTGGTGATAAAAAAAAATCAGTACAGCCGGGTGTGGTGGCACATGCTTGTAATCCCTGCGCTTGGGAGACGAAGACAGGAGGATCGTGCAGGTTCGAAGCCAGCCACGCTGGCTTAAGAGACCCTGTTTCCAAATAAAAAAAATTATAATAATAGGTCTGGGAGTGTAGCCTGGAGGTAGAAGGGTTTCCAGGAACCCCAGTACCACCAAAAAAAAAAAAAAAATCAGTACAACTTTCATCTTCTAAAACCTAGGATTCCCCTTCTTCACCCCTCAAAGGATTCAGAAAGAAGAGGTAACCTTCCCTTCTAATAATGCAAACTATGATTTCCTTCTGTAGACTTTTAAATGGTCTGGAAACTGGGTTAATTATATGCTAATACATGATGACACACACACCAGGTTCATGAGTCAAGCACTCAGACTCTGCCTGGTCCCAATCTACCCTTCATCACTACTTTCAGGCATTCTAAATTCAAATTCAAGTCAAACCAAACCACCAGCCTCAAGTCAGCCAGCCAACATTAAAGATCCTACCAATGTCGGGCTCTATGCCAGGCAATGTGCTGATAGCTGAGGATAAGCGCAATGAATCAGACAATGAATCAGACAATGAATAAGACATGATCTCTGCCCTCTAGGAACTCCTCAGGAACTCCCACATGCATACCCCTCCTATTTCCAAAGCCAGGTGAAATGACACAGCCTTTCTATGATTAATAGAGGGAAAGAGGAAGAATGCAAGGAAGGGAGTAGAAATGAGAGGCACAGGAAGTAGCAATGCAGAGGAGATATTAGAGGCAGCTCTCTAGCTTCCACCTTAGTCAAGATGGAATGATAACATAGCAGATACCTTGATAACTCTCATAACAGTAATAACATCTATAACACAATGATGAAAATGTCAATTTTTTACCAACAGAAGGTAATGTAAAATATAAGCAAACTTATTTTCCTAAGATTTGACTGTGCAAGAAATAACTATAAATCATGTGTGTGCCTACAATCTCAACTACTTGAGACACTAAGGCAAAAGAATCACTTGAACCCAGGAATTAAAAGAAAACCAGCCTAAGCAATACAGCAAGACCCTACATGAAGGAGGAGGAGGGGGAAGGGGAGGGGGAGGGGGAGGAGAGGGAGGAGCTATAAAGTAAGAAGACAAAGAAAAGAGGAGGAGGAAGAAACAACAACTGTTAAATAGTAGTCCTGTAAGAAAGATAATATATCCAGAAAATGTCTGAAGGGAGGGAATTGTTAGGAAGTAATCAACAAAGGGTATTTCAGATAGTGACATGAATGTAGGTTACTCTTTTGGAGTTAAAAAGTAATACAGTTTAGCTGGGTGTGGTGGCACAGGCTTGTAATCCCCGTGCTTGGGAGGCAGAGACAGGAGGATCGCACAGGTTCAAAGCCAGCCGTGCGCGCTGGCTTAGGTGACCCTGTTTCCAAATAAAAAAAAAATGTAAAAATAGGTCTGGGAGTGTAGTCCGGAGGTAGAAGGGCTTCCAGGAACCCCAGTACCACCAAAAAAAAAAAAGTAATACAGCTTGAAGCCAGGCAAGGTGGCACACGCTTGTAATCCCAGCAATCGAGAGGCTGAGACCAGAGGATCATGGTTCACAGTCAGTCTCAGCTACTTTAGTGAGGCCCTCCACAACTTAGTGAGACCCTGTTTCAAAATAAAGAATAAAAAAAAAAAAATAGAACAGGGGGTTGTAGTTCCGAGGTCAAATGCCCTTGGGTTCCATCCCCAGACCCGCCAAAAAAAAAAAAAAAGTTATACAGTTTGAGAATCTCTAATCTAAAAATCTGAAATCCAAAATATTAGCTAACATGCCAGCACAAGTAGGAAATTCCACACCTGACCTCATGTGAAGGATCATAGTCAAAACACAAGCACACCAAAAATATCATATAGCCAGGTGTAGTGGCACATGCCTGAAATCTCAGTATTTGGGAGGTTAAGACAGGAGGATTGCAGGTTTGAAGCCAGCCTCAACAACTCGGTGAGACTCTGTTTCAAAATAGCAAATAAAATAAGGTTGACAATGTAACTCGAGGTTGAACACCCCTGGGTTCAATGCTTAGTTCCAAAATATATTTTATGTAGTAAAAAAATACTGTTCTATATTTCATATATAATAGAAAATCATCTTCGCCTATGTGTAGAAGGTATAATGAAACAAATGAATTTCATGTCTAGACTTGGGTTCTATCCCAATGATATCTCATTACATATATGTAAATATTCCAAAATCTGAAAAAAGTGTAAATCTATCCTGAGGCCAAGCATTTTAAACAAGGATACTTGACCTATATCACCTCAAAATAACTCTAAACTTCATCAAGGTAGGACCAATATTGTAAGCCTTAGTAAATATTACCAAACATAACAGAGGGCTTCCCTATATAACAGACACAATAACTGTTTTATAAACAAAACTCAATTCCTACAGCAATTTCATGGCATTTGAAAAATGATAACATTCACATTAGTTTTCTCCTTTAGACAAGTATCTTCTAAAAAATGTAAAATAGTTGGACATGGTGGTGCACGCCTATAATCCTAGTACTTGGAAGGCTGAGACAAAGAGGATCATAGGTTTGATACCAACCTCAGCAATTTAGTAAGGGCCTCAGCAACTTTGGTGAGAGACCCTGTTTCTTTTCTTTCTTTTTTTTTTTTTTTTGGGGGGGTGGTACTGGGGGTAGAACCCAGGGGCTTTTCTACTTCCAGGCTATACTCCCAGACCTATTTTATACTTTATCTGGGCACAGGGTCTCACTAAGTTGCTAAGAGCCTCACTAAGTAGGTGAGGCTGGCTATGAACCTGTGCGATCCTCCTGTCTCAGCCTCCCAAGTGCTGGGATTACAAGCGTGGGTGGGCCATCACACTGGCTATGAGACTACATTTCAAAATAGAAAATAAAAAATAGAGCTGGGGGTATAGCTCAGATCTAGAACATCCCTGGTTTCAATCCCTGGGATTGAAATCTGATACCTAGATTCAAAGAGTAACAGTCTAGTATACTTACAATATAAGTATTGAATAGAAATATCATAAAGTACTATGAAGACAAAGTTATGGAAGCATTAAAAGGTTAAGACTAAGGTTGTTACATAAGAATCTACCTTATCTATGACGAACCCACATTTTTCAGTTTCTTCCAAAAAGATACCATAAGTTTTGTGAAATGCATGCAGTTAACAATATGAGGAAAATAACAATAGATTTTAAATTATACACTATTAAAATGAAGGGCCAACAATTACAGAGACCAGGAAACTGAGGCATAAAGAGGTTTATATGTCACTATATATTAAACCAGATATTTGAATCTACCTTCTGACTCCCAGACTATGACCAAATTACCCTTGGGTAGCAAATTTTATACTAAATCATATGAATGTGATGTGCTCAGCCATAATTTTTCATATGTATTTACATACACACCTAAGATTTTTTTTCTGTTGAACTTTAACTGGCTTCTCAAAATCAAAAAGCTAAAATGTTATCTTCTTGTTGATGGAGGGGGGTATGGGAATTGAACCCAGGGGCACTTTACCTACCCCTTTAGCTACAGCCCCAGCCCTTTTTTGAGGGGAGGGGGTTACTAAGGATTGAACCTAGAGGCATTCTACTTCTGAGCTACACCCTCAGCCATACTGTTTATTCTTTATTTTGAAACAAGGTCTCACTAAATTTCAGAGGGCCTCAGTAAGTAGCAGAGGCTGGCCACCAACTTGCAATCTTCCTGTCTCAGCCTCTCAAGTATTGGGATTACAGGAATGAGCCACCACACCTGGCTTAAAATGTTATCTTTTCATTTATTTACTTATTTATTTATTTATTTATTGTAGTACTGGGGGTGGAACCCAGGAGCATTGTACCTCTGAGCTACATCCCCATCCCTACTTTTAGTCCTTTTTAATGTTTGAAACAGGGTCTCACTGAGTTGTAGGCCTCAGTAACTAAGTAGCTGTAACTAAGTAGCTGAGGCTGTCTGCAAACAGCAATCCGCTGGTCTCCACCTCCAGAATGCTGGGATTACAAGCCTGCGCCACAAAGCCTAGCCTTTAAAATGTTATCTTCTAATAAGTTAAATTTACAGACTAAACACAGGACTTCTCCAATATCTAATTTCCTTGTTTCTTTAAAAAAAAAAAAAAACTGGTAATTATAAAATCAGTGTTTCACACTTGTCTCTTTCTGATCAAACCATTCTTTCCACCACAATAAAGAAATCAACAGTAAGCAATGCATAAGATGCTACTTTGTGATTCCTATGCATCCTGAAAAAAATAAAAACAACTATCATCTCTTTGTTATTGCACAGAACAAAGAATGCAGAACTATGCCCCTAGTACTGTATATGTTCACTACCTTACTTAAATCCTTATTTGGAACACAAGAACTCTCTTAAAGCACAATTTGGCATCATTCACTGTTAACTCACTAGCCCTCACAACTATACAACAAAAGTATGCCACACCCACTTAACCAATCACTTACTGGTTTTGTCACACAGTGCCAGTAGTATAGTTCTATGAAATTACTTTATTCTCAAATTTAACAAACATTAAAATAAAATAAATATTAAACATTAAATAATAAAACATTAAACAGACTTCAGTTTGGGTGGATAATTGCATAAGATTTTTCCTAACAATGTTTTTTTTTGTTTTTTGTTTTTTGTTTTTGTGGTACTGGGGTTCCTGGAAGCCCTTCTACCTCCGGGCTACACTCCCAGACCTATGTTATACTTTTTTTATTTTTGGAAACAGGGTCTCTTAAGCCAGCAGGGCTGGCTTGGAACCTAAGCCAGCACGCGCGGCTGGCTTCAAAACTGCGCGATCCTCCTGTCTCCGCCTCCCAAGCATGGGGGTTACAAGCGTGTGCCATCACACCTGGCCTAACAATGTATTTTCAATAATTAATTTTAAAACTTTGGCAGCCAGATGTGGTGGTGCACGCTTGTAATCCCAGCATTGGGGAGCTGAGACAGGAGGATCATGGGCAGCCTCAGCTACTTAGTGAGGCCCTTTGCAACTCAGTGAGACCCTGTTTCTAAAAAAGAATAAAAAATAGGGCCTGGGGTTGTAGCTCAGAGGTAGAATGCCCCTGGGATCCATCCTCAGTACCACACACACACACACACCAAAAAAAAATAATAATAATAACAACTAAAACCTTGGGGCAATAATGTGATCCTAAACATGAAATAATATGAAAACTGATTTCTACGCCGAGCGTGGTGGCGCACGCTTGTAATCCCCGTGCTTGGGAGGCAGAGACAGGAGGATCGCGCAGGTTCGAAGCCAGCCACATGCGCTGGCTTAGGAGACCCTGTTTCCAAATAAAAATGTAAAAATAGGTCTGGGAGTGTAGCCCGGAGGTAGAAGGGCTTCCAGGAATCCCAGTACCACCAAAAAAAAAAAAAAGAAAGAAAGAAAACTGATATCTAAATTTTCAATTTTAAGTCAAGTGTGATGGTGCATGATTATAATTCCAGTATTTGGGAGGCTGAGACAGGAGGATTGCCTGTTCACAGCCAGCCTCACCAACTTAATGAGGCCATCTGCAACTTAGTGAGACACTGTTTCAAAATAAAGGAATAAAATAGGGCTGGAGGTGTAGCTCTGAGGTTAGAAGGTTCCTGGTTCCATCCCCAGTACCATAAAAAATAAATAAATAAATAAATTTACAGTTTTAAACTCCCAGCCTCAAATTCCACAATGGCAAGAAATAGTGTGTCTGTATTAGATTACCATTCACTGGAAACACAGTATCTTTATTCTAAACTGAGAACAGTAAAAACCAGAAATCTAGTCAAATCTGTGAAGGCTTATTCTACTCCCAATAGTCTTCTACACCAAGTTACACATATCTAGAGTTTACATATCAAGCTGATATGAGCTGATTCTACATTAGTTTCTAGTAAATGTTTCCCTCAAGTCCTCATACCACTAGGAATTTTTAAATATGGAGGTGTATTAAAATTTAAGAGAAAAATTAAAAATATTCCCAGCATTTCCTAAGGCTATAAAACAATTTTTAATTTAGAGTAGAAATTCCCATCTCTCCTACAGTTTACCTTTTCAAATTGCTAAGAAACTATTTAAGCGCTAAAATAACTAAATTACAAGAGGTATGGAGGGCTAAAATAGTTTCTGACTGTATTATATTTTAAACTTTCTTAAAAATCCTGAGGATGTGGCTCAGTGATAGCACCTAATACCACACCCAAAAATTAAAAAATTACATTTTAGTTTTCACTGGAATATTTTCTTAAGGCTTTTTCTACTGTGTGATAAAGACTGAAATTTAAGAAAACAAAGAAATATAAACTGGGCATGACGGCCCACACATGTAATCTCAGTACTTGGGAGGCTGAGACAGGAGGATAGCAGGCTATTAGCCATCCTCAGCT
This sequence comes from Muscardinus avellanarius, assembly GCF_963383645.1. Taxonomy (NCBI): domain Eukaryota; kingdom Metazoa; phylum Chordata; class Mammalia; order Rodentia; family Gliridae; genus Muscardinus; species Muscardinus avellanarius. The sequence goes on along the minus strand of NC_137788.1, from coordinate 83,141,694 downwards.
ACTCAGTGAGGCTATTGAGTGAGATCTTGTTTCAAAATAAATTTAAAAATTGGGCTAGGAGTGTAGCTCAGAGGTAGAATGCCCGTGGGTTCAATTTGCAGTGCCACACACACAAAAAAAGAAAACAGAGCAGTAGGTGTAATGCCTACTGCTCAGAAGTACAATGCCCCTGGGGTTCAATCTCCAGTATCATAAAAACAAAAAATCTAAATTGAGAGTAAATCCAAATATTCCTCCATTGTTTTCCTATGTGTACTTTTAGAAAGTGCTCTGCCAGCTGGGTGTGGTGACATATGCGTGTAATCCCAGTACTTGGGAGGTTGTGCCAGAAGGATCACAAATTAGAAATCAGTCTCAGTAATTTAGCAAAAACCTCAGCAACTTAGTGAGACCCTGTTTCAAAAAAATCTTTAAATAAAATAGGAATAGGGATGAAGCTCGGAGAGAGAAGCCCCTGGGTTCAATCTTCAGTACCAGAATTCTGCTGTCATTCTAGCTTCCTCTGATGTGTGGGTCATTTAAGTACGTGAAATAAAAATATCTTCTAATTATAAAAATGGAAAATAAAACTACAGCCACTTCTGGTCGTTAATGACAACATAATTAACCACAGGATGCGTAAAGCAAAAGGAAAAGGTGTAAGAATGCCTGAGCTCCTAACCAATAGAGTTGAATTTGCCAGGGGTAGTGGAGCATGCTTAAGGTCCCAGTACTGGCGGGGGTGGGGGGTGGGGGGGTGTTTAGACAAGAGGACCGCAGGTTCGCAGCCAGCCTCACCAAATTAGTGAGCCCTCCACACTTAGTAGGACCTTGTTTCAAAGTAAACAGTAAAATACAGACCTGGGGGTATGGCTTGGTGGTACAGTGTACCTGAGTTCAATCCCTAGTTCCGCAAAAATAAATCAATAAATATGAGTTGAATTTTATACAATTCCTTTACATACAGCCCTTCCTATGACTAGAATAATGATTGCTATCTAAGAAACGGAATGGAAGAGCCCCTGAGACATTTCTTCTTGGGCGGTGTGTTTGCAGACCGGGCAAAGCACTTGTCCACAATGTCGCAGGAGAGATTCCTGAGCTGGCTTAGTAGATGTTCAACTAGATACGCTCTAAAGTCTCTTTCAGTTCTAAGATTCCCAATCCGTGCGCGAGACGTGAAAAACAGAAGGTGCTGCTGCGCTGCAATTCATCGATCTGCTTTCAGTCCCCTCCGGACCGTGCACACACACGGCGCTCACAAGTTCTCTCTCCCCTTCCCTCTCTGCAGTGATTTCGCGAGATTCCCGCAAACAAAAGGCTCGTAAAACGCGCACAGGTGGGATGGGGGAGGGCGGCGCCCCCACGGGCCGCACCTGGGCCGCGGCGCGCACCTGGTCGGCCGCCCGGCATTGTCTGCGCCGCGGCGGGGGCGGGGGTCCAGACGCGGCGGTCGGCCTCGCCCCCCCCCCCCAGCCTCGGCGGCGCGGGCGCGGCCGCCGAACAAAGCCGCCGCCCCACCTGGGCGCGGGCCGGCCGCGCTCGCCGCACAATGGCCCCGCGGGCTCGCGAAGGCGGGACGCCGGCCCGGCCCGGGGCGCGCCGCACACAAAGGGCGCGGACCCGCCGCCCCCGCCGCCCGCGCTCACCCACAGCTCCGTGCCCCAGCTCATGGCGGAACGCGCGGCGCCGCGGCCGTCTGGCTGCCCGCTGTCCGTCGGCTGCGCCGTCGGTCGGTCCGACTCGCCCGGGCTCCGGCTCCGCGGATCCGCCTCGAAAGGTGCCGCCACCGCCGGGCTCCCAGTGAGCGAGAGAGCCGCGACTGGCCCCGCGCCCGCGGCCCGCCCCCCGCCCGGGGAGGAGGGCGGCGCGGTGCACCCTGGGATCGCGGCGGACCGCGCCCGCCCCGCGGAGCCCGCCGCCGCCTCCGCGCGGAACCCTGACAAAGAAGCCGCGCGGGGTCAGGCCGAGAGGGCTGAGCTCCGGGTGTCACGGAACCTGGTGGGTGGCGGTGGTCTCTCACGTCGGGCTCAGGCTTCGGCTTCCCGGTTCTGGGGGATCAGCAGCGCGGGGTAAAGGTCGGGTGTCACCTGGGAGGGTAACGTGTCTGATTGTGTTTTAAAAATAAAGCGTTTTCATATTACCGTAAGTTCTTTGAGGAAATCATAAGAATGAGCATTCGTCCAGTAGTCATTTGGGGAAGTTGCCATGACAGGCGGTGGGAGCCGTGGGCTAGGAGAGCCCAGCTGTCTGTCACCTGCAGGAGGAGAGGGGTCCCCTGAGGTCCAGGCTGCACCTGTGGGGGCTGCGCAGGTGGGGAGCCAGGTGTCTCTCTGGCCGCGTAAACAGCCTGTCCAGAACGTCAGAGCCCCCGAGCCTCGAGGCAGGTCCACCACTTCCTTTTCCCCTAGGAAGTTACTTCCCAGCCTAACTCCAAGGTTAGACAGCCAGCAAGCTTGGCCGCGCTATTAGATACCAAGGACAGTATGCTTAGCAACTTCCTAACACATGCTTTAATATTAACTGCTTGTCTCCTAAACACACACGCATTTCAGTCCAGCCGACGTGTAGAGTACTCCTCAGTGACTCGTGACAGCTGAGTGTCTCAGTTCTCCCGACCGGCTGTGCCGGGTTTTCAAACTCCTCTCCTATACACGCCTGCGCGGGCGCTACACCCTCTTGAGCTCCTTGTCCTTGCTTAGCTGGGTCCCTCCGGGTTAAAGCAAATAGCCTGAGGTCTCCTAACAGTCCCACCTTTAATCTTGCTAACATCTTTGCCATCCTTCTTTGAGGTAACTTGAACATATAAATTTCATGTGGGTTATGGCCAATTTTTAAATGTTTATTTGTACCTTATAATAAAAAGTCAAATACTGACCAACACTTCCTAGTATTTTCTATATTGTCTCTATTTCAAATAGAATTCCTTCAAAATTAATCCCTGATCCCCTCGTGGAACATACCTGGGCTACAGCCCCAGCCCTTTTTTGATTTTTTGGCTTGAAGCAGGGTCTCACTAAGTTGCTGAGGGCCTCTCTGAATTGCTGGCTTGGAACCTGCAATCCTCCTGTCTCAGGAAGATCTTCCAAGAAAACTGAGATTACAGGTGTGCTGCCACCATCCGGGCTTTCAAGGTTATCTATGTCACCTAACAGTGCTACTAACCACCTCTCCTCTCCCTCTTGCTCCATAAATATATTGAATATATTTAGCAATCATAAACACTAATTAGTAATGGAAATATGTTTATTAAATGGATGTCTCTTTTTTGTGGTAATAGGGATTGAACCGGAGGCCTTTTTTTCTTTTCTTTTCTTTTCTTCTTCTTTTTTTTTTTTTTTTTTTTTCAGTACCTGAGATGGAACCCAGGGGCGTTGTACCTCTGAGCTACACCCCCCACCCGTCCTATTTTTTAGTATTTTAAATTTTTGAAACAGGGTCTCACTGCCTCCCAAATGCTGGGGTTACAAGCGTGCACCACCACACCTACCACCACACCTGGCCTTCTTTTCTTTCTTTCGTTCTTTCTTTTTTTCTTTCTTTCTTTCTTTTTTCTTTTTTTTTTTTTTTTTTTTGTGGTACTGGGTATAGAACCCAGGGGCCTTCTACCTCTGGGTTACACTCCCAGACCTATTTTATATTTTATTTGAAAACAGGGTCTCTTAAACCAACCCGCTGGCTTTGAACCGGGCCATCCTCCTGTCTCCGCCTCCCATGCGCAGGGATTACAAGTGTGCGCCACCACGCCGGGCTCTTTCTTCTTTTAAACAGGGTCTTGATAGTTTGCTGACAGTCTCACTGAGTTGCTGAGTATGATCTTGAGCCTGCAATCCTCCTATCTCAGCCTCCCAAGTACTGGGATTGTAGTCATGTGCCACCATGCCCCGCTGGATGTCTCATTATTTAGAACCATTCCAATACTAAAATTTATCATATCTAAGAACTGTCATAAACCTTAACACATATGGGCCATAATTTAAATAAAAATATGTGCTTTCCCTTTAAAAAGTAAAATTATAGCTGGGTGTGTTGGTGCTCATTGTAATCCCAGTACGTGGAAGGTTGAGGCAGGAGGACTGCAGATTTAAGGACAGCCTCAACAATAGTGAGACTCCATCACCCAAGTGAGACCCTGCTTCAAAATAAAAGTAAAAATTATGGTTGGGGATGAAACTCGGTCAAATGCTCCTGAGCTCAGTCCCCAGCACCATACACAAAAACAGTAAAATTATCTGTGGTTCACATTAAATTTATATCCAACCATGCTGTCAATATAATTCCCCAATAGAACATAAAGTCTTACCTCCAAAGCAAACATATTTCTTCTTTCGAAGTTTCTGAATAGGACTCGACACTTAATTCATTTTTCTTCAAATAAAAAACTAGATTTGTGGATCTCGAAGTTAATATTCAAATTTAGATAAAATTTGTTATTGTCCATTACTATAAAGTTTTACATGTAATTTATGTGACTAACTCGGACTGATCATTTCTTCTAAGCAGTTGTTTGTAATTTACAAGATTCACTATTAATGTCAATGTTTTTAGGCAAAAGTAATTAAAAGTTGTTAACTAGGGCTGAGGGCTCAATGATAAAGCACTTGCCTAGCATGCTTGAACCCCTGGATTCATTCTCCAGACCCAGAAAAAACAAGAAAGAAAAGTATAACAATAAAGAAATAAATGTTTAGTGTTATATTTTATTATTAAAAATAAAGAATGGGGGGTCCCAAGTGCTGTGTGCATGTAAGTCACTGTCAACATGATTTACATTATGATGTGAGTCTATAATGCACCAATAAAAGTATATAGAATAAATAAAGCTTAATCAGATTTCAAAGTACTCTTTTTATAACAAATCACTAAAGTCGCATATGGACATTTTAGCTGAGAGACATGCAATTTTTAATAGACACTTATAGAGTCAAACAAGTATATGATCAGCATGGCAGTTTATAAAGCTTTTTATGATTTTTCTCATAAGCAAAATTATTTGGGTATTAAATTTTTGGAGGTTAGACCCAGGGGCATTCTACCTCCAAGCTACATCCCCAACTCTATTTTATTTTTTATTTTGAAACAGTCTCACTAAGTTGCTGAGGATCCTGCTAAGTTGCCAAGGTTCTAAGTTGCTGAGGCTGCCTTCAGACCTGTGATCCTTCTGGCTTAGCCTCTCAAGTACTGGGATTACAGGTGTGGACCCTGCGCCTATCTAATTAACTTATTTTATACATGATTTTTTTAATGAACCCTTAGCAAAGCATCTTTTTTTTTTTTTTTTTTTTTTTTTTTTTGGTGGTACTGGGGTTTCTGGAAACCCTTCTACAGGGTTACACTCCCAGACCTATTTCATATTTTTTTATTTGGAAACAGGGTCTCTTAAGACAGCGGGATCCTCCTGTCTCCGCCTCCCAAGCGCGGGGATTACAAGCGTGCACCACCACGCCGGGCTAGCAAAGCATCTTTGTATGCAGTTCAAACATATCATTTTTATTTCAAAACAAGGTAAAATATAACTCAGTTTTTAAAAGAAATACCTCTTTAATAGAACAGAAATCTTGATTTATTCCTGATGCTACCCTCATATCATAACTTGACTCATTATGCAAAAAACTGCCAAACCAATTATACCTTTTTTGCTACTTGACCTACTGGCAATTAATTACCATGTAGTTTCTATTTCATATTACGTATTTCATAAAGTAATCAACACTAAGAATCAAGGAAAGAATTATTCTGTTTTTCACTTAATTTTTATAATGGAGCCACTCTACCAAGTAAACGCAAAAGGGCATACATTTTCTTTTTTTCTTTTTCTTTTTTTTTTTTTTTTTTTGTGGTACTGGGGTTCCTGGAAGCCCTTCTACCTCCGGGCTACACTCCCAGACTTATTTTTACATTTTTATTTGGAAACAGGGTCTCCTAAACCAGCGTGCGCGGCTGGTTTCAAACCTGCGCGATCCTCCTGTCTCCGCCTCCCAAGCACGGGGATTACAAGCGTGCGCCACCACACCCGGCAAAAGGGCATACATTTTCAAAGGCTTTTTTCCAGCCAGGCATGGTGGCGCACACTTGTAATCACTGCTCTTGGGAGGCTGAGACAGGAGGATCGCACAGGTTTGAAGCCAGCCACAGCTACTTAGTGAGGCTCTCAGCAACTTAGTAAGACCCTGTTTCCAAATAAAATTTAAAGTCTGGGAGTATAAGCCGGAGGTAGAAAGTCCCTGGGTTCTTCCCCCAGTAACACCAAAAAAAAAAAAAAAAAAAAAAAAAAAAAAAGGCTTTTTTCCAGTTTTAAGAATTTTTACACCATATTTTTGTTTTCCAGTACTGGGGATGGAATCCAGGAGCATTCTACCTCCAAGCTACACCCCCAGACCTATTTTTTATTCTTTATTTTGAAACAGGGTCTCACTGAGTTGCAAAGGGCCTAAGTAGCTGAGGCTGTCCGCAAATGGCGATTCTCCTGTGTCAGCCTCCCAAATGCTGGGATTACAAGTGTGGGCTACCATGCCTAGCTACCATATTTATTTATTTATTTATTTATTTATTTATTTATTTATTTATTTTTTGGTGGTGGTGGTACTGGGATTCCTGGAAACCCTTCTACCTTCGGGCTACACTCCCAGATCTATTTTTATACTTTTTTTTTTGAAACAGGGTCTCTTAAGCCAGCATGGCTGGCTAAGAACCTGTGCCATCCTCCTGCCTCCGCCTCTCAAGCACAGGGATTACAAGCGTGCGCCACCACGCCCAGCCCCATATTTTTTAATATGCTTTTATTGGTGCATTATAGTCTTACATCATAATGTAAATTATTTTGACAATGACATACATGCACACTGCACTTGGTGACCACCTCTTTATTTTCCCCCTTCCTAATATAGAGTACTGAGATTGCCATTGGTATATTCACATAGATACACATAGTCAGTGGTAGTATTTTTATTAATGAACCTCAGTCTTCCTGTCCCCTTTCCCTAGACCACCTCCCTGCTCCACTGAGATTTCTCTTCCATTAGCTGGAGTCCCTCTGGTATCCCAATTACTCCCTAGCTTGCCATATTAGGAAAAACTTATGACTCTTCCTCTTCACTCACTTTCTTTCTTTCTTTCTTTCTTTCTTTCTTTCTTTCTTGACCCTTCACTCTCTGTGACTGGCTAATCTCACTTAACATAATGTTCTCCAAGTCCTTCCTTTTTTTTTTTTTTTTTTTTTTTTGGCAGATCTGGGGATGGAACCCAGGGGCATTCAATCTCCGAGCTACACCCTCTGCCCTATTTTTTATTCATATATATATATTGGTGGTACTGGGGTTCCTGGAAGCCCTTCTACCTCTGGGCTACACTCCCAGACCTATTTTTATATTTTTATTTGGAAACAGGGTCTCTTACGCCAGCGCGGCTGGCTTCAAACTTGCGCGATCCTCCTGTCTCTGCCTCCCAAGTGCGGGGATTACAAGCCTGCGCCACCATGCCCGGCTTTATTCTTTATTTTTGAAACAGGGTCTCACTAAATTGTGGAGGGCCGAAGTAGTTGAGGCTGCCCACGAACCGCGATCCTTCGGTCTCAGCCTCCGGAATGCTGGGATTACAAGTATGTGCCACCACGATCGGCGCCCATTTTCTTGCAGTGACATAATTTTGTTTTTTACTGACTGCTGAATAGAATTCCACTGTGTGATGTCCCATAATTTTGTAATTCATTCATCTGTTGATGGACACCTAGGTCGGTTCCATAACTTGGCTATTGTGAATTGTGCTGTTATGAACATGGGTATGCATATATTACTGTAGTTCTTCAGTTTCAACCTCTTTGGAAAGATACCCAGGAGTGGTAGGGCTAGATCATATGTATGCCATATCTTTTTAATTGTAAGAAATACTTTCATTGAATGCATTCTCTTCAGGCTTATGGTTGAACTGTGGTCTATAATGAGCCTCTGAAGTGTTGCTTTTTTGCATATTTTCTTATATACCAATTCAAATGAGAATTCCTCTTATAATTTTTCCTGATTAGTTTTTAGGTATTTATTTATTTTTGTGGGACTGAGGATTGTACTCTAGGGTGTTCTAACTCTAATAAAAACAAGCCCTTCCTTCCTGCCTGCCTTCCTTTCTTTCTTTTTTTTTTTTCTTTTCTTATTTATTTATTGGCAATGGGGCTTGAACATGGGGCATTCTACCTCAGAGCTACATCCCCAGCCCTATTTTGTTTTTATTTTGAGACAGGATCTCACTACATTGTGGAGGGCCACACTAAGTTGCTGAGGCTGGCTGCAAACCTGCTATCCTCCTGTCTCAGCCTCCCTAGTACTGGGATCAGGTGTAGGTCAATGTGCCCAGCTTAAGTTTTTATTTTGAATTTGCACATAATAATGATCACAAGAGCCATTTGTTAACATAATTTCTTTGTTATGAATATTTAGCTAATGCCACTTCCAGTTTCAAATTTTCCCTGCATAAATTCATGTGTGTGTGTGTGTGTGTATGTATGTGTGTGAGAGAGAGAGAGAGACAGACAGACAGACAGAGATAAAGAGAGAGGATTGAACACAGAGATGGGTGGCTGAACTACATTCCCACTCCTTTTAATTTTGAAACAGGGTTTGGCAAAGTTACTGGGTGCTGGCCTCCAACCTGCAATCCTCCTGTCTCCATCTCCCAAGAACTGGAATTACCAGCCTGTGCCACTGTACCTAGCTATGAATTTTTTTTTAAGTCAGAATGTGAATTATAGTCACTGTTGCATTCTGAAATATGTAATGTGTAATACTTTACTACCCCAAATACATCAACCTCCAATCATAAATCAATCTGTTGGTTGCAAGGGAAAAATATGGCTTTAGATCAACTTAATTTCTGTGCAGAAAGCTTTTCTTAGCATGTATATATCAATGTCCCATCCATGAATTGTTACCAATCACAGAATTTCCACTACCCAAAGGAAACCATTTCTAGCATAAATAATAGCAACTCCCTTTTTCTCATTTAAAAGTTAATTATGAGCCAGGTGTGGTGGCGCACGCTTGCAATCCTAGCATTTGGGAGGCTGAAACAGGAGGATCCAGGTTCGCGGACAGCCTCAGCTAGTACTTAGTGAGGCCCTTTGCAACTCAGCGAGACCCTGTTTCAAAATAAAGAATAAAAAACAGGGCTGGGAGTGTAGCTCAGAGGTAGAAAGCCCCTGGATTCCACCCCCAGTACCACAAAATAATAATAATAATAATTATGTCTTAAAACAATAGAGGTAGTGTCCATAAATAAAATTATTATCTAAATAGGCCAGAGCCGGGCGTGGTGGCGCATGCTTGTAATCCCTGCGCTTGGGAGGCGGAGACAGGAGGATTGCACAGGTTCGGAGCCAGCCTCACTGGTTTAAGAGACCCTGTTTCAAAAAAAAAATATATATATATATATATATATATTAGGTCTGGGAGTGTAGCCCGGAGGTAGAAGGGCTTTCAGGAACCCCAGTACCACCAAATAAATAAATAAATGGTGGCGCACGCTTGTAATCCCAGTGCTTGGGAGGCTGAGACAGGAGGATCGCGCAGGTTCGAAGCCAGCCTCAGCTACTTAGTGAGACCCTGTTTCCAAAAAAATATAAAATGGGTCTGGGAGTATAGCCTGGAGGTAGAAAGCCTCTGGGTTCCACCACCAGTACCACCACAAAAATAAATAATAAATAAACAAACAAACAAATAAATAAATAGTTAAGCCAGAAAATCCAACTAAAACTATGTTGGGAAAAATACCAAAGTCTCTACACTTGGCATGTCCATTTTAATGCTTCCGATGAAGCACCACACCAGAAACAAAATCCTACTGGCACACTGATTCCTTGCCAGCCAAATGAAGAATAGCACTGGCTAGTTAACAGTCATCACTACTTTCTGTACTACATTTTCTTAACCAAGAATTGGAATAAATTCAGACTCCAAGGACATAGCTTAAGGAGGCTCATTGTAAAAGAAAAAAGAGAAGAAGAAAAAAAGAAAACAGAAAAATAGAAAGAGGATGAGAGAAACGGGCTATTTTATGCTTTTTGGGATTTTGGATTTCTGTTTTCTATTATTTCTCTAATGAAACTTGGCAAAAAAAAAGAGAAAATTCTATATGAATCAAATGGAATCAATCCACTTAAAGAGGTGACTCACTTCTTTTCTATGATTGGTTATTTTCCATTGTAGTATTATAGAACCGAGCATTTCTAACAACTGTTAAGTATTTATTTAGATAAAATTGCCTTCTAAGCAAAAGTTACAGACTTCTTGAGGTGTTTATTATACCTTCTTAGACTCAATGTCTACGAGTGAGCCGGGCGTGGTGGCACATGTTTTAATCCCAGCATTTGGGAGGCTGAGACCAGAGAATCCTGGTTCATGGACAGCCTCAGCCTTTTGCAACTAAGTGAGGGACCCCGTTTCAAAAATAAAAAATAAAGACAAAAAATTAGGGCTGAGGGTGTAGCTCGGAGGTCAATTGCCCCTAGGTTTCATTCCCAGACCTGCAAAAAAAATTAAAATGTCTACTAGTTAAATTTCTTAACTGGTACTGGGTGGTACTGGGGATGGAACCCAGGGGCATTTTACCTCCCCTCAGCCCAATTTTTTATTCTTTATTTGGAAACAGGGTCTCACTAAGTAGCTGAAGCTGGCCGAGAACCCAGATCCTCCAGTCTCAGCCTCCCAGGTGCTACATGAACCACCATGCCCAGCTAAGTACTCCTATATTATTGGATTATTTTTCTTTTGTGTTTGTTGGTTTATTTATTTGTTCAGAAGGGTGACCTTTGTGAAAAATTTCAAGATATGCACATCAATTAACAAAGAACACATAGCTCTCTATTTTCTTTTTATGACCTTCCAGTCAGGTACATCATGTAAACTAATAGACATAAAACTGGCACGTATAGGCTTGCAAGAGCCCATTGTTAAATTTTTAGGAATTTAACAACCTGCAAGAGGGTTGTTAAAAATGTAAGTTCATGCCGGGCGTGGTGGCGCACACTTGTGATCACCATACTTGATCCCGCGCTTGGGAGGCGGAGACAGGAGGATCGCGCAGGCTGGAAGCCAGCCACGCTGGCTTAAGAGACCCTGTTTCCAAATTTTAAAAAAGTATAAAAATAGGTCTGGCAGTGTAGCCAGAAGTAGAAGGGTTTCCAGGAACCCCAGTACCACCAAAAAAAAAAAAAAAATGTAAGTTCATTTTTTAAGGGGTATTTTACCTCTGAACTACATTTTGTAAGGGGTATTTTACCTCTGAACTACGCTCACAGCCATATATATATATATATATATATATATATATATATATATATATATACATACATACCATGGTAATTGCCCAATGCTACAAATCTGAGTTGTTTTTCCCTGGGAAAACTGATCATTAAACATTAGCATAACGCCGGGCGTGGTGGCGCACGCTTGTAATCCCCGCGCTTGGGAGGCAGAGACAGGAGGATCGCGCAGGTTCAAAGCCAGCCACGCGTGCTGGTTTAGGAGACCCTGTTTCCAAATAAAAATATAAAAATAGGTCTGAGAGTGTAGCCCAGAGGTAGAAGGGCTTCCAGGAACCCCAGTACCACCAAAAAAAAAAAAAAAAAGTAAGTTCATTTGGCAGGCATGGTGGTGCACGCCTGTAATCTCAGTACTTGGGTGGCTCAGACAGGAGGATCACAGATTCAAACCCAACCTCAGTAACTTAGCAAGGCTCTCAGCAACTTAGAGAAGAATTTAACAGAAATCTATTAATCTATTATTGCTTCCAAATAGAATAAAATAGGGCTGGGAGTGTAGTTCTGAAGTAAAATACCCTTGGATTCAATCCCTAGCATGCACGCACGTGCGCAAGCACACACACACACACACACACACACGCACGCACAAAGTTAGCTCAGGCTGTGGGTATAGCTCAGTAGTACAGAGCTTACTTAACAAGTAGGACGCTCTGGATTCAATTCCTAGCAAGCACTGCAGAAGACAAAAACAAACAAAAATGTTAGTTCAATGCCTGCCATGATAAGAGTGTGTGTGTGTGTGTGTGTGTGTGTGTGTGCGCGCGCATGTGCGTGGGATTGAATCCAGGGGTATTTTACCTCTGAACTACACTCACAGCCCTATATATATACCATGGTAATAGCCCAATGCTACAAATCTGAGTTGGTTTTCCCCTGGGAAAACTGATCATTAAACATTAGCATAACACTGTCTAAATCTTACACAGAGTAATAGTGAAGAAAATGACTTAGTCCGTCTTAGTTTACGTTGTTATAACAAAATAACACAGACTGGGTGACTTATAATGAACAAAAAATATATTTTCACACTTCTGGTGGCTGGGAAGTCCAAGGACAAACAAAGGACTGCATCAGACAAGGCTCTCTGTGCCGCCTTCGCCAGAGAGGGAAGCAGAAGAGCAAGAAACACAGGGAGAAGAGGCCCCACTCACCGTGAATACACACCCACACCCACGCTGGTGACACCGGCCGTCCCACAGTGACAATACTTCTCCATTCACGTGGCAGGTGCTTCATGACTAACCACCGCTGTAATAGTGCCACTTCTCAACACTGCTGCATGGAGTATTAAAATTCCAACACAAGGCCAGGCGTGGTGGCGCACGCTTGTAATCCCTGCGCTTGGGAGGCAGAGACAGGAGGATCGCGCAAGTTCGAAGCCAGCCGCGCGCGCTGGCTTAGGAGACCCTGTTTCCAAATAAAAATGTAAAAATAGGTCTGGGAGTGTAGCCCGGAGGTAGAAGGGCTTCCAGGAACCCCAGTACCAAAAAAAAAAAAAAAAAAAAAATTCCAACACAAGAACTTTGAGAGAACATTCAAACAAAAGCAGTGTGCTCCCGGCCCCCAAACTTCACGTCCTCGCAAAACCCATTCATTCCATCCTAAAATCCCCCAAATTCCTAACTCATCATATCAAAAGTCCATAGTCCATTTTCTGGTTCACCTCAGATAAGAGTGAGACTCTAGGTGCCATTTATCCTGAGGCAAATTCCCCTCCAACTGCGAGCCTGTGATACCAACACAAGTTACGTGCTTTCAAAATAAAAGGCTAGGGCAGGTATGAGATGAACTTTCCCATCCCAAAATGGAAGAATAGGCAGGAAGAAAGGATGAATAGGCCCCAAGCAAGTCTAAAATCCATCACATCTTAAAACTGGAGACTCATGCCCTCTGACTCCCTGCCCCTCACGGGGGTGAGGGGGACAAGCTGGGCTGCCCAGGACTCACTCGGGCAGCCCACCCCGATGGGTGGAGGCTGCACCCTTAGGCTTTGCTGGGCCCAGCCTATCCAACAGCTCTCAGGAACTAATGTCTCCCACCTGCAGCTTTCCCAGGCTCGTTTCAAGTTGGCAGCCCCACAGTTCTGGAGACTCAGGTTGGTCCGGCTCCTGTAGCTCCACCGGGCATTGCCCTACTGGGGGCTTTCGGCAGTGTCTCTGCCCTGCCACCTCTCTGCCTAGGCCCAGGCTTCTGTGGTATCCTTTGGACCATATGTGGATGCCATCATGGGCCCACAGCGCTCATATTCTGCAGGTCTGCTGAGCCAGCACCACATTGACACCCAGGCTTGCTGCTTGTGTCCTCCAGAGCCCTAGCTGAGCTGCAGCCAGGCCCGCTTGAGCCATGGCAAGAGTGGCTAAGGAGCACCGCGCTGGAATGCCAAGAGACACGGGCCTAGTATGGCGCCGGCAGCTGGCACGCGGCAGTGCCCTGAGCTCCTATCCCCAAATCACCCATCTCTGAAAGCTCTGGGTCCATAATGGGAGGGGCAGCCTGGAAGATCTCTGAAATGACTTTAGGATCATTCTCCATTGTCTGGATGAATAGAATCTAGCTTTCTCCTACCCATATTAATCGCCAGCAAATGGACACTTGGCCACATTCTTAGTATTCTTTTCTTTTTTCTTTTTCTTTCTTTCTTTCTTTTTTTTTTTTTTTTTTGCGGTACTGGGGATGAAACCCAGGGGCATTCTACCTCTGAGCTACATCTCAAGCCTTATATTTTTATTCTTTATTTTGAAACAGGCTCTCACTGAGTTGCAAAGGGCCTCACTAAGTAACTGAGGATGTCTGAGAACTGCAATCCTCTGGTCTCAGCCTCCCAAATGCTGAAATTACAAGCGTGCACCACCATGCCTGGCTAGTTTCTCTTCTAAACGCTTTTTTATTTGTGTGTGTGTATGCACGCACTTGTATGTGTGTGTGCGCGCACACACAAGGGGTGGGGTACTTGGGATTGAACTCAAGTACCTCCAAGCTACACCCACAGCCCTTTTTATTGTTTTTGTTTTGAAACAGGGTCTTGCTAGGTTGCTAAGAGTTTTGGAACTTGCTGAGGCTGTCCTCAAACCTTTGATCTTCCTGTCTCAGCCTTTCAAGCTCTGTTTTATTCTTAAATGGTTTTAATATCCCCACCAAAACTCATGTTGAAATTTAATCCCAACTGTGAGGTACTGAAAAGGTGAACTCTCCTGTCTGGAGGTGGGACCTTTGGGAGGTACTTAGGATTAGATGAGGTCATGAAAGAGGACCCCTCTGATTGCATGAGTGTCTTTATAAGAAGCAGAGAGAACCTGAGCTTGCACCGAGCCAAGCACAGTGGTACAGGTCTGTAATCCTAGCGACCTGGGAGGAGGCTGAGGAAGAAGGATCCCAAACTCAAGGCTAGCCTGGGCAATTTAGCAAGAACTTGTCTGAAAGTAAAAAAATAAAGAGACAGGGCTGTAGCTAAGTGATAGACTGCACCTGAATTCAAGCCCCAGTACCACAGAAATAAACAAACACACTTGCTCTGCCTCGGCACATGACGCCCTGCAGCAGCGAGCAGGACGTCACCAGACATGGCCACTTCATCTTTTTTTTTTTTTCCAGTACTGGAGATGCACCCCAGGGGCATTCTACCTCCAAGCCACATGCCAACCCTAGTTTTTATTCTTTCTTACTTTTATTTATTTTTTATTTATTTTATTTTTTATTTTTTTGGTGGTACTGGGGGTGGAACCCAGGGGCTTTCTACCTCCGGGCTATACTCCCAGACCTATTTTTTAATTTTATTTTATTTGGAAACAGGGTCTCACTAAGTTGCTGAGAGCCTCACTGTGTAGCTGAAGCTGGCTTCGAACCTGTGCGATCCTCCTGTCTCAGCCTCCCAAGCACAGGGATTAGAAGCGTGCGCCACCACGCCCAGCTTATTCTTTATTTTGAAACAGGGTCTCACTGACTTGCAGAGGGTCTCACTAAGTAGCTGAAGCTGTCCACAAACCGTGATCCTCCTGTCTCAGGCTCCCAAATGCTGGGATTACAAGTGTGCGCCACCATGCCCAGCTTTATGATTTATTTTGAAACAGAGTCTCTCTAAGTTGTAGAAGGCCTCCCCAAGTAGCTGAGGCTGGCCAGGAAGCTGCAACCTCCTGTCTCAGCCTCACAAGTACAGGGATTAGAGGTATGCGCCACCACGCCCAACATGGCCACTTAATCTTGAACTTCCAGAACTATGAGCCAAATAAATCTTTATTTCATAAATTTCTGTGTCTGTGATATTCAGTAATAGCAACAGAAAACAAACCAACTCCCACAGCCAGGCTGAGTTTTCCAAATCTTTTTGTTATGCTTTTAATTATAAATTAAAATTTAATTATAAATTACATCTTTTAATTATAAATTACATCTTTAAATCATTTCTCATCGGGCATGGCAGTGCACACTTGTAATCCCAGTACTTGGGAGGCCGAGACAGGAGGACTGCAGGTTCACAGCCAGCCTTGGCCACTTAGCGAGGCTCTCAGCAACCTAGTGAGACCCTGTTTCAAAGTAAAAAATAAGTCGGGTGTGGTGTCTCACCCTTGTAATCCCAGTACTTGGGAAGCTGAGAAAGGAGTGTCACAGGTTCCCGGCCAGCCTCCTCTACTTAGTGAGGCCCTCCACAACTTAGTGAGACCTTGTTTCAAATTAAAGAATAAAAAAAAAAATAGGGCTGGGGGTGTAGTTCGGAGGTAGAATGCCCCTGGATTCAATCCCTGGTACTGCAAAAAACAATACAAAACAAAACAAAAGTAAAAAATAAAATAAGGCTGGAGGTGTAGCTCAGAGGTAGGATGCCTCTGAGTTAAATTCCCATTAGCACAAAAATAAATAAAAAAATAAATAAAGAGATCACTTTTACTATGTGGTTAAACATAACAATGCAGCGCCTAGGGGTGTAGCTTAGTGGTACTGTGCTTGTCTAGCATGTGCAAGGCTTTGGGTTCAACCCCTAGAGCCAAAAATATAAAAAACCAAAGATCAAAATAGCCACGTACCCTCTTCAGTATTTTGCTGCCTAGATAATTCTTCTGGCAGATATCCTTGTTCATTGCTGTGTGTGTGTGTGTGTGTGTGTGTACGCACGCACGCGCACCATAGTCTCACATCATAATGTGGACCGTGCTGACAATGGCAGAGATTCACACAGTACTTGGTGCCCTCCCCCCTTCCCTTCCCCTTTTCCCTCCCTCCCAATGCTGAGTGTCCATGTTAACACTGTTATATTCACATGTGTGCACATATTCGAGTGTGGCTCTTCCATTAATCAACCTTAGCCTTCTTCTTCCTCTCCCCTTCCTGTCTGGCTTTGCTGAAGTTCCCCTCCATTATCTGGAGTCCCTCTGGTATCCCCAATGCTCCCTAGCTTTAGCATATTAGAGAAAACATAGGTCCCTTCTCTTTCTGTGCTTGGCTGATTCACTTAACATAATGTTCTCCAGGTTTTTCCATCTTCTTGTGAATGACTTGATAGCCCAGATTTTAGAAGTATTAAGTTCTTTGGAAGTAAAATAATTTATTTTATTGTAAATTCAAGGTGTCATTTATTTTAATGAGCCCTTCACTGTAATAAAACTTTTGTTTTGCTGTATGGGGGATGGACCCCAGGGGCATTCTACTTCTGAGCTACACCCCCCAGCCTTATTTTTTATTCTATATTTTGAAACAGGGTCTCACTGAGTTGCAGAGGGCCCCACTAAGTAGCTGAGGCTGTCCACGAACCGTGATCTTCCTGTCTCGGCCTCCCAAATGCTGGGATTACAAACGTGTGCCACCATGCCTGGCCTACAAAACAGTTTTATTCCATAAAATAAAACACAGCATCCAGGTATGGTGGCTCAGGCTTGTAATCCCAGCATTCGGAGGCTGAGACAGGATCATGGTTCACAGCCAACCTCAGCTACTGAGTGAGGTCCTTTGCAATTCAGTGAGACCCTGTTTCACAATAAAGAATAAAAAGTAGGACTGGGGTGTAACTTGGAGGTACAATGGCCCTGGGTTCCATTCCCAGTACTGAAAAAAAAAAAAAAAAAAAAAAACCCAGCAGGTTAAAGCCACTCATAAGACAACAAATATCCAATTTCTGGTAAACTTATAGTATTTGGTTTAAAAACCTGTAAGAGTTGGTTCTGTAATCATAACCAAGGTCACCTGTACTGCAGAGCATTCTAGAGAATATTAATTGGAATAACACCCAATGAATCAAAATTTTCCATTAGGGTTCACAGATCTAGTAAATAAATATACAAGATTCCGAGTTAAATTTTGAATTTCAGATATTAAAAATATTGCATGGTATAGACTTGCACAGCCACGCATCAATTCATGATGGGAACACACCCTGAGACATGCTTCACTTAGCAGATTCGTCATCATGTAAACATCACAGACGAGCTGGTCCAATCTCATGAGACCACACGATTCAAGAAGCCTGTCGCTGTCTGAAGCATTGTTACATGGTGCATTACTGTCCTCAAAAATGATCTGCCAAGCCAGGCGTGGCGGCGCACACTTGTAATCCCAGCATTCGGGAGGCTGAGACTGGAGGATCGTGGTTCGCGGACAGCCTCAGCTACTTAGTGAGGCCCTCTGCAACTCAGTGAGACCCGGTTTCAAAATAAAGAATAAAAAATAGGGCAGGGGGCACAGTTCAGAGGTCGAATGCCCCTGGGTTCCATCTCCAGACCCGCAAAAAAAAAAAAAAAAAGATTTGCCATCTATTTAAAGTCTAAATTTGATGGGGAATCACATATTTTATCTGGCAACATGACATATTCTTACATTTAACATGCCACATCAAGGACCTTTAACCAGGTAATTGGGGGTGGAGATACTGAAGATTAAAACAAGGCCCTCTTCATCCAAGCTACACTCTAGGCCTTTTCAAATTTTTACTTTGAAACAGGATCTTGCTATGTTGGTGAGGCTAGCCTCAAACCTGTGATCCTCATGTCTTAGCCTCCCAAGTACTGGGATTACAGGTATGTCCACCAAGCCTGGCTTTCATCAGTGGCTCCTAATGAGGAATTTGATTCAAAATCTTTGGAAAGCTTTTCTGTGCCTGCCAGGGTTCAGAACAGTGGATGGAGGATGCTACCACTTCTGTTTAAAAGAGGGAGGAGCTTTTCGGTTTCTGTTTATATGCTCAGAATACCTCTGAAAAGACAGATCCGAAATTGAAAGTAGTAATTACTTTTCCACAAAGGAACTAGGAAACAGGGAGGAAGAATATTACTCTCCACTATTACTCTTTGTCTGTATTTTAACTATCTAAAAAGAGTTAACATTTATAAAACATTGGCTGGGCCACAGTGTTTATATGTATTTAAACATTTTGTTTTGTGGTACTAGGTGTTTATTTATTTATTTTTGAGACAGGGTCTTTCTAAAATGCCCAGGCTGGCTTTAAACTTCAGTCTTCCTGCCTGAGCATCCCAATTGCTGGGATTATAGGAGTGCACCACCATACCTGGTGTGTGTGTGTGTGTGTGTGTGTGTGTGTGTGTGTGTGTGTGTGTTGCCGTGTATTGAATTTAGAGGCATTCTACCTCTGAGCTACATCCCCAGCACTACTTTGTTTTTTATTTTGAAACAGGGTGTCACCAAGTTGCAGAGGGCCTCACTAAATTGCTGAGGCTGGCTATGAACATGCGATCCTCCTGTCTCAGCCGCCCAAGTATTGGGATTACAGGAGTGCGTCACCACGCCTGGCTCTGACTTTTTTTTTTAAACACTACAGTGAGCCAGTCATGGTAACAGGATGGCATATGCCCATAACCCAGGAGGTTGAGACAGGAGGATCACAAGTTCACGACCAGCCTCAGTTACTTAGTAAGGCACTCCACAATTTAGTGAGACCCTGTTTCAAAATACGGAATAACAGCCATTGTGGTGGCACACACTTGTAATCCCAGCATTCCGGAGGCGGAGACCAGAGGATCACGGTTCATGGACAGCCTCAGCTACTTGGTGAGGCCCTTCGCAACTCAGTGAGACCCTGTTTCAAAAATAAAGACTAGCCGGGCGTGGTGGTGCATGCTTGTAATCCCAGCATTCAGGAGGCTGAGACCAGAGGATCGCGGTTCTCGGACAGCCTCAGCTACTTAGTGAGGCCCTCTGCAACTCAGTGAGACCGTTTCAAAAAAAAAAAAAAAAAAAAATAGGGCAGGGGGTGTAGCTCGGAGGTTGAATGCCCCTAGGTTCCATCCCCAGACCCGCAATAAATAAATAAATAAATAAATAGACTAAAAACTAGGGCTGGGGGTGTAGCTCAGAGGTACAGTGTCCCTGGGTTCCATCCCCAGTACTGCAAAAAAAAAATAAAATTAAAATTAATTAATTAAAGAATAACAAATACACCTGAGGGTATAACCCTCAGTACCACACACACACACACACACACACACACACAACACTAGTGTATTTTGATTACACATCAAAATTATTAAAATCAGTGGCATTTTCCAAAAAACAGAAAACAAAAATACCCACAACGTGCTCCCCCCCAACACACACCTGGGTCTTCTCAAAAAGACCCAGAAAATGAGTGACTCACTTCAAGCTGAGTTTAAGAGTTTCTCTTAAGGGGTTAGTCCAACCACTCCACACTCTAGTGAGGAAACAGGAAACTGCGCAGTGTTTACGTTGAAGGTTAGAATGGACTCCTAATTAATGTTGTTGGCCAGTAGATTATACAAAGAGGTGGCTGAGTCTTTACTTATCCCCCCTATTAAGTAACCTGCCTTCTCTGTACTTCCGGTGGGCGGGGCCAGGCGTAATGACCACCTGGCTCCACTGGAATTTGCCCAGACTGCTTCAAGGCATCATACCACCATTCACAATTTACCTGGTCCTACCTGTTACCTGGTTCCCTGTTACCTGGCAGGTGTCATTCGGTATTCAGGGAAGGACTATATTGCTTCAGGGTTAAATCTGCAAGGAGAAAATTCAGCCCCAGCTGACCACTCTCCCTGGCCACCTGGAGCCAGTGCCCCTCTTTACCCAGGCTTCTTCCCATCCCAGCAAAATTGGCAAGAATAAATGTCTTCCTAGGCAAACATGTAATTGGAGAAAAAATACCTGTTTGCGCCCTTTTCTTAGTGTTCTATTTCTGGTCCATTGTGTCCAGAGGAAAAGAATGTCACAAATTACATGACTGAGCCACAGTTCATGTGACACACCTGATTTTATTCACAAAACCACTGCTGCCTGCACACTGTCATGAACCAGGTCCTGGAAAATAGCACCGCGTAGTTTTCTTCGAACTGTCTTTCCACGATTCTTAAGCACCCTTCTTCAGTTTCCAAATTGGATAATTTCTGAGTCATGGTGGGTATTTCATTCAGGATCATTAAATCTTTCCTTTAGTGATCCTAAATCTTTTGTTGAGAAGGGTCACCCTAAAACCTCTAAGATGAATCTGAGATGAATGTGTGTGTGTGTGTGTGTGTGTGTGTGTGTGTGTGTGTGTGAGTGCATGTGTGAGAGAGACAGACAGACAGAAAGACAGATACCAGGAATTGAATCTAGGGACATTCTACCTCTGAGCAACACCCCCAGCCCCTTTTATAATCCCATTGCATGGGAGACTGAGAAAGGAGGATCACAGTTTCGAAGCCAGCCTCAGCAGTTAGAGAGGCTCTCAGCAACTTTGTGAGGCTGTTTTCAAATAATAATAATAATAACAATAATAATAATAAGTAGGGCTGGGACTGTAGCTCAGATGTAGAATGTCCCTGGGTTCACGCTGGGCATGGTGGCGCACGCTTGTAATCCCCGTGCTTGGGAGGCAGAGACAGGAGGATCTTGCAGGTTCAAAGCCAGCTGTGCTGGCTTAAGAGACCCTGTTTCCAAAAATTAAAAAAAAATAGGTCTGGGAGTGTAGCCCGGAGATAGAAGTTCTTCCAGGAACCTCAGTACCACCAAAAAAAAAAAAAAAAAGAAGAAGAAGAAGAAGAAAAGAATAATAATAATAATAATAATAATAATAATAATGTCCCTGGGTTCAATTCCCAGTACTGCCAAAAACAAAAAGGGATAGGGAGTGTAGCTTGGAGGTAAAATACTCTGGGGTTCAGTCTTCAGTAACACATACACACACACACACACACACAGAGTCAATCCATGAATATCAAAGATTCTCAAGTAATACTTTGAAATTCACTGTAATACTTTGAAATTCACTTTCTAAACTGGGCGTTGGTGGTCCACATATGTAAAACCAGTACTTGGGAGAATTACAGATTCAAGGACAGCCTTGGCAATTTAGTGAGGCTCTCACTAATCTAGTGAGATCCTATTTCCAAATAAGAGATAAAATCGGTCTGGAAGCATAGCTCAGAGGTAGAATGTCCCTGGGTTCAATTCCCAGTACCACAAAAAACAAATATTAAAATCAGTAAGTAAAGAGCCGGGCATGGTGGCGCACGCTTGTAATCCCAGCATTCAGGAGGCTGAGACCAGAGGATTGCAGTTCGCGGACAGCCTCAGCTACTTAGTGAGGCCCTCTGCAACTCAGTGAGACCCTGTTTCAAAATAAAGAATAAAAAATTGGGCAGGGGTAGGCCAGAGGTCAAATGCCTCTGGGTTCCATATCCCCAGACCCGAAAAAAAAAAAAAAAAAAAAATTAAGTAAAATAAATGCCCTCAAACTTAAAAAGTCTTGGAATTGTACATAAAAATGACATTGGTAATTACCAATTTAAAGCTTAGTTTAGAAAAACAAATTATGAAACTCATTAAAAATAATAAATGGAATTCAGAAAGACTAAAACAACTATGACCACTCCTGGCAACAGATCAGCACAGGTGAGTTAACTGCATACCAAAGACTGACCAAGCCAGGTGTGGTGGCGCACGCTTGTAATCCCCGCGCTTGGGAGGCTGAGACAGGAGGATCGCACAGGTTCAAAGCCAACCTCAGCTACTTAGTGAGGCTTCCAGAAACTTAGTGAGACTCTGTTTCCGAATAAAATATTTAAAAAAGGTCTGGGAGTGATGGTTGAAACAAGTATCAGGAAGTCAATCCAACTAGGATCCCAAACTTCTAATCTAAACACATTCAAGTTTTCTATTGTGGCTGCCTAAAGAATTATACTCCCAGCCAGGCATCACGGCCCATGTCATGGCACATTGGGAAGATGAGACAGGTGGATCACAGGTTTGAAGACAGCCTCAGCAATTTAGCAAGGCCTTCAGCAACTTAGAGAGAACTTGTTTTCAAATTAAAAAAAAAAAAAAGATAGCCGGGCGTGGAAGCACACACTTGTAATCCCCGTACTTGGGAGGCAGAAACAGTAGGATTGCATAGGTTGGAAGCCACCCTTGCTGGTTTAAGAAACCCTGCTTCCAAATAAAAATATAAAAAATAGGTATCTGGGACTGTAGCCCGGAGGTAGAAGGGTTTCCAGGAACCCCAGTACCACCAAAAAAAAAAAAAAAAGATAAAATATGGGTAGGGGTGTAGCTTAGAGATCAAATGACCCTAGGTTCAATCCCCAGCAACACAAAAAATTATACTTCCAGATATATAATGTAATTAATCCAATAGCTGGATGTGGTGGTGCATGCCTATAATTCTAGTAGTTGGGAAGCTGAGAAAGGACAGACTCAGCAAGTTGACAAGACCTCAGCAATAGGGAGACATTGTTTCAAAAGCAAAAAAAAAAAAAAGGAGTGTGTAGTTGGGAGATAAAATACCCTTGGGCTTGATTCCCAGTACAAAAAATTAATCAAAATAATACATTTTAATGTTTTTTAATATACAAGAGATAATTTGACACGGCTTAAATAGAAGGACAACCAGATAAAACCATCTGTGAAAATATATAATCAAAACTTCAGGAAATAGCAAGCAAGTTAATCTACACCAAAGTATAAAAGTTATAAAATACAGATATAATTTTATATTATACTACCACAATCAGACTTTGAAAACTACAGATCTTATTTTTGAGTATGTAGAGATGGGATTCATGGTTCATTTCTTTTTATACTTTGCTGCTCTAATGAGATATAAGTAAAAACACCCAATTTTTTTTTTTTTTTTTGTGGGTCTGGTGATGGAACCCAGGGGCATTCAACCTCCGAGCTACACCCCCTGCCCTATTTTTATTCTTTATTTTGAAACTAGGTCTCACTGAGTTGCAGAGGGCCTCAATAAGCAGCTGAGGCTGTCCGCGAACCGCCATCCTCCGGCCTCAGCCTCCCGAATGCTGGGATTACAAGTGTGCGCCGCCATGCCCGGCTAAAACACCCAATTTTTAATTAGCCTATTTGTTTTCTAACAAGTCATTGTGTTGGTATTTGTCCACCCAGAGGATAACATCTTCAAAGGTTTAGATCAAGTCAGTTACAAAGCTGATTAATCCTTGAAGATGATTAATTCATCCTGAAGTGTCGGCAGAATCATCTTTAAGCCTATAAAATCTACTTATCTTCAAGTAAATTGCTTGTTTATCCTCAGATTAAATTCCCCCAAGAAAAGAATTTTAAAACCCCAGAAATAATCTTGGATAATGATGAATTTATTCCCTATTCTCACCAAATGCCTTCAGATTTTGTCACAACAATGCAAATGTCTAAATATTTAAGGATTTTAATGGGATTTTTATTGCAGGAAAGTTTACCCAATGATGAAAATTTGAAAAGATTGATATGTTCTACTTTACATAAATCTGGTAAAACTTAAAAAAAAAATAAACCAGGTGCAGTGGCACACCTCTATAATCTCAGCTATTCAGGAGGCTGAAGTAGGAGGATTGCAAACTTAAGGCTATCCTGGGAAATTTAGCAATAACCTGTCTCAAAATAAAAAATAGAGCTGGGCGTGGTGGCGCACGCTTGTAATCCCCGCGCTTGGGAGGCTGAGACAGGAGGATCGCGCAGGTTCGAAGCCAGCCTCAGCTACTGAGTGAGGCTCTCAGCAACTTAGTGAGACCCTGTTTCCAAATAAAGTATAAAATAGGTCTGGGAGTATTGCCCGGAGGTAGAAAAGCCCCTGAGCTCCACCCTCAGTACCACACACACACACACACACACACACACACACACACACAAATTAAATTAAATTAAATTAAAAATAAAAAGATAAAAAGGGCTGGGGGAATATAGTTCATTAGTAAAGTATTCTGAGTTCAATCCTTGTTACTGAAAAAATAAGTATGTAAAATAACCATGTCGCATTGCAGATTAGGAAAGCTGCAGTCCCTTTAACTTGGATCAACTGGACATCCTGGTGGAGGAAAAAAACCTTCATGCAGGGCACGGAGACCCATGACTGTAATCCTAGTACTCTTGCGAGGCTGAGACAGGAGGAGGCAGGTTTGAGGCCAGTCTCAGCAACTTTATTTTTCATTTCAAAATGAAAAATAAAAAGGGTTGGGAGTGTTGGTTGGTGGTAGAAAACTGTTAGAAATGTTCCTGGGTTCAATCCCCAGTACCAAAAAAAAAAAAGAATCTTCACTTCTACTTCATATGATACATAAAGTTCATAGATCGCACTATGAAAATACATGGTTTTGCAAGTAATACAATGAACATACTGTACGCGAACATCTTCCTGACCTTTGTGTAGACAGTTTTTGTTTTGTGGTGCTGAGGATTTAACCTAGGCCTTTGCAGGTGGAGGCAAGCGCCCTGCCACTGAGCTATGTTGGAGGGTGGTTGGTTCTCGCCTTCAAGGGCTGTCTTACCTTTCGCCCCGACGGAGAATCTTTTATATTTTTCAGAGAAAAGTATGTGAGTCCAGGACAGGTGAGTGCTCCAGTGGTCCATTATTTTAGAAAAGAAGCCCTTTCTGGCTTGTGGGCTCTGTACATCTTGTTCATTGCTGTATTTAGGTGGATCCTAAGACATCAGTGATCAACGTTTCTGTGTTAAAGTGACCTGTGGGCTACTCCAGAGGCTGAGGCAGGAGGATCCCAAGTCGAAGGCTGGCCTAAACTTCAAAAGCAAAGATAGAAAGACTGAGGACGCGCTCAATGTTAGAGCACTTACCTGCAGGCCTGAAGCCCTAGGTTTAATCCTTAGCAGCAGGAGAAAAGTGGTGTGTGTGTGTGTGTGTGTGTGTGTGTGTGTGTGTGTGTGTATCATGGCCAGCGTTTCTGGCAAGCATCTTTCCACCTGTAACCTTCTCCCATAATTTGGGAATAGGTAGTGCTGGGAAGAGAGGGGCTTGTCCATTCTCTGCTAGCTTTAATGTGCAATTAATCTGTAAAAGATAGGCTTTAGCCAGGTGTGGTGGCATATGCTTGTAATCCCAGTATTTGGGAGGCTGAGACAGGGGGATTGCAGTCTGTGGCCAGCCTCAGCTACTTGGTGAGGCCCTTTGCAACCCAGTGAGACCCTGTTTCAAAATAAAGAATAAGCTGGGCGTGGCGGCGCACGCTTGTAATCCCAGCATTCGGGAGGCTGAGATCGGGGGATCGCGGTTCGCAGCCAGCCTCAGCTACTTAGTGAGGCCTCTGAAACACAGTGAGACCCAATCTCAAAATAAAGAATAAAAAATAGGGGGTTTAGCTTGGAGGTCAAATGCCCCTGGGTTCCACCCCCAGACCCGCAAAAAAAAAAAAAAAAAAAAGAAGAAGAAAAATAGGGCCGGAGCCAGGTGTGGTGGCGCACGCTTGTAATCCCCGCACTTGGGAGGCAGAGACAGGAGGATCGTGCAGGTTCGAAGCCCCTCACTGGTTTAAGAGACCCTGTTTCCAAATAAAAATATAAAAAATAGGTCTAGGAGTGTAGCCCGGAGAAGGGTTTCCAGGAACTCCAGTACCGCCACCAAAATAAAAAAAAAAAGAAAAAAAAATAGGGCTGGGGGGTGTGTGGCTCAGAGGTAGGGTTCCATTCCCAGTACCACAACAAAACAAACAAAAAAGGCTTTAGTGAGTAAGTAACCCTTAAAAGAAAGAGCAGACAGGAGCAAAGAGAAGCTTCTGAGGATGGGGTTGGGGTGATTCTAGTATCTTTCAGTAAACAGCCCAGCCCCATCCTTGCCCCACCCCAGGCCTCTTCTTCCCAACCTGTCAAAATGCTGCCCAGCAGAGCGGGAAGGCAGTTGTGTGCAGACAACGGCGGCACCTGTGGCCGGGAGCTGGTACCGCAGAGAAGGGCACGCAGAGGCGGTGGCCCTTGGCCGGGGCTGCGGGTGGAGGAGCTGGAAGGCCCGAGGCTGCGGGATCATGGCTCCTTCTGCACAGGAGGGCGGGCGGGCGGCCAAGCAAGGAGACAGGTCTCCCACACCCTGGTTCCTTCAACAATCTGCAGACTCTCGGGCCAGTAGTAGTAGTAGTAGTAGTAGTAGTAGTAGTAGTAGTAGTAGTAGTAGCAGCAGCAGCAGCAGCAGCAGCAGCGGTGGTGTGAGCTGCTCCCACCCACTGAGCCTTGGCCTTTCCCCGGGTCCAGCCTGGGCCAGAAGGGGAGGCGCTGCAGGCAGGACTTGCAGAACTTGGTGCCCATCCCCTGGGGAGGCTGTAGACCCGGCCTTCAGAGGTCCTTCAGACTCCTCCCGTGCTGAGTCAGTGCCAGGATGCCTTGCTCCTCCTCCGGCTTCAAGGCGCCCAGCCCGAGCCCAGCGGTGTCGGAACAGCAGAGCATCACTCTGCTCCAGGAGGGACCAGTTCCACTCGGTGGCCAGTAGCAACGTGGAAAACCAGACACCAGGAAGTCTGCGCTGCCCACAGGCCTTCAGGAAAAGCAGAAGACCCAGAAGAAAACAAAATTTTTAGAATAGAGCCGGGCGTGGTAGCAAATGCTTGTGATCCCAGCATTCGGGAGGCTGAGACAGGAGGATGACGGTTCCGGGACAGCCTCAGCTACTTAGTAAGGCACTCTGTAACTTACTGAGACCCTGTTTCAAAATAAAGAATTAAAAAAAAAGAAAAGAAAACAGGGCAGGGGGGTGTAGCTCGGAGGTCGAATGCCCCAGGGTTCCATCCCTAGACCTGCAAAATAAATAAATAAATACATAAGTACATAAATAAATAAATAAAAAATACAAAAAGTACTATATATATATATATATATATATATATATATTTCAATTTTAATTGTCAAAAAGTGCTTCTAAGAGCCGGGCGTGGTGGCGCACACTTGTAATCCCCACGCTTGGGAGGCAGAGACAGGAGGATCGCGCAGGTTCGAAGCTAGCCGCGCGCGCTGGCTTAGGAGACCCTGTTTCCAAATAAAAATGTAAAAATAGGTCTTGGAGTGTAGCCTGGAGGTAGAAGGGCTTCCAGGAACCCCAGTACCACCCCCCCCCAAAAAAAAGTGCTTCTAAGAGATTGAAAAGGCAAGCCCAGACTGAGACACTATATTAGCATTACATATATTCAACTAGAAGACTCATATTCAGAGTATGTAAAGAACTCTGAAAAACAATAAGCTATGCCATGATGGAAAATTGGTAAAATATATGAAGTATCTTGTTTGTGTGTGTGTGGGGGGGTGCTGGGGACTAGACCCAAAGACATTCTGCCTCTGAGCTACACACACTCACAGCCCTATTTTATTAGTGTGTGTGTGTGTGTGTGTGTGTGTGTGTGTGTGTGTGTGTGTGTGTGTGTTACTGGGGGTGGAACCCAGAGGCTTTTCTACCTCCAGGCTATACTCCCAGACCTATTTTATACTTTGTTTGGAAACAGGGTCTCACTAAGTTGCTGAGAGCCTCACTGAGTAACTAAGGCTGGCTTCAACCTGCGTGGTCCTTCTGTCTCAGCCTCCCAAGTGCTGGGATTACAAGCGTGCGCCACCATGCTTGGCTTTTATTATTTTTAAACAGGATTTTGCTAAGTTGTGGTGGGCCTCCCTAAGTTGCTGAGGCTGGCTGCAAATCTACAATTCTCCGGTCATAACCTCCCAAGTACTGGGATTATAGGCATGTGCCACCATTTTTATATAAATGCCTGAAGTAACATTTATATAAAGATAGTAAACAAATATATATACTGTGGTAGTGTGGATGGAACCCAGGGGAATTCTACCTCTGAGCGATATCTCCTAGGCCTATTTTCTTTATTTCGAAACCAGGTCTCACTGAGTTGCAAAGGGCCTTACTAAGTAGCTGAGGCTGTCCGCAAACCACGATCTTCTGGTCTCAGCCTCCCGAATGTTGGGATTACAAATGGGCATCGCCATGCCTGGCTAGACTTCAATTTTTAAGAACATATATGTATATTTAAAAAGACATGATCTCAGCCGGGCGTGGTGGCGCACGCTTGTAATCCCTGCGCTTGGGAGGCTGAGACAGGAGAATCGCGCAGGTTCGAAGCCAGCCTCAGCTGGCTTAAGAGACCCTGTTTCCAAATAAAATATAAAATAGGTCTGGGAGTGTAGCCCAGAGGTGGAAGGCCCCTAGGTTCCATCCCCAGGACCACCAAAAAAAAAAAAAAAAAGAGACATGATCTCATCTGGGCATGGTGGCGCATGCTTGTAATCCCAGCATTCGGGAGGCTAAGACCGGAGGATCTCAGTTCGCAGACAGCCTCAGCTACATAGTGATGCCCTTTGAAACTCAGTGAGACCTGGTTTCAAAATAAAGAATAAAAAATAGGGCAGCAGGTGTAGCTCAGAGGTCAAATGTCCCTGGGTTCCATCACCAGACCTGCAAAAAAAAAAAAAAGACATGATCTCTTCAGGATACTTGTTTACCTTGTAAAATGATTCTGGAATGTTGGGTCTCTTGCAATGTCATCAAATTTCACAGAAAATTTCAGAAATATTGCTACAGGCTGGGCATGGTGGCGCACGCCTGTAATCCCCACGCTTGGGAGGCGGAGACAGGAAGATCGCGCAGGTTCGAAGCCAGGCGCGCTAGTTTAAGAGACCCTGTTTCCAAATAAAAATATTTTAAAAATAGGTCTGGGAGTGTAGCCCGGAAGTAGAAGGGCTTCCAGGAACCCCAGTACCAAAAAAAAAGAAAGAAAGAAGGAAAGAAAGAAAGAAAGAAAGAAAGAAAGAAAGAAAGAGAAGAAATATTGCTACAGAATAACAAGAACCTATGTAAATCATTAAGAAAAAAAAAAGTGGGAAGTTTATGTTGGTTTTGACTGCCATCTAGTGGCAACAATCCTGTATCAACAGAAGGAAGTAGAAGCTGTCTGCCAATTGAAGTGGACTTGGGCTACAATTTGCAGGATGCTTTTCAGTTCACCATCTGCACACTATGTAGATTTGAGGATATGATGTAAATATAGTGACATCCATCTAGGGTTGTTAAATATGAAGGAAGGAAGGATTTTCCATTTCTCTGAGCAATAAGTTCGTGCCCCAGCCAAGTGTGGTGGCGCATGCTTGTAATTCCTATTATTGGGAGGCTGAGATATCAACCTAGTGAGACCTTGTTTTCAAATAAGAAATAAAGTCAGACTAGGGCTCAAAGGTAAAGTGCCTCTGGGTTCAGCCCCTAGTACCACACACACATAAATCTTTCATGACCCTATTATGATTTTTATATTTCCTTTTGATCACTTTACAGTCCTTTCAGATTACAGCCCACTTAGTACAAAAAATATCAGGCATCGCCGGGCGTGGTGGCGCAGCTTGTAATCACCGCGCTTGGGAGGCTGAGACAGGAGGATCGCACAGGTTCAGAGACAACCTCAGCTACTTAGTGAGGCTCTCAGCAACTTAGTGAGACCCTGTTTCCAAATAAAGTATAAAATAGGTCTGGGAGTATAGCCCGGAGGTAGAAAGCCTCTGGGTTCCACCCCCAGTACCACAAAAAAAAAGAAAGAAAGAAAGAAAGAAAGAAAGAAAGAAAGAAAGAAAGAGAAAGAAAAGAAAAGAAAAAGAAAATAGCTCGGAGGTATAATGCCCCTGGGTTCCATCCCTGGTACCACAAAAAAAAAAAAAAAAAAAAAAAAAAAATAGGGCTAAGGATGTAGCCCAGAGGTAGAATGCCTCTGAGTTCAATGCAAGAAGAAAAAGAAAAAGGAGAAGGAAGAGGAAGAGGAAGAGGGGGAGGAGATGACAAACAAGAAACAGAATAATTTGAAAAGCTACAATAGCTCCTGTGTTGGTAATTGTCTTCCTGGACCTACACTTTGAGAAATCCAATCTTCATCCTATTTTAGAGGGAAAAAAGCTCCTCCTTCTCATCACATACAGAGGTCAATATGTGAGAGCATTCCTTGGACTGGAATTCCTTTGTGAAAGACTTTCAATTATAAAATGGTGGCTTAAGCCATGTGTGGTGGCGCACGCTTTGGGAGGCGGAGACAGGAGGATCGCACAGGTTCAAAGCCAGCCGCGCTGGCTTAAGAGACCCTGTTTCTAAAAATAAAAAAGTATAAAATAGGTCTGGGAATGTAGCCCGGAGGTAGAAGGGCTTCCAGGAACCCCAGTGCCACACACAAAAATTGTGGCTTAGGATTTTCATCCAGTTTTAGAAAGTTCACGCTATTATCTGTCTTAACTTTGCTTCTGCAGCTCCTCTCCCCTCCTTTTTGTTTTCCTCTCCTCTTCTCTTTTTGACTCTCCTGTCCACGTGTGCACTAGGCTGGGGCTCCAAATGGAGGAGGGACTCCTGACTCAGGCAACACTACTCCTTCACACCCTGGCTTCAGCACAGCCACGGGGACAGGTCCACGCTGCATCGAGCATGCGCCCTGGGGTGTCTGCTGGTTTCTCCAAAGCTGCAGAAGGACACCTCTGCCGTGAGCAGGTGAAACCTAGACGTGTGGGTGAGTTAACGCTCAACCAAATGAGGCTCACTAGAGAATCAGTGCCCAGCCATCCCATTCTCCAGTAATAAATAAATATATATATATATATACACACACACACACATACATATATATTACATATATTAATACATATATAATACATATACATATACATATATACATATACATATATACATATACATATATACATACACATACATATACATATATACATACACATACATATATACATACACATACATACACATATATACACATATATATATATATATATATATATATATATATATTACATATATATATGCCCTGGATTGAACCCAGGGGCATTTTACCCCCAAAGTACACCCCAACCTCGTTTTATTTATTTATTTATTTATTTATTTATTTATTATTCATTTTGCGGTACTGGGATGGAACCCAGGAGCATTCTACCCCCCAAGCTACACCTCCAGCCCTACTTTTTATTCTTTATTTTGAAACAAAGTCTCATTGAGTTGCAGAGGGCCTCACTAAGTAGTAGCTGAGGCTGGCCATAAATCATGATCCTCCTGTCTCAGCCTCCAGAATGCTAGGATTACAAGCGTGCACCACTACACCTGGCTCTTTTTATTTATTTATTTATTTATTTATTTATTTATTTATGGTACTAGGGGTGGGACCCAGGGGCTTTCTACCTCTGGGCGACACTCCCAGACCTATTTTATACTTTATTTGGAAACAGGGTCTCACTAAGTTGCTGAGAGCCTCACTAAGTAGCTGAGGCTGGCTTTGAACCTGTGTGATCCTCCTGTCTCAGCCTCCCAAGGACTGGGATTACAGGTATGTGCCACCAAACCTAAAAAGAGACCCAGATTCAAAATATAAATAAAATAAGCTTGGGGGTACAGCTCAGAAGTAGACTGTCCCTGGGTTCAGTGTCCAGTACCATGGGAAGGAAGGAAAAAGAAAGAAGGGAAGGAAGGAAGAAAGAGAGAGGAAGAAACTGGCTCATGTCTTTCTTTTTCCTTCTGTCTACTTGTCTCTCGGGGGTAGAATGACCCTAGGTTCAATCTCCAGTGCCACAGAATGAATGAATAAATAAATAAATATAAAGGGCTGAGTAGCCAGGTGTGGTGGTGCAGGCTTGTAATCCCAGCATCTGAGAGGCTGAGACAGGAGGATCCCAGTACAAGGATAGCCTCAACAAGTAGTGATTCTCATCAATCTAGCAAGAACCTGTTTCAAAATAAAAATAAGATATAGAGCTAGGCATGGTAGTGCACGCTTGTAATCCCTGTGCTTGGGAGACTGAGACAGGAGGATCACACAGGTTCAAAGCCAGTCTCAGCTACTTAGTGAGGCTCTCAGCAACTTAGTGAGATTCTGTTTCCAAATAAAATATAAAATAGGTCTGGGAGTATAGCTCAGAGGTAGAAAAGCCCCTGGGTTTTCCACCCTCAGTACCACCAAAAAAAAAAAAAAAAAAAATAGAGATAGGGGTGTGGCTGGGAGGTAGAATGCCTCTGGGTTCAATCCCCAGTACCAAACTAAACCAAACAAAAAAGGGCTGGGTGTATCTTGCTGGTATAATGCCTCTGGGCTCAATCCCCAGTACCACACACACAATTAATAGATGAAAGAAAGACAAGAAAAAAGACCGGTATCAATCAGGTCTCAAACAGGGCAATGACATTTAAGGAAGATTATGTCTTCTTGGGTGAGAACAAGTGGATATTTTTTTCTTTTTTCTTTCACAGTGCTATGGATCAAATCTAGAGCTTTACATGCTAGGCAAGTGCTCCACCATTGAACTGGAACCCTAATTTTAGGGACATGTTTTACAAATACAAGTTTAGAACAAGAAAGCTCTCTGCTCTCAAGCACAAGAGGGGGTCCAGAGTGTCTTATTTTTTTATTAGAATTCCCACTAAATTTATTATAATTAGCACCCCTGTGCTCCTAATCATGGGATCGATAGCTTTCTCTGAATTCAGAATCGAAATGATTTTGTGCCAGTTTTTACTTATCTATACAAATCTGACCATGTCAAATGTTCCAACATACTTCTTTTTACTTTTTTTTTTTTTTTTTTTTTGCGGGTCTGGGGATGAAACCCAGGGGCATTCGACCTCCAAGATACTCCCCCTACCCTGTTTTCTTTATTCTTTATTTTGAAACCGGGTCTCACTAAGTTGCAGAGGGCCTCACTAAATAGCGGAAGCTGTCCGCGAACTGTGATCCTCTGGTCTCAGCCTCCCAAATGCTGGGATTACAAGCCTGCAGCACGATGCCTGGCTCCTTTTTATGTTTTTTAAATCAGTTTTAATGCAAATTAGTTTCAACTAAACATATGAACAAAATTTAATAAGAAATTCTTTTTTTTTTTTTTTTTTTGGTACTGGGGTTCCTGGAAGCCCTTCTACCTCCGGGCTACACTCCCAGACCTATTTTTACATTTTCATTTTGGAAACAGGGTCTCCTAAGCCAGCGCGCGCAGCTGGCTTCGAACCTGCGCGATCCTCCTGTCTCCGCCTCCCAAGCGTGGGGATTACAAGCGTGCGCCACCACGCCCAGCAATAAGAAATTCTAAAGATGAGTGTGGTAATCCCAGCATTTGGGAGGCTGAGACCGGAGGATCACGGTTTGCGGCCAGCTTCAGCTACTTAGTGAGGCCCTGTTTCAAAATATAGAATAAAAAATAGGCTGGGGGTGTTGCTTGGAGGTAAAATGTCCCTGGGTTCCATCCCCAGTACGAAAGAAAGAAAGAAAGAAAGAAAGAAAGAAAGAAAGAAAGAAAGAAAGAAAGAAAGAAAGAAAGGAAGGAAGGAAGAAGAAAGAAAGATTCTAAAGAGCTCATAAAAATGTTAGAACCAATAAATGAAGTTAACAGAGTTGCAAGACACACACAGTTCATTTGATTTTCTACACAGTGAACAATCTCAAAAGAAAGTTAATCAAGCAATTCAACTCATTTATTTATTTTGGTACTAGATATGGAACCCAGGGGCATGCTACCTCTGAGTTACATCTCCAGCCTTATATTTTTATTCTTTATTTGGAAACAGGGTCTCACTAAGTTGCAAAGGGCCTCACTAAGTAGCTGAGGCTGTTCACGAACTGTGAACTGTGATCCTCCTGTCTCAGCCTCCCAAAGGCTGGGATTACAAGCATGCAGCACCCCACCCAGCTAGCAATTCAATTTATAACAGCATCAAAAACAATAAAATGCTTAGGAGTAAAATGCTAAGCCCAGGAGAAAAAAGACTTAGATACTGAAAACTATAAAACATGGCTGATAGATATTAAAGAAGACAAATAAATGGAAAGACATCCCATGTTGATGAATTGGAAGACTTAATATTATTTATTTATTTATTTGGTGGCACTGGGGGCTTTCTACCTCCGGGTTATACTCCCAGACCTATTTTATATTTTATTTGGAAACAGGGTCTCACTAAGTTGCTGAGAGCCTCACTAAGTAGCTGAGGCTGGCTTCGAACCCGTGCGATCCTCCTGTCTCAGCCTCCCAAGCGTGGGGATTACAAGCGCACGCCACCACGCCTAAGACTTAATATTATTAAGATATCAAATACTACCCAAAGCAATCTACAGATTCAGTGCAATCCTATCAAAAAACCCAATGATGCTTTTGGCAGAAATAGAAAAATCCATGCTAAAATTCAGATGAATTGTCCAGGGACACCAAATAGCCAAAACAATCTTAAAAAGGAACAAAGTTGGAGGGTTCACACTTCCTGATTTCAAAACTTACTGCAAAGCTACAGTGACTAAAATAGCTTGGTGCTGGCATCTAGTCAGACATATAGACCGAAGGGGGGGCAGGAATAGAGAACCAGGAAACAAACGCTCCCATGTCTGGCCAAATGATTTTCAACAAGCTTGTGAAGCCATTCAGTGGGGAAGACGACAGTCTTTTCAACAAACAGCACTGGGGAAATTGGATGTACCCATGCAAAGGGGTAAAGCTGTATTCTTACCTATACCATATACAAAACTTAACTCAAAAAATCCTAGCCAGGCATGGTGGCGCACGCTTGTAATCCCAGCGCTTGGGAGGCTGAGACAGGAGGATCGCACAGGTTTTAAGCCAGCCTCAGCTACTTAGTGAGGCTCTCAGCAACTTAGTGAGACCCTGTTTCCAAATAAAGTATAAAATAGCTCTGGGAGTGTAGTCTGGAGGTAGAAAGGCCCTGGGTTCCACCCCCAGTACCACCAAAAAAAAAAAAAAAATCCTAAAAGTAAAAGCTAGAACCATAAAACTCATAAAAAACAAAGGAGAAAAACTTTATGACAGATTTAGCAAATACCTTAGAAATGACAGCAAAGACATAGAACGACACACACAGAGTAGATAAACTTGATCTTACCAAAATTAAAAACATTTCTGCATGTCATGCTTTTATTCCAGCACTTGAGAGGTAGATACAGGAGGATGGCTGGTTCAAGGACAGCCTCAGCAACTTCGCAAGACTCAGCAACCTAGCCTAATAAAATGGGTCTCAAGGTGCATCTCAGAGGTAGATGCCCTTGGGTTCAATCCCCAGTACCAAGAGGTGGGGGCCAGGGGAAGGAACCTACTAACAGAATGAAAGGCAACCCCAGAATGGAAGACAGTATATGCAAACTATATATCTGATAAGGGGTTAATATTCAGAATACAGGCCTGAGGAAGCAGCTTAGTGGTAGAGCACTTGTCTAGGCTGTTGGAGGTTTGGGGTTCAATCTCAGCAGGAAGGAAGGAAGGAAGGAAGGAAGGAAGGAAGGAAGGAAGGAAGGAAGGAAAGCAGACAGGGAGGCAGAGACAGGAGGATCGCAGGTTCGTGGCCAGCCTCCACTACTTAATGAGACCTCATTTCAAAATAAAAAGAATAAAAAAGGCTGGGAGTATAGCTCAAAGGTAGAATACCCCTGGGATCCATCCCCAGTACCACTCACACAAAAATTATCAACATTTTATTGAGAAAAATTTCACAATACAGAAAAAAAAAAGCATGCCACGTACTCTGCGTGCATCCTTCAGTGGAAACACAGACTGGAGCCCCCACCAAGGCAGACATGGGCATGAAAGAGAAATATACTCTGTTGTTTTGTCTCTACAATTTTGGAGCTGTTACTGCAATAAACTCTAGACTGTCCTTACAAACAAAAAGACGAATCGAAGATAGATTATCTTCAACTAATAAAAAGAAAAGCAAACACTTAAAAATAACCTAAAGCCAGGCATGGTGACGCACACTTTAATCCCAGCGCTTGGGAGGCTGAGACAGGAGGATCACAAAGGTTCGAAGCCAGCCTCAGCTACTTAGTGAGGCTCTCAGCAACATAGTGAGACCCTGTTTCCAAATAAAGTATAAAAAATAGGTCTGGGAGTATAGCCTGAAGGTAGAAAGCCCCTGGGTTCCACCCTCAGTACCACACACACACACACACACACACACACACACACACACACACACACATTTAAAAAAAAAAACCAACCTAAAAGTGACAATCTTTTTTTTTTTTTTTGGTGGTACTGGGGGTCAATACTGATCAATACTTCAGATACTTACTATTTGGTGATACGTATCAGTTGTCATTTGGTTCTGGAGTGAGAATATATAAGGGACACCGGTCCTGTTCTCAAAAGAAATCTCAATGCTAATATCATCCCAGTTACCACTGGAGGGTCTCATTTATTTTAGTTTGTTCTCAAGAACATGGATTCACTGTGACTTTTTGTGAACTGGTTTCATAGTTATTTTTAATGTGTTGTACAATCGAATGCAGCCTTAGCCAGCTTAAGTAGTAGGATTATGAGGTTTCCTTAAACATTTGCTGCAAACTTTAAGGTCTAAAATGAACAGAAGAGAGCCGGGCGTGGTGGTGCACGCTTGCAATCCCAGCATTTGGGAGGCTGAGACAGGATCGAGGTTCAGGACAGCCTCAGCTACTTAGTGAGGCCATTTGCAACTCAATGAGACCCTGTTTCAAAGTAAAGAATAAAAAAGGGGCTGTGGGTGTAGCTCAGAGGTAGAATGCTCCTGGGTTCCATCCCCAGATACACACACACACTCTAGTATCAAAACCCAGTTTATTGCTGGGCATAGTGGCACATACCTATAATCTCAGTACTTGAGAGGCTGAGACAGGAGGTTCATAGGTTCAAGATCAGCCTCAGCATCATAATGAGAATCTTAGCAACCTAGCAAGATCCTATTTCAAAACAAAAATAAGAAGAGAATTGGGAGTGCAGCTCAGAAGTAGACTGCCCCTGAGTTCAATCTCCAGTACCCTCCTCCCAAAATCAGCCAGGTATGGTGGCACATGCCTGTGATTCCAGCACTTGAGAGGCTGAAACAGAAGACTGCAGGTTCAAGGCCAGCCTCAGGAACTTAATGAGACCTGTTTCAAAATAAAAAAATAAAATAAGGCTGGGGTGTAGCCTCAATTTTTTTTTTTTTTTTTTTTTTTTTTTTTGCGGTATTGGGGATAGGACTCAGAGGCATTCTACCTTCGAGCTCCACCCCCAGCCCTATTTTTTAATTCTTTTTATTTTGAAATAGGGTCTAAGTTGCAGAGGCTGTCACTAAGTAGCTGAAGCTGGCCGTGAACCCAGATCCTCCTGTCTCGGCCTCCCAAATGCTGGAGTTACAAGCGTGCGCCACCAAGCCCATCTTCCATATTGTAAAATAATAATAATAAAAATAAAAACAAGCCGGGCGTGGTGGCGTACCCTTGTAATCCCAGCATTAGGAAGGCTGAGACTGGAGGATTGCAGTTCGCAAACAGCCTCAGCTACTTAGTGAGGCCCTCTGCAACTTAGTGAGACCCTGTTTTGAAATAAATAATAATAATAATAATAATAATAATAATAATAATAATAATAAACAGGGCAGGGGGTGTAGCTCAGAGGTTGAATGCCCCTGGGTTCCAGACCCACAAAAAAATAATAAAAATATAAAAACAAAACCAGCTCAAATAGCTCGACTGTACCCAATTAAGGCTTCCAGGAAAGGGTGGGGTAGAGGTTTTAGAAAACTTAAAACCAGGCGTGGTGGCGCACGCTTGTAATCCCCGCACTTGGGAGGTGGAGACAGGAGGATCGCACAGGTTCGAAGCCAGCCGCGCTGGCGTAAGAGACCCTGTTTCAAAAATATAAAAATAGGTCTGGGAGTGTAGCCCGGAGGTAGAAGGGCTTCCAGGAACCCCAGTACCACCAAAAAAAAAAAAAAAAAAAAAAGAAAAGAAAGAAAGAAAGAAAGAAAAGAAAAAACAGAAAAAGAAAACTTAAAATAGAGGGCTATTTAAATAGCTATTTTAATATTTTTTTTATTTTTTTATTTTTATTGGTGCACTGTATTCATACATCATAGTGGGATACACACTTTTGTAGACATACATGCACACATCGCCCAGTCAGCCCCCACCCAATCCCCACCCCATTCTCTCCCCATCCCTCCTTCCCATGCTTGGCTTAGTGGTTGACATATAGTATTATAGCAATTTATCCAAAATTAAAAATGATAATCTCACATAACAGTTTCATTTGTCTGATACCAAGCTTTTGATGACTTAAAGATAACATTTCAATATTTCTTTTTGCTTTCTTTCTTACCAGAGAATTTTTTTTCTATTTTTTTAGGTGAAACTATCATATATTTATATATTTATTTTTCAGAAAAAAAAATCTATCCTAATATGGAATATGGACTCTAGATACCCAAAATGATCTTGAAAAAGAACAAAGCTAAAAGATATATATTTTCTGATTTCAAACCATATAAAGCTACAATAATTGAAACAGTGTAGTACTGTTCTAAAGGCAGATATATAAACCATTGGAGTTAAATACAAGCCTTGAGCTAAATTCTTCCCTATATTGTCAAGTTATTTTTGACAAGGTTTCCACGAACATTTGGTGGTGGAAATAATAATCTTTTAACTAAATATTGTTGAAAAATAATAATTACATGGAAAAGAATAAAATTGGACCCTCACCTAATCCCATATACAAATATTAACTCAAAATAGATAAAAGACCTAAATATAAATCTTAAGACTATAAACTTTTAGAAGAAAATCTGGGTCATAAAACCTCTCAACATTGAAATGGGCAGTGATTTCTTGGATATGATTTCTATGGCACAGGTAACAGAAGAGTATACAAACTCCCTAAAAAATAAAAAAAAATATTGTATATCCAAAGACAATGTAAACAGAGTTAAAAGTTACTAATAGAATGGGATAAAATATTTCCAAATGCTATATCTGAAGGTATATTAATATTCCAACTAGAAATCCTAAAAATTAACAACAATAAAGGCAAACAATACCATTTAGAGATAGGTAAAAGACTAACATAAATAATGAATCTCCACAGATAACCAATCTTAGTTGTCTGTTGGATGGAAACTCTTGTTTCTCTGGTTCTGGTGTGTGTTACCTATTTCTTCTTTGTGGTTAATCTCTTTGAGTATTTTCTCTAGCGCTGGTTTTGAAGACATAAATTCCTTCAGTTTCTGTTTGTCATGGAAGCTTCTTATTTCTCCATCTAATTTGATAGAAAGTTTTTCTGGGTAGGAAATTTTTGGCTGGAAGTTGTTTTCTTTCAGAGTTTGGAATATGTTACTCCAAGCTCTTCTGGCTCTCATGACTTGGTTTGGGAAGTCTGGAGTGATTCTAATTGATTTGCCTCTGAATGTCACTTGGCCCTTTGTTTTTGTTGCCTTTAAGATTCTCTGCTTGGAAGCCGGGTGTGGTGGCTCACGCTTGTAATCCCAGCATTTGGGAGGCTGAGACCAGAGGATCACCGTTCGTGGACAGCCTCAGCTACGTAGTGAGGCCCTCTGCAACTCAGTGAGACCCGGTTTCAAAATAAAGAATAAAAAATAGGGCAGGGGGTGTAGCTCAGAGGTAGAATGCCCCTGAGTTCCATCCCCAGACCTGCAAAAAAAAAAAAAAAAAAAAAAAAAAAAAAAAGATTCTCTGCTTGGCTTCCACATTGGTCATTTTGACAATTATGTGGCGTGGGGATCCTCTTCTCCGATCCTGTCTAAAGGGAGTTCTATAAGTTTCCTGGACCTGTGTATCAACCTCTTGCTTTATGTTTGGAAAATTTTCTATTACTTCCTTGAAGAGATTGTTGATCCCTTTGGTTTCACTTTCTTTTCCCTCCTCTATTCCAATTATTCTTAGGTTAGCTCTCTTAAAATGGGCCCATATTTCTTCAATATCAGATTCCTGCTGTTGGATATTTTTTCCTAGATTAGAAACTATGCGTTCATTTTTGGAATGATCATCTTCTAAGAGCGAGATTCTGTTCTCCATGTGGTCTAATCGGTTGTTCGTGCTTTGAATTGAGGTCTTTACTTCATCAATTGCATCCTTTATCTCTTTTTGGCTCTCTCTGAGTTCTTTTCGAAGCACCTCTATTATTTCTACAGTTATTTTCCTGATTTGATCTTCTAGAAATCTCTGATTTTCTGTTTTATCGGGTTCTGATGTTGTGGGGTTGTGGGCATTCATTGCTCCAGTGTTATTCCTCTTTCTCATGATTTCGGAAGTTTGTGCCTTCTCTGGGTTCTTCCGTTGGGTCACTATGACTTCACTTAAGGTGCTCTGGATCTCGAGTCTGTATTATCTCAGACCCCACTACTCCTTTACTGGGTTGTACCACAGAGTCTCTGACCCAGGGAGTCGATAGAGGCTGCTTTAGACTATGGGGGGTGCCAGGTTGCACGTTCTCCTGTGGTGTGATATCTCTGCCACCGCCACTCCTCCACTGGGTCAAGTCCCAGGGAGTACAGTACTGGGATTTCTCCTCTGTGGCCCGCAATTTGACTCACTGTTCTTGAATATGCAGATGTAGCTGTACTGGACTCGGTGAATTCGCTGCTGCTGCCGCTGGTGGCAATATGGCGTCGCTGCCACGCCCTCGGCCGTGAGGCTGGCGTATTTCTTCTTGGTTTTGAGTTCCACTCTGAATCCCTGCAGCGTGTGCTGAGCTCAGCCACTGGGAGCTTTAGATGCTCCCTGCGCTGAGAAATCCCGCCTGGCTGTTCCGCAGCGGCTCACCTTGGCTTGCTGTAGCCGCCTGGTGAAGTCGCCGCTGCCGCCGGCAGTATGGCGCTGCTGCCGCGTCCTCAGGCGTGAAGTTGGTATATCTCCTCTGTGGCTCTGAGCTCTGTTCTCAGTCCGCTTTCTCTCTGGAGCCTGGTGATTTTTTTGTCTCTGGTGATGGTGTTTTCTGGCTATGAAAGGCGCTGATTTTGTGGTAATGGAGATTGGTTGTTAGCGGGGCTCTTAAACCCCGCTTTTCTCGGTCGCCACCTTCCCGGAAGTCCCTATTTTAATATTTTAAACAGCTACTTAGTGAGGCCCTTTGCAACTCAGTGAGACCCTGTTACAAAATAAAGAATAAAAAATAGGTCTGGGGTTGTAGCTCGGAGGCAGAATGCCCCTGGGTTCCATCCCCAGTACCACTAAACAAATAAATGAGCAAATAAAAATAAAATAATAGAGTTAATAAATTCTTACAGAACCAGAAGTAGAGGTTAGTACAGTTCATTTCTGTACACTGATCACCAAAGATTAAATAATTTTTACCATATTTTTGCTTCATTTGTTCCTGTTTTTTTCTTTGCCGAAAGGTTTTAAGACAAAGCTCAGAAATCACACACGCAGACGCGGAATTAAAGAAGGGACGTGTTTCAGGTTACCACCATGGCGTTGCGCACGGAAGGCCTGTCCGTGCCGCCTGCCCTTCGTCCTGCGTGCTCCCTGCACGAGGGCTTCCTCCGGCCCTGCGGTGCTCTGCGGCACAGAGCAGACTTAAAGGGCAAGAGATCCCTTCCCCTCCGCCCGGGAGCAGCCCTCAACCATGCCTGTTGCCTGTTGTGAGTCGGGGTGTGGGTGCCTCGGTGCCTCTGGGCCCGGGGAGCAGCTCTGAGCTGCACCCCACGCCACGAGCCGCAGTACACCACACTTACCCACAGCAGTGATTTGCTTAAAGCTTTTATTGGCTTCCATTTCTTCTGCTCACTTCTTCTGCCTCTTCCAGAATTTCTTGGAATCACCTCTCAATACATTATTTACATTCAAAATTTTACCTTAGGGTCTGGGAGAATCTAAACTGAAAAATTTATAACCAGGCGTGGTGGTACACACTTGTAATCCCAGTACTTGGGAGGCTGAGACAGAAGAATCACGGGCTTTGGGCCAGCCTCAGCTACTTAGTGAGGCTCTTCACAACTTAGTGAGACCTTGTTTCAAAATAAAAAAAATAGAAAAAAAGGGCCGGGCAGGGTGGCGTACTTTTTAATTGTAATCCCAGCATTCGGGAGGCGGAGACAGGAGGAGGATCCTGGTTCAGGGACTGCGGAAACTACTTAGCTAGGCCCTTCACAACTCAGGGAAACCCTGTTTCAAAATAAAAAGACAAAAAAATAGGGCTGGGGGTCTTGCTCGGAGGTACAATGCCCCGGGGTTCCATCCCCGGTACTGTAAAAAAAAAAAAAAAAGGCTGGGGATATAGACTGGAGGTAGAATGCCCTAAGTACTGTTCAGTCCTCAGAACTGAAAACATAAATTCATTTAATATGTAATTCTTTGGTGACTTCTGATACCCAATCTT
This sequence comes from Muscardinus avellanarius, assembly GCF_963383645.1. NCBI lineage: Eukaryota > Metazoa > Chordata > Mammalia > Rodentia > Gliridae > Muscardinus > Muscardinus avellanarius. Next base: position 83,099,093 of record NC_137788.1, on the reverse strand, counting down.
TAATCAGATTTTTTATGACTGTTTTATTAAAATTGAAGTAAGTGGCCGGGCATGGTGGCGCACACTTGTAATCCCAGCATTTGGGAGGCTGAGACCTGGAGGATCACGGTTTGCGGACAGCCTCAGCTACTTAGTGAGGCCCTCTGCAACTCAGTGAGACCTGGTTTCAAAATAAAGAATAAAAAATAGGGAAGGGGGTGTAGCTCCGAGGTCCATCCCCAGACCTACCAAAAAAAAAAAAAAAAAAAGAACAACTTCTTAGAGGAAATGATGTCTACATTGAAAACTACACAGAAATGTCTTAGAGAATGAATTCCAGGGAGAGCAAAACTTTCCTTTTCTTGAGGAACTAACACATTTCTTCCCTCCCTTCCCCCTCTTCTTCCTCCTCCTTCTTTTTCTTCTTCTGTGGTAGTAGGGATTGAATCCCTCCCAGGACATTATAACTCTGAGCTATGCTCCCAGTTCTACTTTATATTTATTTGTTTGTTTGTTTGTTTGCAGTACTGGGGATGGAACCCAGTGGCAGTCTACCTCCGAGCTACACTCCCAGCCCTATTTTTTTGTCTTTTTATTTTTGAAACAGGGTTTCACTGAGTTGCGAAGGGCCTCTGTAAGTAGCTGAGGCTATCCGCAAACCACAATCCTCTGGTCTCAGCCTCTTGAATGTTGGGATTACAAGTGTGCGCCACCATGCCTGGCCTTTTATTTTTATTTTGAAATAGGGTCTCACTAAATTGCAGAAGACCTTGCTAAATTGATGAGGCTGGCCTCAAACCTGCAATCCTCCTGTCTCAGTCTCCTAAGTACTGGGATTACAAGCATGGACCTCCAAGCCCCAAACATACTATGTGTGTGTGTGTGTGTGTGTGTGTGTGTGTGTGTGTGTGTGTATGGTTTTGGGGATGGAACCCAGAGGCATTCGACCTCCAAGCTACACCCCCTGCCCTATTTTTTATTCTTTATTTTGAAACAGGGTCTCACTGAGTTGCAGAGGGCCTAAGTAGCTGAGGCTGACCATGAACCACAATTCTCCGGTCTCAGCCTCCAGAAAGCTGGGATGACAAGCATGTGCCACCTCGCCCGGATCATACTGTTCTCTTGATTGACTCCCTCTGGGCTTTAATATCATATTTCTCCAGTGTCCTTTTTGATGTGGAGACTAGGCCATTTACAATGTTGTAGGTGTTGATACTTTATGGTTTTATTTAATCATAGAAGTAACACACATTTCTTTATTCAAAATGAATACAATTGCAAATGTGTAGAAAGAGAAGAGTCTTTCTTTGCACTCCCACTTCCCAGAAATGTTAAGACTTTTAGGTCTTTTCATCCTGTGATATAGGAATTTTAGGTTTTTTGTTTTCTCTCTCTCTCACACACACACACACACACACACACACACACACACACACACACACTGAGTTGAGCACAGTAGCACACACTTGTAATCCCAGTACTTGGGAGGCTGAGACAGGAGGATTGCGGTTTGCAGCTAGCCTCAGTTTCTTAGTGAGGCCCTCGCAATTAGTGAGACCTGTTTCAAAATAAAGAATAAAATATAGGGCTGGGGGTGTAGCTTACAGGTAAAATGCCCCTGAGTTTAATCCCCAGTAACACACACACACACACACACAAAAAAAAAAAAAAAAAAAAAAAACCTATAGCCAGGTAGTGGCACACACATATGATCCTAGTACTATCCAATGAGACAGGATAGCAGATTTGAGGCCAGCCTCAGCAAATTAGCAAGACCTTGTTTCAAAATCAAAATCAAAAGTAAAAAGGGAGCCGGGCGTGGTGGCACAAGCTTGTAATTTCAACATTTGGGAGGCTGAGACAGGAGGATTGTGGTTCAAGGACAGGCTCAGCTACTTAGCTTGTAATCCCCGCGCTTGGGAGGAGACAGGAGGATCCCGCAGGTTCGAAGCCAGCCATGCTGGCTTAAGAGACCCTGTTTCCAAATTAAAAAAAAAAAAAAAAAAAAAAAAAAAAAAAAAAAATATATATATATATATATATATATATATATATATATATATATATATAGTCTGGGAGTGTAGCCCAGAGGTAGAAGGGCTTCCAGGAACCCCAGTACCACCAAAATAAATAAATAAATAATAAATAAATAAAAATAAAGAATAAAAAATAGGGCTGGGGGTGTTGCTCGGAGGTACCACAAAAAAAAAAAAAATCAATAAAGAGAAAGAAGAAAGAAAGAAACTAGGAGACATCAATTCTCCAACTTGTTCTCTTTCAGTATTGTATGGGCTATTCTGTGTCTTTTGCCTCTCCATATAAATTTTGTTGTGAGCTTGTTGATAGTAACAAAATAACTTGTTAGGATTTTTTATTTGGACTGCACTGAATTTATAGATTAACTTGGGAAAAACTGGCATCTTGACAACATTGTCTTCTTATACATGAACATGGCATAGCTCTCCATTTACTTAGTTCTTTGATTTTGTAGAGTTTTTGCAGTTTTCCTCATATAGGCGTCTTCAACCTCCAGGCTACACTCCCAGACCTATTTTATATTTTATTTGGAAACAGGGTCTCTTAAACCAGCTGAGGCTGGCTTTGAACCTGCGCGATCCTCCTGTCTCAGCCTCCCGAGCGTGGAGGGGGTGGGATTAGGAGCTGCGCCACCACGCCCAGATGTTAGCTCCCCCCTCCCCCGTGGTACTAGGTAGGGGTGGAACCCAGGGGCATTCTACCTCTGAGCTACACCCCCAGCCCTATTCTTTATTCTTTATTTTGAAACAGGGTCACACTAAGTTGTAGAGGGCTTCGCTAAGTAGCTGAGGCTGGCTGCAAACTTGGCGATCATCCTGTCTGTCTCCCAAGCACTGGGATTACAGGTGTGCGCCACCACGCCTCTCTCTGTCTTGTTGGATTTATACCTATGCACTTCATCTTGGGGGTGCTAAAGTAAATGGCACTGTGGTGTGTGCCTGGCCATGTGTGGACGCTACTGGGGATTAAACCCAGAGACGTTCTACCTCCAAGTTACACAGCTGGCCCTTGTGTTTTTTTTTTTTTTTTGGTGGTACTAGGGTGGAGCCCAGAGGCTTTCTACCTCCAGGCTATACTCCCAGACCTTATTTTATACTTTATATATACTTTATTTGGAAACAGGGTCTCACTAAGTTGCCGAGAGCCTCACTAAGTAGCTGAGGCTGGCTTTGAACCTGTGCGATCCTCCTGTCTTAGCCTCCCAAGCGCGGGGATTACAAGCGTGCGTGCGCCACCACGCCCGGCGTTTTTCATTTATTTTGAAACAAGGTCTCACTAGGTTGCTGAGAGTCTCACTAAGAGACTCTCATTGCGAGTCACTCATATTGAGGCTGGTCTTGAACCTGCAGTTCTCTCGTCTCAGCCCACCACACCTGGCTGGTATTTGTTGTTGTTGTTCTTGTTTTTCCATTTCATTTTACCTTTGTCCATTGTCAGTATATAGGAAAGCTATTTATATTACCCTTGCATTCTACAACCCTACTATACCTGTTCATTGGTTCCAGGAGCTTCTTGGTGATTCTTTTGGATCTCCTACATAAATGATCATGTGGTCTGTAATAGAGACAGTTTTAATTCTCCCTACCCTATCTGCATATCTTTTATTTCTCTTCCTTATTGCACTGGCAAGTAGTTCTAGTATAATACTAAAATGGGACAGTAAGAAGAAACATCCTGGAGGATCCGGGTTCACGGCCAGCCTCAGCTACTTAGTGAGAGCCTGTTTCAAAAAAAGAATAAAAATATAGGGCTGGGGGTGTAGTTCAGAGGTAGAATGCCCCTGGGTTCTACACACAGTACCATAAAGTAAATAAATAAATAACAAAATAAAGAAAAAAAATAGGGCTGGGGGTACAGCTCGGAGGTAGAATGCCCATGGGTTCCACCCCCAGTACCACAAAATAAAAAAAAGAAGACATATCGCTTGGGAGGCGGAGACAGGAGGATTAAGCAGGTTTGAAGCCAACCTTACTGGCTTAAGAGACCCTGTTTCCAAATAAAAATATAAAAAATGGGTCTGGGAGTGTAGCCCAGAGATAGAAGGGTTTCCAGGAACCCCAGTACCGCCAAAAAAGAAGAGAAGAAGAAGAAGGAGGAGAAGGAGGAGGAGGAGGAGGAAGAGGGAGGAAGGAGGAAGGAGGAAGGAGAAGAAGGAGAAGAAGGAGAAGAAGGAGAAGGAGAAGGAGAAGGAGAAGGAGAAGAAGAAGAAGAAGAAGAAGAAGAAGAAGAAGAAGAAGAAGAAGAAGAAGAAGAAGAAGAAGAATATCCTTGCTGGCACACACCTGTAATTCCAGTACTTGCTTTGTTCCTGACCTTAGCAGGAAAGCTTCAAGTTTCTCTTGAGTATGATAGTTTTTGTAGATGTTCTTTACCAAATGGAGGAAGCAATTTTCTCGCTTTTTAAATTTACTAGTAAGAATATTAAGACTGAAAGTTACCCAGGGTCAAATAGTACTCACAGCAGAACCATTTCTAATCAATGGTTCAAAAATGTTTTATTCATTCTATTAAATATTTAAAAGCATCAAATAGAAATTCTTCTATACTCTGCTGGGCATGGTGGCACACACTTGTAGTCCCAGTACTTGGGAGGAAACAGGAGGATCACAGGTTCGCCCTCAGCAACTGAGTGAGGCCCTCTACAACTTCGTGAGACCGTATTTCAAAATAAAGAATAAAAAATAGGGTTGAGGGTACACCTTGGAGGTAGAATGCCTGGGGATTCAATCCCTAATACCTAAAAAAAAAAAAAAGTAAATTTTTCTATACTAAAGTTCTGTCTGGGAAGAAGTGTGGTGACAGCTATAATTACTATATTCCTTTCATAAGCTATATTTATAATGCCTTGTTCCAGGTATTAAGATGTGTTGTCATCCCCAGCCTTTTTCCTGTATTGCAAAATTAGAAATTTCCTCACATTCCCCTGCCAGCAGGGTTTCTGTTTAGGGTTCTATTAACTCTAGGCACATAGATTGAAAAGCTAAAGGAACACTCTTCTGGTTTAGACAATGGGTGGGGGGGGGTGCCAGCAGCCAACTCATCAAAAAAAAAAAAAACACAGCAGGATCCTCAAGCACCTGGGTAGCAGCTCAACACGGGCTCCCCTCAGAGTGGGGGGTGTAGAGACACAATTCTGTTAAAGTCGTGGGCAGTATAGGTTCTTGTATGTGTCAAATTTGAAAATGCCTTAGAGGCCTCAGGAAAAAGGTTTTTGTTTTTGTGGTGTTAGGGCTTGAACCCAGGAGCATTTAGCTACACTCTCACCCCTATTTTGATCTCGAAACAGGGTTTCAAGTTACTGAGGCTGGTCTGAACCTGTGATCCTCCTGCCTTAGCTTCCCGAGTACTGGGATGATGAACATACGCCCCATGTCTGGTTAAAAGCAACTTCTTGTGGTTCCTCATTCCTGAGCGAGGCCACCTCCTTTTGCCCTTTTAGTCCTTTCAACAATTTTGTGCATTAAATCACTTTTTACTTAAAATACCTCATGAATTCCCATTTTTTTGATTATACAATTTTTTAATGATATTTTAATTTTTTTTTTTCTTTTTGCAGTACTAGGGATAGAACCCAGGGGCATTCTACCTCTGAGCTACATCCCCAGCTCTATTTTTTATTCTTTATTTTTGAAACAAGGTCTCACTGAGTTGGAGAGGCTTCACTAAGTAGCTGAGGCTGCCCGCGAACTGTGATCCTCCAGTCTCAGCCTCCCAAATGCTGGGATTATAAGTGTGAGTCACCACGCCCAGCTCTTTAATTATATATATATATATATATATATATATATATATATATATATATATATACACACACACACACATACACACATATATATATAATTATATATATATATAAATTTTTTTTTGGTGGTACTGGGGATGGAACCCTTCTCTGGGCTTCACTCCTAGACCTATTTTATATTTTTATTTGGAAACAGGGTCTTTTAAGCCAGCGTGGCTGGCTTCGATCCTCCTGTGTCCGCCTCCCAATCACGGAGATTACAAGGGTGCGCCACCACACCCAGCTCTTTAATGATATTTTTATTTAGCATTCCTAGAACTAGAGAATGTGCTATGCTGGGAAAATTCAATTTCCAGATAGATTTATTTATTCTTTGGTGGTACTAGGGATTGAACTCAGGGGTGTTCTACTTCTGAGCTACATCCCCAGTCCTATTATTTATTTTGAAACAGGTTCTAAGTTGCTGGGGCTGGCCTCAAACCTGTGATCCTCCTGCTTCAGCCCCAAGTACTGAGATTATAGGCATGGGCCACCATACCTGGCTTCCAGATAAATATAACCCTTTTGGTACTATAATACCAATTTTCTTGAAAGTGTTTATTACTTTCAGTCATGGCATTTGCTTCCTAAACAGAGTACTTGAAATGCAGTTTTTCCTCCTTTCCCTTTGAACCGCTGAGTAGCTCCTGTGTTATAAGCCCTATGTTTGAAGCTCTAAGAGTTGAAGTGCAATTCCAGGTTAGCTAAAGTAACACTGACTACAAATGTACACTTACAAATTTCATTTAAAAAACTTTACTATGGTAGTTACTAGAGATAAAAGAGTTGATGAAAATGTGGTTTCTGCTTCCCACTCTGGGAGAAAAGTATGTATGCAAATAAATTATAAGTAATAGGACATGAAGAAACAAATATGTACAAACAATAGGTACAGGGCTACTATGTACTGAGGCTACACATGGGGGCTGAGGTGTAAGTTGATTTTGAAGTATGAGTAAATGTTTTTCAGGAAGAGCATTCCACAGCACAGAAGTATGTGCAAAGATGGGTATGACTGCTAGTTTTAAAATATGGCTATCAACACTCATCCCACTCTTGCATGCGGATATTCTCTCCTGACTGAGCTGGCCCCACCATTGCTCAGACCACTAGAATGCGCTGAAGAGCTTCTCTGGGACATCTGACCCCAGGGCTTAGGATGCCTGGCAGTTATCACTTCCTTTCCCTGTGGAGCCTCTTGAGATGCTGCTCCTTAGACTCCTACCAAGCTATGAGAAGTTCACTGGCACATGGGAAGTCAAGGTGCTATAACTGATTATCCTAGCCGAGGTCCCTCCTGATAGTGCCAACTAAAAGCCACGTAACCCCAGTACTTGGGAGGCTGAGACTAGAGGGTCAAAGGTTCACAGCCAGCCTTAGCAACTCGGTGAAGCTCTTAGCTATCTAGTGAAACCCTGTTTCAAAATAAAATAAGCCAGGCGTGGTGGCGCACGCTTGTAATCCCAGCACTTGGGAGGCTGAGACAGGTGGATCGCACAGGTTCGAAGCCAGCCTCAGCAACTTACTGAAACCCTGTTTCCAAATAAAGTATGAAATAGGTGTGGGAGATTAGCCCGGAGGTAGAAAAGTCCCTGGGTTCCACCCCCAGTACCACACACACACACACACACAAAAATAAATAAATAAAAATAAATAAATAAATAAATAAATAAAATAGGGCTGGCGGTGTATCTTGGAGATAAAATGTTAGTGTTCAATCTCCAGCAAAACACACACATAGAGTGCCATGCAATCACCATTTCAGTTGACTACTCAGCTGAGCCCACTTAATTCTCAGAACTGTGAGAGATAAGACGACTACTGTCCTAAGTTGCTAGGTTTTAGGGTACTCTTTTAAGTAGTCATAGGCTCGTGTAAAAGTCAGCACATGCCTGGAGGGCAGTTCTTGTAGTTCCTCATTGCTGGGCAATGTCTGCATTTCCTTTTTGGCGCTTCCAGTTCCTCCAAATATAATTCCTTATATTAAAACATTCTTGAGTATCTTGAGTTGCTTCTGTTTTTTTTTTTTTTTTTTTTTTTTTTTGGTTAATCACGTAGTATAACATTTTGCTGTCTTGCACTTTTAGAACTAAAGAATGTGCTACATTAAAAACAACAAAAAAGCTGGGCGTGGTGGCGCACGCTTGTAATCCCCACGCTTGGGAGGCAGAGACAGGAGGATCGCGCAGGTTCGAAGCCAGCCACGCACGCTGGCTTAGGAGACCGTTTCCAAGTAAAAATGTAAAAATAGGTCTGGGAGTGTAGCCCGGAGGTAGAAGGGCTTCCAGGAACCCCAGTACCAACAAAACAAAACAAAACAAAAAACAAAAAAAGTTCCTTGTAATCTTAACCCTTTCAGGATTAAAATACTATATTTTCCTGAAATAATTCCTCCTCCTCCTCCTCTTCTTCTTCTACCTCTTCCTCTTCTTTTTTTTTTTTTGTGGTACTGGGGGTGGAGCCCAGGGGCTTTCTACCTCTGGGCTATACTCCCAGACCATTTTATATTTTATTTGAAAACAGGGTCTCACTAAGATGCTGAGAGCCTCAGTAGCTGAAGCTGGCTTCGAACCTGTGTGATCCCCCTCGTCTTAGCCTCCCAAGTGTGGGGATTAAAAGCGTGCGCCACCACGCCTGGCTAAAGACCTTTCTTCTTGCCAGGTGTAGTGGTGTACGCTTGTAATCCTAGCATTTGGAAGGCTGAGACAAGAGGATGGCAGGTTTGCAGCCAGCTTTGGCTACTTAGTGAGGCCCTCTGCAACTTAGTGAGACCCTGTTTCAAAATATGAGGCTGAGCCGGGCGTGGTGGCGCATGCTTATAATCCCTGCACTTGGGAGGCTGGGATAGGAGGATCACACAGGTTCGAAGCTAGCCTCAGCTATTTAGTGAGGCTCTCAGCTTAGTGAGACCCTGTTTCCAAATAAAGCATAAAATAGTCTGGAGGTAGAAAAAGCCTCTGGGTTCCACCCCCAGTACTACCAAAAAAAAAAAAAAAAAAAGAGGCTGGGGGTGTAGCTCAGAGGTAGAATGCTCCTGGGTTCAATTCCAGTTCTGAAAAAGGAAAGAAAAGAAAACATAGCCCCTGTCTCTGTGCAATTTAGCAAGACCCTGTTAAAAAAATAAATAAATAAATAAGCCAGGCGTTGTGGTGCATGCTTGTAATCCCAGCATTTGAGAGGCTGAGACAGGAGAATTGCAGTTCGGACAGCCTCTGCTAGTGAGGACCTTTGCAACTCAGTGAGACCCTGTTTCAAAATAAAGAATTAAAAATAGGTAGGGAGTGTAACTTAGAGGTAGAATACCTTTGGGTACCACAAAAGAAAATTTAAAAATATAAAAAGGGCTGGAGGTGTGGTTTGGAGGTAGAAAGGTCCTAAATTCCATCCCCAGTAAAACACACACACACACACACACACACACACACACACACACACACACACACAGTCAGGATAGTAGTTACTTAGTTCTGGGGAAGAAGAAAGCATTAAGACTCTGGACTTTGGGGCAAGGTAGGCCTGTAGGGTTAGTACTGGCCTGTGTCTTGATCTGAGGACTGGTGATATGAGAATGATCTATAAAAAAACTTATTTTGTGTACTCTTCTGTATTTCTATAAGTATTTGCAATTTTAAGAATTACTTTCAATCTCATAATCTGCTGAAAAAGATAGATATACATTCAAAGGAATGGGAAAAAATCTACCAAACAACTTTATTTCTCAAAAACTCTATAAAGATTTTGTTTCTCTGTCCAAATGACTAAAAAGTTTTAATGACTGGCAACATGTAATAGTGATTTTTAAAATGCTTAAAATAAAATAACGCTTAGTTTTGTTATGCTTGGATCCCAAGACTGTAAATTATAAAAACACAAGTAAAACCACATTTTCTCAAATGAGAGAAAAGAAGAAAGGCAGATAGTAAATGCCAAATGACCAAAATGTTTTTTTTTAATCTACCATTCTTAAAACTAGTAAAAATGGTAATATTTTCCTATAAATCATTAAATAGAAAAACATTTTATAAAACACATCAGAATTTTATTGCTTGAAGAATACAGCATATGAAATCACAAGAATGTCAAAATGAAAGTCACTAGGCTTCAAACATGTAATACATTATCAGATGCAGTAAAATATTAATTATCCTGAATTCTGCATCAAAAAAATAAAAGGTGGAAAGATATCTAAGTAGTTTACTTAAGAAATAGTCAAAAAAGAAAGTAAAAGGATGTTACAGTACAAATTAGAAAAGACAACACTTATTAACAGTATTTTTCTAGACTAGACTACCTTTGGTACTTAAACTTTTTAAAAAACAATTCCTTCTATTTCATTCAAACATACTTAGTGGATATAATATCCATGAACTTCAACTTAAAACAATCAGCAAATTTTTAACCTTTTCTTTATATATGGGAAGTGTATTTGACAAATGTATAACGATATTTCCATATTACTAAAACTGCAAAATATGCTTAAGAAATCTAATACTTACAACAAACTTTACTTATTTAGCTCTCCAATTAAAATTGGAATGCTGGCAGCTAGCATGTATTTTGGGGCTTGGGGAATATAGAAATTTAAATGATTTGGCAACTAACATAGGAATTTAATTACTTCATATTATCTGAAGTGGCTTTTCCTTTCCTGTTTCCAAAATACAACATGCCATTTCTTCAACACACTGGATTCCTGTAACAACCACTGTCATACTTTATTTACTGGAACCAAATTAAAGCTTATCCCTTTTAATGAGCAGGTTGAAACTATTTGTTTCTTATAGAGCTGATGAGTTATGACACACTTTCTTAAAACCAAACTTTTTTTTAAAGCTATCAATTATGATGAAGGTGACAATGGCGCCATTTCAAAAGGTAGCATTGAAACTCTAGGCCATCTAGTCAAGAAAATGTCATTGTAATGCTAAAAACAAACAATAAGTAAACTACAACTACAAGTTAATTTTTTTTAAAAAAAGCCCTCTTTCATAGCAAGCATGCTCATTAGCTTCCATTTTTTTCCCTAGCAAAGGTTTGAATATTCGTGAACCTCAGTTAAACCAACGGAACCCAAGCAACTGTTTCCCGAGTCCCACTTAGACACTTGAATAACATAAGCAAGGATGGATTAGGCAAGTGACACTATTAACAATCACTGAACTGGAGTGAAATAGTAAGAATCATGACAGTCTTCAAACTGGGCGTCTCTGAAATGTCATAGTGTAGTTCAAGATAAGTTACGCCATAATAAAACTAGCATTCACCTCTACACAAAACAAAAACAAAATAAACACACAACTCACCAAATTTATACAACTACTGTAGAACATACTCCTTTCTAGTTTTTGAATGTCATTTTGAGGTTTCTCTAAGTATATTGATCTGAGTATATATACTTATTGCCTGTATATATACTCATTTTAAAAGACAAAAAATTCAGGTACTACAAAACTAAACTTTTTTTTACCAACCTAATCCAATATATTATGCATCACAGTGCACCTCTTCTCAATTTAAAATTCCCAATTTTAGTTAGATTAAAAGAGCAGAGGAAATGCAAATGCAGTTTAAGAACTTCTGTATAAATTTCACTGTATTTTTATAAACTTGAAGTTTTCTGTAACACTGTTTATTGATCAAATAAAGGGCTCACTGCTATCTAAAATTTCATAAACACCTTTAAAAATTCAAAATTGATATTATACTGAACCTTAAATTTTCAATAATTCAAAGAGACAGTTTTTACATGTTTAGCACACAATAGATGAAACTTAACAGCAGACATCCCTAGAATACCAACTGGCAAGTCCACCAAGAAGCATACAAAATTACAGATAAGCATTTCTTTGAGTTTTGTTGTGCAAGGGAAAACATTTATAGAGGAACACAAACTCAGCTGGTGGATTTAGATATCATCATCTTCTTCTTCATCTTGAGAAGATCCTGCCTGATTGGACGCACTGGCTGAGGCTGCAGCAAGCTGGGCTTGCTGGGCAGCTTGCTGCATTTGAAGCCACTCCTGCTGGGCCAACTCTGCTTGTTGCTGTCTAGCCTAAACATAAAAAGCATAAAAGTAAATAATCAGTTTTTAACCTTTAATGTATGCATTTTGGCTAAGGAAAAATTAAGACAATTAACAGATTAAGTCATTATTAAATTTGGATAATTTCCATCTACTATATAATTGTGGTATATCTTGGAAACAATAACTCTATGATCTTTAGTTCAATCAAGAAAGTAAAAAGGTTTATAGGAGCCAGGTGTGGTGGCACGCTTGTAATCCCAGATTTTGGGAGGCTGAGACCAAAGGATTGGGGTTCGCAGACAGCATCAGCTACTTAGCGAAGCCCTTTGCAACTCAGTGAGAACGTATTTCAGAAAAGACTAAAACATAGGGCTGGAGGTGTAGCTTGGAGGTGCAATGCCACTAGGTTCCATCCCTGGTATCAACAACAACAACAACAACAACAACAACAACAACAACAACACACACACACACACACAGTTTATAGGGGAAAAAAATCACAATATTTTATCTTTGGCTTCTTTTCCTGTATTTTATTCCTTCCCTCCCTTCCCCCCCCTCTTTTTTTTTTGTGGTACTGAGGATTTTTGGTACTAGGGGCATTCTATCTCTGAACTACACTCCTAGCTTCTTTTTTTTTTTTTTGGTGGTACTAGAGATGAAACCCAAGGGCATTTTACCTCCATGATACGTTCTCAGCCATATATATCCATGTTATTCTTTATTTTGAAACAAGGTCTAAACTGTGGAGGGCCCCCTTAAGTAGCTGAGGCTGGGCCCAAACCTGCGATCCTCCTGTCTCAACCTCCTAAGTACTGGGATTACTAGTGTGCCACCACACCTGGCTTCCGCAGCTCTTTTTTTTGTTTTCAGCAGAGTCTCACTAAGTTGCTGAGGCTAGACTCAAATCATCAATCCTCCTGTCTCAGGCTCCGAAGTACTGGGATTAAAAGAGTGTGCCACCACATTCAGCTTCTTGTGTTTCTCTTCTGTTTTACTTGATTCTTTGCCTCCTCAAATTACAATTTTGATATAAACATTTTTCCAATATAAAATTACTTCAGGCTTAAAAGTTCTCTAGTATAGTAAGTGCCCCTAATATTGGGGGGAAAAAACTGTACATGAATGTAATAGCTCTCCTGATATTTCTGAGTCTCTACCCTTATCCTTTTTTTTTTTTTTTTTTTGGTGGTACTGAGGTTCCTGGAAGCCCTTCTACCTCCGGGCTACACTCCCAGACCTATTTTTACATTTTTATTTGGAAACAGGGTCTCCTAAGCCAGCGTGCGCGGCTGGCTTCGAACCTGCGCGATCCTCCTGCCTCTGCCTCCCAAGCGCGGGGATTACAAGCGTGCGCCACCACGCCCGGCTACCCTTATGCTTTAAAAACAAAATAAAAACTAGAATAAAAATGCTTCCCAAACATACATCACTTTCTCTTCATTACCTCTATTCTTGTTGATATTCATTATATTTGAAATTTCCTGAGCTTTACCTAATAAAATTGCACCTGTCCTTGAAGTCAAACTGATACACTATTTTCTCCTTCCAGTGTCAGTAAGGGTATAATCAGGAGACAGAAGACACATTAATTATGGGATGGAATATAAAGGGCTGTTAACCTGGGGTACAGAGATATTATAAAAAGAAAAAAGGGCTGTTAACCAGCTACAAAGCTGATAACAGATAAAAATGCAACCTTAAAACTGAAAGAACAAGCCGGGCGTGGTGGCGCACGCTTATAATCCCCGTGTTTGGGAGGCGGAGACAGGAGGATCGCACAGGTTTGGAGCCAGCCGCGCTGGCTTAAAAGACCCTGTTTCCAAATTTAAAAAAATATAATACTGGTGTCTGGGAGGTAGAAGGGTTACCAGGAACCCAGTACCACCAAAAAAACCAAAACAACAACAAAAACCCACAAACAAGCAAGCAAAAAAACTGAAAGAACAAGGAAGAAGAAAGATTTTTTTTTTGGTGGTACTGGGATTCCTGGAAGCCCTTCTACTTCCGGGCTACACTCCCAGACCTATTTTTTATACTTTTTATTTTTGGAAACAGGGTCTCTTAATCTCTTAAGCCAGCTCTCGCGGCTGGCTTCGAAACTGTGCGATCCTCCTGTCTCTGCCTCCCAAGCGCGGGGATTATAAGCGTGCGCCACCACGCCCGGCTGAGGAAAGAATTTTTAAAACTTAGAAATTGAAAGGAACACCATGTGGAACTGAACCTCAGGCCTCTGAAAAAGGGGCATACATTAGCTGGTCCTAACATACATTAGCTGGTCCGAACATATCTCGTTAGAGGAGGACCCAAGGATTGAGATCAGCACCCCTGAGGAGGAGGGTGCAGCTTCAGGCTGGTTTCAAGTAGTATGGAAAAAGCAAACAGGATTCAATTCCTGCTACAGCACAAACTGCTGCAGCCAAAGTAAACAAGCGTCCTGGGCTGCTCAAAGGAAATGGAAGCGACAGGTAAAAGGTGCTTGTTCCTTTTACATTCTCTAACCTTGCAGTGTCCCTCTAGAGCCCCCCTAATGTTAGCAGCTGAGTCTAAGGAGGAATAAGATAGCAAAGCAAATGTGGTTTTCAGAGTACAGTAGTCCCACTATCTCAAGTTTTACTTTCATGGTTTTAGTCACTAACAACCAAAATAGTAAATGGAAAATTCCAGAAGGAAACAATTCATGCTTTAAATTCCTTGCCACTATGAACAACATGATGACATCTCACAGCGTCCAATTTCACCCCATCTGGTATTTAAATCACTCTTCTGTCTATATATTGGCTGTACATGCTACCCACCCACTAGTCACTTCGTAGCTGGCTTGGTATATCACAGTTCTTGTATGGAGGGTTTGGTACTATCTCCCTGGGGGTCCCCTTCAGGTATGTGCTGGGGCTTGGGGACAAATGTACCAGGCTAGGTCACAGAGCAGAGCATAGAAAAGTGGATTATAACCGCTCAGTAGCTGGCACACTCCGGTACCCTCAAAATCTGATATATCTCTATACATGGAATTTTTTTCTCATAAGTCAGCCTCCTAATAGTTATCTTTCTCATCAAAGTAGTCAGTCTGATATTAGTGTATCTATTATATCTCCCTTACAAAACACTCAATTTCTTTTTTGGGGGTTGAGTGCTGGAGGTTGAACCAGAGGCATTCTACTTCCAAGTTATACCCCCCTTTTAAAATTTTGAGACAGGGTTATGGCTAAGTTGCTAAGGCTGGCCTCAAACCTGCAATCCTCCTGTCTTCTCAAGTATTAGGATTATAGGCATGTGCT
Source organism: Muscardinus avellanarius (assembly GCF_963383645.1). Lineage (NCBI taxonomy): Eukaryota > Metazoa > Chordata > Mammalia > Rodentia > Gliridae > Muscardinus > Muscardinus avellanarius. The sequence continues at coordinate 83,083,990 of NC_137788.1, read as the reverse complement.
GCTACATCCAGCCATTAAGTTTATCAAGAACAGAAATAAACTGGGCATGGTGGCATACGCCTGTAATCCCAGTACTTGGAAGGCTGAGACAGGAGGATCACAGGTTTGAGGACAGACTCAGCAATGTAGCAAGACTCTCAGTAACTTAGTTAGAATTTGTTTCTTTAAAAAAAAAAAAAAAAATGCCGGGCGTGGTGGCGCATGCTTGTAATCCTCATGCTTGGGAGGCGGAGACAGGAGGATCAAAAAAACCTGGTTTGTATAATTTTGTGACAAACTTTTTTTAATAATTTCAAATACCTACCAAGGTTTTATTGTAAAAGTGCTTGATAGTTTATTCAAGGTATGTAAAGGAATGTACTATTTGCATTTCAAATTTGACTTTTAGGTGCCATGGCCCCCTGTCAGCTCTTACACTTTTCCTCATGAACATAAAAACATTTCTATGTCATTAAAAAATCATTGCTGACTAATAAGTTTCTTTGTATTCATTTCCACAAATTTAAATTTTTACTGTGCCAAAATATTTTTTTTCAAATTTTCTGTGATTATATATATACTCTAATTTTACCTACCCCAAGTACTCATCTTCTAAAAGGGAGGTATGCAAAAGAGATAAATATATACTTCCTAATTCACTACATCTTTTGGAAATTTTCATATGTTAAGATTTTTACTCCTACATGATGATTCATTATAATAAAAAAGTAAAAAGTTCACATTAGACCTTGATATATTATTATTATTTGGTGGTACTGGAGATGGAACCCAGGGGCCTTTTACCTCCGGGCTACACTCCCAGACCTATTTTATATTTTATTTGGAAACGGTCTCTTAAGCCAGCTGAGGCTGGCTTCGAACCTGTGTGGTCCTCCTGTCTTAGCCTCCCAAACGCGGGGATTACAAGCGTGCGCCACCACATCTGGCAACCTTGATATATTATTATTGTTTTTTTTTTTTTTTGTGTGTGTGTCAAAACTGAGGATTAAACCCAGGGGCATTCTACCTTCGAGCTATCCCACGGCCCTATTTTTATTATTTATTTATTTTTGCGGTACTGGGGATGGAATCCAGGGGCATTCTACCTCCATGCTATACTCTCAGCCCTATATTTTTAGTCTTTTTATTTATTTTTTATTGGTGCACTACAGTCTCACATAATGTGGATCATGTTAAAAATGGCACATAGTGAGCCGGGCGTGGTGGCGCACGCTTGTAATCCCAGCATTCGGGAGGCTGAGACTGGAGGATCGCGGTTCACGGACAGCCTCAGTTACTTAGTGAGGCCCTCTGCAACTCAGTGAGACCCGATTTCAAAATAAAGAATAAAAAATAGGGCAGGGGCTGTAGCTCGAAGGTAAAATGCCCCTGGGTTCCATCCCCAGACCCGCAAAAAGAAAAAAAGAAAAAAAAAAAAAGAAAATGGCACATAGTCACACAGTACTTAGTGCCCTCTCTCCTTCCCCTCTTCCCTCCCTTCCAATAGTAGTGTGTCCAGGTTAACAATTTTATATTCACATGTACACACATACTCAAATGTACCTTTCCCATTAATTAACCTCAGCCTTCTTCTTCCCCTACCCTGCCTTTCCAACTTTGCTGATCATGTCATTCACAAGAAGACAGAAAGACCTGGAGAACTATTAAGTCTTTTTATTTTTGAAACAGGGTCTCACTGAGTTGCAAAGGGCCTTACTAAGTAGCTGAGGCTGTCCATGAACTGCAATCCTCTGGTCTCAGCCTCCAGGATGCTGGCTGGGATTACAAGCGTGTGCCACCACGCCTAGCTTTTATTCTTTTATTTTGAAACAGGGCCTCCCTAAATTGCAGAGGGCCTCACCAAGTGGAGGAGGCTGGCTGTGAACCTGCAATCCTCCTGGTCTCAGCCTCCTAAGTACTGGAATTACAAGCATACATTGTGTAAACATTGATGTTAAAGCCTATTAAAGTCTTCCTTTTCAAATATTTGCTGCTTGCTTAAAATGAGGCTACCACTATGTTCATATTTGAAATAAAGTCTAAAGAAATGAAACAAAGTGAAAGTGATTTTAAAAAGATTTAAAGCTGGGCATGGTGGCACAAGTCTGTGATCCCAGTACTTGGGAGGCTGAGACAAGAGCACAACATACTTGAGGCCAGCCTTAGCAATTTAGCAAGGCTCTCAGCAACTTACTAAGACTGTTTCGAAATAAAAATAAAGGGACAGAGTGTAGTTCAGAAGCAGAATGGCTCCTTTAATACTGAAAACTTAAGTGTTCTGTGCCCCAAAGAAATACTAGGTATCTGTTTAATTTTACCTTTCAGCCAGGCATGGTGGTGCACAGCTGTAATCCTAGTACTTGGTAGATAGAAAGATCACAGGTTTGAGAACAGCCTCAGTAATCTAGTGAGAACTATTACAAAGCAAAAATAAAAAGGGTTTGGGGGTGTGTGTGGCTTGGAGGTAAAATGCCCCCAATACCAAAAAAAAAAAATTAAAAAGAAAAAAATTTGCTTCTCTGTTGGTTTCCTCCCAAGAGCAAATACTAGGAACCATCACACATCTGCCAGGTAAGGAAACAGGGAGATTTACAAGAGGAATTAAAAACAGATGATCTGGCTGGGTAATGTGGCACACTCCTGTAATCTGAGTACTTGGGAAGCTGAGAAAGGAGTACCACAGGTTAGAGGCTATTCTCAGGAATTTAGGAGACTGTTTCAAAATTAAAAGGGCTGGGAATATATATATCTCAGAGGTAGAATGCCAACAGGACATGGTGGTGCACACTTGTAAACCCAGTACTTGGGAGGCTCAAACAGGAGGATCACAGGTTGGAGGACAGCCTCAGCAAATAGTGAGACTCTCAACAACCTAGTTGACACTCAGTTCCAAAAAAAAAAAAAAAAAAAATAGGGCTGAAGGTGTAGCCTGGAGGTAGGTAGAATGCCCCTGGGTTCAATCCTCAGTAAAGCGCGCGTGTGCACACACACACATGCTCCCTGGACTCACCCCCCAGTATGAAAACAAACAAGACAAAAATAAATAAAGATATCTGGGATACAGAAGTGAAGACAAATGTGGCAGGCAATTATTTCTTTCATTTACTTTTCTGCCCTGACAAAGATAAAGATAAAATAGACTCCATTTCAAGTTTCATAGTAGTATCACTTCTCAGCTTTGTGGCTAAGATCAATGTAAAAGTCCCTTAATAAATTTAAGCAGAAAATGGTGGCCAGAGAATTACCATGGTACGGTAGAAAGAGTATAGGTTTTGGAGTAAGAAGATATCTCATTATAGATGCCAACACTTCCTAACTGCACTTATCTGTTTTATTTAAATCAATCTTTTCCAGTAGGCCAAAGCTTTGTAATGATTGGAACGTCTCTTTTGTTGACTGTTTAAAAAAGACTTAACACCTAACCGAATTACTAATAAATAACAAGAACTACAGCAAATATCTGTGGAACAGATGCAAATGACTAAATTATTTCATGAATGCTTCTTTGCCTTTATTTCTTTTTTGGGGGTGGGGGTGGGGGTCTGGGGATGAAACCCAGAGGCATTTTACCTTTGAGCTATACCCCCTGCCCTATTTTTTATTCTCTATTTTGAAACAGGGTCTCACTGAGTTGCAGAGGGCCTCATTAAGTAGCTGAGGCTGGCCATGAACCGCGATCCTCCTGTCTCAGCCTCCCAAATGCTGGGATCACAAGCCTGTGCCATCATGCCCGGCTCTTCACCTCTATTTCTTAATGGACATAATAACCTGGGTGTGCTGGCACATGCCTATAATCCCAGTACTTGGGAGGCTGAGACAAAAGAGGATGGCAGGTTCAAGACCAATCTCAGCAACTTAGCAAGACTCTCAGCAACCTAACAAGATCCTGTTTCAAAACAAAAAATAAAAAAGGCTGGGGTATAACTGGGAGGTAGAATACCCTGGGTTCAATCCCCAGTACCACAAAGAAAAATAAGTAAATTAATTACTTAAACCTTGTATTTCTTTTGCAATATTGGGGATCAAACCCAGAAGCGCTCTACCATTAGCTATATTCCCGGCCCTTTTTTTCTACTTTTGAGACATGTCTCACTTGCCTGGGTTGGGCTCAAGCTTTTTTTTTTCCCCCCCCAGTACTGGGGATAGAACCCAGGGGACATTTTACCCCCAAGCTACATCATCCCAGCCCTACTGCTTTTTATTCTTTTATTTTTTGGTAGTACTGGGGTTCCTGGAAGCCCTTCTACTTCCGGGCTACACTCCCAGACCTATTTTATATTTTTATTTGGAAACAGGGTCTCTTAAGCAAGTGAGGCTGGCTTCGAACCTGTGCGATCCTCCTGTCTCTGCCTCCCAAGCACAGGGATTATTACAAGCATGCGCCACCACACCCAGCTATTCTTTAATTTTATGTATTTATTTATTTTTTGGTGGTACTGGGGGTGGAACCCAGAGGCTTTCTACCTCTGGGCTATACTCCCAGACCTTTTTTATATTTTATTTGGAAACAGGGTCTCACTAGGTTGCTGAGAGCGTAAGTAGCTGAGGCTGGCTTCGAACCCGTGCGATCCTCCTGTCTCAGCCTCCCAAGCGCGGGGATTACAAGCGTGCGCCACCACGCCCGGCTTATTCTTTTATTTTTAAAACAGGGTCTCACTAAGTTGCAGAATGCCTCACTAAGTAGCTGAGGCTGGCCCCAAACCTGCAATCCTCTTGTATAAGCCTCCCAAGTACTGGGATTACAAGCGTGTGCCACCACACCCGGGTTGGCGTCAAAACTTTTGATCTTCCTGTCTTGTCCTCCCAAATAACTGAGATTACAGACATACACCACTACACCAGGCAATTTTATAAGTTTTTCAAGGTGTGTGTTAGCCAGATGTGGTAGTGCATGCCAGCTGTCCCAGTACTCAGGAAAGATGAGCCAAGAGGATTATAGGTTCTTTGAGGATAGCTTCTGCAAGTAACCAGACTCTTAGCAACCTAGTAAGATCCTGTTTCAAAATAAAAAATAAAAAAAAGATTGAGGTTGTAGCTTAGGGGTAGAATGCCCCTGGGTTCAATTCCTACTACTGCAAAAAAAAAAAAAAAAAAAAAAATTAAGACTCAAATGCATTTTGATATAAACCAAACTGAATGTTATAACTGACTACAGGGTGATCAGCTATGGTGCTAATTTGAAAAGGTTTACTTAAAATGATATTTTTCAGGCTACTATAGTACCTAGGGGGATATCTCACTTCTACTCAATCCCAACCGATCTTCTGATTTCAAAAGAGAGGTTAGAATTAGTAGGAGGGGGAAAAAATAGCCTTTCTAAACTCTTCCCTTGTGCGTGCACACGTGTGTGTTTTACTGTGTGGTTCAGGGGCATTCTACCTCTGAGGTACATGCTCAGCCCTATTTTATTTTTTATTTTGAAATAGGTCTAAGTTGCTCAAGTCTCACTAGGTTGCTGAGGCTGGCCTTAAACCTGTAATTTTCTTGTCTCAGCCTTCCAAATACTGGAATTACAACCCTGCACCATCCTGTCTGGCTCTCCCCTGGTTTTCAAAATAGATGGATATTAGGACATTAGTAGTTGGTGTTAATCCTTCATAGGCATTAGAATTATAACAAGCAAGAAAGAAGAAAAGTCCCCCCCACCCCATCTTTGCTCTACTAGCCTTTTAAAACATATTAAGTCGGGCGCAGTGGCGCACTCTTGTAATCCCAGCATTTGGTAGGCTGAGACAGGAAGATCACTGTTTGCGGACAGCCCCAGCTACTTACTGAGGCCCTCCGCAACTTGTAAGACCCTATTTCAAAATATAAAAAATAGGGCAGGGAGCGTAGCTCGGAGATCAAATGCCCCTGGGTTCCATCCCCAGACCCGCAAAAAAAAAAAAAAAAAAAAAAAAAAAAAAGGTTAGAATGTTACTGGGAGGCTGAGACAGGAAGATTGCAGTGCTTGAACAGCCTCAGCTACTTAGTGAGGCCCTTTGCAACTCAGTGAGACCCTGTTTCAAAAAAAAAAAAAAAAAAAAAAAAAAAATATATATATATATATATATATATATATAGGGTTGGGAGTGTAGCTTAGAGGTAGAAAGTCCCTGGGTTCCATCCCCAATAGTGCAAACAAAACAAAATAAAACAAAAAAGCAGGTTGCTACAAAATAATTTTTTTCTTTTGCAGTACAGGTGATAAAACCCAGGGGCACCTCCAAGCTACACCCCCAGCCCTATTTTTTATTCTTTTTTTTTTTTTTTTTGGGTGGTACTGGGGTTCCTGGAAGCCCATCTACTTCCGGGCTACGCTCCCAGACCTACTTTATACTTTTTTATTTTTGGAAACAGGGTCCCTTAAGCCAGTGCAGCTGGCTTCGAACCTGCACGATCCTCCTGTCTCTGCCTCCCAAGCACAGGGATTACAAGCGTGCGCAACCACACCTGGATAATTCTTTATTTTGAAACACAGTGTCTCACAAAATTGCAGAGGGTCTAAGTAGCTGAGGCTGCCCTCAAACCTGCAATCCTCCTGTCTCAGTCTCCCAAGTACTGAAATTACAAGCATGTGCCACCATGCCTGGCTTGCTACAAATATTTTACATAAACCAGAATTAAACAGGTCACTCTAAATATAAGACTATAATAAAACAATTAGCTAGAGAAAAAGAATCCACTGGGAATTTATGTTGATTTAGGAAGTAATTTGTGAAACCAGTATAATTTCTGTTAGCAAACAGATAGGAGTCAGATGAAAATAATTTAAAATGCATCACTTACTTTTGCAAATAATTCCTGCTGCTGTCTCAATAACTCTTCTTCTGGAATGCCAAGGTTTTCCAAACGAGAATTGGCCTTTCTTCTTTTTAATGCTACTGTCTTGCATTCTTGTAAGACTTCTTTTACTTCACTGATGTAAGAGCCAAAGCCCAAACTTTCTAGTGCTAAAGAAATGAAAATATGAGGTGATAAAATATGGCTTTCTCCCCACAGATAGAATATGAAGGTTTCATGTTCCCCCCAAGGAGGGTATTTGTTGTTTTCTAGTAATTTATCTATTTTATAGTTGTACAGCAAATGTCTGGGTGGCTAAAACAAAATGTTTTTTTTAACTTTAAATTGTAAATCTGTTAACATTTCAAGGCACAGGGCCTTCATTTTTCCTTATCTTTTATTAAATATTATTATTATTGTTGTTTTATTGTTATTGTTATTTTGTGGTACTTGGGATAGAACCCAGGGTCCTCCTTCTTCTAGGATACACTCCCAGATATATTTTATTTTTGTTTTGAAACAGAGTCTCACTAAGTTTCTGAGAGCCTCACTAAGTTGCTGAGGCTGGCCACAAACCTGCGATCCTCCTGTCTCAGCCTTCCTAGTACTGGGATTATAAACGCGTGCCACCATGCCCGACTCTATTATTATTTTTGAAATAGGGACTTGTTACGTTGCCCAGGATGGCCTTGAACTTTTGCTCTTCATGTCTCAGCTTCTCCAGTACTGGGATTACAGGTGTGTGCCACCACACTTCACTTCTAAATTTTTTTTTTTTTTTTTGGTGGTACTGGAGGTGGAACCCAGAGGCTTTCTACCTCCGGGCTATACTCCCAGACCTATTTTATATTTTATTTGGAAACAGGGTCTCACTAAGTTGCTGAGAGCCTCACTATCACTTCTAATTTTTAAAAGAGCAAATCATTTCTTTGTGAAAGGCCAATATGATAATATGGTTTTAGCAAGATAATAGTTTTTCCTGTATCATTCATGGTAAGCTAAGCATTATTCAGTCACTTTCTTAAAGAATACAAAAAATGCAAATATTTAGAACATATTTGTTAAGTAGGCTGGTAAACCAGGTGTGGTAGCACACAACTATAATCCCAGTAATTTGAAGGCTAAGACAGAAGGATCACAGGTTGAAGGATCATGAGACTGTTTCAAAATGAAAAGTAAAATGAGGTTAGGGGTGTAGTTCACAGTGAGAATGCTCCTGGGTTCAATCCCCAGTACCAGAAAAAGAAAAAGTAGTAACATATGCTCTCCTAAATTTCAGAAGGCTAAGATGTAAAAACAGGTAAGTTTTTCTTTTGTCCAATATACCAATAGGTAGATACATTTAGGGAAAAACAAACAAACAAACAAACAAACCTCAAACTGCCAAGTGTAAAAAATTCTGGTAGGGGTCAGGTTGTATAGCTAATCCCCACGGAGTGATAGAGCACGTGCCCAGCTGGTATGCACAAGGACCTGGTTTGGAATCCCAGCAACCCAAAAGAGGGAAAAAAAAAAAAAAAAAAAAACCAGCTGGGCACAGTGGCACACTCTTGTAATCCCAGTACTTGGGAGGTTGAGACAGGAGGATCACAGGTTCATGGCCAGCCTCAGCTACTTAGTGAGACACTGTTTCAAAATAAAGAATAAAAAATAAGACTGGAGTTGTAGCTTGGAGGTAGAATGCCCCTGGGTTCCATTCCCAGTACTGTAAGAAAAAAAAAAAAAAAAAAAAAAAGGAAGAAAGAAAGAAAAAAATCAGTGGCAATAACTCATGGAATTCAACATTTATAGTCAGCCAATAGGTTTCCCTTAAATATAAAACTTAACAGGATCATTATGAAAATATCTTCAAGTGAAGTAGCAAGAAAATACACCCCCCCCCCAAAAAAAAACAAACCAGAAAAGCATTATTCGGAGTTGTCTACATATTTCCTTAACCCTACATTAAGATCTTCTATCATTCTAAGGCTGGGATGTAGCTCAGTGGCAAAGCACTTGTCTGGCAAGTGCACTGCCCTGGGTTTGACCCCCAGTCCAAAAAGACAAAAAAAAAAAAAAAAAGACCCCCTTTAAGATCTTCTATCATTCTAGCTTTATTTCTGAAAATAAATCCCTGCATACTTCTGCTAAATTTGACTGCTCAATGTTTCCCAACAAAAACCACAATTTCCCACATTCATGCTGACAGCAATATATTCAAGGCACAATCAAACCCCATCTTCAAATTAGGTTTGCCCGATCCTCCCAGACAAATATTATCTATCTCTTTTTGGGGAGAGGGGGTACTAGGGATTGATCACAGGGGCATTCTACCTCTGATCTAATCCCCCAGCCCTTTATTCTTTTCTTTCTTTCTTTTGGTGGTACTGGGGTTCCTGGAAAACTTTTTACTTCCAGGCTACACTCCCAGACCTATTTTATACTTTTTTTTTTTTAATTTGGAAACAGGGTGTCTTAAGCCAGCAGGGCTGGTTTTGAACCTTTGCTATCCTCCTGTCTCCGCCTCCCAAGTGTGATTAAAAGCGTGCGCCACCACGCCCAGCATCCCCCAGCCCTTTATTCATTTTTTTTTTCCTTTTGCAGATCTGGGGATAGAACCTAGGGGCATTCTACTTCCAACCTACACCCCCAGGCCTAATTTTTATTCTTTATTTTGAAACAGGGTCTCACTGAGTTGCAGAGGGCCTCACTAAGTAGCTGAGGCTGTCTGTGAACCATGATCCTCCAGTCTCAGCCTCTAGAACGCTGGGATTACAAGCGTGCCCCACCACACCTGGTTCCTTTTTTAACTTTGAATCAGGGTTGTACTATGTTCCTGAGCATAGCCTCCAACCTGTGATCCTATCTCAGCCTCCCAATTACTGGGATTACAGGCATGTAGACCTAGAACAGAAACTTGATCCATAGTATGTATATAACTTTCAGTATGTTGCTGAATATCTCTAAGCTTTAGTTTTTTCATCTATAAAAATAAGAATAACATCTATTTGATAATATCTTTCTATAATCAGAGGCAGTATACTGGATAAGCATGTAAGCCCTAAAGTCAAATTGCCAAGAACTGACTTCCAACTCTATTTCATATTAACTATGTGACCCAAGATAAATTTCTTCACCTCTTTCGGACAACATAATAATCACTCAATCAACTTGGAATATTTTATCATCGTTAGGTCATAGCAAGTGTATAGGACCTAAACAGTTACACATCATCACAATAAATTCAAGCTGAAGTGTATTTATAATACAAAATTATCAATCAATACAATAGCAAATCCTTTAAAATGTCATGAATACTAGACATTAAAGAAATCCAGGGTCACCAGGCATAGTGGTGCTTGCCTGTAATCCCAGTATATGGGAAGCTGAAACAGGAGGACTGCAAGCTTGAGGTCAGCTCCAGCAACTCAGCAAGACTCTCAACAACCTAGAAAGATCCTGTTTCAAACAAAAAATAAAAAGGGCAGGGGAGTGTAGCTCAGAGGTAGAATGCCCCCGTAATCAATCCCGAGTACTGAAATTAAATTAAAAAACAAATTCAGGGCCCAAGAATTTTTTCTCTCTCGCTTGCTTCTCATGATCAAACGTGATGAAGGCTACAAACTACTCAAATAAGCAAAACTTTAAAAATCACTGGCTTACACCTGGGGGGGTGTAAGCGGGATTCAATTCCAAACTACTCTTAACCAAGGAAGGGCCAAACATTTTTTTAAATTGGTATTAGAGATTCAAAACAAGAGCATTCCACCTTTGAGCTATGCACTTAGTCCGCCCTCCTTAAAAACAAAACAAAACAAGCACAGAGCCTCAAAGTTGCTGAGGCTGCCCTGGAACCTGCAATCGTCTTGTCTCAGTCTCCCAAATATTAAAATTACATACAGGTATGTGGTACTACGACCAGCTTCAAGTTTAAATACATTTAAGGGGCTACAGCCAAGTGCAGTAGCATGTGCCTGCAACCACAGCTACTTGGGAGGCTGAGGCAGATGGACCTCTTAGCAATACCCTGTCTCAAAATTTAGAAAGGGATGGGGATGTAGCTCAGTGGTAAAGTACTCCTTTGTCCAATCCTCAGAACTGTAAAAATAAAATAAAATATTTAAAGGGATGAGAGTATGTAGCTTAGTGGTAAAATGTCTACTTAGCATTTACAAAGCCCTGGCTTGTATACCCGGCACCATACACACACGCATGTACACAGGACAAACCACATTAAGGCTAAGAACACTGCTTTCAAAATATCTGCAAGTAAAGCCAGGCGTGGTGGCACACGCTTGTAATCCCAGTGCTTGGGAGGCTGAAATAAAGGATTGCTTAGGTTTGAAGCTAGCCTCAACTTATTGAGGCTCTCAGCAACTTAGTGACACCCTGTTTCCAAATAAATTATAAAATAGCTCTGGGAGTGTAGCTTGGAGGTAGAAAAGCCCCTGGGTTCCACCCCCAGACCACCAAAAAAAAAAAAAAAAAAAAAAAAAAAACCCTGCAAGTAGCCAGGTGTGGTGGTACAACAGCTTGTAAATTTGTAATTCCAGCATTCAGGAAGCTGGAGGATTGCCGTACGCAAACAGCCTCAGCTACTAAGCAAGGCCCTTCGTAACTGAGTGAGATCCTATTTCGACAATAGAAAGAATAGAAAGAGGGCGTGGTGGCGCATGCTTGTAATCCCAGCATTCGGGAGGCTGAGACCTGGAGGACCACGGTTCGCGGACAGCCTCAGCTACTTAGTGAGGGCCTCTGCAAGTCAGTGAGACCCAGTTTCAAAATAAAAAGAATTAAACCAGGCGTGGTGGCGCATGCTTGTAATCCCAGCAATTGGGAGGCTGAGACCTGGAGGATCGTGGTTCGCGGACAGCCTCAGCTACTTAGTGAGGCCCTCTGCAACTCAGTGAGACCCGGTTTCAAAATAAAGAATAAAAAATAGGGCAGGGGGTGTAGCTCAGAGGTCAAATGCCCCTGGGTTCCATCCCCAGACCCGCAAAAAAAAAAAAAAAAAAGAAAGAAAGAATAGAAAAAAATAGAGCTGGGGGTGTTGCTTGGAGGTAGAATGCCCCTGGGTTCCAATCGCAGTACTGCAAATAAATAAATAAATGAATCTGAAAATCTGCAAGTAATTTTAAAGCTAATACTTAATATTATTCTGAGCCACTATACAAATATAACGTACTTCCAAAATAATGGCACAATAGAACTGGCCATAAATTTAATTGCAAAAGGTGCACTGGCTTTACGTTTTAAACACATTTTAGCTAATAGATGTTAATTTTGGATATAGTATCTTTTAAACAGAGACTTATTATTATTATTATTATTATTATTATTTTGGTGGCACTGGGGTTCCTGGAAGCCCTTCTACCTCCGGGCTACACTCCCAGACCTATATATATTTTTTTAATAATTTTAATTTGAAAACAGGGTCTCTTAAGCCAGCGTGGCTGGCTTCAAAACTGCGCGCTCCTCCTGTCTTCGACGGGATTACAAGCGTGCACCACCACACCCAGCTTACGGGGACATATTTAAATCACTTATAATCATTCCTATTTTACATGAAGAAAAAGCTTAAAAAGAAAACAGAATAGTATCATACATAAGGAGGGTTTTTTTTTTTTTGGTGGTACTGGGGATAGAACCCAGGGGCCTTTTCTACCTCTGGGCTATACTCCCAGACCTATTTTATACATTATTTGGAAACAGGGTCTCACTAAGTTGCTGAGAGACTCAATAAGTAGCTGAGGTTGGCTTTGAACCTATGCAATCCTCCTGTCACAGCCTCCCAAGCGCTGGGGTGTAGCTCAGTTAGAATGCCCCTGGGTTCCACCCCCAGTACTGCAAAAAAAGGTTTTGTTATAGCATGAATTTGTGTGAATGACTATACTTCAAAAGTACAAAGCATATATACATATACATATATATACATACACATACACACACACACACACACACACACACACACACACATTTTTTTTTTTGTGATACTGGGGTTCCTGGAAGCCCTTCTACCTCCACGCTATGCTCCCAGACCTATTTTTATGCTTTTTTAAAATTTGGAAACAGGGTCTCTTAAGCCAGTGCAGCTAGCTTCGAACCTGCGCGATCCTCCTGTCTTCGCCTCCCAAGTGCGGGGATTACAAGCGTGCACCACCACGCCCGACCAAAGCATATTTTTTAATTAAAATATTATGTGAAGCTGGGCACGGTGGCACACACCTATAATTCTAGAACTTGGAAGACTGGAAAAGGAGGATTGCAGGTTCTAGGCCAGTCCCAGCAACTTAATGAGACCCTATTCTGAAATAAAACATAAAATAGGGTTGGGGGAATAACTCAAGGGTAGAATGCCTTTGAGTTCAAAATCTTTATAACCTCCCCAAAGTGTATTATGTGATGTACAGTTCCTTTTTTTTTTTTTTTTGTTGCAGGTCTGGGGATGGAACCCAGGGGCATTTGACCTCCAAGCTACATCCCCTGCCCTATTTTTTTTTTTCTTTATTTTGAAACCAGGTCTCACTGAGTTGCAGAGGGCCTCACTAAGTAGCTGAGGCTGTCTGCAAACCATGATCCTCCGGTCTCAGCTTCCCAAATGCTTGGGATTACAAGCGTGTGCCACCACGCCCGGCTACAGTTCCTTTTAAAATATATTTAATTTAGATATTTATTTTATGGTTCTGGGGATTGAACCCAGGAGCATTTCATCTCCAAGCTATACTTCCAGCCCTACTTTATTTTCCTTTTTTTTTTTTTTTTTTTGGTGGTACTGGGGATTGCACCCAAGGACATTCTACTTCTGAGCTATACCCCTAGCCCTTTCTTTCTTTCCTTTTTTCTTTCTTTGTGTGTTTCTGCATATTGAATTCGAACTGTACCCCTAGCCCTATTTTATTCTTCTATTTTGAAACAGGGTCTCATTAAATTGTGGAGACTAACTGTGAACCTGAAATCTTCCTGTCTCTGCCTTCCAAGTACTGTGATTACAGGCGTGTGCTGCTATGCCCAGCTTTATTCTTTATTTTGAAACAAGGTCTCACTGAGTTGGAGAGGGGCCCAAGTAGCTGAGACTGGCTACAAACCTGCATCCTATCTTAGCTCCCTAAGTAATGGGATTTTAAATGTGTGCCACAGAGCCTGGCTGATTTTTCCTTTTTTTCGGGTACTGGGGATTGAACCCAGGGTCACTCTACTTCTGAGCTACATTCCCAGTCCTTTACTTTTTTTGTTTTGTTTTGAAACGGGTTCTCACTAGGTTGATGAAAGTCTCACTTATTTGCCAAGGCTATCCTTGAACCTATGATCCTCCCGGTTCAGCCTCAGAAGTACTGGAATTATAGGCATGTGTTATCACGTCTAGCACTTTTTTTTTTTTTTTGGTGGTACTGAGAGTGGAACCCTGGGGTTTTTCTACCTTCAGCTAGAGACCTATTTTATACTTTACTCATTAAGTTACTGAGAGCCTCACTAAGTAGTTGAGGTTGGCTTTGAACCTGTGCAATCCTCTTGTTCCAGCCTCCTAAGCACTGGGATTAAAGAATGCGCCACCACACCCGGCACGTCCAGCACCTTTTAAAATACATGTCAGAAGCCGGGCGTGGTGGCGCACGCTTGTAATCCCAGCACTTGGGAGGCTGAGACAGGAGGATCACACAGGTTCGAAGCCAACCTCAGCTACTTAGTGAAGCTCTCAGCAACTTAGTGAGACCCTGTTTCCAAATAAAGTATAAAAATAGGTCTGGGAGTATAGCCCGGAGGTAGAAAAGCCTCTGGGTTCCACCCCCAGTACCACACACACACACACATAAAAAAAAAAAAAAAAAAAAAACCCTCTAAAATACATGTCGGTTGGGAGGCTGAGATAGGTGGATCGCCTAGGTTCGAAGCCAGCCTCAGCTACTTAGTGAGGCTCTCAGCAACTTAGTGAGACCCTGTTTCCAAATAAAATATAAAAATAGGCCTGGGAGTATAGCCCGGAGAGAGAAAACCTCTAAGTTCCACCCCCAGGACCACAAAATAAATAAAATAAAATACATGTCGGTATTCTTTCTCTGTATTTTCAGACCTATTTTTACATTTTTATTTGGAAACAGGGTCTCCTAAGCCAGCACGCGTGGCTGGCTTCAAACCTGCGCGATCCTCCTGTCTCTGCCTCCCAAGCGCGGGGATTACAAGCGTGCGCCACCACGCCCGGCCTTATGTTTATTCTTTATTTGGAAACAGGGTCTCACTAAGTGGTGGAGCGCCTAGGAAGCTGAGGGTAGCTGTGAACTTGCAATCCTCCTCTCTCAGCCTCCCAAGCACTGGGATTACAAGTGTGTCACCACACCTGGCTCATTCTCATTATTATTACATCTCTGCAATTATTCAGATCATCTGATTTCAAAACTTCACATCTACTTTCCAAAAGAGACTCTGGTTTAAGCTTCAAGCCAAAGCTATTCAAATTATAGTCCATTAATTTGTGCTAGATGTGCTTATAATGGCTGCTGTTTGTATAAACTGGAATGAGTTAAAAATTAATATTTAAGCTGGATATGGTGGCATATGCCCGTAATCTCAGTACTTGGGAGACTGAGTCAGGAGGATCACAGGTTCTCTGCCAGCCCCAGCAACTTAGTGAAGCCCTCGGCAACTCAGTGAGAACCTATTTCAAATAAAAATACAGCTGGGGGTATAGCTGAGAGGTGAATGCTTCAAACATAAAGTACAGTTAGGGGTAGGGGTATAGCTCAGAGGTAGAATGCCCCTGGGTTCAATTCCCAGTAAAAACACACACACACACACACACACAGAGGAAATTCAAATTATATAAGAGTAACCTGACAGAGTAATTTTCTGACTACTGAATCTAACAACAAGAAATTATATAGTTTTTTAATATCTGTTTTTGTAGTGATCTATTTTGATTTTATAAAAATATGAAACGATTCAGGCCGGGCATGGTGGCACATGCTCATAATTCCAGCATTCGGGAGGCGGAGACCAGAGGATCAGGGTTCGTGGACAGCCTCAGCTACTTAGCGAGGCCTTTCGTGACTCAGTGAGACTCTGTTTCAAAATTAAAAAGACTAAAAATAGGGCTGGGAGTGTAGCTTGGAGGTACAATGCCCCTGGGTTCCATCCCCAGTACTGCAAAGAAAAAAAAAAAAAAAGAACAGAGCTCTTGATTCTAAATGTCAATTTTTTCCCATAATGTAACAGAACATGCTAGAACTCATTCAGAAATAAATATTCACAAAAAATAAAATAAAAGGAACACCTGTGTGTGAAGTGGGGGTACCAGCAACTGAACCCAGGGGCATTCTACCTCTGGGCCACTCACCCTAAAAATTCGAACCTGCGATCCTCCTGTTTTAGCTTCCCAAGTACTGGGATTACAGGCTTGCACTGAGCTAGGAACATCTTTAATAGCTTACAATTCCCTCTATTAATGTGTCTGTGATTTTCAATACCAAGTTTAACTCAAATCAACCGAAAGAGGAAAAAAAAATAGTTTTAACTAAGTTGTATTTTACAGATTTATAGAACTGCCTTAGAACGCTTAACTGTTCAGATAAGGTAAAGCAACTGAACAAGTGAAGTGGCCAAAGGAAAATCTAGTCAATCAAACTTACACTAAAAAGCCCAAACTTGGGGCCGGGATGTAGCTCAGTGGCAAAGCGCCTGCTTTGCAGGTGTGGCGCTCTGGGTTCGATCCCCAGTTCCAAAAAAGACCACACACACAAAAAAAGAACCCCTTTAAAAAGCCCAAAGTTGCCAGGTGTATGTGTATAATCCCAGCATTGGGGAGGCTGAGACAGGAGGATTGCGGTTTGCAGACAGCCTCAGCTACTTAGTGAGCCCTTTGCAACTCAGTGAGACCCTGTTTCAAAATAAAGAATTAAAAAATAGGACTGGGGAAGCAGCTCAGAGGTAGAATGCCCCTGGTTCCATCCCAAGTACTGCAAAAAAAAAAAAAAAAAGAAAGCCCAAACTTCAACATGTGAGAACCATGCCACTTTAAAATGTACAGTATTAGCCAGGCATGGTGGTACATGCTTGAGTCCAGTATTCTAGAGGCTAAGACAGAAGGATAGCAGATTCTCTGCCGATTTAATGAGGCCTCTGTAACTTAGTGAGACCCTAATTTAGTGAAGCCCTTCACAACTTAGTGATATCCTATTTCAAAATAAAAAATGAAATAGAACTGGGAGTATAGCTCAGAAGTCAGAGGTAGAATGCCTCTGGGTTCAATCCCCAGTACCACAAAAATAAGTAAAATATACATTATTAAGAAAAAAAAGCAAGGCATAGTGGTTCATGCTTGTAATCCTAGTATTTAAAAGGCTGAGACAAGAGGATCGCAGGTTTGAGGCCTGCCTCAGCAACTTATGTCCTCCATAATTCAGAGACCCTATTTCAAAATAAATAATAATAAATAGGGCTGGGGGCATAGCTCAGAGGTAGAATGTCCCTGGGTTCCATCCCCAGTACTGCAAAAAAAAAAAAAAAAATGTATACTATTACACCACATCTACCCTATATTTCTAAAAAATACTAACAGAAAAGTATAAAGTCAGATCTACCATGATTTTCCTAGCCTTCCAGATTTACTCTGTAGTTACACACTTTAAATACCTAAAACATAAAGACACCTTAAACATTTATTTAAAAAATTTTAACCTCTCCAAACAAAACTTCAAAATGACTAACATGAGATTATAAATGTATAAAATTTATTCCCAACTAGAGCAAAATTATAGGTTCTAGCTGAACATGGTGGCACATGCCTGTAATCCAGTACTTGGGAGACTGAAACAGGAGGATCACAAGTTCAAGGACAGTCTCAGCAATGTAGGCAGACACTCAGTAAACTAGTGAGATCCTGTTTCAAAATAAAAAGGGCTAGGGGTTTAGTTCTGAGGTAAATGCCCATGGGTTCAATCCCCAGTGCCACATACATACACACAAAAATTATAAACTCTCAACCACTTAATAATGTTAAAAAAAAAGGGCAAATCTCTTATGATTGTAACAGGTCAAGAAATGATATTTAAACAATTAATAGATTGCATTACATAAAGAAAAAACCTCCTTCACTATAACTTTCTAACCCATATTGAATTTAGCATATTCCAAAGTTGAACTACTTAGCATACTGCTTGCTACAGCTGCACTTTTATTCCATCATGTCAATCAGAACTCTAAATATATCCTAGAAAAGAATGAACTCTCCCCCAAGAAGACAGAATGTAATGTGTTATTAGATTGTTGGAGCGATCCCCACTTCTATAGTGTAAACAAGTGTTTAGGCAGATCCTGTTGAAATCTTTAGCAATTTTCATTAAAAAGGGAATGTTTATAAAAGGTTCTTTTTTCTTTTTCTGAGTTGTAAAACGAAATTATAGCTAATTGTTGTTGGATAATCCTGTGAAAGACTTATGACAGCAATCACACATACAATGTAAAAATAAAAACACAAGAAGACAAACAACTTAGTTTTCATTTCATGTGTTATTCGTTTTGCACAGCCAACAAGTAGAAAAACAATTACTAACTTTAAGAATCAAATATCTTTTTCCTTGAGGTTTTTCTCCTATGAACTGACATGAAAGAAATGGACAGAGTGAGTGAGTGAGTGAGTGAGTGAGTGAGTGAGTGAGTGTGCGTGAGTGTGTATGTGTGTATCCCTCAGCCCCTAAAGGGGACTGAACCCAGGAACTGGGCTGGCACATGTTAGTAAAGTACTCCACCACTGAGCTACATCCCCAGCTCAGCAGGGTACATTTTAAACTTACCTTCCAGATATCATGAAGGACCAAAAGAGAATCATTTAAAGTGGGACATGGTGGCACAGGCCTGTAATTCCAGTACTTAGGAGGCTGACACAGGAGAATCACAGGTTTGAGGACAGCCTCAGCAAGTAGTTCAACTTTCACAAACCTAGCAAAACCTTATTTCAAAATAAAAATAAAATAGGGCTGGAGGTAGAGCTTAGAGGTAGAATGCCCCTGGGTTCCATCCCCAGTACCAGGGAGAAAAAAATGTGATTCACTTAATCCCTTTATAAATACTGACAGTAAAATAATGGATATGGTCAATGAGTAGATGTGTTCTCCACTTGACTATGACAGGAAAGTTAAATTTTAGTAAGTTAAATTATAAAAATGAAATGGCAGAGCTGGAGCCGGGTGTGGTGGCGCACACTTGTAATCCCCACGCTTACGAGGCTGAGAAAGGAGGATCACGCAGGTTTGAAGCCAGCCTCAGCTGGCTTAAGAGACCCTGTTTCCAAATAAAATATTAAAATAGGTCTGGGAGTGTAGCCCAGAGGTAGAAGGCTCCTGGGTTCCATCCCCAGTATCACAAAAAAAAAAAAAAGAAAAAAAAAAAAGAAAAAAAAAGAAAAGAAATGGCAGAGCCGGGTGTGGTGGCGCATGCTTGTAATCCCAGTGTTTAGGACGCTGAGACAGGAGGATTGCATAGGTTCAAAGCCAGCTTCAGCTACTTAGTGAAGCTCTCAGCAACTTAGTGAGACCCTGTTTCCAAATAAAGAATAAAACTGGGAGTATAGCCCAGAGGTAGAAAAGCCTCTGGGTTCTACCCCCAATACCACAAAACAAAACAAAAATGACGACTTCAAAAACAAGAAATTGTTAATTTTTTTTTTTTTAATGGTGGTACTGGGGTTCCTGGAAGCCCTTCTACCTTGGGGCTACACTCCCAGACCTATTTTTACATTTTCATTTTGGAAACAGGGTCTCCTAAGCCAGCGCGCGGCTGGCTTCGAACCTGCGCGATCCTCCTGTCTCCGCCTCCCAAGCGCGGGGATTACAAGCATGCGCCACCACGCCTGGTGAAATTGTTAAATTTTAACTAGATTATTACAAATGACAAGTTATCACCTCAAATGGAGTGCAACCTTCCCATAAAGGTACAGAAAGTCACACAAAGTACTTCTCAAAATACTGTGAATGGTATTTGTCTTCCCTCCCTGAAACCATGAGAATACAAAGTCCTAGCTGGGTATGGTGGTTCATGTTTGTAATCCCAGTACTTGGGAGGCTGAAACAGGAGGATCACAGGTTCACTGCCAGCCTCACCTACTCAGGGAGGTCCTCCACAACTCACTGAAACCCTGTTTCAAAATAAAGAATAAAAATAGGGCTGCGGGTAGAGGTAGAATGCCCCTGGGTCAATCTCCAGCACCGGAAACAAACAAAAAAACTTATTTTCCAAAGAACAAGGCAAGCAACATAAAAGAAAAAAGAACACTGCCCCTATCCTGCACTATAGGAATGCTTTGGTAACTTGATGAACCTTCCACCATCAAACTATATTTAAAAATTGGGCATGATGGCGCACACTTGTAATCCCAGTACTTGGGAGGCTGAGGCAAGAGGTTTGCAGGTTTGGGACCAGCCTCAGCTACTTAGTAAAGCCCTCTGCAACTTAGTAAATCTTGTTTCAAAGTAGAGAATTAAAAGTAGGGCTGAATGCCAGCGTGGTGGTGCAGGCTTGTAATCCCTGTGCTTGGGAGGCTGAGACAGGAGGATCGCACAGGTTCAAAGCCAGCCTCAGCTACTTAGTGAGGCTCTCAGCAACTTAGTGAGACCCTGTTTCCAAATAAAGTATAAAATAGGTCTGGGAGTATAGCCCTGAGGCAGAAAGCCTCTGGGTTCCACATCCAGTACTACAAAAAAAAAGTTCTCTCTTTATTCAACACCAATAAACTTTACAATCTCAAACACACTCATGTTAAGTTTTTTTTTAAAAACTGGGGATGGTGGTACGCATTTGTTACCCCAGTACTTGAGAGGCTGACACAGGAGGATCACAGGTTCGAGGACAGCCTCAGCAAGTAGTGAGACTTGCATCAACCTAGCAAGACCCTGTTTCCAAATAAAATAGATTGGGGATGAAGCTCAGAGGTAGGATGAATGTCCCTGTGCTCAATCTCCAGTGCCACAACACAAAGAAGATTTTTAAATTTATGTGTTCAGAAAAAGAATTTCCTTCTACAGTGGTGAAAAGGTCAGGTAGGAGGAGTGCTCTGACTTGACGGTTGATGAAGTTCTTCTGTATAAAATTTAACTTTCCTTTTTTTTTTTTTTAAGTCGTGGTGGTACTGGGGATTGAACCTAGAAGCATTCTGTTTTTGAGGTAAACCCTCCAGCCCGATTTTATTTCTTATTTTTTGTTTTGTTTTTGGTGGTACTGGGGGTGGAACCCAGAGGCTTTCTACCTCCGGGCTATACTCCCAGACCCATTTTATATTTTATTTGGAAACAGGGTCTCACTAAGTTGCTGAGAGCCTCACTAAATAGCTGAGGCTGGCTTCAAACCTGTGCGATCCTCCTGTCTCAGCCTCCCAAGTGCGGGGATTACAAGCGTGGGCCACCACACCCGGCTTATTTCTTATTTGGAAACAGGGTCTCGCTAGGTTGATGAGTCTTACTACTTGATGAGGCTGTCCTCCAACCTGAGCTCTCCTCTGTCAGCCTCCCAAGTAGTGCGCCACCACGCCCAGCTTAAATATTAACTTTCCAAGAGAGAACTTTTGGGTTCCTTTCTCAGTTGTCATTGTCCAAGTTCAACTGTAGGCAGGCATCTCTTACTCTGAGTCTTAGTAAGTGGTTCTAATTCTTCCTGTTTGGGGGACGTTTGCTGACCTTAATGTCTGCGATCTTTACTTGTATTCACTAGAAGTACGGAAGAAAAAAAAAAAAAAAGCTACATAGGTCGTTTTAGGGCACCAGCTGCCTCCCTGCCCGAGTGGCTTTTTCACTCACAGTAGCTACCAGGGAAGAGAAATAAAGGCTCGGACATGAACAGGTTAGGCGACTAGCAAAACTGTCCCCTTGCACGCTCATTTCAACCACATCCCACACAAACGACTTACCTTGTATGACATGCTCTGGTGAGATGGTCTTCTTTTCCGATTTGTTGCAAATCTCATTGGCTTCAGAAGAAATAAGGTGAATAAATTCAGTGCAGCAGTTCACCACCAGCTCTCGGGCATCGTTGGCCACCCGGACATTGGGGAGAGTCTCTTTGATCATCTTATTGATAGCAGCTCTGGGGATAGTGAGATCATCGTCGTTGCCAGACGAGGAAGCCATCGTACCTTTCCTGTCTTTCTACTCCCTACTTTTAAAAACTACCGGGCTCGGGTCCACTACCCCACGGAGAATGCTCAAAGGGCCGCGCTGAGCGATCCCGGGGCGCTCCGAGGGCGCAGACCATCCACAGAGCGCGGGGGCGGGCGCCCTGCGGGCTCGGCGGAGCCCGAGGAGAGTCCGCGCGGCGGCCGGGCTGCGCTGGCCGCTCGGAGGGGAGGACGGCGGCGCCGGGAGCCTAGCGGCCGGAGCCACGCGCGAGTCTCCGCGGACCGGCGGCGCTTTCGCCTGGCTGTCCCCGCCGGCGCCGGCGCCGGAGCAGGGCAAGACCCGGGGCCGGCGGACGCCCCGCAGCCCGGCTCTACGGGGCCCGAGCCGCCGCCGCCAGCAGCCGTTGCCGCCGCCGCGGCCGAACCATCCTTCGGCACTCGCGCCGCCGCTTCACAACATGTCGGCCGCCGCCACAGCCGCGGCGACCACCGGGGACCCGCTACGCTCAGGGCCAAGCACACGGGACGCCGCCGGAGTGGCCGCCGCGGCCGTTTCGACCGAACGCAGGTCGTGGGAGCCGAAGCGACGGCAACGGTGGTCCCTCCGGAGGCCGGGGAAAAAGGTTTGCGGGAAGCCTCTCCCGACACCCCTTGCGCCACCGGAAGTCCCCCGCCCACCCGCTCTCCCGACCGACTTCCGGGTGTGGCTGCCGCCCTTCCCCCAGCGCGGCCGGGGAGCCGCCCGCCGTCCAGGCCCGCCGCCGCCACGCGCCGGGTCCCTCCTCAGGGTCCTGGCCCGCCTGGCGCGCCCTCGCTCCCAGCGCCGCTGGTGCTGGGCCGGGCGCCCCCCGAAGGCGTCTCAGCCCGTAACAACCCGCGGAGGCTTCGAAACCCCACCCGGCCCGCGTTGGGGAACAAAGGCGTGCTGGGTCATTACTAACACAGCTTGTTTGGCTGTTCGTTAGGAGCCGGTCCTGGGATGGAAAGTGAGAGTGCGAGGGATGGGGCCGGGGCTCAGCGGGGAGTGTGGGGAAAGCAGATCCCCTCGTGCCTGTGCCGTCTGTAATCCCAGCCACTGGGGGAGCCTAAGGCCAGAGGATGGCAAATCCCAGGCCTAACTGGGCAAATAAGCAAGACACTGTCTACGATAAAAAGGCTGGGAATAGCTGGGCGTGGTGGCGCCCACCTGTAATCCAGGACCTATTTCAAATTAAAGTAATTAAAACAAGGCTGGAGGTACAGTTCAGGTACAGGCCCCTGAAGGTTCAATCCCCACTACCAAAAAGGGAGGTGGAGAGGATGCTGCTCAATAGTAGAGCACTTCTGGGTTTAATCCCTGGTACATGAGCAAGAAACCCACAAAATAGGTGTTTGGGCAGGTGGGAAAACAGTTTTAGAAAGGTTTACTAATTTATTCACAAAGTCTCAGAGATAATAAGCAGTAGAGCTGAAGTTTGAAACCAGGCTGTTGTTTAACTCCAAAGCTTAGACTGATTTCAATTTGATAACTACTAAAGAAAACTGAAAAGAAAAAAAAGTAGTCATTGTAACTTTTTTGGGGGGGACACTGGGGAAGGAACCCAGGAGCATTCCACCTCGCTATGCAGCCAGCCCTATATTTTATTTTGAAACAGGGTCTCACTGAGTTGCAAAGGGCCTAAGTAGTAGCTGAGGCTGTTCAAGAACCACAATCCTCCTGTCTCATCCTCCCAAATGCTGGGGTTACAAGGGTGCACCACCATGCCCGGCTGTCATCGTAACTCTTAATGATAAAACACTTTTACATGTAGTTGGTCTTTATAACCAGGCAGTCATTAATGCCGTTTTACATATGGGAAAATTGAAACAGGGTGATTATCCAAGGTCACATAGTATTTTGGTCATCTCTCTGTCACTGTGACAAAATACTGAGATAAATAACAGATAAGGACAGCCAGGCGTGGTGGCACATGCTTGTAATCCCCGCACTTGGGAGGCTGAGACAGGAGGACCAGCGCAGGTTTGAAGCCAGTCTCAGCTGGCTTAAGAGACCCTGTTTCCAGATAAAATATAAAATAGGTCTGGGAGTGTAGCTTGGAGGTAGAAGGCCCCTGGGTTCCATCCCCAGTAGTGGGGGAAAAAAAAAAAAAAAAGAACAGATAAGGAAGAAAGGTTTAATTTGGCTCATGGTTTCAGAGGTTCCTGTACAGTCAGTTGGCTTCATGGCTTTTGGGTTTATGGTAGCACAGTGTATTATGGCAGCAACAAACTGCAGAGGAGTCTTACTCTCATGGCAGCCAGGAGGCCAACAGACGGGAAAGGGCCCGGTCCCAAGATCCCTTCTGAGGTCTGGCCTCTCATCACTTGACTTCTTTCCACTAGGCTTCACATCCTAAAAGCTTTTTTTTTTTTTTTTGGTGGTACTGGGTGTGGAACCCAGAGGCTTTCTACCTCCAGGCTATACTCCCAGAACCATTTTATATTTTATTTGGAAACAGGGTCTCACTAAGTTGCTGAGAGCCTCACTAAGTAGCTGAGGCTGGCTTCAAACCTGCGTGATCCTCCTGTCTCAGCCTCCCAAGCGCTGGGATTACAAGCGTGCGCCACCACGCCTGGCATAGTCTATTTTTTATCTTTTGAAACAGGGTCTCACTTAGTTGCGAAAGGTCTCGCTAAGTAGCTGAAGCTGTGTCGTGAACCATGACCCATGATCCCCTGGTTTCTGCCTCCCAAATCCTGAGAATACAAGTGTGCGCCACCAGGCCTGGCCCTGATCAAGCCTTTTTAACACATGGTCCTTTGAGGTACACTTAAGAGATCCAAACTATAGCAGTGAATAAGTGGTAGGGAAATGCAACCCAGACTTTTTTGCTTACAAAGTCAGGTCTTTCCAACATCCTTTAAAGGAGTCTAGAGTTTCTCTTGTAGGCAGTGAAAAGAGCTGGTGAATATTTTTGAGAGTGGGGATAACATAAAAAATAATGTTTAAAAGGATTAGTTTGAGCCAGACCTGTTGGCATATACCTGTAATCCTAGTGCATGGGAGGCTGAAATGGAATGATCTCAGGTTCCAAGCCAGCCTCAACAACTTAGCGACACCCTATTTAAAAATAAAATAAAAGGCTCGGGGTGTAGCTTGGAGGTAGAATGCTCTTAGGTTCAATCCCCAGTAGCAAAAAAAGAAAAAAGAAAAAAAAAAAAAAAGCCTGGCCAGATCTGGTGAAACATACCCCAAATTAGTGAGGCCCTCAGCAATTTAGCAAGACCCTGTTTCAAAGTAAAAACCAAAATAGGGCTGGAGGTATAGCTTGCCGGTAGAATGCCTCTGGGTTGAATCCTTAGCATGCGCGCACACACACACACACACACACACACACACACACACACACACACACACACACACACAGAGTCAGGCATGGGGGCGCACGTTATAATCCCAGCATTTGGGAGGCTGAGACTGGAAGATCACAGTTCGCGGACAGCCTTAGCTACTTAGTGAGGCACTCTGTAATTTAGTGAGACCCTGTTTCAAAATAAAGAATAAAAAACAGGGCAGGGGGTGTATCTCGGAGGTCCAATGCCTCTGGATTTCATCCCCAGACCCACACACACACACAAAAAGTAGCTAAAAAGTGTTAAGTATTACAGAGGAGAGAATGAAGATTGAGAATAAATGATATTCATCAAGCAGTTGTAACAAGCAGTTCATGGAACAAAACTTTAAAGTTCTTTATTTTTGTCTTTCAGTTGAAGCAGTAAAGTTCTACAGGTCAACTCACAACTAAAAAATTTTGCCCAGCATAATGGTCCACACCTGTGATCCCACCTGTTAGGGAGACTAAAGTAAGAGTATCCCAAGTTCGAGGCCAGCTGGGGCAACTTACTGAGACTGTCTCATAATAAAAGAAAAGGGGCTGTAAATGTAGCTCAGTGCTAGAGTGCTTGCCTAGCATGGATGAGGTCTTGAGTGTGATTCCCAGTACTTCCTTTTATTTGTTTTATTTATTTATTTAGCAGGTCTGGGGATGGAGCCCAGGGGTTTTTGACCTGTAAGCTACACCCCCTGCCCTATTTTTTTATTCTTTATTTTGAAACAGGGTCTCACTAAGTTGTGGAGGGCCTCACTAAGTAGCTGAGGCTGTCCGTGAACCAGGATCCTCCTGTCTCAGCCTCCTGAATACTGGGATTACAAGCGTGTGTCACCACCCCTGGCTTAATCCTTTTATTTAGATAACTTTTTTTTTTTTGTACTGAGGATTGAACCCAGAATGTTCTACCCCTGACCTACAACCCCAACCCTATTAAGTTTATTTATTTCAATTCTAGGGATTGAACCCAGGGGCATTCTGCCTCCAAGCTACATCCCAACCCTATTTTTGTTTGTTTTTTGTGGGACTGAGGATGGAACCCAGGGGCATTCAACCTCCGAGCTACACCCCCTGCCCTACTTTTTATTCTTTTATTTTTAAAACCAGGTCTCACTGACTTGCAGAGGGCCTCACTAAGTAGCTGAGGCTGTCCGCAAACCGCAATCCTCCAGTCTCAGCCTCCCGAATGCTGGGATTACAAGTGTGCGCCACCATGCCTGGCTCTGTTTTTTTATTCTTTATTTTTAAAACGG
The DNA here is from genome assembly GCF_963383645.1 of Muscardinus avellanarius. Classification (NCBI taxonomy): domain Eukaryota; kingdom Metazoa; phylum Chordata; class Mammalia; order Rodentia; family Gliridae; genus Muscardinus; species Muscardinus avellanarius. Next base: position 83,057,576 of record NC_137788.1, on the reverse strand, counting down.
GTCTCATTAAGTTGTGGAGGGCCTCACTAAGTAGTTGAAGCTGACCATGAACTTGTAATCCTCCTGTCTCAGCCTCCTAAGTACTGGGATTACAAATGTTCACCACCGTGCCTGATTCCTATTTTGTTTTTTATTTTGAAACAGTCTAAATTAGCCGGGTGTGGTGGTGCACGCTTGTAATCCCAGCATTCTTGAGGCTGAGACCTGGAGGATCGTGGTTTGCGGACAGCCTCAGCTACTTAGTGAGGGCCTCTGCAAGTCAGTGAGACCCGGTTTCAAAATAAAAAGAATTAAACCAGGCGTGGTGGCGCATGCTTGTAATCCCAGCAATTGGGAGGCTGAGACCTGGAGGATCGTGGTTCGCGGACAGCCTCAGCTACTTAGTGAGGCCCTCTGCAACTCAGTGAGACTTGGTTTCAAAATAAAGAATAAAAAAATAGGGCAGAGAGTGTAGCTCGGAGGTCAAATGCCCCTGGGTTCCATCCCCAGACCCGAAAATAAATAAATAAATAAATAAATAAATAAAACAATAAAAAGAATTAAAAATAGGGCAGAGGGTGTAGCTCAGAGGTCAAATGCCCCTGGGTTCCATCCCCAGACTCGCAAAAAAAAAAAAAAAAAAAAAAAAACAAAAAAAAAACAGTCTAAGTTACCGAGGCTGTCCACAAAAACAAATCTGCTTCAGCATCCCTAAAAACTACGATTACAGGTGTGTGATACAAGTTTTCTTTCAAATGATATGAATTTTGAATCAAATTCAGTCCTGCTAATTCTGTTTTGTTTTAAAAATATTTACAACAAATAGAACTAGAGAGCCTACTTCCATAAATTCCACTTATTCATTCATACACTGCTTTTGTTCAACAAATATTTATTAAGTGTCTACCCTATAGGTTCTAGACATATGGGAGGATATGATACTAAACAAGAAAGCCAGGTATTGTGGTGTACACTTGTAATCCCAATACTTGGGAATCTGAGACAAGAGAATCACAGGTTCAAGGACAGCCTCAGCAGCTTAGTGAGATCCTGTTTCAAATGAAAAATAAATTGGGGCGCACCAGGCATGGTGGCGCACGCTTGTAATCCCCGTGCTTGGAGGCAGAGACAGGAGGATCGCGCAGGTTCGGAGCCAGCCTCGCTGGCTTAAGAGACCCTGTTAAAAAAAAATTATATATATATATATATATATGGTCTGGGAGGTGTAGCCCGCAGGTAGAAGGGCTTCCAGGAACCCCAGTACCAACAAATAAATAAATAAATAAATAAATAAATAAATAAATAAATAAATAAATAAAGGCTGGGGATGTAGCTCAGAGTAGAAGACTCTTGGGTTCATTCTCTAGTACAACACATACATACACATAAAAGATAATGCTTACTGCCTGAAGAAGTCATACTAAAGGAGAAAAAAAGCACAGTGATCATAGGATAAAAATAAAAGTAATTTAACTTTTTAACAATTGAAAAATTAATTAAGCTGGATATGGTGGCACACACCTGTAATCCCAGTATTTGGGAAACAGACAGGAGGATCACAGGTTTGAGGATAGCCTCAGCAAGTAGGGAGACTCATCAACCTAATGAGACCCTGTTTCCAAATAAGAAATAAAATCAGGTTGGGGGTGTAGCTTGAAAGTAAAATGCCTCTGGGTTCAATCCCCAGTACCACACACACACATACGCACACCACATAAATGATGAATTATAGTAAATCCATTTTTTTTTTTTTTTGGTACTGGGGTTCCTGGAAACCCTTCTTTGGAAACAGGGTCTCTTAAACCAGAGAGACTGGCTTCAAACCTGCGCTATCCTCCTGTCTCCGCCTCCCAAGAGCAGGGATTACAAGCATGCGCCACCACGCCAAGCTAGTAAATCCATTTGAAAAAATATTACAAAGCCATTCAAATACTTGCAAAGATTTAATTTGTGACTATGACACTTTACATCTAATAGTAAAGTAAAATACAACTTTTTTTTTTTCCGTACTGGGGATGAAACCCAGGGGCATTCTACCTCCAGGATATATCCCCAGCCCTATTTTTTATTCTGTGTGTGTGTGGGGGGGGGCACTGGGGTTCCTGGAAGCCCTTCTATATCCAGGCTACACTCCCAGACCTATTTCTTTATTTTTGGAAACAAGGTCTCTTAAGCCAGTGCGGCTGGCTTCGAACCTGCGCGATCCTCCTGTCTCCGCCTCCCAAACGCAGGGATTACAAGCGTGCGCCACCACGCCCGGCTTATTCTTTATTTTGAAATAGGGTCTCACTAAGTTGCAGAATGCCTCACTAAGTAGCTGAGGCTGGCCATGAACCCGATCCTTTCTGTCTCAGCCTCCCAAGTACTGGGATTACAATCATGCACCACCATGCCCGGCTAAAAAAACATTTTTGCTATTTAGAACTTCCTGTAGAGCCAAGTGTGGTGGTACATGCCTGTAATCCTAGTATTTGGGAAGCTGAGATAGGAGGATGGCAGGTTTGAGGAGATTCTCAGCAACCTATCAAGACCCTGTTTCAAAAGAAAAACATTTAAAATAAAAAAAAATGGGGGGGGGGAGCTGGGGTTGTAGCTCAGAGGTAGAATGCCCCTGAATTCAATCCCCACTACCACAAAAAAAGAACTTCATGTAAATACATATGAACATGGATAAAAGCTCAATAGAAATGCAAAAATTATTGGTGGTTTTAGATTTTTATCTTAAGGGTTATTTTTTCTTTTTTTTTCAGTACTAAGGATAGAACCCTAGGGCATTCTGCCTCCGAGCTACACCCAGTCCTATATTTAGTGTGTATATATATACACACACACACACACACACATATACATATATATATATATATATATATATATTTTTTTTTTTTTTTTGTGCAGGTCTGGGGATGGAACCCAGGGGTCATTCGACCTCCAAGCTACACACCCTGCCCTATTTTTTTATTATTTATTTTGAAACCAGGTCTAACTGAGTTGCAGAGGGTCTCACTAAGTAGCTGAGGCTATCTGCGAACCTTGATCCTCCAGTCTCCACCTCCCAGGTGCTGGGATTACAAGCCTGTCCCACTATACCCGGCCAACGATTTTTTAAATTTAAAATCAGCCTTTTTTTTTTTTTTTTCCAGTACTGGGGATTGAACCCAGGGGCATTCTACCTCCCAGCTACACCCCCAACCCTAATTTTTATTCTTTATTTTGAAACAGAGTCTCAGTGAATTGCAAAGGGCCTCACTAAGTCAATCTAGTTTTTAAAAATGCCTTATACTAGCCGGGCATGGTGTTGCACGCTTGTAATCCCAGCATTCTGGAGGCTGAGACTGAAGGATTGTGGTTTGCAGACAGCCTCAGTTACTCAGTGAGGCTCTCTGCAACTTAGTGAGACCCTGTTTCAAAAAAAAAAAAAAAAAAGAAAAAAAAAGAAAAGAAAAGAAAGAAAGAAAGAATAAAAAATAGGGCAGTGGGTGTAGCTCAGAGGTCAAATGCCCCTGGGTTCCACCCCCAGATCCGCAAAAAAAAAAAAAAAAGTCTTATACTAATTTTAAAACATTAGCAAGGTAAGAGAAATATTTCCTCAGATTTATAAATATATCCCTTCTTCATATTCATAATGAGACTTATAAAAGTTATCCTTGGATTTGAAATCTTTTTTTAGCTAGCAAAGGTCTCAAGTTGATGATCCTCAGATAAACTCTAACTCACAGATACTGTACCAGTTATTTATTGCCACAGAAATGCTGCCTAAAGCCCAGCATGGTGGTGCACGCTTGTAATCCCCATGCTTGGGAGGCGGAGACAGGAGGATCGCGCAGGTTCAAAGCCAGCTGCGCTCATTTAAGAGACCCTGTTTCCAAATTAAAAAAAAAATAAAAAAAAAATACACACACACACACACACACACACATTATATCAGGTCTGGGAGTGTAGCTCAAAGGTAGAAGGGTTTCCAGGAACCCCAGTGCCACCAAAAAAAAAAAAAAAAAAAGAAAGAAAGAAAAGAAATGCTGCCTAAGAAGCCACCCTAAAGACCAGTGGATTGAAACAGTAGCTGTGCATTAGTTGAACAGCTCCTCTGGATTCCTTTGAGTCTGCTGTGGGTTGGGTAGGTGGCTTTATTGATTTTGGCTGTACTCTCACATGTTTGTGAAAGCTGGCTGTGATCAGGTCTAGAAAGGCCTTGGCTTTTCTCCACTGTCTCTCACGTTCCTCCAGCAGGCAAGATTGAGCGAGTCTTCATAATGAAGCAGAAACTGTTTTCCCGTTTTTTCATTTACTTAACGGGTTTCCTACGTGCTGGTCCCAGTAATAAGGAACAGGAGAAACAGAGTTACATAGAAAGTTGTCCTATCGAGGAGCTTGCCATCTGAAACTAAATATGATGTAGTGTATATGGCTAAGTACCCTGATTGTGGTGTGACAAGTCCTGTGGAGGACCTTCCACATCAAAGCAGGTAAGCATGGTGTGCTATAGTTATAGTTCCAGTGTTGACATTCAGTCCTCATTGTGAGGATCCATTTCAATGAGTAGACATTTAATCCTCATTGCAAGGTATTAAGAGAGTGGAAACTTAATCCGATTATGGAGCTTAGAGGTACAGCCTGTGCGAAGTGATTAGGATTAAAATCATTAGGGTGGAGTTCCCATGCTTGAAGTTCTTGGCTTCCTAAGAGGAAGACAGACCAGATACACATACAACAGATGCGCACTCCCTGTCTCTTTCCTTTTGAAAATCTGTGCTACCTTGGTACTCTGTCAACAAGAAGGTCATCACTAGAAGACTTCTAGACCTTGCACCTCCAGAACTGTGACCCACAACTGCAACCCAAAAATAAGCCTTTTTTTTTTTTGTCCCTGAGATCAAGCACAGGGGCATTCTACCTCCAAACTATACCCCTAGCCCTCCTTTTTAAAATCTTATTTTATATAATTAATTTATTTTTTGGTGTCTGTGTAATACTGAGAATTGAACATAGGGGCATTCTAAATTGAAGCTACAGCACTTGCTTTGCTACTTTATTTTTTATTTTGCAACTTGGTCTCACTAAATTGCTAAGGTTGTCCTTGAACTTGTTGTCCTCCTGTATCGGACTCCCGATTACTGGCATACACCACCACACTCAGCTCTTTATAATTTACCTAGTCTAATATTGTTTTTAGCAAAAAAAAAAAAAAAAGACGACGACTAATACAGAGTGACAATGAAAAGTATCATAAAAACCTATCCTTTGCTCTTGGGAGGCTGAGACAGGAGGATTGCACAGGTTCAAAGCCAGCCTCAGCTACTTAGTGAGGCTCTCAGTAACTTAGTGAGACCCTGTTTCCAAATAAAATATAAAATAGGTCGGGGAGTATAGCCTGGAGGTAGAAAGCCTCTGGGTTCCACCCCCCCATACCACAAAAAAAAACCCACAAAACAAAACAAAACAAACAAACAAACAAAACAAACTATTCTTGAGTAAGGTTTCAGGAAGAAGATAATGGTAATCTTGTGCAAGGAACCAGCAAAATCTTGGTGAGTCAAAACATCATAGCATTCTTTTTTTTTTTTTTTTTTTTTTGCAGTACTGGGGATGAAACCCAGGGGCATTCTACCTCTGAGCTATACCCCCAGCCCTTTTTTTTTTTTTTTAATTCTTTATTTTGAAACAGGGTCTCACTGAGTTGCAAAAGGCCTAAGTAGTTGAGGCTGGCTGCAAACCTCAATCCTCCTGTCTCAACCTCCCAAATGCTAGGATTCCAAGCATGTGCCACCACGCCTGGCTTCATCATAGCATTCTTGATGAACTGCAATATTTTGGTTAAGGGTATAAGGAACACATGAAGGAGTAGTGTGAGAAAAACTATTCACAACTGGGCGTGGTGGCACAGGACAGGCCTGTAATTCCAATAATTGGGAGGCTTGAGACAGGAGGATTGCAGGTTTGAGGTCAGCCTCAACAAATAGGGAGACTGTTAGCAACCTTGCAAGATGAGATACTGTTTCAAAAATAAGACATAGCCCCTTGGTGGCGCATGCTTGTAATCCCAGCATTTGGGAGGCTGAGACTTGAGGATTGCAGTTCGTGGATAGCCTTAGCTACTTAGTGAGGCCCTTCGCAAATCAGTGAGACCCTGTTTCAAAATAAAGGATAAAAAAATTGAGGCAGGGTGTGTAGCTCGGAGGTCAAATGCCTCTGGGTTCCATCCCCGGACCCGCAAAAAAAAAAAAAAAAAAAAACAGGACTGGTGCACACTTGTAATCCCCAATACTTGGGAGGCCCATACAGGAGGAGCACAGGTTCTAGCACAAACTCAGCAAGTAGTATGACAGTGAGACTCTCATCAACCTGGTGAAACCTTATTTCTTTTTCTTTTTTGCCATACGGGGAATGGAACCCAGGAGCATTCTACCTCCCCCAGCCCTATTTTTTTATTCTTTATTTTGAAACAAGGTCTCACTAAATTGCAGAAGTCTTCGCTAAGTAGCTGAGGCTGTCTGTGAACCACAATCCTCCTGTCTCAGCCTCCCAAATGCTGGGATTACAAAAGACTTTGTTTCAAAATAAAAATTAAAAATAGGGATGGGGGTGTAGCTCAGAGGCAGAATGCCCATGGTTTAAAAAAAAAAAAAAAAAAAGGCTCCAAGGAAGACAGTCCTGAGTTCTGAGTTCAACCCTAAGTACCATAAGAAGAAGGGGGGAGGTGACAAAAACTATTCAGGGAAGTATGGTAGTTAAGCTTCTTTTGGTTACAAGTACACAATACCAGCTAGATAAATTGAATTTGCTGGAAGGAAACTGGCATATCTTTGGAAACTTGAGAATTGCTGAGTAAACAGGGAAAGTCTATAAAACTGAGTAGTAAGAATCCATGAACTGCCCTGGCAGGCTGTAAACAACTCCCCCATCTCACTTAAATTTCTACTTTACACTTGAGAATTGCTGAGTAAACAGGGAAAGTCTATAAAACTGAGTAGTAAGAATCCATGAACTGCCCTGGCAGGCTGTAAACAACTCCCCCATCTCACTTAAATTTCTACTTTACAGCCAGACACAGTGGCTCATACCTGAAATCACAATTCTTGGGAGACAGACATGAGGATCACAGGTTCAAGATCAGCCTCAGCAACCTAGTGAGACCCTGTTTAAAAACAAAAACATAAACCTGGCGTGGTGGCGCATGCTTGTAATCCCAGCATTTGGGAGGCTGAGACAGGAGGATCACAGTTCACGGCCAGCCTTAGCTACTTAGTGAGGCTCTTTGCAACTCAGTGAGACCCTGTTTCAAAATAAAGAATAAAAAAAAGTTGGGCACGGAGTGTAGCTCGGAGGTTTAATGCCCCTGGGTTCCATCCCCAACTCGCAAAAAGAGAGAAAGAGAGAGAGAGAGAGAGAGAGAGAGAGAGAGAGAGAGAGATTGATTGATTGATTAGGGCCAAACAAATTGTTTTTGATTCCTAAGACATATTTTTAAACTATATTTACAATGCATGTACTTTCTGGTACTCAACTTTGTTTATAATGTCCCCTTCTCCTTCAACAGAATTTCCTCTCTGTTTAAAGCCATCTCTGACAACTGCATGCCTGTGTCCCTGTCAAACTCTACCGGTGCTCCCTGTTCTCACTTTACAGTTCCCTGGCTGCCTGCAGCATGTTGTGTCCTCTGTCGTCTAGTTTCCACACTCATGTCTCCTCTCGACTGAAACCTTCAGCACCCCTCTCCCCCTCTCAGGTGCAGTGGACGGTCTTGCTTCCTATGCCATTGTAAAAAGAGATGTCATCAGAAAAAAGAAAAAAAACTGGCCAAAGGAATCCCAGCATTTGGGAGGCTGAGATGGGAGGTAATGGTTTGAAGACAGCCTTAGCTACTTAGCCCTCTGCAACGCAGTGAAACCCTGTTTCAAAATAAAGAATAAAAGGCCGGGCGTGGTAGCGCACACTTGTAATCCACACACTTGGGAGGCTGAGACAGGAGGATCGTGCAGGTTCGAAGCCAGCCTCAGCTACTTAGTGAGGCTCTAAGCAACTTAGACCCTGTTTCCAAGTAAAATATAAAATAAAATAGGTCTGGGAGTATAGCCGGAGGTAGGAAGCCTTTGGTACTACAAAAAAAAAAAAAAAAAAAAAAAAGAATAAAAAATAAGACTGGGAGTGTACCTCAGAGGTAGTACCACAAATAAATAAATAAAAATTTTAAAATAAAAATAAAAAATAAGGCTGAGGGTATAGCTTGGAGGTAGGATACCCCTGGGTTTCATCCCCAGTACAGAGAAAAGAAAAACCTGGCCATATAGGAGCCCCCATGATGTTCCTTCTGGGCTAATTTCATGAGCTTCTCCATTCACTTCCCCTTCACCGGACATCTTACTTTTGCTCTAATCTGTCAGCCAAAGTTATTTTAATGTGAGAATAGAGAAGAAAAGTAAGAGAAAACTAATGATGAAAATACTAATGTGTGTGTTGTATCTGTAGTCATTTTCAAATAGCTAAAGTAGAACTCATGCTTCTGAGAGATTTTTCTTGCCAGGCATGGTGACCCATACCAGTAATCCCAGTACTTGGGCGGCTGAAATAGGAGTTTCATGGGTTTGAAGCCAGCCTCAGCAGTTTAGTGAGATCCTCAGAGACTTAGCAAGACCATGCTTCAAAATGAAAAATAAAATAGGGCTTGGAATGTAGCTCAGAGATAGAATGCCTCTGGATTCAACCTCTAGTATGGAAGGAAGGAAGGAGGGAGGGAAAGAAGGAAGGAAGGAAGGAAGGGAGGAAGGAAGAGAGGAAGGAAGGGAGAAATGAAATATGGCAGAATTATCACTCTTCTTTACCTCAGCCTCAGATCCCTGACTGAAGAGAATCTGATGTCAGCATCTTGGACTATAAGAAATCTGTCTTTCTTTTCTTTTCCTTTTCTTTCTCATTTTCAATTTTGTTTTGGTCTAGGAATTAAACCCAGAGTCATCTGCCTGCTAAGCACACCCTCTACCACTGAGTTACAGCCTCAGCTCTTTATCCTTCCAGCCTTCTTTCCTTTTTTTTTTTTTTTTTTTTTTTGCTACTGGGGATTAAACTCAGGGGCATTCTGCTTCTGAGATCTACCCCCAGCCCTGTTTTATTCCTTATTTTGAAACAGGGCCTCATAAGTTGCTGAGGCTGGCTGCGAACAAGCATGCAGCACCATGCCTGGCTTTCAGCCCTTCTTTTCTAATGTAAGACACTGATAGTCCATTTAATCAGTGGCTTTTAGACCTTTTGTTGTTGTTGTTATTTACTTCACACAATAAGAAATGAATTTTATATCAATACAGTACATACATATTACAGAGTTATATGTGCTACTGAAACAAGAATTGCACTAGATTATACTTACCTTTATAATATGCAGTGATGATTCAAAGACCATGGTTTGAAAAACACTATATTAAAGGATAACGAGATATTCATAGACAAAATATGTAAGATCTATGAACAACTAGATGAACATTAATCTGGAACCCACTCAGTTATAACTCAGTGGCACACACATGCTTAGCTGCTTTGCTGCGCATAGATTACTCATGACTATTTGTAAGAAAAGGCCAAGTTGATGTAAGAACAAGTAAGATAAAATCACTTAGGGGAAGAAAAATAGCACCTCCCTATTCTTTTTTTGTTTTCCACCAGCATAAATATCACTATCCAGGTAGACTTTGTATTACAGAGGGGTCAAAATTGAGCTGTGAGTGGGTAAGGACTAGACCAACTAGATGATGTGTGTGTGTGTTACTAGGAATTGAACCCAGAGACCTGCTACCTCTGAGTTACATCCCCTAGTCCTACCTGCTACCTCTCTACCTCCGAGTTACATCCCCTAGTCCTATTTTTTATTCTTTATTTTATTTTATGGTACAGGGGGTGGAACCCAGGGGCTTTTCTACCTCTGGGCTATACTCCCAGATCTATTTTATATTTTATTTGGAAACAAGGTCTCACTACGTTGCTAAGAGCCTAAGTAGCTGAGGCTGGCTTCAAACCTGTGTGATTCTCTTGTCTCAGCCTCCCAAGTGCTGGGATTACAAGCGTGCACCACCACGCCCAGCTTTTATTCTTTATTTTAAACAGGGTCTCAGTAAGTTGCAGTGGGCCTCACTAAGTAGCTGAGGCTGGCCAAGAAACTGTGATCCTCCTGTCTCAGCCTCTGAAGTACTGAGATTACAAGCGTGCACCTTATGCCCAGCTAGATGACTTGTAAATAACCTTCTAATACTAAGACTTTAGTCCTTCCACAATATCTACTGATTGTCTCATATATGCCAGTCATCGTGTCAGGAGGTAGGAACCCAACAACAGGTAAGACAAAAAATGTTGATGCCTTTGCAAAGCTGACATTCAAGTTGACCCAGACAACAAACAAATAAATGGAATGCATCTCATGTCATAAAAATAATAAAGTCCAATGATAGAGAATACTAGGAATAACTGGGTACAGTGGTACACCTGTAATCTCCATACTTGAGAGGCTGAGATAGGAGGAGCACAGGTTTGAGGCCAGAGTGCAATAACTTACCAAGACTCTTTTAGAATAACAAATAAAATTTGGCTGGGGGTGTAAACCAAAGGTAGAATGCCTCTAGGTTCAATTCCCAGTAATACACACACACACACACACACACACACACACACACACACAAATAACAGAGGTGACCTACTATTCTTATCTATGTTATTAGTTACTACAATTACTTTAGAAGTATAGTGATATAAAATATTATTACTATAATAGGAAGGTCTAGGAAGGCCCATATATATGAAGGTGACATTTCATCTGAAATCTGGAGAATGAGAAGAAACCTGCTCTGCACTGAGCCAAGGGAACAGCCTCTCCAGGCAGTGGAACAGCAAGTACAAAATTATAATTCAGAAAGTATCAAATCCCAGCAACTCACAGAGGACTGGTATGATGGTGCACAGTCATCTGGGGAGCTGGATGCATGAGATGAGTTGGGAGGGGCTTTGGAGGCCAGAGTACAGAGTTTGCATTCTATTCCATGTCAAATGAGCACCCTAGAAGAGGATTTAAACAAGAAAGTAACATGAAGGTAGCACCAGATATTGTATGGGAAATATGTTGGAGGTGGGGAAGAGTAGGAGTAGGAAAATTGTTTTAGGAGCCTAGACAAGAGATGATGGGAGCTTGGATTATGGTACTGGTGAACTCTAAAATTCTATTTTGTTTGCAATTAATAGAGATTGAAAACGTATTTTTATTTATTTTTGTGGTACTGGGGATGGAACCCAGGGGCATTCTACCTCTGAGCTACACCCCCAGCCTTCTTTTTAATACGGGGTTGTAGGGGGCCTCCCTAAATAGCTGAGGCTTTCTGAAAACTGAGATCCTCCTGTCTCAGCCTCCCAAATGCTGGGATTACAAGTGTGTGCCACCACGCCTGGCTTCAAAAATGTATTTTTAAATATTGACTTGAAAGTCTTGGTTATTTTGCTTTTGCTTTTGAAGCATTTTTCCATCTTTGCTAAGTGGAGACTAAACTGTGTGTGCAAGGTGGCAGGTGGCTGCAGCAATCTGAGACTAGTGGAAAGAAGAGGCTGATGCCAAATTACTGTGCAGAATGCAGCAGAGCCACACACTGTAGCTCCCAAGAAATTCTGTCAAGCTTGGGGAAGCACTGGAGAGGCTGTATTAACAAGGCCCACAATAGTCGAGAGGGGAAAAGAAAGATGTATAATCTACAAATTTACTTGGAAATTCTGAGATACCAAATACGAGAGTATTAGTTGTATGAGGATCTCAAAGCTCTCTGGAGAAAAAAAACCTAAGAATTTGGAACTGATGGTCAATCTCTTTGAACACCATGATTATATTTCCTAAGTAAAACAAGAAGAAAGATACTTTTTCTGGCCATTTTGGGAAAAAGTGAATGGAGTTGTCTGAGATGGCAAGAAATTAATCTTTTTTTTCGTGTGTGTGTGTGTGTGTGTGTGTGTGTGTGTGTGTGTGTGTGTGTTGTTACTGGGGATTGAACCTAGGTGTATTCTACCCCTGAGCTATACCCCAGCCCTCTTATCTTTTGCTTTGGAACAGGGTCTTAGTAGGTTGCTGAGAGTCCTGCTACAGCCACCATACCTAGCTACAAAATTCATCTCAAAGTAGCAGAAAATTAAAAGAGATATGTCTTGCCGGCATGGTGGCACGCTTGTAATCCCCGTGCTTGGGAGGCGGAGACAGGAGGATTGTGCAGGTTCGAAGCCAGCTGTGCTGGCTTAAGACCCTGTTTCCAAATAAAAAGTATAAAATAGGTCTGGGAGTGTAGCCCAGAGGCAGACGGGCTTCCAGGAACCCCAGTACCACCAAAAAAAAAAAAAAAAAAAAAAAGAGGGGGGGGGCTAATCTCAAGACATCAGCTTTCTGTGTGCGAGAAATTGCTTTTTAGGGTACAGATGAATATTTCTCTGGCCTAGTATTTGAGGAAACTTAAGTCCTTGAAAAAAAGAACAGTTGAAAAAAGAACACTGGAAAAAAAAAAAAAAAGGCTACCTTTACAGCTATAATAATCACCAGAAGGAAGAAGGATTTCTCTGCCCTGATCCTTATGACCTCTGAGCAGAGCTCCAGCAGGAGCAGGGGAAATAGCTCAGAGTCCTGGTGGGAGATTTGGCAGGAGGCTGATACTCGCCCTTTCAGGCCCATGAAAATGAGAAAAACCTCAGAAATTGAGTGTCCTCTAAAAGAAAACATGGTGGGGGCTTAGAGCCAAGTATCATTGATCTTGTCACCTAAAGCTCAAAAGCCTCAAGTAAGCTTGGCATGGTGGCACATGCCTAAAATCCCAGTTGGAGGGCTGAGACAGGAGGTTCATAGGTTCAAGGGCCACAAATTAGCTAGACCCGCAGGAACTTAGCGAGGCTCTATTTCAAAATAAAAAAATATTAGGCCGGGCGTGGTGGCGCACGCTTGTAAGTCCCGCGCTTGGGAGGCAGAGACAGGAGGATTGCGCAGGTTCGAAGCCAGCCGCGCGCGCTGGCTTAGGAGACCCTGTTTCCAAATAAAAATGTAAAAATAGGTCTGGGAGTGTAGCCCGGAGGTAGAAGGGCTTCCAGGAACCCCAGTACCACCAATAAATAAATAAATAAATAAATAAATAAATAAATAAATAAATAAATAAATAAATAATAAAAAATAAAAAAAATATTTTAAAAAAGAGCTGGCATATAGCTCAGAGGTAGAATGCCCCTGGGTTTAGTCACCTGTACTGGGGGAGGGTGTGTGTGTGTGTGTGTGTGTGTGTGTGTGTGTGTGTGTGAAGTCTTAAGTAGTGCCTGGGAAAATGAAGGCTTCCCACCCCCACCCCACACACCCGTTTCTTCTCCTCCCCTTCTCTTCCTCCTTCTTCTTTGATGGTACTGGGGACTGAACCCAGGTGTGCTGTACCCTGAGCCCTACTAATTAATTTTTGTGGTCCCGGGGGTTGAACCAGAGGCACTCTACCTATGAACTACACCCTCAGCCCTTTTTATTATTTATATATTGTAGTACTGGGGATTAAACCCAGGGGCATTCAAGCTACATCCCTAGCCCCATTTTTTTTTTTTTATTCTTACTTTGAAACAGGGTCTCACCAAGTTGCAGAGAGCCTCACTAAGTAGCTGAGGCTGGCCACAAACCTGAAATTCTCCTATCTTAGCCTCCCAAATCCTGGGATTAAAGCATGTGCCACCGCGCCCTAGTTTGCTGCGAGTCTTGCTGTTACTGAGGTTGGTGTCAAACCTGTGATCCTCTTATCTCAGCCTCCCAAGTACAGGGATTACACGTATGTGCAACCACACTGGCTTATTTTTAATTTTGATACAGGGTCTCACTAAAGTGCTAAGGCTGGCTTTGAACCTGAGATCCTTCTGTCTCAGCCTTCCAAGTACTAGGCCACATGCCAGGCCGAAAATAGAGGTTTCACTGGTGGGATGGGGTAATAATTTTTGTATTCCAATGTAAGGAGTAGAATCACTGGAGATTTATAATAATTAGATTAATACTTAGTATAGAAATCAGACCAGAGAAATGTCCAGCCCCCAACTGCTGTTCAGGAAGAGATAATAATCATAGACACATATTCAAAGCAATTTTGTGAGCTGGTTGTGATGGCACACACCTAGAATCCTAGTACTTGGGAGGTTTAGACAAGAGGATCACAGGCTCATAACCAGCCTAGTAAAAGTGAGGCCTTCCACAGCTTAGTGAGACCCTGTTACAAAATAAACAATAAAATAGGTCTGGGGGTGTAGCTCAAAAGTAGAATGTCCTTGGGTTCAATCCCCAGTAACACACAAATTCACACACACATGCAGCAATATTGTATTCTTTTCCTACCACACATGTGGTTGACCAAATGTGAAGAACTCTAAAAATAAGCTCTCTAATCAAGAATCCAGATCAAGTGGAGGCTAAAAAAGTATACGCAATGGTTCATTTCTCAGAGCTTTTGGTGAGTTCTTGGGAAGAAGCCTGTTCTTCTTTTGGTGGTGCATGCCTGTAGTCTTAGTACTTGGGAGGCTGAGGCAGGTGGATTGATGGTTCGAGGATGGCCTCAGCAATTTAGCAAGACCCTGTTTCAAAAAAAAAAAAAAGGAATGGGAGTATAGCTTGGAGGTGGAATGCTTCCTGGTTCAATCCTTGTCAACACACACACACACACACACACACACACACACACACACACACACACACTTGGTTTAAGTGCAGAGATGCAGAGATTCATACAGGAATTCACCTGCTGCTGATTAGTTTTTGCTGTGTGTCTATGTCTATTTTAGTTCTTTGCCACACTTGTAAACAGCATATAGGTTTTTACAAAAAGGCAAATCAAAAGCCCTCAAGTCACTGGCATGCTGTATCATGCAGAAATACATTTGGCTCTCTAAAATGTCTCATACATGTTGCCTTCGACTTTTGGAATAAACTAGAACCAGTTAAGCATGTCAAACAAGTTGGCTTGGCTTTCCAAAAGCTGTTTTACCATGTATACATCACATACATTTCTCTATGGAAAATAATAATGTTTTCATCAGTCCTTTGTTTATTCTTTTCATCACTGTCATAAATGCATGTCTAGTTCACAGAACATTCTTGAGAAGTGATATATATGAGCCACTAAACATCAGATTATCACAAGGTATTATTTCAGAAAGTCATTTCAGAAAGCTCTATTAAAAACTTCAGTAAGAAAATAAATTTTGCACCGGGTGTGTTGGCGCATGTTTGTAATACCAGTACTTGAGAGGCTGAGACAGGAGGATCACAGGTTCAAGGACAGCCTAAGCAAGTAGTGAGATTCTCATCAACCTAAGGAGACACTGTTTAAAAAACAAAGGACTTGGTAGAATGTCCCTGGGTTCAATCCTCAGTGCCACACAATAAATAAATAAATAAATAAATAAATAAATAAATAAATAAATAAATAAATAAATTGCAGCCCAGATAAACCTTGAATAGAACTTTTTTTGTTCAAATTTAGAAAATGACCAACACATATAAGAAAAAAAAAGCCTATTTAGTTCTTGCAGAACATGTCAATTTTGCTGATGGGAAAGAGAGATAGAAGCATGGATATAACAACATGCACTGAATGCTTGCACAACACCTAGGCTCTGTGGATGGGAAACAGGAGTGTGGATATGGATGTGTGAGGGACTCATACGTCTCTAATGAAGGGCCACAAGGAAAGAAAGCACTGGCATTTGTGCTTTTCTGGCTTTCAATTCTGTGTTTTCAGAGCCAGAGATAGTAGATCTTCTAAGAAAGGAAAGAAAATTAAAACAAAAACAGTGGATACCAGAAGTGTAAAAGATTCAAAATTTTTTTTTGGGGGGGCTACATGTGGTGGTTCATACCTGTAATCTCAATACTTAGGAGGATGATACAGGAGGATCACAGGTTCCAGATCAGCCTTAGCAACTTAGCAAGGCCCTCAGCAACTTAGTGAGACCTAATTTCAAAATAAAAAATAAACCGGTGTGGTGGTGCATGCTTTTAATCCCAGTACTTGGGAGGCTGAGACAGGAGGATAGCAGGTTCAGAGCTAGCTCTAGCAATTTAGTAAGACTGTTTCTAAATAAAAGATAAAATAGATCTGGGGGTGTGACTAAAAAATAGCCGGGCGTAATGGTGCACGCTTGTAATCCCTGCTCTTGGGAGGCAGAGACAGGAGGATCGCGCAGGTTCAAAGCCAGCCTCAGCTGGCTTAAGAGACCCTGTTTCCAAAAAATATATAAAATAGGTTTGGGGGTGTAGCCCGGATGTAGAAGGCCGCTGGGTTCCATCTCCAGTACCAACACACACACACACACACACACACACACACACACACACACACACACAGAAAGAAATGCTTCCATCTAGAATTTTAGTCCAGTGTTTGAGTAATAGCAGGATCAAACTCCTAAGAATAGAGCTGTAGATGTTAAAAAAAAAAAGGAGGGCAGGCTTAGGACAGTGTGAAGAACAATTAGGAGAAAACTGTTAAGAAGTTTTAAGCCTTATTAGTAGCTGGGCGTGGTAGCACACACTTGTAATCCCAGTACTTGGGAGGCTGAAACAGGAGGATAACCAGTTCACAGCCAGCCTCAGCAACTTAGTGAAGCACTCTGCAATTTAGTGAGACTCTATTTTCATATTTATTTATTTATTTATTCCAGTACTGGGGATGGAACCCCAGGGGTATTCTACCTCCCAGCAAAACCGCCAGCCCTATTTTTTATTCTTTATTTTGAAACAGGGTCTCACTGAGTTGCAAAGGCCTCACTAAGTATTGAGGCTGGCTTCGAACTAGCAGGATCCTCCTGTCTCAGCTTCCCAAATGCTGGGATTACAAGTGTGTGCCAGCACACCTGGCTCTATTTCCAAATTTAAAACAATAAAATTAAATAGGGCTGGAGGTGTAGCTCAGAGGTAGACTATCTTTGGGTTCCATCCCCAGAAGCACCAAAAACAAAATAAAACAAAAAATCCCTTATTGGGCCTATATATCAATTGGGGAAGTCTTATTAAAAATGCTGATTCCCTGGAGGCGGAGACAGGAGGATGGCGCAGGTTCGAAGCCAGCTGCGCTGGTTAAGAGACCCTGTTTCCAAAAATAAAAAAGTATAAAATAGGTCTGGGAGTGTAGCCCAGAGGTAGAATGGCTTCCAGGAACCCCAGTACCACCCCCCCCCACACAATGCTGATTCCCTTGTCTTGCCCCAGAGATTCTGGCATTAGGTTGGAATTTTTCCTTGTACATAACCACACCAGGTCATTCTGACACAGATAGTCTTCAGGCCAGACTTTGAGAAACACTATCTTAAAGAAAGAGGAAGGAGCCGGGCGTGGTGGCCTACACTTGTAATCCCAGCATGTGGGAGGCTGAGACCAGAGGATCGTGGTTCGCGGACAGCCTCAGCTACTTAGTGAGGCCCTCCGCAACTTAGTGAGACCCTGTTTCAAAATAAAGAATAAAGAATAGGGCAGGGGGTGTAAGCTCGGAGATCAAATGCCTCTGGGTTCCATCTCCAGACCCTCAAAAAAAAAAAAAAAAAAAAAAAAAAAAAAGGCTTACCTGGTGGTGGTACACACTTATAATCCCCGTGCTTGGGAGGCTGAGACATGAGGATTGGAGGATTGCACAGGTTCGAAGCCAGCCTCAGCTACTTAGTGAGGCTCTCAGCAACTTAGTGAGACCCTGTTTCCAAACAAAAATATAAAATAGATCTGGGAGTATAGCCTGGAGGTAGGAAGCCCCTAGGTTCCACCCGAGTACCACAAAAAAAAAAAAAAAAAAAAAAAAAAGAGGAAGGGCTTGGCTACAGTGTTGTTATTTCTTCTTTAAATAAATTAGTTAGCCAGGCGTGGTGGTGCATGTTTGTAATCCCAGCATTTGGGAGGCTGAGACCTGGAGCATCACGGTTCCCAGACAGCCTCAGCTACTTAGTAAGGCCTTGTGCAACTCAGTGAGACCAGGTTTCAAAATAAAAAATAGGGCAGGGGGTGTAGCTTGGAGGTAAAATGCCCCTGGGTTTCATCCCCAGACCTGCAAATGAATGAATGAATAAATAAATAAATAAATAAATAAATAAATAAATAACTTGCTCACAATTCTGAAATCTAGGCTGGGCTTAGCTGAGACATTGGGACTCTAGTCTCTGTCTCTCTCTTCATGGAGTTTCAGGGCCTCTTCCTTTTCTTTAGCTTTTATATACTGCTCTTTTCATGTGGTCACTGCAACAGAGTAGCCAGACTTCTTAGGCAGTGACTCAGGAACCCAACAGCATAAATAGAAACTTCAAGGCCTCCTTAAAGCAGAGGCCAGGAATTGGCAAAGCCTTACTTTTGCTATATGCTACTGGTTGAAGCAAGTCACAGACTTAGTTTAGATTTAAGGAAAAGACATTGTACAAGTATATCCACACAGAGATGTGAGTCACTAAGAGACCATAATAGAACAGGTTACCAGGGAAAATAAGGGAAGAAAAAATTTGAGATAAACTGGAGTTGTTGGGAGTAAGGAAGTATAAAGTTAGTATAGAACGTGCACACCAGAAAGCATGCTCATTTTTGTTTTGTGTGTTCTGGAGGCTGAACCCAGGGATATTCTACCTCTGAGCTACACTGCCAGCATCATTTTATTTTTTATTTTGAAACAGAGTCTCACTAAGTATCTGACTGCCTTGCTCTGTTGCTGAGGATGGTCTCAAACCTGAAATCTTCCTGTCTCAGTTTCTCAAGTACTGGGATTATAGGCATGTGCCACCATGCCCGGCTGCATGCTCACTTTTTATTTATTTAGCAGTACTGGGGATGAACTTAATGCCTTACATGTGCCAAACATGCACTCTGCCACTGAGGTACATCACCAGTCCTTTTTATTTTATTTTTTGTGGTGCTGGAGATTGAACCCAGGGACATCATACCTCTGAGCTACACCTCCCTCTTTATTTTGTTTTTGTTTTTGTTTGGGAATAAGTAACCATGTGCTGGCCTCAAATTTGTAACTCTTCTGTATTAACCTCCAAAGTACTAAGATTATAGGCCACTGTGATGGCTTCTTTTTGTTTTATTTTGAGACAGGATCTTGCTAAATTTGTGAGGCTGACCTGAAATTCTTTTTTTTGGGGGGGGGGGCAGTAATGGGATGGAACTCAGGGGCATTCTACCTTCGAGCTACACCTCCAGTCCTATCTCTTATTCTTTTTATTTTTTGAAACAGGGTCTCATTGAGTTGCAAAGGGCCTCGCTAAGTAGCTGAGACTGTCCAAGATCCTCTGGTATCCGCCTCCTGAATGCTGGGATTACAAGCGAGCGCCACCATGCCCAGCCTGACCTGAAAATTTTGATCCTCCTGCCTCAGCCTTGCAAGAAGCTGGGATTATAGGCCTGTGCCACCACAGCTGGCTGCATGCTCACTTTTCAAAGGTGAACCACAAATTAGGTTCTGAGTTTCCTAGTATCCAAGACAACCAGCTAGGATTAAATGAGTTAATGAAGAATTTTAAGTAAAGCTGGGCATGGTGTCACATGCTTGTAATCCCAGTGCTTGGTAGGCTGAGGCAGGAGGACTGCTTAGTAGGCTGAGACAGGAGAATTGCTGAGGTTTGAAGACAGCCTGAGCCAGCAGTGAGACTACCATCAACCTAACAAAGTCCTGTTTCAAAATAAAAAATAAAATAGGGACTGCTGGGGATGTAGCTAGGTGGTAGAATGCTCCTGGGTTCAATCCCCAGTAACACACACACACACACACACACACCAAAAATAAATAAATAAACAAATAAATAAATAATAAAATAAAAAAGGAAGAAGAAAAGAAAACTACCCAGGTCTTAATGGTTTTAGAAAAGAGCTTCCATTTGTTCTAATGACAATGGGAAATTATCATAGGTTTTAAAGTATGGCAGAGATGTGTGTTTTCCTTTTAAAAAGTCTCTTTGAGCTGGGCATGGTTGTGGACGCTTGTAACCCCAGCATTCGGGAGGCTGAGACAGGAGGTTTGCGGTTCGTGAACAGCCTCAGCTACTAAGTAAGGTCCTTTGCAACTCAGTGAGACCCTGTTTCAAAATAAAGAATAAAAAATAGGGCTGTGGGTGTAGCTTGAGGTAGAATGCCTCTGGGTTCCATATCCAGTACTGCAAAAACAAAACCAAAACCCAAACCAAAAACAAAACAACAACAAAAAACACCTCTCTGGCTTCTCCATAGTGGGCAAGAGTGTAAACTTGGAAAATGATCAGATGGCCATTAGTCGTCCAGACAAGAGATGATGGTGACTTGGGCCAGGCGAATCACAGAAAGGAGAAGGGCTTTGGCTCAACCCTGCTTTGCAGGTAGGTCTGACAAGGACTGCTGGTAGGCTGGCATGGTGGTGTTGAGAGGAAGCACTGGCTGAGTGGAGATGCTTAACCTAAGATGGGCAAGACCGGGAAAGGAGAAAGATCTAGAGGGGATCCATAACTTTTGTTATTTTTGTATTTGAGATGCCTTAAGAGAGACAAGTGGAATGTGAGAAGGAAGTTAAATGTTAAAGTGTGGAGATCTGGGGAAGGATGGTAGCTGGACATATAATTTGTAATTAATCAGCATATAGATTATATTTAGAGCAGTGAGACTGGATATAATTATTCATGAAACAAGTTTAAGTGCAAAAGAGAAGAGGTCCCTACACATTTAGTGTGTGTGTGTGCGTAGTGTTGGGGGTGGAACCCAGGGGTATGCTATCCAGTACTATTTTATTTTATTTCGAAACAGGGTCTCACAAACTTGCTGAGAACCTTGCTAAGTTGCCAAGGCTGGCTTTGAACCTGTGATCATCCTGTTTCAGCCTCCCAAGTACTGGTGTGCACCACCATGCCCAGCTGAGTCCTACACATTTTAAAAGTCACAAGTGGGAGTTCACTGTGAGTTTGAGTATAATCTAAATGTTTCCCAAAGGTTTAGTCCCTAGAGTAGTATCATAAGGAGGAGACAGAATCTTTGGAAAGTGGGGATAGTGGGAGGTCCTTGCTGATTTTGTAATAAAGACTTGTTAAAGCTGCACCAAGATGTCTATTAGTTTTAATTTCCCTATTCAACAAATCCTAGCTGAATATAGGAAGAAGAGCTCACAGCACCACTACAACCATAATACTTTATTCTTTATTTACAGGACCACCTTTCCCCCTACACTAATTTTTTCAAGTAAGGAGGTTGTGCTTTTCACCTTTCTATTTTTAGAAATAAAGCAGCCTGACAAAAAGGAAGCACATGTAGTGCTTTGTGAATAAATGAATGATTATAAACACAAGGAGCTCTCAGTATAGTCTCCAAATAGAAAAAATAGAGGAGGCTCCAAAATAATTCAAATACGCCAGCATGAAAAGCCACAGTGGCACTGTAGAGATACAGACCTGTAGAGACATTTGGAAGGAGTCACAGTAGACAAGGATACATTCCCAAAAAACTTCCTCTGTGACATTGTTTCAAGAATGAAAAATGATTTCAATTATTCTGGGTGTCATCAATGTGGCAATTCTTGAGTTTTTAAATAGATTTTGTCTTGTTTTCTTTATACTACCCATTATTGTGAACTACATTTTCAGATATTTGTTTATTTATTTATTTTGTGGTACTTGGAATGGAACCCAGGGGCTTTCTACCTCTGGGCTACACTCCCAGACCTATTTTATATTTTATTTGGAAACAGGGTCTCACTAGGTTGCTGAGAGCCTCACTAAGTAGCTGAGGCTGGCTTCGACTCAGCCTCCCAAGTGCTGGGATTACAAGTGTGCGCCACCACACCTGGCCATTTTCAGATCTTTAGAGCCATCCATCTTACTCACTCACCTCCTTTAGGAAAGCTGAGAGATTTCATTTCTGTCCCACTGATGAGGGAACCATTTACCTGGGCCACTGTGGAAGACTAGCCCCACAGCAAGATTATACCAGCAGGAAGATTTCTGCTCCTTCTAACTCCTAAATTAGGCTTTGCCTATTCCTAGAGTTCTGCAGAGGGTAGCCTTCCCATTTCTTGTAACATTGCTTTCTAAACTAAAATATTTGGAAGAAAGAATATAAAGAGAACATTCTTGGGAATGTACACGGGAGGATAAAAAACAGAAAGAGAGGGAGGATGAAAAAGAGAATTCTGATCACATAAAAAGTTAGAAGCTAGCTGGGCGTGGTGGTGCACACTTGTAATCCTAGTACTTGGGAAGCTGAGACAGGAGAATCACACAGATTCGAAGCCAGCCTCAGCTACTTAGAGAGACCCTTAGCAACTTAGTGAGACCCTGTTTCCAAATAAAATATAAAATAGGTCTGAAGAGTAGAGTCAGGCATGGTGGCATACGCTTGTAATCCCCGTGCTTGGGAGGCTGAAACAGGAGGATCACATGGGTTCGAAGCCAGCCTCAGCTACTTAGTGAGGCTCTCAGCAACTTAGTGAGACCCTGTTTCCAAATAAAATATTAAAAAAAAAGGTCTGGGTGTGTAGCCCGGAGGTAGAAAGCCCCTGGGTCCCACCCCCAGTGCCACACACACACACACACACACACACACAAAAGTTGGAAGCTTCTGGGCATAGTGGTGTGCATGTATGTAATACCAGTACTTGGAGGCTGAGACAGGAGGATATCAGTTCACGGCCAGCCTCAGCTACTTAGTGAGGCCCTCTGCAACTTAGTAAGACCCTGTTTCAAAATAAAGGATAAAAAATAGGGCTGGGGTGTAGCTTGGAGGTAGAATGCCCTCGGTTCAATCCCTAGTACTGCCAAAAAAAAGCTGAGGGCATGGTAGTACCCACTTACAATCCCAGTACCTGGGAGGCTGAGCCAGAAGGATAATAGGTTCACAGGCAACCTCAGGAACTTAGGCTCTCTGCAACTTAATGAGACTCTGTTTCAAAATAAAAAAATAAAGGCTGAGACAGGATGATTGCAGGTTCAAAGCCAGCCTCAGCAATTAGCAAGACCCTCTGCAATTTAGTAAGACCCTGTTTCTGTGTGTGTGTGTGTGTGTGTGTGTGTGTGTGTGTGTGTGTGTGTATTACTGAGGATGGAACTCAGGGGAATTCTATCTCCAAACTACACCCCCAGCCTTATTTTACCCTGTTTCTAAACAAGAAATAAAATAAAACTAGGGATATAACTTGGAGGTAGAATGCCTTTGGGTTCAATCCCTAGTATCAACAAAACAAAACAAAACAAAATACTAAAATAGGGCTAAGGGTGTAACTAAGAGGTAGAATGCCCCTGGGTTATATCCCCAGAACAAACACACACACACACACACACACACACACACACACACACACACACACACACAGTTAGAAGCCAATCAGAGTGTGGTATCATATGCCTGTAATCCCAGTATTTGGGAGGCTGAGACAGGAGGATCGCAGGTTCAAGAGCAGCCTCACCCTCCAGAACCAAAATATAAAATAATCAAATGGCAATAAATAAATAAATAAATAAAAATAAAAGACTAAAAAATAGGGCTGGGGGTGTAGCTTGGAGGTAGAACACCCCTGGGTTCCATCCCCAGTACCACCAAAAAAAAAAAAAAAAAAAAAAGCTATTAGAAAAAAAACTGCTCTAACTCTAAGAGGAAAATTCCCTAATATTTCCTAATGTACATGATGTACATTCACAAACATATCAAAGCCAATCACTAAGCCAAACATGAGAAGGAGGGAGGGGGAGGGAATGAGGTGGGAATTGGGGGAGGGCTAAATGACGTGATGTGTGCCTGTACCATCTTGTACCCCATTAAAAATGTATGACTACAATACACCAATACACCAATAAAAAATAAAAAATAAAAAGAAATCAGATGCTTTCCCTAATATGCGAAAGCTAAGGAGAAATGGGTCATAGGAGGAACTCTAGATGAAAAAGGAAATCCTATAGAGGAGCAAATAAGACAACCTAACTGTGGGGATGGGAGGGGGGAAGAAGGAAACTCTCTAAAGTGCACAATGTACTAATTCATATTGTAGCCAATCACTAAGCCAAGCATGGGAGGGAGGAATGGGAAGGGAGTGGGGTAAGGACTGGGTGGGGGCTGGCTGGGTGATGTGTGCATGTATGTCTACACAAGTTTTTTACCCCATTATGATGTATGAATACAATGTACCAATAAAAAAATTAAAAAAATCAAAGTCCCTCCTGCTTAAAAAAAAAAAAGAAAGAGCAGCCTCACCAACTTAGTGAAACTCTTTTAGAGCTGGAGGTATAGTTTGGAGATAGAATGCCCCTGGGTTCAATACTCTGTACCAAAATAAAATTTTTAAATAAAATAAAAAATTGGATAAATAATTACTGTCACTCAGTTGAATGATAAAAGACTATGATAAATTCCATCACTGAAAAGGAAAAAAGGAGCAAAGGGCCAGATAAAGAGAAGCTGAACAAGAAGTGTAACTCTGAACTGGTCATTTTGCCCTGTAATGAAGACTGTAGAAGACATTTTTATACTGGGGACAAGTATATGTGACTATATCTCTAATTTCATATTTATATATAACCACATATCACAAATAAGAGAGAAAAGAAATATACTTAATAAGGCGCTTTCCAAGAACATTTAGTTTTTCTGATTTATAAACAGAGCTGAAAAGTAGAAACTGTTTTTCATTATGCAGGTGACTGATGCCCTCTGGTGGTTACTTGTATTTCTTGCATACAGATCTTAAAATGCCTTCTCTTTTTTTTTTTTTTTTTTTCTTTCTTTTTTTCCTTTGAGAGTATTGCGGATTGAATCTAGAGGCATCTACCTTTGAGCTACACCCCCAGCCTGATTTTATTTCTAATTTGGAAACAGGGTCTTGCTAGGTTCCTGAGAGTCTCACTACTTGCTGAGGCTGTTCTTAAACCTGTGATCCTTCTGTTTCAGCCTCCCAAGTACTGGGATTACAAGCATGTACCACCATGCCTGGCTTTTGAAAAAAAAAAAAAAAGACCAATAGGAGCTGGGTGTGGTGGTACATGCTGTAATCCCAATACTTGGGAGGCTGAGACAGGAGGATTGCAGATTCACAGCCAGCATCAGCTACTTAGTGAGGCCAATAGGGCTAAGGGTATAGCTTGGAGGTAGAGTGCCCCTAGGTTCAAACCCCAGTACCGCAAAAACAAAAACAAAACAAATTAAAATAAAAGACCATTGGGGAAAAAGTTTAAATGTTCAAGTTGTAATGTTCTGTCACAGGGATTTTTGTTTGTTTTGTTTTGTCCCTAGAATGCTTAGAAAAAAAGCTAAGTTTAAAAATTAGGGAAAGCAGCTGGGCACAGTGGCACGTCTGTCATCCCAGCACTTGGAAGGCTGGGAAAGGAGGATCACAATATTAAAGCCATTGCATGGTAACTTAAACTGTGTTTCAAAATTTAGTAAAACATTACAGTGTGGTAACAATTCAATTATTAAAAACAAAATTTCAACTAAATGAATGACAGTAAGAAAGGCAATAGAAAATTATATATATATAGTGGGGGGGTACTGGGGGTGGAACCCAGAGGCTTTCTACCTCTAGGCTATACTCCCAGAACTATTTTATATTTTATTTGGAAACAGGGTCTCACTAAGTTGCTGAGAGCCTTGCTAAATAGCTGAGGTTGGCTTTGAACCTGTGCAATCCTCCTGTCTCAGCCTCCCAAGCACTGGGATTATAAGTGTGTGCCACCATGCCTGGCTGCAATTGTTTTTTGTTTGTTTTGCTCTCTAATTTTAATTATTTCCTGCCTTCTGATGGTTTTAGGATTAGACTGTTCCTGTTTTCTAGGTCATTGAGATGTCTCATTAGGTTATTTGGTGACTCTGTCTTTTTTTTTTTTTTTTGGTGGGGGGACTTAGGGGTGGAACCCAGGGACATTTGACCTCCGAGCTACACCCTCTGCCCTATTTTTATTCTTTATGTTTGATATAGGGTCTCACTAAGTTGTGGAGGGCCTCACTAAGTAGCTGAGGCTGTCCACAAACTGCAATCCTCTGGTTTCAGCCTCCCGAATGCTGAGATTACAAGCGTGCGCCACCACGCCTGAAAAATAGGGCTGGGGGTATAGCTTGGAGTTAGAACGCCCGTGGGTTCCTCCCCCAGTACTTCCAGGCCTGGTGGTACATGCCTGTAATCCTAGTATTTGGGAAGCTAAAACAGGAGGATTATAGGTTGGAGGACAGCCTCAGTTACTTAGTGAGGCTCTTTGCAACTTAGCAAGACAATGTTTCAAAATGAAGAATAAAAAAATAGGGTTGGGGTGTAGCCTGGAGGTAAAATGCCCCTGAGTGTCACTCCTAGTACTGGGGGAAAAAAAAATCAAAGTTAGAAAAGGGCCGAATTTGATCAAGGTAATACAATATAGGCAAAATAAATCTTAGAAGCCTGATTGCATGAGCTCCCTTCTCTTTGTTTCTTTTTTTTTTTTTCTCCTGTGTGTGTGTATGGTACTGGGAATTGAATCCAAGGGCATTTTATCTCTGAGCTACACCCACAACCCTGTTTTGCTTTCTTATTTTGAAACAGTCTCACCAAGTTGCAGAGGGCCTAAGTTGCTAAGGCCAGCTATGAAAATGCAATCCTCCTGTCTCAGCTCAGCTTCCCATAAATGAGCCCTTTTAAACAGAGAATGGCCAGGCAAAATGGTACATGCTTCTAATCCCAGTACTTGGGATTACTAGGTGTTTCAGCCAGCATTGTCACTGATGTAATTCAGGACAACTGAATGCACAACTGAGAGAAAGATTTACTTGGTCACAGTTTTCCAAGATTTCAGAATTCAGTCAGGTCTGCAATCAGGACAGGGCAGCAGGAAGGAGAGGGAGAGAGGTAGAGAGAGGGAAGGAGGGAGAGGGAGAAGGAGAGGGAGAGAGAGCACGCGAGTGCAAAGGCTCTGCTTTCACATCATGGAGGTCAGAAGCAAGAGAGCAAGGGGATTCAAAGACAAACGCATAGTCCCTAAAGCTATATCCCCAAGGACCCCACCTTCTCCAGCTACACCCCACCTACCTCAGTTGCTACCCAGTAAATCCCTTACAATGGATTTATCCACTGATGCGATCTCAATGTACAAGACTTAATTATATCAGCCTTGAACATTAACATCTGAGCTATTCAGGGAACATTCTATATCTAACTATAACACTAAGTAAAGCTAAATTATTTTCCAATGACTATGCTAATTTGCATTCCCACTACCAGTTCCCTCAGTGCCTTAGTCCATTTCTACTGCTGTAACAGAATATTTGAGACTGGATACTTTATAAGGCAAAGAACCTTATTTGATTATTCAGTCAAATATTTTGCTGTCTGGGGAGTACAGACAGAATGGTAATGAGTTCATGGCACCCTTCCCCCAACCTCAGGCTGTATCACAACATGGAGAAATGGAAAGGAAACTGGCTATGCTCCTGTGAGAACTCACTTGATCAGGATAGCATTAATGCCTTCCAAGGCAGTGCTACCACGACCTAATATCCTTGGCTCAGGGTCCCAACTCTTATAGGTTCCACCACTTCAACACTTCCACACTTGGGAACAAGCTTCCAGCATGTGAAAATTTGGGAGACATACTTAACCCATATCCTGCCATATCATTAGCACATGCTCTTTTCTTTCTATTTATTTTTGTGGTACTGGAGATTGAACTCAGGGGCATTTTACCTCTAAGCTACACCTTCAACCCTATTTTATTTTTTATTTATTTTTATTTTTTTAGTGATACTGGGGATGGAACCCTTCTACCTCCGGGCTACACTCCCAGACCTATTTTATATTTTATTTGGAAACAGGGTCT
Organism: Muscardinus avellanarius; assembly: GCF_963383645.1. Taxonomy (NCBI): domain Eukaryota; kingdom Metazoa; phylum Chordata; class Mammalia; order Rodentia; family Gliridae; genus Muscardinus; species Muscardinus avellanarius. The sequence continues at coordinate 83,029,832 of NC_137788.1, read as the reverse complement.
CTTAAGCCAGTGTGGCTGGCTTCGAACCTGCACGATCCTCCTGTCTCCGCCTCCCAAGCGTGGGGATTACAAGCGTGCGCCACCATGCCCGGCCTTATTTTTTTTTGAAACAGGTTCTCACTAAGTTGCAGGGGACTTTTATAAATGTATATAATTTATAACCACTACCACCACAATCAAGGTATAGAACACTCTCATTACCTTCCCCCTCCAATTCCTTTTTGTCCCTGTAAACTTCTCCTGCCACCTACTGCTAACGCTGACATATTTTCTGCTACAATAGTTTTGGCTTGTGTAGAATGTCATATCAATGGAGTCATATATAGTCTTATGAGTCTGACTTCATTTAGCATAATCTGTTGTCATCAATGTTGCTGCAACTGGTTTTTTGTTTATATTTTTTTTTGTACTGAGGATTGAACTCATAGGCATTCTACCTCCAAGCAAATAATATGATTTGATTTATAATATAAATTACTTGATATACTTCTTTTTTTGTGTGTGTGTACTGGGGATTGAACCCAGGGGCATTCTACCTCCCCGAGCTACACCCCTAACCCATTTTATTTTTTATTTTGAAACAGGGTCTAAGTTGCTGAGGCTGTCCTTGAACTTGAGATCCTCCTATCTCAGCATCCCAAGTACTGAGATTACAGGTGTGTGCCACCATGCCTGTCTTCAATGTACTCCATGGATTTTTTTTTTTGGTGTTACTGCGGACTGAACTTGGTATTCTACTTCCAAGAGAGATCCCAAGCCCTTTTTTATTTTTTGTTTTGGAAATGGGCTTTTTAGGCTAACAGTCTGTCCTTGAACCTGGGATCCTCCAGTCTCAGCCTCCCAAAAACTGGGATTACATGGATTTGCACCATGCTTGGCTACTTATATATTTTAACAATGACCATTACATAAAAAACAAAGCAGCAAGTTTAAACTAAAATAATGAATTAATTAGTTTCACTTAAAATATAATTAAATTTTAGAAGGGCTTTCTTTAAAAATGTTACAATATAAAATTTATTCAAAAGCAATAAAATAACAGCTTCTATGCAGTATAAACAACATATAAGAATTAAACACAGCACAGTACCAATGATTCCATTTTTTTCATCACATCGACATCTTCTTTTAATTACAAATTTTCTCCCTAGAATAATACAAAATAATAAATTAATAATAATTGAAATATTCGTTTTTCTTTTTGTGGTATTGGGGATTGAACCCAAGAATATTCTGTCCCTGAGCTACACCCTCAGCCCTATTTTTACTTTGAAACAGTCTTGCTGAGGCTGACCTCACACCTGTGATTCTCCTGTCTCAGCATCCCAAGTACTGGAATTATAAGCATATGCCACCATGCTTGGCTGAAATATTCTTATATTGATTTAGCATTCAAAATCAACTATGATAATCAGGAACATATTTTAAAGCAAGGGAGGAAAATATTTAATCAACTGAAAAATATAAGTAAAAAAGTCTACAGTAGATCACATAGATATAAAAAACAAACAAACAAACAAAAAAATAAGTCGCTGGGCGGGGTGGCCTACGCTTGTAATTCCCGCGCTTGGGAGGCGGAGACAGGAGGATCGCGCAGGTTCAAAGCCTCGCTTGCTTAAGAGACCCTGTTCCCAAATAAAAAAAATATAAAATAGGTCTGAGAGTATAGCCCGGATGTAGAAGGGCTTCCAGGAACCCCAGTACCACCAAAAAAAAAAAAAAAAAAAAAAAAAAAAAAAAAAAGACAAGTCAAATGCTTTTAAAACTTAAAACATGCAACTTGGCAAGACCGTTTCCAAATAAAAATTTTTTAAAGGGCTGAGGATAAAGCTTGTAGGTAGAAGAATACCTCTGGGTTCGTACCAAAAAAAAAAAAAAGAAGAAGAAAAAAGGGAAAAATCTATAGACATCAGTGTCATATCCCCAGCACCTCCCCAAAAAAGAGAAGAAAAAAGAAAAAACAAAGAGAAATATTTATATGTACATCATAGTGAAATAGAAAAATAGAAAAGACTTAAGATTTAAAACTACAGGTAAAATCTTGCAATACTTGAACTTTATTTGCGCTATAAATTTGAGATTATCACGTCTCTAAGTATACATTGGCTTCATCGTTTTTTTCTCTCGATAGCTAATATTTTCATTTCTTTTCTTATATGACATTAAATTATATACAATCCCTTTTTGAAGATAAGATAGACATATATATATATTTTACATTTCTTCTGTGGTGTTGGGGATTGAATCCAGGGGCATTCTACCTCCAAGCTACAACCTGAGCCTTATTATTATTATTATTATTATTATTATTATTATTATTATTATTATTTGTGGTATTGGGGATGGAACCCAGGGGCATTGTACCTCTGAGCAACACCCCTACCCCTATTTTTTAGTCTTTTATTGGTGGTACTGGGGATGGAACCCAGGGGCCTTCTACCTCCGGCCTACATTCCCAGATCTATTTTATATTTTATTTGGAAACAGGGTCTCTTAAACCAGCTGAGGCTGGCTTCGAACCTGCGCGATCCTCCTGTCTCAGCCTCCCAAGTGCAGGGATTACAAACGTGCAACACCATGCCCAGCTATTTTTAAGTCTTTTTATTTTGAAAAAGGGTCTCACTGAGTTGTGAAGGGCCTCGCTATGTAGCTGAGGTTGTCTGTGAAACGGGATCCTTCGGTCTCAGCCTCCCAAATGCTGAGATTACAAGCAGCGCCACCATGCCTGGCTCTGAGCCCTATTTTTTATTTTGAATCAGAGTCTAAGTTGCAAAGAGCCTCACTAAGTAAGCCTCAAAACTGCGAGCCTCCTGTCTTAGCCTCTCAAGTACTGGAATTACAAGTGTGAGCCGCCATGCCTGCCTTAAATAAACTTTTAAATCTGTGTGTGTGTGTGTGTGTGTGTGTGTGTGTGTGTGGTTTGGGGATTGAACCTAGGGGTATTCTACCTCTAAATTATACTCCAAGCCTTTTTTTTTTTTTTTTTTTTGGGGCAGGTTTCGGAATGGAACCCAGGGGCATTCGACCTCTGAGCTACACCTCCTGCCCTATTTTTTATTCTTTATTTGAAACAGGGTTTCAGTAAGTTGCAGAGGGCCTCATGAAGTAGCTGAGGCTGTCCCTGAACCACGATCCTCCGGTCTCAGTCTCCTGAATGCTGGGATTACAAGCATATGCCACCACACCCGGCTCCTCAAGCCCTATTTTATTCTTTAATTTTGAAACAGAAATTCACTAAACTGTGGAGGGCTTCACAAATTGCTGCAATCCTCCTGTTTTAGCCTCTCAAGTACTGGGATTACAAGCTTGTGCCACTATGCTCAGCTTAAATCTACTACAACTACTACTACTACTACTACTACTACTACTACTACTACCACCACCTTTTCTTTTTTGCAGTACTGGGGATGGAAGCCAGGGGAATTCTACCTCCAAGAATCTCACACATTAGGCAAGAGCTCTACCACTGAACTACATCCCCTGCCATTGAAAATTTTTATTTTGCCAGGTGTGGTGGTGCACGCTTTTAATCTCAGCATTTGGGAGGCTGAGACAGGAGGATTGTGGTTTGCAGACAGTCTCAGCTACTACTTAGTGAAGCCCTTTGCAACTCAGTGAAACCCTGTTTTAAAATAAAAAGAATAAAAAATAAGGCTGGAGGCCGGGCGTGGTGGCGCACACTTGTAATTCCCGCGCTTGGGAGGCACAGACAGGAGGATCGCACAGGTTCAAAGCCAGCTGTGTGCGCTGCCTTAGGAGACCCTGTTTCCAAATAAAAATGTAAAAATAGGTCTGGGAGTGTAGCCCGGAGGTAGAAGGGCTTCCAGGAACCCCAGTACCAGCAAAAAAAAAAAAAAAAAAAAAAAAAAAAGAATAAAAATATAGGACTGGTGGTATAGGTAGAATGCCTCTGGGTTCAATTCCTCATACCAAACCAACAAACTAACTAACTCACTCCACACATTCACACATATAGGTTGAGTATTTCTAATTTGAAAACCTGAGATCTTAAATAATTCACACTATAACTGCTTTTGAGTATCAACATGATACCATAAGTAGAAAATTTCATACCATGAAACTGTTTTATGTATGAAATTACTAAAAATATTGTAAAAAATTGCCCTTAGGTTATGTGAAAAATGTTTAGACTTGGGCTTCATCCTCAAGATACCTCATTATGTATATGGAAATATGACAAAATCTGAAGAATATAAAACACTCCTGGTCCCAAACATTTTGGATAAAGTATACTCAACATATAACCTATATATTAATTTTTCTCTAAGGAGTTAAAGTATTTATTGGAGACAAGTTATCACAATTTATAATGTATGAAATACATACCTGAGTTAAACCAGCACCTGTCTGCATAGAAGACTTTTTTAATAGTCTTACTTCTTTGTTTATGTATCTTAGCATCCCACTAAGAGTACTAAAGTCATTACTCTCAGAAGTATCATCTTCTAGGTTATATGTGTGAGGTTTAAATGAGTCGGACTGAGTATAAGTCAGATTCTTATGGCCTTCTTCTATTGTTGAAGGTTGTTCTAACTGCATTTTCTTTAAATCCTGTAGTAATTCTTCAGAAAGGTCTTCATTACCTAGAGTTTTGAAACTAAGGTCACTGGCACTAATTGAGCGACGTAGTTTTCTGCACTTGACAAAAGATGTGTGAGACTGTTTTGTAAACTTTGAATCTTCAATATCAGGCATAATTTCTGTTGGAGGTATAAATGGAGCTGGTACACACTTGATGTCTTCTGCCTTGTCATGTCCAGAAACTTTGGCTTGTAATCTGGTTAATTCTGATTCCTATAGAAAAAGGATACAAAGTACACAGAAGGTGCCCAATATATTTTTGTTAAACTACTTAGGAAATGAGACCCTTAGAAGTCATGTAAGTCTGAGCCAGGCATGGTGGCACATGCTTGTAATCCCAGTACTTGGAGGCTCAGACAGGAGGATCACAGATTCAAGGCCAGCCTCAGCTACTTAGGTCCTCTGCAACTTAATGAGACCCTGTTTCAAAATAAAGAATAAAAAAATAGGGCTGGGCGTGTAGCTTAAAGGTAGAATGCCCCTGGGTTCAATCCCCAGAACTGGAAAAAAGAAAGTCATGTAAGTCAAACTTCATCTAAGTACTGAAATTCCTTTTTTATTTTTTATTTTTTATTTTTTTATTTTTTTGGTGGTACTGAGGATGGAACCCTTCTACCTCTGGGCTACACTTCCAGACCTATTTTATATTTTTTTATTTGGAAACAGGGTATCTTAAGCCAGCAAGGCTGGCTTTGACCCTGCACAATCTTCCTGTCTCTGCCTCCCAAGCGTGGGGATCACAAGCGTGCACCACCATGCCTGGTGTACTGGAATTCCTTTTAAAACAACTCTTGAAGCCAGGCGTGGTGGTGCACACTTGTAATCCCAGCATTTGGGAGCCCGAGACCGGAGGATCGCGGTTCACGGACAGCCTCAGCTACTTAGTGAGGCCCTCTGCAACTCAGTGAGACCCAGTTTCAAAATAAAGAATAAAAAATAGGGCAGGGGGTGTAGCTCAGAGGTCGAATGCCCCCTGGCCTATTTTTATTCTTTATTTTGGAACAGTCTCACTAAGTTTCAGAGTGCCTCACTAAATAGCTGAGTCTGTCTGCAAACTGCGATCCTCCTGTCTTAGCCTCCTGAATGCTGGGATTACAAGTTTGCAACACTATGCCTAGCTTCCATAAACAAATTTCTAAGTATAATTGTATATTTCTACTTTATACTTTTTAAAAGGAACTTTACTGATTTTGATACGTTTCCAATTATCCAGATATATCAAGTTATAAATCCCTCTAAAGTAAATGTAATGGTTAGAGGAGTTTGAATTTGAACAGTTGTAAACTATTTCTTTTCCAGCAATAACATGTATCATATTAATAATGTCCTAAATTCGTCTTCCAAATAAAATGCTTTGTATTCAAATAGGTCAATAATCAGCCATAAAGTTCTTTACAAACTATAAAAACAGGAAAAATTAGTTATAAATTTCTCTTTCACAGGTATATTCCATTACTTTTAGATATTGACTTACTTTAATAAGTAATGCTTCGTTTGTAGCTTCAATTACTTCATTTCTGTCCTGAACTTGTTGATGTAGATTGCTTACAGTGTCCTGAGCTTCTTCTAATTCAAGTTTTGCCTTCTCTAATTGTTCATTTAGTTGCTGAACAGAAGTCTTTTGAGAGTCAGCAGAAATCTTCCATTTTGCATGATTCTCTTGATGTGAAATCATCTATATAGACCCAAAATTATGAAAAGAAAAAAAAAAGGTGAAGTTGGTTTCAACAACATTTTAACACTTGCTACTACCACTCATTTTTCTTAAATTCTGTTTACAGTTATAAACATCTGATTTATCAACACATAAAATACAAGAAGAAAAGGAGAGAAGAAACAAATGGTCTTACATTTACTTATCAGCTAATCTTATGCAATGAACTACTTGGATCTTGATCTGAAAAAATAAACTATAAAGACATTTTTGAGGCAATTGGGGAATTCTGAACTATGAATGGATATATGATGGTATTAAGGAATTAGTCTTGGTTTTTAGGTGTGATAATGGCATCGTGATTGGAGTTTTTCAAAACAGCCCTTATCTTTCAGAGAAACTTACTGAAAAGTGTACAGATGAATTAATGATGCCTGAAATTTAGTTATTTTTTTCTCTCTGTCTTCCTTTTGTGGTTCTGGGGATTGAACCCAGAGGCATTCTGTCTCTGAATTACACTCCCAGCCCTTTTTTATTTGGAAATAGGGTCTCACTAAGTTGTTGAGAGCCTTGATAAGTTGCCAAGGCTGGCTTCAAACCTGGAATCCTCCTTTCTCAGCCTCCCAACTACTGCAATTATAGGTGTGCACCATCACACTCAGCAATGCCTGGAATTATCCTCAAAATAATTATTTGAATACTGGGAGAAGGGTAGACAGAAGTGAGTGACACTTCCTAGTATGCCTAGAAATGTCTTGTATATTTTGCCTGATATCCTGGTATAATTATTAGCAGCATACCTTTTCCTTCCTTTTTATATAACAGAAGTGGTCAGTTTATTTACAAATTAAATAAAGTTGGCTATGAGTGTATAATTATTAAAGTTGAATAATTAAGCTAGGTGTGGTAGTGCATGTCTGTAATCCTTGTATTGGGAGGTTGAGGCAAGAGGATTGCAGGTTTGAGGACAGCCTCAGCAAGTAGTGAGACTCTCATCAACCTAGCAAGACCTTATTTCCAAATAAAAAATAAAATAGGGCTGAGGGTGTAGTTTGAAGGCAGAATGCCTCTGGGTTCAACCCCCAGTACCACACTCAATCAATCAAAAAATAAATAAATGAAGTTGAATAATAAAGAGATACTTATACTATTTATACTATACAAGTTTTGAATATCTCTAAAACTGCCCATAATTAAAGGTTAAAACAATCTAATTTGCATCTGAAAAAATCAGGAGTTTTTGCAATTATTAAGTGATTTTTCTGACAATTATGAAATCTGCATTTAAAAAATACTGTTGAAGATTGCACAGGTTTGAAGTTATCTTCAGCTACTTAGTGAGGCTCTCAAAAACTTAGTGACTGCCGGGCGTGGTGGCACACGCTTGTAATCCCCGCGCTTGGGAGGCGGAGACAAGAGGATCGTGCTGGTTTTGAGCCAGCCTTGCTGGCTTAAGAGACCCTATTTCCACATAAAAAAGTTAAAAAATAGGTCTGGGAGTGTAGCCTGTGGGAGTGTATCCCAGAGGTAGAAGGGCTTCCAGGAACCCCAGTACCAAAAAACAAAACAAAACAAAACAAAAACTTAGTGAGACCCTGTTTCTAAATAAAATATAAACTAGGTCTGGGAGTATAACCCGGAGGTAGAAAGCCTCTGGGTTCCACCCCTACACCTCCAGTACTACCAAAAAAAAAAAAAAAAAAAAGAATTAGCTGGGTGTGGTGGTGCACTCTTGTAATCCCAGTATTTGGAAGGCTGAGACAGAAGGATCACAGGTTTGAAGCCAGCCTCAGCTACTTAGTGAGGCTCTCAGCAACTTAGTGAGACCCTGCTTTTCAAAATAAAATATAAACTAGGTCTGGGAGTATAGCCCGGAGGTAGAAAAGCCCCTGGGGTTCTGCCCCCAGTACCACAACAATAACAGAAAAGAATTATTGATCCCTAGCTGAGCTTTGTGGCACATGCTTGTAATCTCAGTACTTGGGAGGCTGAGACAGGAGGATCCAGCTTCGCAAGCCATCCTCAGGTACTTAGTGAAGCCCTCCACAACTTTGTAAGATTCATTTCAAAATAAAGAGTAGATTTCCGGGAAGATGGCGACAGAGAAAAGTGGGGCTTATGAGCCCCGCTAACAACCAATCTCTATTACCACAAAATCAGCGCCTTTCATAGCCAGAAAACACCATCAGCAGAGAAACAAAAAATGTAAATACAAGGGACAGAGAAAAAGAGGGCTAGAAAAACGAGACACCAGAAAGAAACCAGACCGCAGTGCTGTGGCTGGAGCCGTGGAGCGGTGAGGGCACCATCTTCCCTTGCAACATGAGGCTCCAGAGAGGAGGGGGACTCAGAATGGAGCTCAGAGCCACAGAGGAGAAACGCCGGCCTCACGCCCGAGGATGCGACAGCAGCGCCTTACTGCTGGTGGCAGCGGCGAATTTGCTGGATGGCACCAGTCCAACGTACTCAACAGCCCACCAGGCTCCAGAGAAAAGCAGCGGACAGCGAGCCGAGGTGAGCCGCTGCGGATCAGCTGGGAGAAATTCGGCAGATTTTTCAGCGAGGGAGAGTCTAAAGCTCCCAGGGGCCGGGCTCAGCACAACTGGTAGGGACTCAGAGCGGAGCTCAAAAACACAGAAGAAATACGCCAGCCTCACGGCCAAGGGTGTAGCAGCAGCGCTATATTGCCACCGGTGGCAGCAGCAGCGAATTCACCAAGTCCACACTACAGCTCCATCTGCGCATTCAACAACAGTGAGTCAAATTGGGGCCTCTAGAGGAGAAATCCCAGTACTGCACTCCCAGGGACTTGACCCAGTGGGGGAGTGGCGGTGGCAGAGATATCACACCATAGTCACAACTCCCCGCAGGAGAACGCCCAACCTGGCACGCCCCATGGTCTAAAGCAGCCTCGAATGACTCCCTGGGTCTGAGACTTTGCGATACGACCCAGTAAAGGAGCAGTGGTGACTGAGATACCACAGACTCGAGATCCAGAGCACCTTAAGTGAAGTCGTAGTGACCCAGGGAAGAATACAGAGAAGGCATAAACTTCCAACAATGGAGTAATGAATGCCCACAACCCCACAACATCAGAACCCAATAAAACAGAAATTCAGAGATTTCTAGAATATCAATCAGGAAAATAACTGTAGAAATAATAGAGGTGCTTCAAAAAGAATTCAGAGATAGCCAAAAAGAGATAAAGGATGCAATTAATGAAGTAAAGGCCTCAATTCAAAGCACGAACAACTGATTAGACCACATGGAGAACAGAATCTCGCTCTTAGAAGATGATCATTCCAAAAATGAACGCATAGTTTCTAATCTAGAAAAAAATATCCAACAGCAGGAATCTGACATTGAAGAAATATGGGCCCATTATAAGAGAGCTAACCTAAGAATAATTGGAATAGAGGAGGGAAAAGAAAGTGAAACCAAAGGGATCAACAATCTCTTCAAGGAAGTAATAGCAGAAAATTTTCCAAACATAGAGCAAGAGGTCAATACACAGATCCAGGAAACTTATAGAACTCCCTTTAGACAGGATCGGAGAAGAGGATCCCCATGCCACATAATTGTCAAAATGACCAATTCTCAAGCCAAGCAGAGAATCTTAACGACAACAAAAACAAAGGGCCAAGTGACATTCAGAGGCAAACCAATTAGAATCACTCCAGACTTCCCAAACCAAGTCATGAGAGCCAGAAGGGCTTGGAGTAACATATTCCAAACTCTGAAAGAAAACAACTTCCAGCCAAAAATTTCCTACCCAGCAAAACTTTCTATCAAATTAAATGGGGAAATAAGAAGCTTCCATGACAAACAGAAACTGAAGGAATTTGTCTTCAAAACCAGCGCTAGAGAAAATACTCAAAGAGATTAACTACAAAGAAGAAATAGGTAACACACACCAGAACCAGAGAAACAAGAGTTTCCATCCAACAGACGACTAAGATTGGTTATCTGTAGAGATTCATTATTTATGTTAGTCTTTTACCTATTTCTAAATTGTATTGTTTGCTTTTATTGTTGCTAATTTTTAGAATTTCTGGTTAGAATATTAATATACCTTCAGATATAGATATTTGGAAATATTTTATCCCATTCTATCAGTAACTTTTAACTCTGTTTATATTGTCTTTGGATATACAATATATATTTTTATTTTTAGGGAGTTTGTTTACCCTTCTGTTGCCTGTGCCATTGAAATCATATCCAAGAAATCACTGCCAATTTCAATGTTGTGAGGTTTTATGACCCAGATCTTCTTCTAAAAGTTTATAGTATTAAGATTTATATTTAGGTCTTTTATCTATTTTGAGTTAATATTTGTATATGGTATTAGGTAAGGGTCCAATTTTATTCTTTTTCATGTAATTATTATTTTTCAACAATATTTAGTTAAAAGATTATTATTTCCTCCACCAAATGTTCGTGGAAACCTTGTCAAAAATAACTTGACAATATATGGAAGAATGTATCTCTAGGCTTTTATTTAACTCCAATGGTTTATATATCTGCCTTTATAACAATACTACACTGTTTCAATTATTGTAGCTTTATAAGGTTTGAAATCAGAAAATATACATCTTCTAGCTTTGTTCTTTTTCGAGATCGTTTTGGGTATCTAGAGTCCACATTCCATATTAGGATAGATTTTTTTCTGAAAAATAAATAAATAAATGTATAATAATTTCAGCTATAAAAAAAGAAAAATATATTTTCTGGTAAGAAAGAAAGCAAAAAGAAATACTGAAATGTTATCTGTAAGTCATCAAAAGCTTGGTAACAGACAAATGAAACTGTTATGTGAGATTATCACTGTTAATTTTGGATAAATTGCTATAATACTAGATGTCAACCACTAAGCCAAGCATGGGAAGGAGGGATGGGGAAGAAACGGGGTAGGGATCGGGTAGGGGCTAACTGGGCGATGTGTGCATGTATGTCTACAAAAGTTTTTTTTTTTTTATCCCATTATGATGTATGAATACAGTGCACCAAAAATAAAAAATAAATAAATAAATAAATAAATAAAGAGTAAAAAATTCAGACTGGGGGTGTAGCTCTAAAGTAGAATGTTCCTGTGTTCAACCCCTAGCACCACACACACACAAAAAAATTATTGATCCCCTTTCTAACTTCACTACTTTGTAACCAAACAACATACACTCTTTATGATGGTGCACAATTGTAATCCTAGTATGTACTCCCTGGTGTACTTGAGAGGCTGAAATAGGAGGATTGCAGGTTTGAAGACAGTCTTAGCAAGTTGTGAGACTTTCATTAACCTAGCAAGACCCTGTTTCAAAACAAAAAATAAGCCGGGCGTGGTGGCACACGCTTGTAATCCCCGCGCTTGGGAGGCTGAGACAGGAGGATCGCACGGGTTCGAAGCCAGCCTCAGCTACTTAGTGAGGCTTTCAGCAACTTAGTGAGACCCTATTTCCAAATAAAATATAAAAAAGGTATGGGAGTATAGCCCAGAGGTAGAAAGCCTCTGGGTTCCACCCCCAGTACCACCAAAAAATAAAAATAAATAAATAAATAAATAAATAAATAAATAAATAAATAGGGTTGGGGTATAGCTCAAAGGTAGAATGCTCCTAGGTTCAAGTTCCAGTACCAAAAAATTAAAAATTAAAAAAGCTGAGTACCTGCCGAGATATTAAAACGGTTCTAGTATTACCTTTCTATCTAACTTATTATTAGAACAAGTGTTGGAAATTATAAAGCACAATGGATTGATATCACATTATAATATTCTATACATTATATAAAATGATAACATACTATAATAGCTTTTTCTATCAGCTATTAAATATTTATAGTTTGTTTTCTGCAAGCATTTTTGTTTGCTTGTTTTGTTTTTTGTTTTTTTGCAGTACTGGTGATGGAACCCAGGGCCATTCTACCTCCAAGCTACACCCACAGCCCTATTTTTTATTCTTTATTTTGAAACAGGGTCTTACTAAATTGAGGCAATCCGAGAACTGCGTCCTCCTGTCTCAGCCTCCCAAATACTGGGATTACACATATGCCACCACGCCCTGCTGCAAGTACTGTTTTATAACTGATAATAATGATGAACTAGGCATTGGTCTAAGAATTTTACATGTATTAATTCATTTAATCCTCATTATAGTTCTATGAAATCGATAATGTTATTATTCCTACTTCAGACACAAAGCTTAAGTGATGAGCAAAGTTTTGGATCCAAGGTGGTTGGCTCAAAAATTCATTTTTTTTTTGTACTGGGAATTAAATTGAGGGGCACTGTACCTCTGTGCTACACCACTAGCACTTTTTATTTTAAAACAGGGTCTTACTAATTGCTGAGGCTAGACCAGAACCTGTGATCCCCCTGTCTCAGCTTTCCAAAGTACTGGCATTACAGGCACGTGCCACTATGCCTGGCTGGAACTCAAACTTTTAACTACAGTATATTAGCTCACTGGGTATGAAATTAAAGTTGTACCTCCATATGATAAGCTTCTTTGAGAGATTCTACTTCTGCTGACAATTTCTTTATTTCTGCTTGCATTCTTGCTTCCAAATGAGCTTCACGTACTTGAGAAGCCCCCAGTTCTTTAGCTAAATGATTTCCATGAGCTTCCTTAAAAATGACGTATTGAGTAAAGGTTATATAACTTATTTACTGGTTATTATAGCCAAATAAATCCAGTGCACTCATGGAAGCACCTTAATCTTTTATACACACACATTAAAAATTATTTTATTAAATGGTATGCTTTAAAGTGCAATTTTTCAAGGATTAAAATATCAAAATTTATCAAATTGAAAAGTATTAGCATATATTTGCTCTCTTAATTTACGTTTACCAATCAATGCATTCTGTGAAAATGTGAAACAAACTAATAGCTGCATGATGTTGAACTCTGGCAGATAACATTTTACTCTTAGGTATGACCTCTGTGTTTTTACTCACCAGATGCATTACTTGCTTATTAAGAAGGAATTGTAGCCAGGCGTGGTGGTGCACACTTGTAATCCCAGTACTTTGGAGGCTGAGACAGGAGGATCACAGGTTTGTAGCCAGCCTCAGCTACTTAGTGAGGCCCTCTGCAACTTAGTGTGACCCTGTTTAAAAATAAAGAATAAAAAATAGGGTTGGGAGTATAGCTCGGAGGTAGAATGCCCCTGGGTTCCATCTCCAGTACTGAAAAACAAAAACAAAAAAACAAAAAAATAGGGCTGGGGTGTAACTGGGGACAATAAGTGTGAGCCACCACTCCTGGTTTAGTCTAATCATTTAGAAATGTATTAGGATCAACTAAAATTAAAGATAAAAGTATTTTAACTCTTATGTTGAATTAGTAACCATAATAGAAAGCAGAAAAATTACAAGAACTTTTCTGCAATATTAATAAAACACACTTTCCTTAAAGGCTAAGTAATTAACCTAAGAATATCAATCTATATACTCTTTGTATCTGTGTGGAACTGGGGATTGAACCTGGGGAATTCTACATTCAAGTTACACTCCAGTCCTATTTTATTCATTATTATTTGCAGTAGTAGTAGTAGTAGTAGTAGTAGTAGTAGTAGTAGTAGTAGTAGTAGTATTGGGGATTGACCCCAGAGGCAGTCTATCTCTGAGCCCTTTTTATTTCTGTTTGGAAACAGGGTCTCACTAAGTTGCTGAGAATCTTGCTAAGTTGCTAAGGCTAGTCTTGAATCTGCTGTCTCATCCTAAGTACTGGGATTATAAGTGTACACACCATACCCAGTTTATAACTCAATTTATCAAGAAATAGTTTAGCCCAAACTCAGTTCTGAAGGACTTCCTAGTTATATTACAAAATCATCTGTAGAGTTAACTTTTTTCACTTTAAAATTGTGGTAAAATTTATATGACCTAACACTGACCATTTTAACCATTTTAAAAATATACTTTATCGGCATTAAATATATTTACATTATTGTACAACACAGTTCATTTTTGCAAGAACTATATAAAACAGTTCAAAAAGTGCTAAACATTTTAGAGATTTTCAGCAATATGAAATTATTTAGAATAGGGATTACTTTCTCTTTAGAGAGTTGCTTTATATCCTCCAGTTCCCTGGAGAGCTTTTCTGTTTCTCTCTGTGCTTGGACTTGTTGACGACGAGCCTCCACCAATTCGGTATGAGAGTTCTGCATCTGCTCCTGTGTTAGCCTCAATTCTTGGCCCAAATCTATGGTCTCCTTATACTGAGTGGCAATGTATTGCTCCTGCTCTTTGATAACCTGAAAAGCACAAGATATGTGTAGGTTTCAAAATGAAATATAAAAGCCAGTTGTGGTAGCACATGCTTGTGATCCCAGTACTTGGCAGGCTGAGACAGGAGGATACAGGGTTGAGGCCAGACTCAGCTACTTAGTGGGGCCCTCTGCAACTTAGTGAGACCTTGTTTCAAAATAAAGAATAAAAAATTGGTCTGGGGGTGTAGCTTAGAGGCAGAATGTCCCTGAGTTCAAATCCCAGCACCACACGCACACACAAAAGAAATATATAATCTTATTCCAATCTCCCTTCCCCTCCCTCCCCCTCCCCCCTCTCTTTCCTAGGGTTTAAACATTGTGCTACACTCCTAGACATCATTTTTATTTTGAAACAGGGTCTTGGTTACTGTGCACTGGCCTCAAACCTGAAATTTTTCTGTCTCAGCCTCCCAAGTACTGGGATTATAGGTGTGCTGAGGATCACAACTTCGAGACCAGCCTTAAAAACTCACTGAGGTCCTTCACCAATTAGTGAGACCCTGTTTCCACATAAAAATAAAATAGGACTGATGATGTAACTTAGAGGTAGAATGCCCCTGTATTTAGTCCCGAGCAACAACAACAAACAAAAAAGACAACAAATAGGCATCTGGTATGACTAAGTAACATAAAAATGCTTATGGCATAGTTTCTATATATTAATGCCAAACCACTTAAAACATAAAGACACATTTCACTTTCTGGAAAATACTTTTTCTTAGGTGAAACATAATTTACTTACACTTTCCATTTCTTTCATCTTTTGTTGTGTTCTTTCAGTTTCCTTTTTCAGTTGACTTATCTCCTGCTCATTTTGTAGCATTATAAAGTCTTTTTCTCGAAGCTGTTCTTTGGCATTTTGCAATTTTTCAGTTAAACTTTCTATCTGAATTTTAAACAGACAAGCAATATTAATGCAACTAAGAAAACATAACTCATTCATATCTGTGTTCTAAATCAAACTTTAAACACTCATTTCAAAATTAAAAGCAAAGATAAAATTTTTTTTAATTTTTAAATTTAATTTTTTTTTTTTTTTTTTTTTTTTTTTAGTACTGGGGATGGAAGCCAGGGGCATTCTATCCATGAGCTACACACCCAGCTCTATTTTTTATTCTTTATTTTGTAACTGGGTCTCATTGAGTTGGGGAGGGCCTTACTAAGTAGCTGAGGTTAGCTGTGAACTTGTGATTCTCCTGTCTCAGCCTCCCAAGTACTGGGAATACAAGTGTGCACCACCATGCTGGGCTTTAAAAATGTTTTCTTAAGATAACCATCATTTGAGGCTGGGAGTGGTGGCGCACGCTTGTAATCCCCGCGCTTGGGAGGCTGAGACAGGAGGATCGCACGGGTTCGAAGCCAGCCTCAGCTACTTAGTGAGGCTCTCAGCAACTTAGTGAGACCCTGTTTCCAAATAAAATATAAAAAAGGTCTGGGAGTATATCCCGAGGTAGAAAGCCTCTGGGTTCCACCCCTAGTACCACCCCCCCCAAAAAAAGATAACTATCATTTGGAAATAAGCATAAGAATTCTTGAGCATAATAAGATGCTTATATGTACTAAAATATATGAACAAAGATGACAGTCTCAATCACAATTTATATGTACATTAAAACCAAATGTTCACCAAGTGCTGTGTTGAACTTCAATATGATGTGAGATGATACAATGAAAGTACATTTAAAAAGAGAAATAAAAAAAGCAACAAATGTTACATGACCTTACAAATATTTTTATGGGTAATACATGCATGAGGTAAAAAATAGAGACAATAAAATCTCCTTCCCACTATACTCCTTCCTCAGATACAATCAATTTCCAGAATTACTTATAAAACCTTACACAAATCCTTTCAGAAATATTTTATATCTACTCAGACATATACATATTATGATAAATTTATGTACATATCAACACAAAAGATTATGCTCAAAATAGCATGAAGAGGAGAAAGATGAACAATCAGTAGCATGTATAAGATGATTAAATTTATATAATTTTTTTGTGTGTGGTGTTGGGGATTGGATCCAGGGGCATTCTACCTTCAAGCTATAACCCCAGCCCTATTTTATTTTTGTGTGGTACTGGGGATTGAACCAAGGGGCATTCTGTTGTAGAAATATTCTGGAATAATTGACCCAACACCAATTAAGGTGGAAAAAAAAGAAGAAAAACTCTGTCCCAAGCTCCACATGAACTCTCAATTTACAGATTTGAGATGAAGGGCAGAAGCAGGCACATGGTATTACAGAATCTGAAACATGACAGTGATTGCAGGGTCGTTGAAGGAAGTTGAGTAAGGCAAGAGGGAGAAATTCTTGAGTAACTTTGTACAGGGCCAGAGGTGACCCCCTTATAGACATCTTATCTACAGGTAGTTAACAGGATACATGGCTCTCTGTAGGCCACTTATCTGTAGTTACATTCTTTTGCAAGTACCAGGGTAATTCTCAGCCTTTCATTTTAGTAACTCTTATTATTCTACCACAATTCTATCTCAGGGTTACAACCTCAGCCCTATTTTTATTGTTTACTTTGAAACTGGGTCTCACTAAGTTGCTTAGAGCCTTGCTAAATTGCAAAAGCTCGCTACATACCTGCAATCCTCCTGTCTCAGCCTCCTTAGTACTGAGATTATAGGCACGTACCACCACACTCGGCTTTTGTTCTTGCAATGCTGGGGACTGAATCCAGGGGCATTTTATCCCTCAGAGCTACATCTCCAGCCCTATTTTTTTTTTTTTTTTTTTTGGTGGTACTGGGGGTGGAACCCAGAAGCTTTCTACCTCCGGGCTATACTCCCAGACCTTTTTTTTAAAATTTGGAAACAGGGTCTCACTAAGTTGCTGAGAGCCTCACTAAGTAGCTGAGGCTGGCTTCGAACCCGTGGGATCCTCCTGTCTGAGCCTCTCAAGTGCGGGGATTACAAGCATGAGCCACCACACCCAGCTTCTATTTTGTTTTTTATTTGGAAACAGGGTTTCACTAAGTTGCTGAGAGACTTGCTGAATTGCCGAGGCTGGATGGTCCTCCTGGCTCAGCTTCCCAAGCACTGGGACTACAGCCGTGCACCACCATGCCCTAGCTTATTTTTTATATGAAAACAGTATCTCACTAAATTATTGAGGCTGGCCTCAAACCTGTGCTCCAGCTGGGTGTGGTGGCTTACGTTTGTAATCCCAGCATTTAGGAGGTTGAGACAGGAGAACTGTGGTTCGCAGACAGTCTCAGCTACTTAGTGAAGCCCTTTGCAACTCAGTGAGACCTGAGTTTCAAAATAAAGAATAAAAAATAGGGTTGGGAGGGTAGCTCGCGGGTAGAACGCCCCTAGGTTTCATCCCCAGTATCACAACACACACACACACACACACACACACACACACACACACACACAAACACACCTGTGATCCTCTTATATCAGGTTCCCAAGTACTGGGATTATAGATGTGTATCAACACACCCAGCTCTTATGGACCATTATTGGGTATATTCTATAAAAAAGCCATAGCCAGAAGCAATGTCTTGCATCTATAGTTCTAACTACTGTGGAGACTGAGGCAAGAGGATTCCTTGCGTCCATGAGTTCAAGGTCAATCTGAGAAACAGAGCAAAACTTCATCTAAAAAACAAACAGCCGAAGCTGGGCATCGTGGCACATGCTTGTAATCCCAGCATTCGTGAGGCTGAGACCGGAGGATTGTGGTTCACAGACAGCCTCAGCTACTTAGTGAGTCCCTCCATAACTTAGTGGGACCCCGTTTCAAAATAAAGAATAAAAAATAGGGCAGGGAGTGCAGCTTGAAGGTCGAATGGCCCTGGGTTCCATTCCCAGATCCACAAAAAATAAACAAATAAAATAAATACACATAAAAAACAAGTAGCCGGGTGTGGTGGCGCACCCTTGTAAGCACAGCATTTGGGAGGCTGAAACAGGAGGATCATGGTTTGTGGACAGCCTCAACTACTTAGTGAGGCCCTTTGCAACTCAGTGAGACCCTGTTTCAAAATACATAATAAAAAATAAGCCGGGCGTGGTGGCGCACGCTTGTAATCCCCGCGCTTAGGAGGCTGAGACAGGAGGATCGCACAGGTTCGAAGCCAGCCTCAGCTACTTAGTGAGGCTCTCAGCAATGTAGTGAGACCCTGTTTCCAAATAAAATATAAAATGGGTCTGGGAGTATAGTCTGGAGGTAGAAAGCCTCTGGGTTCCACCCCCAGTACCACCAAAAAAATAAAAATAAAAAAAATAAAAAATAGTGCTGGGGTGTAGCTCAGAGGTAGAATGCCCCTGGGTTCTACTCCCACTACTGGAAGAAAAAAAAAAAAAAAAAAAAAAGCTCGGTGTGGTGGTGCTTCTGTAACTCTAGTACTTGGGAGGTTGAGACAGGAGGATTGCAGGTTGGAGGCCAACTTGAGCAATTTAGCAAATATCTGGTTCTAAACAAAGTTTTTTAAAAAGGGGTAGGGTAAAGGTGCAGCCTGGAGATAGAATTTCTCTGGATTCAAACCCTGGTACCCACCCCTACACCAAAAGTCCTTAGGTGAATAGATATTTACAGTTATGAATTTTTTTGTTATGTTTTTGTTTTCAGGTTTTTGGTTTTTGATACAAAGTCTTGCTAGGTTGCCCAGGCTGGCCTGGAGCTTGCAATCCTCCTCCCTCAATATCTCAAGTAGCTGGGATTTCAGGTATGTAGCACTTTTGAAATTATTTTTTTAAAACAATTTAAAATGTGTAATTTTAGAATAATTACCTGTTTGTTGCATTCTCTAAGTTCCAATTCTGATTTCTGCAGAGTGCCCTCTAATTTAATTATTTTTTGTTCCATTTCTCCTCTGTGTTCTCGAATAGTCATATCCAAATGTGTAACCTAAATACAAAAGTAATATTAAACTATTATTCAACTTTTCTCTGATGTGAAAACTTGTATGTTCAGAATTAGCTTGCTTTGGAATTATTAATAGTGAATATAACTGAAACAGAAACTCACATAAAACCTTTTAACTTTTTTTTGGTGGCACTGGGGTGGAACCCAGAGGCTTTCTACCTCCAGACTATACTCCCAGACCTATTTTATACTTTATATGGAGACAGGGTCTCACTAAGTTGTTGAGAGCCTCACTAAGTAGCTGAGGCTGGCTTCAAACCTATGCGATCCTCCTGTGTCAGCCTCCCAAGCGCGGGGATTACAAACGTGCGCCACCACGCCCGGCTCTTTTAACTTTTTTTGGTGTTGGGGATTGAACCTAGGGGCATTCTAGTCCCTAGGCCCTCCTTTTTTTGTGGTATTGAGGATGGAACTCAGGGGCATTTTGCCTCCAAGTTATAGCCCCAGTCATAATTTATTTTTTTATTTTGTTTTTATTTTGCTTGCCTGCCTGCCTGCCTGCCTGCCTGCCTGCCTGCCTTCCTTCCTTCCTTCCTTCCTTCCTTCCTTCCTTCCTTCCTTCCTTCCTTTCCTTCCTTCTTCTTTTTTGTTTTGGTGGTACTAGGGTTCCTGGAAGCCCTTCTACCTCCAAGCTACACTCCCAGACCTATTTTATACTTTTTTATTTTTGGAAATAGGTTCTCTTAAGCCAGCATGGCTGGCTTCGAACCTGCGCGATCCTCCTGTCTCTGCCTCCCAAGCACGGGGATTACAAGTGTGCGCCACCACGCCCAGCTATTTTTTATTTTGAAACAGGATCTCACTAAGTTGCAGAGGGCCTGTGATCCTTCTCCCTCAGCCTCTCAAATACTTGAATTACAAGTACAGTAGAAAGAAAAAGAGTACACATGAGACAGGAGGAAGCTGCTCCTGGTTTGAGAGCAAGGGGTGGACGTGTGGAAGGGACCAGGCCACAATCCACAGCCGCTCTCTGGTATATAGCTCCATAGGATACTACAACTGTGACAGGACCTGGGCTAGAAGTTTGTTAGCAGCAGGGCCCAGTCACCACCATGGATGAGGATGACTGGAAGAGGCTAGTGGGTACCCAAGAAGATTGAATAAACTACGGGACTGGAAGCAAAGGCTTCTCTCATGACATGTAGCTTCTGCTCACTCCACATTTAGGCCTCTTGGCATTAAGATCTAAAGCTCATCATGCCACAGTTCTAGCTGTGGCCCGAGGAGCTCTGACAGGGAAAATGGACAAAAACTCCTGGCAAGAGAAATACTGAAGTCGGGTATGAACACTCCCTCCCTTTTGGTAAGTGCTGTGGGTGGTGAAGGCTACTTCTAAAACCTTACACACGCCGGGCGTTGTGGCGCACGCTTGTAATCCCCGCGCTTGGGAGGCAGAGACAGGAGGATCGCGCAGGTTTGAAGCCAGCTGCGCGCACTGGCTTAAGAGACCCTGTTTCCAAATAAAAATGTAAAAATAGGTTTGGGAGTGTAGCCCAGAGGTAGCAGGGCTTCCAGGAACCCCAGTACCACCAAAAAAATAAATAAATAAATAAAAAAAATAAATAAAACCTTACACACAATTATGTTATAATAAAAAATGTCATTAAAATACAATTAAAAAATTAACCTGAGCTGCTCTTTGCTTTAGCTCCCAATTTCTCTCCTTAAGTGCCTGATCCATTTCAAGAAGTTCTTGCTTTTTGTCTTCATTCTCCATCTTACATTCTCTGCAATTTATCAAAGAAAAAAGATTAAAGTGTATAATGAGAATGCTATGATTTTGACATGGCCAAATGAAGCTGGGCATGGTCACGCATGCTTGTAATCCCAGTACTTGGGAGGTTGTAACAGGAGGATGGCAGGTTCAGACAGGCTCAGGCAAGTAGTAAGACCCTCATCAACCTAGCAAGATCCTGTTTCCAAATAAGAAATAAAATCAAGTTGCAGAAGCTCTAAGGTAGAATGCCTCTGGTTTCGATCCCACGGACTACAAAAACAAAAAATTCTAAAATGGCCAAATGGTATAACTTTTGCTACAAATTAAAAGGAATAGAATATATACAATTAACCAAAATTGAAAGGGCTCAAATTAAAGGAATATGTACAAAGAAAATCACTGGCAACAAGCCAGGCATGGTGGTGCATGCTTGTAATCCCAGCATTCAGGAGGCTGAGACCAGAGGATTACAGCGGACAGCTACTTAGTGAGGCCCTCTACAACTTAGTGGGACCCTGTTTCAAAATAAAGAATAAAAAATAGGGCAGGGGGTGTAGCTCAGAGGTTGAATGCCACTGAGTTCCATTTGCAGACCCACAAAAAAAAAAAAAAAAAAAAAAAAAAAGGCTATCCTCTCCGCAACTTAGTGAGGCCCTGTTTCAAAATAAAGAATAAAAAAATAGGCTGGAAACCGGTATGGTGGTTCACTCTTGTAGTCCCAGCATTTGGGAGGCTGACACAGGAGGATCTCAGTTCGCGGACAGCCTCAGCTATTTAGTGAGGCCCTATGCAATTCAGTGAGACCCTTTTTCAAAATAAAGAATAAAAATATAGGGCTGGGGGTGTAGCTCAGAGGTAGAATGCCCCTGGGTTCCATCCCTAGTACTGGAAAAAAAAATCCAAGTCCACATCTATAATATCAGTACTTGGGAAGGATCAGACAGGAGGATTGCAAGTTCAAGGCCTGTCTTAACAACTTAGCAAGACCCTCACAAACTTAGCAAGACCCTGTTTCAAAATAAAAAAGGCTAGGAGCTGAGCGTGGTGGTGCACGATTGTAATCCCATTATTTGGGAGGCTGAGACAGGAGGACAACAATGAAAAAAACCAAAAAGGTCTGGGGATGTAGCTCACTAGTAGACTGTCTGTCTCTGTCTCTCTGTCTCTCTGTCTCTCTGTCTCTCTGTCTGTCTGTCTGTCTGTCTCTCTCTCTCTCTCTCTCTCTCTCTCTCTCTCTCTCTCTCTCTCTCTCCATGAAATTTGCTAAGGATGCATCTGTGAATATAGAAGGGGGCCTATACTTAATCCTGAGGTACACCACCAAATTCTTAGATATCTTGCTGCTCTGTATCCTATTCCTTACTCCACATCTCCTCTAGTTTTTAACTTTGCCTCTCTCTTCTGGGTCTTTGGGACTACTTTGTCTGTAGTCTGCCTCTCTACTTCTACTCACTATCAATGTGGACTGATATAGCATTTTATGATATCATTGCTATTTTAATAATTGAAATATCGGAGTTGAGCAGATTAACTGTTAACTCCCTTCTATAGATCCTACTTGTATTACTTTGGGTACTGTATTTAATTTTCTTAATCAAGCCTTAGTCTCCTCAACTATAAAAATATGAAAAAGTGTATCTGATAGGTTTATTGTAAAAAAAAAAAAAAAGAATGTGATCATTTGAAGTCCCTGGCATCGTCCTGAGACAAAATAAGAGCTTAATATAAAAAGTAATAATAATTTGCTATTAGCTCTATACTTGCCCAGTCTTTCTTTCTTTCCCCTCTCTCCCTCTCTTCCTTCCTTCTTTCCTTCCCAGGCCAGTATAAAATGGTCCAAAGATGGAGGTTTGAAGTATTAGCAGCCAAGAGCAACAGCTTAAATGGAACATGGGATGGGCTGAATAGGATCAGCCCACAACAAACCGAAGGCAGCTGAGAAGTTTAGACATTTAAAACTCAACAATAAATATTACTGTATGACCCAAGATCTAGAGTAATAAAAGAAATACTAGTAATTGTGATATCGGTTCTTTTTGTGTGTGTGTGGTACTGGGGATAGAACCCAGGGGCATTCTACCTCCAAGCTATACCCCTAGCCCTATTTTTTATTCTTTATTTTGAAATAGGGTCTCACTGAGTTGCAAAAGGCCTCACTAAGTAGCTGAGGCTGGCCACAAACCATGATCCTCCTGTCTCAGCCTCCCAAATGCTGGGATTACAAGCGTGTGCTACCATGCCCAGTTTGTGATATCAATTCTTATTATTTAACTCACCTAAGTTCAGCTGTGAGATCTTTTATAGTAGTATATTTTTCCTCTAATGATAATTGAGCCTTCTGTAGTACATCTCTCAACTCCTGAAGCTGCCTTAAAGTACTTTTTAATTCTCCATGAGCATTCTGTAGTTCATTCTCCAGTGCTTCCCGTTTCTGCACGGTTTCTGTTAGTTCAGTTTCAGTGTGGTGTTGTAACTTTTCTAATTCCTTCACTATTATGAAAAGAAAATAATTTTAGAACTATATGTAAACCATTTGTTTAAGAATTTTGTAAATAATTATAATTAAGGATATCCAATTTTATTCATCTACAAGAGGCAAAATACTGAATAATCTTTGGCCCTTCCAGCCCCACCACCTCAAATTCTCATTTTATTCCACCTCTTAAGTACAAATATGCAGGCAGCTAAACTCAGCTAACCGTTGCTTACCAGCATTTGTTTTCTTTTCTAGTTCCGTCTTTGTCTGGTCTAAGATCATATCTAATTGAGAGAGATGTAGTGCTTTATTTTCTCCATCTCGTTTTAGGTGCATTATTTCTTTTTCCATTTTAGATAGCTCTTCCTTATACTGATCCATCTCAAGCTTTACTTGCCTAAGTAGAAGCACACAACAGAACAGGTGATTTGAAACCTTAAAAATCAATAGACTTTTTTCTGACTAATTCTGCAAGTTAATAGGGAAAAACATTAGCAAATGTTTAGCCAGAATCTTAAATCACCTATTATATTCATAAAAATTCTCCAACTAAAAGATTGTTATTCTGTACACATTGCATACCTTTAAATACAAATGTATTAACTTATATTACTTAACAAGACTAGAAACTTATGAAATCTAACTACATATAAATTTATTTAATTTTTTATTTTTTACAGTACTGGGATGGAACCCAGGAGCATTCTACCTCCAAGCTATACCCTGCCCCCAAGCCTATTTTTTATTCTTTTTGAAACAGGGTCTTACTAAATTGTGGAGGGCCTCACTAAGTTGCTGAGGCTGGCCATGAATCTCCAATCCTATCTCAGCTATCCAAGTACTGTGATAATAAGATGTATCACCATGCCTGAATAACTACATAGAACTTTATAAGTATAAATATTTATAAATATAAATCTGTGCATATGTATTGAGAACATTCAAGGAAAGAAATCTCATTCATGTGGAATTTCTGATATATGAAACAGACAATAAACCAAGAAATAAAATATTTATCAGAAAGACCATACTACTCACAGGGGAGCCAAGTCAGTCATTTTTACTCAGAACTTTATTATCAGAATTATCTTTTTTAGATTTAAAAAAGACTATAGATTCCTAGGTTGTACAGTTTTTCCTGCTTTATAGATGAGAGAACTGGAATGTTAGATGAATTTGTCTGAGTCAAGACAGCTAGATATTAATAGTGAACAGGGTGGGGTGGTGCATACCAGTAAGCCTAGTACTTGGGAGGCTGAAACAGGAGGATCACAGGTTCAAGGTCAGCCTTAACAACTTAGTGAAACCTTGTTTCAGAATAAAAAAAATAATGCTGGGAACTTAGTGAGACCCTGTTTCAAAATAAAAAATAAAAAGTAGGGCTGTAAGTGTAGCTCAGAGGTAGAATGCCACTGGATTCCACCCCCAGTACTGCAATCAATCAATCAATTAATCAATAAATAAAATAAAACAGGGCTAGGAGTATATCTCTGAGGTACGTACCCCCCACCACCACCAACACAAAGTGAAAGCGCCAGGATTAATAACTTTGTCAATCCTGACTTTTCCAATATGAAAGATCTTCCACCTATGGATAGATCAACATACCAAGAGGTAGTATTAAGCAAAAAGGGATTACCCTTTGTTGGTAATCCCAAGGTGCCATCTAATAATTAACTGTTAATATTATTCAATGATAGGCAAAATTAATGCTTTTTGGTGCCAACATTTTTTCTTTCTGTTTTTATTCTTTAGGTCTTTGAAATTTCCTAAACTGAGTTAGCAAGCAGGAACATTCTTTTCCTAAATGTAGAGGATGGAGTGTAGCTCAGTAGTACAGAATATATTTAGCATGCACAACACCCTGGGTTCAATTTCTAGCACTAAAAATAAATGAACAGATGAAAGTTAAACAAATTTGGATTTTTCCAAGGTCTTTGGTTTTTTTTTTTTTTTTGGTGTGGGGGGCAGTGGTACTGGGGATTGAACTTAGGAGCATTCTACCTCTGAAATACACCCCACCCCTATTTCATTTTTTTAATTTAGAAATCGAATTTTTGCTAGGTTGTTGAGAACCTCACTAAGTTGCTGAGAGTAGATCTGAAATGCAATCTTTCTGTCTCAGCCTCTCAGGTTCTGGGATTACAGATGTATGTCACTACATCTGGCAGTGCCAAATCTTTTTTTTTTTTTTTTGGTGATACTGTGGATGGGGCCCAGAGGCATTCTACCTCAAAGCTATACTCCCAGCCCTATTTTTTATTTTTTATTTTGAAACAGGGTCTCAGTCTCACTAAGTTGCAAAGGGCTTCACTAAGTAGCTGAGGCTGTCTGTGAACCATGATCCTCCTGTCTCAGCATCCCAAATGCTGGGATTATAAGTGTGTGCCACCACGCCTGGCCCCAAATCTTATTTTTTGTTTTGAAACAGGTCTTACTAGGTTGCTGAGAGTTTTACTAAGTTGTTGAGGATGGTCTTGTGTTAGGAGCATTGTTAGTCACCTGCTTTGAGGCCACCTCAGTCTGGCTTGGGGGGGGGCACAAACTGTCCATCCAAGTGAGAATTGTTGGCATGCAAACAAGTTTCCAAGGACCAAATGGGTAAGCAAAGACCCTGACAATTTCCTTGTTTACCCTTTCCTTCCCTGATTCATCTGTGACTACCTTGGTGTTATTCAATGACTCACTCCATGATTACTTTGTTATTTCCTGTGATTAATAATCTTATAAACTGGACATGGTGGCTCACACTAGTAATCCCAGCATTTGGGAGGCTGAGACAGGAGGATCGCAGGTCTCCAGCCAGCCTCAGCTACTTAGTGAGACCCTGTTTCAAAATAAAGAATGAAAAAATAGGGCTGGGGGTGTAACTCAGAGGTAGAATGCCCCTGGTTTCCATCCCCCAGGACCACACACACACACACACAATATATATATATATATATATATATATATATATATATATATATATATATATATATATATATATATATATATAAGTTTTGGTTATAACCCTCAATAAAGGCAAGATGCTAGTGGAAGGATGGTAGGAGTAAAGACATCTCTCCTCCCCAGCTGTCATGTTGACTCCATTGTCATTCAAGTGAGAGACTACTTTTCATTAATCAACATCAAAGCTATCTGCTATGGTCTTGAACCTGTGATCCTGCTGTCTCAAATAGTAAATTTAAAAGCATATAGTAAAATTATAATTAGTAAATTATAAATAGTAAAATTATAAGCATGTGCCACCATGCCTGGCTGTTCTAAGAGGTTTTTAACCTGAAGTTCATGAACAAACTTGAGGAAAACTATAAAACCTCTGAAACAATATAAGAAATTATGTGTGTGTGCGCATATAGACAATCTATAATTTTTTATCAGACCCTCAAACACATCCATGACCCAATTAAATTGAGAGCTACTAGATTTGACAAGTGCTTGTGATCCTTTTACATTTCTAGAATATATATAAAAACCATTTTTAACTGACTGGTTTATAATATTAGAGAAAATATAAAATAATAGACATTGCTAAGAGATAATAGTCTGTTAGCAAAGAAACTGGGAGAAAAATAATAACAAAGCAGTCTATAATTATCTAGTTGAAAAAAACCCCACAGAGCTCTATATGCCTTACAGGGCCAGGCGTGGTGCCACACGCTTGTAATCCCAGCATTTGAGAGGTGAGACCAGAGGATTGTGGTTCATGGACAGCCTCAGCTACTTAGTGAGGCCCTTTGCAATTCAGTAAGAACCTGTTTAAAAAAAACACACACAAAACTATATGCTTTAAGGTTTCATTAGGGTAGCATGGCATAATAACTGATGTACATATTTGATAACCCAGAGAAGTAGAAATGCCAAGAAAATACATATTATAGAAAATTTCTACCAATATGTGTGTGTGTGTGTGTGTGTGTGTGTGTCTGTGTTACAGTGAATGGAACCCAGGGACATTCTACCTCTGAGCTATTCCCTCAGCTGTCTTGTTTTTAAAGTCTCTCACAGTGTTCCTGAGAGTCTTGCTATGTTGCTGAGGCTGTCTTTCAAACCTTCAATTCTCCTGTTTCAGCCTCCCAAATACTGAGATTATAGGCGTGTGCCACCGTACCCAGCCCAAAAGTATTTTTTTTTTTTTGCTTTGTTTTAAAGTTTTATAACTTAGGGTGTGGTGGTGAATCCTTATAATCCAGTACTTAGGAGGCTGAGACAGGAGAATCATGGGTTTGAAGCCAGTCTAAGCAGCTTAGTGAGGCTATCGGCAACTTAATGAGAACCTGTTTCCAAATAAAATATAAAATTAGGTCTGGAGGTATAGATTGGAGTAGAAGGCCCCTGGTTCCATCCCCAGTACCAGAAAAAAAAAAAGTTTAAAATTTTGACAAAGAGCTGGGTGTGATGGCACACATTTGTAATCCCAGTACTTGGGAGGCTGAGACAGGAGGATCACAGGTTCAAGAACAGCCTTAGCAAGTACTGAGACTCATAAACCTAGGGAGATCCTATTTCAAAATAAAAATAAAATAGGGCTGGAGTTATAGCTTGGAATTAGAATGCCTCTGGATTCAATCCCTGGTGTACCTCTCCCCAACAAACTCGAGAGAGATAAATTTCACCTTTACTTCTTTATTTATTCATCCTTGTTGATGTTGGGTAAATAAAGTATTACTATAATGTAATAAACTCTTAAGTAATCTAAAACTAAAAATTACCCCATAAACTTTGTATCTTTATGATAGGCTTTAAAACCATCAGTTTTTCGGAAAACTTCACTTTATTATCAGAATCATTGAGAGCAATCAAGTATGAGATTGGAAACAGGGCCAATGGAAGAATTATGTGAAAGTATAAACTTTTACAACATGGCAGCTCAGACTCACCAGCTTCCTCAAAGTAAAAAAAAGAAAGATTTAGAAATAGCTATGGGGACAGTCTGAGAAATATAATAAGTGCCATATTCGCTTTAGAGCTGAGAAGCTAGCAAAATGCTCTGTAAAAACTATGAAGAAATTAATTCCTCAGTCAAGTATTTCAGTGGACCCTAATTTTGAAACTCAGCTACAACTGTAGGAAAATGGTAAATAAAGCGAACATTCATATTTTACCTGGAAGTACCAGTAAGCTCAATAACTTTTTGCCTTTTCAAATCTGCATCATGTGCGGCTGTTTCACATTTCTCCTCCATTTTCCTCAACTTTTCAGCTGAACTTTCCCTTTGTTTTTGAAGCTCTTGTTCCAGCTTTGATACCTTATAAAGAAGTTTTTAGTAAGTATTTTAAATTCAATCATAACTAAACATTATTCAGGAGAAAAATACTTTATAGACATGTAGCCTATCCTATAATTTAGGATTTTTTTTTTTTTTTTTTTTTTTTTTTTGGTGGTACTGGGGTTCTTGGAAGCCCTTCTACCTCCGGGCTACACTCCCAGACCTTTTTTATATTTTTATTTGGAAACAGGGTCTCCTAAGCCAGCATGCATGGCTGTCTTTGAACCTGCGCAATCCTCCTGTCTCGCCTCCCAAGTGCGGGGATTACAAGCGTGCGCCACCACGCCCGGCTATAATTTAGTTTTAAACATATTATAAAATTCAAAGTAAGCTGAGCATGTAAACTGAATATGGTGGGGTATACTTATAGTCCCAGTTAACTGGGAAGCTGAGGCAGGAAGAATCATTTGAACCCAGGAGTTTGAGGCCAGCTTGGGCAACACACTAGGATTCTATCTCCAAAAATAAAAAAATAAACATTAAAAATTTATTTTAAAATAATTCAAACTATATACCAGAAAGCCTTTCTATTTTTTGTTTTTGTTTTGTTTTGTTTTGATGGTGCTGGGGATTAAACCCAGAGATGTCTTACCTCTGAGCTATACCCTTGCCCTATTTTATTTGTTTTGAAACAGGGTCTAAGTTGCTGAGGCTGGCCACAAACCTATGATCCTCCTTTCTTAGCCTCCCAAGTACTGGAATTAGAAGTGTGTGCCACCACACAGAGCAGGAAGACAGGTTTTGAAAATTTAAAGGCAAAACCTACTTTTTTTTTATACTGGGGATTGAACCCATGTGCATTCTACCTCTAAACTACACCCCCCAGCCCTATTTTATTTTTTATTTTGAGACAGGGTCTCACTAAGTTGCTGAGGCTGACTTCGAACCTGTGATCCTCCTGTCTCAACCACTTATTTTTTTAGCAATAAAGATATTTCACTCAGCTAGGCATAGTGGCACACACTTGTAATCCCAACATTTGGGAGGCTTATACAGGAGGATCAAGGTTCGTGGACAGCCTCAGCTACTTAGTGAGGCTCTCTGCAACTTAGTAAGACCTTTTTTAAAATAAAAAAAAAATAGGGCTGGGAGTGTAGATAGGAGGTAGAATACCACTGAGTTCCATCCCCAGTACTGCAAAAAAAAAAAAAAAAAAAAAAAAAGATATTTCACTCAGATGTATCTTTAGAGAAGTGGCCACATCATAACACTAAAATAAGACGTAGGCATACGTTTGTAATCCCAGTATTTGGGCATCTGAGATAGGAGGATGGCAAGTTCGCAGCTAGCCTCAGCTATGTAGTAAGGTGCTGGGTTCAATTCCTAGCACTAAAAAATAAATACATAAAAAGAAACAAAAATTGAACAAGCTGGGCATGGTGGCACTTTTGTAATCCCAGCACTGGGGAGGTTGAGATAGAAGGATTGCAGTTCGCAGACAGACTCAGCTACTTAGTAACGCCCTCTGCAACTTAGTGAGACCCTGTTTCAAAATAAAGAATAAAAAATAGGGCAGGTGTAGCTGGGTGTAGTGGTGCATGCTTGTAATCCTCGCGCTTGGGAGGCTGAGACAGTAGGATTGCACAGGTTTGAAGCCAGCCTCAGCTACTTAGTGAGGCTCCTGGCAACTTAGTGAGACCCTGTTTCCAAAAAAAATATAAAACAGGGTCTTCACTAAGTTGTGGAGAGTCTCACTAAATAACTAAGACTAGCCATGAACCTGTGATCCTCCTGTCTCAGCATCTTAAGTACTGGGATTACAAGTGTGTGCCACCATGCCTGGCTGACCTGGTTTCAAAATAAAAATTAACAAATTGGGCTGAGGGTGTAGCTCAGAGGTAGAATGCCCTTGGGTTCAATTCTCCGCATCAAAATAACAAATACATAAACACATACATAGATGCATACATACATGCATAAAGTAGAAGAGCAAACACTTAAGCTGCGCATGGTGTTGCACGTTTATAATCCCAGTACTTGGAAGGCTGAGAGAGAAGGATCCAGATTCTTGGCCAGCCTCAGCTACTTAGTGAGGCCCTCTGCAATTTAGTAAAACCCTATTTCTTTTTTGTTTTGTTTTGTTTGTGGTACTTGGTACAGAGGCAATCTACCTTTGAGCTATACCCCCTGTCCTATTTTTTAGTCTTTATTTTGAAATAGGATCTCACTGAGTTGCAAAGGGACTCACTAAGTAGTAGCTGAGGCTGTCCATGAACCCGGATCCTCCTATTCAAGCCTCCTAAATGCTGGGATCACAAGTGTGCGCCACTATGCCCAGCTCCCTATTTCAAAATAAAGAATAAGAACCAGGCGTGGTGGCGCACACTTGTAATCCCAGCATTTGGGAGGCTTAGACCGGAGGATTGCGGTTCGCGGACAGCCTCAGCTACTTAGTGAGGCCCTCTGCAACTTAGTGAGATCCTGTTTCAAAATAAAAGAATAAAAAATGGGGCAGGGGGTGTAGCTCAGAGGTCAAATGCCCCTGAGTTCCATCCCCAAACCTGCAAAATAAATAAATAAATAAATAAATAAATAAATAAAAATTAAAGAATAAAATATCAGGCTGGGGGTATAGCTTGGAGGTAGAATGCCCCTGGGTTCAATCCCCAGCACCACAAACAAAACAATAACAAATACAAGGTCACAATATTAGATAATGAAGTCAGAATATGTATGAATAGAATTTTATCTAATTTTAAAAAATTAATAAAAATATTTCTCATAATGTGAAGTCTTTGAGGGTCAAGAGTGATTTATCCAGCTAACTGAAGAATTTGTTAATGACAGCATTTCTATTTAGTATAAATAAAATCATTTTTGGCCAACAATGTATACCTGTTTTTCAAGTTTGGACTGAGTATCTTCTAGCTCTCCATTTCTAATTGTCTCTTGCTGTAACATTTGCTGCTGTTGCTGAAGAGTATGCTGGAGAATAACATTTTGCTCAGTGGTCTCTTGAAGACTATGATTCTTTAGCTTTAGTTCTTTCTGCAAACAATATACCTAACAAATATACACACATATATTTCTCATTACAATGGAAAGTCTCAAAAACCAATTAAAAAACATCAAAGTTGTTTTCCTTAATTATTTCTACTTGTCATGTTGGACAACTGAATTCAGGGTTACAGTTTGTTATATGTAAGGGCAGGGTTCATTTTTTCTAATGGGGAGATAGGTATATTAAAAGGACATACAGTTGGCTTTTGTTTGATGTCTGCAGATATACCTTTTGAAGGATTCCTATGTTTTGGCTGGCAGGGCACTGAAACATGCTTTCCTTTTTGGAACACTTACAGGTTGGTCATGCTTTATGTGACTAGTCCCTAAAAGATACCTAATCATTAAAGTCATAAACAGGCTTCTCTAGGCAAAAACATTGTGCTTGTCACATTTCATTGCTCAGAAAGAAGTATGTTCAGCTAGGTGTGGTGGCACATGCCTATAATCCCAGGACTTGAAAGGCTGAGACAGAGGAGGAGCACAGGTGTGTGGCTAGCATGCAGAAATTTAGCAAGATAATGTTTCAAGAGCCAGGCGTGGTGGGGCATGGTTGTAATCCCCGCACTTGGGAGGCTGAGACAGGAGGATCGCACAGGTTCGAAGCCAGCCTCAGCTACTTAGTGAGGCTCTCAGCAACTTAGTGAGACCCTGTTTCCAAATAAAATATAAAAATAGGTCTGGGAGTATAGCCCGGAGGTAGAAAGCCTCTGGGTTCCACCCCCAGTACCACACAAACACACGCGCGCGCGCACACACACACACACACACACACACACACACACACACACACACACACAAAAGATAATGTTTTAAAATTAAAATAAAGTAGGACTGGGAGTAAAGCTTAGTGCAGAATGCTCCTTGGGTTTAATTCCCAGGACGACAAAAAAATAAAATTGAATTAAACAAACCACAATCATAAAAATACTATATAAACATTAGGCGATATTTATTATATTAGTTATTACTTTTATTGCTACTTATAAAAAAAATCTCGCCGGGCGTGGTGGCGCACGCTTGTAATCCCTGCGCTTGGGAAGCTGAAACAGGAGGACTGCAAAGGTTCAAAGCCAGCCTCAGCTACTTAGTGAGGCTCTCAGCAACTTAGTGAGACCCTGTTTCCAAATAAAATATAAAAAAATAGGTCTGAGAGTATAGCCCGGAGGTAGAAAGCCTCTGGGCTCCACCTCCAATACAAAACAAAACAAACAACAACAACAACAACAAAAAAAAACCACAAAAAGGAACTATATCAACTAAGAAATTTCACTTATTTACTCCAAATATTTAGAACTTAAATATGCTGATTTCCAAAACTGCTTTAAAAATAACTTTAAAATTAAATGGGAGGGGGAAAAAAAGGAGGAAGATGGGTGAGTAGAGGAATCCATAGAATCAGAGCAACTTCCAGACAGTGAGGCTATCTGTGAACCGCGACCCTCAGGTCTCAGCCTCCCGAATGCTGGGATTACAAGCATGTGTCGCCATGCCCGGCTTAATTTTTTTCTTCATAATTTTTTTTTTTTGTGCTAGTTTTCTTTATTTGGAAACAGGGTCTCTTAAGCCAGAGAGGCTGGCTTCCAACCAGCACGATCCTCCTGTCTCTGCCTCCCAAGCACAGGGATTACAAGCGTGTGCCACCATGCCTGGCATTGTTAAAGGGTATCACTAAATTGCTGAAGGTCTTCTCTGGCCTTGATCCTCCTGTCAGCCTCCCAAGCACTAGAATTACAGGCATACGCCACCACACCAAGCCTTTTTTTTTTGTGTGGTACTGGAGGTGGAACCCAGAGACTTTCTACCTCCGGGCTGTACTCCCAGACCCATTTTATATTTTATTTGGAAACAGGGTCTCACTAAGTTGCTGAGAGCCTCACTCAGTAGCTGAGGCTGGCTTTGAACCTGCGCGATCCTCCTGTCTCTGCCTCCCAAGTGCGGGGATTACAAGCGTGCGCCCCCAGGCCCGGCTACTGGCTACCAAGCCTAATTTTTATATTTTTACGGCCGGGCGTGGGGGCGCACGCTTGTAAATCCCCGCACTTGGGAGGCAGAGACAGGAGGATCACGCAGGTTCAAAGCCAGCCGCGCTGGCGTAAGAGACCCTGTTTCAAAAATATAAAATAGGTCTGGGAGTATAGCCTGGAGGTAGAAGGGCTTCCAGGAACCCCAGTACCACAAAAAAGAAAAGAAAAAAAAAAACACAAAACATTGCTAACCTGGACACTTAGTATTGGGAGGGAGGGAAAAGGGGAAGCTGGGGGCAGAGGGCATTGAGTACTGTGTGAATATACACCACTGTCAACATATCCATATTATAATGTGAGACTATAGTGTATCAATAAAAGCACTTTTAAAATAAAAAAAGATAAAGAAGAAGAAAAACCTGGTGCATGCCCATAGGCATGCCTGTTATCTCAGTACTTGGAGGATACTAAGGAGACTGAGACAGGAGGATTCCAGGTTCACGGCCAGCCTCAGCAACTTAGTGAGGCCCTCTGCAACTTAGTGAGACCCTGTTTCAAAATAAAAATATAAACTATAAAATATGGCTAGGGGAGTAGCTCAGAGGTAGAATGCCCCTAGGTTCAATTTCCAGTGTCACACACACACAAAAAGAAGAAATAATTTAAGCTGGAGGCATATGCCTATAATCCCAGTACTTGGAGGAGTACCAAGGAGGCTAATACAGGAGGAGCAAAGGTTTGAGGATAGCCTTAACAACTTACTGAGACCCTCAAGCATACCAGCGAGACCACATTTCAGAATTAAAAGAGTTGATGTTATAGCTTAGAGGTAGAATGTCCCGGAGTTCAATCCTCAGTACAAAAAAATAATAATAATAAAACAAAAAAAAGACAAAGAAAATCACTTGAAAAACATGCCACATAGAAAGAAAATGTTAATTTACCTCTTCAGATTTCTTCTTTAGCTGTTTTTCAAACTTTTCCTTGTTTCTTTCCAACTGATTCAAATGCAAGGCCAATTCTTCCTTACAAATTTCTAGTGCTGAATCTAGTTGTCTCACCTAAGAAAGAAAAAAAAAAAAAAAAGGAAAATAACTAATATTAACAAATGCTCATTACATGCTCAGTATTTTACAGATTTATTAACATAAACTCACTCCTTCATACAATAAATATACAGTCCTACTCAGAATGTAAAATGCTATTATAGAAGAGATTTATTGAAAATTAATTCTTCATTGCAAACTAAGGAACCAAAGAGGAAACCAGAGAATGGAATCCTAAAGAATTAAAGCTGGAGTCAGGCACATACTTGGGAGTATGAGACAAGAGGATCGCAAAGTTTGAGGACAACCTCAGCAGTGTAATCAGACTCTCAACAACCTAATGAAATGCTGTTTCAAAAAGAAAAGAAAAAGCCGGGCGTGGTGGCACACGCTTGTAATCCCCGCGCTTGGGAGGCGGAGACAGGAGGATCGCGCAGGTTCGAAGCCAGCTTCACTGGCTTAGGAGACTCTGTTTCCAAAAAATAAAATAGGTCTGGGAGTGTAGCCCTGAGGTAGAAGGGCTTCCAGGAACCCCAGCACCACCAAACAAAACAAAACAAAACAAAACAAAACAAAAAAAAACAAAAAAACAAAAAAAAAACAAAAAGAAAAGAAAAAAAAGCCATACATGATGGCACATGCTTGTAATCCCAGCATTTGGGAGGTTGAGACAGGACAACAGGGGTTTAGCTACTTAATGAGGCACTTTGCAACTCAGTGAGACCCTGTTTCAAAATAAAGAATTAAAAACAGAGCTGAGGGTGTAGCTCGGAAGTAGAATGCCACTGGGTTCAATCCCCAGTACAAAAAACAAAAACAAAAAGGCCTTTTATTATGATGTGAGACTATAATGCACCAATAAAATTATATTTAAAATACCTTTATATTCAAGCTTTATATGATCGAATAAGGTAGCAGCATTGGACCTGTTACTTCTAAAAATGCAAAAATAAGCCAGGTGTGGTGGTGCACGTTTGTAATCCCATACTTGGGAGGCTGAGAAAAGAGGGCTGTAGGCTCGAGGACAGTCTTAGCTAGTAGTGAGACTCTCATCAACCTATTAAGATGCTGTTTCAAAATAAGAATAAAATGGGCTGGGGGTGTAGCTCAGAGGTAGAATGCCCCTGGGTTCAATCCCTAGTGCCACAAAAAAATAAAAATAAAAATAAAAGTAAAAATGCAAAAATATTGAACATACAATAGTTCCTCATTATCCACAGGGAATATATTTCAAGAGCCACAGATAATATTAGATCCTATAGCCGGGCGTGGTGGCGCACGCTTGTAATCCCCACACTTGGGAGGCAGAGACAGGAGGATCGCGCAGGTTCGAAGCCGGACGAGCCCGCTGGCTTAGGAGACCCTGTTTCCAAATTTAAAAAAAATGTAAAAATAGGTCTGGGAGAGTAGCCCAGAGGTAGAAGGGCTTCCAGGAACCCCAGTACCACCAAAAAATAATAAATAAATAAATAAATAAATAAATAAATAAATAAATAAATCCTACATTTTTTCCCTATACATATATATCAATTTCATGACCTTTCCCTCTTAACTAAGCACTTATGAGGCACTATGGCTATGAAATTTGCAGTTTGAATCACTACAGTAAAACTAATGACACTTTTTCACTTTTTCACATTTTACAGCTTCTCTTTGGCAAACCTAAATTGCCAACATCAATACTCTTGCATTTTGGGCTTTTAGTCAGTAAAATAAGGGTTATTTAAATATAGGCACTGTACCAATCATGGTGGGGACATGCCTGTAATCCCAATACTTGGGAGGCTGAGACAGAAGGATGGCAGGTTTGAGACCAGCCTCAACAACCTTGTGAGATTCTCAGCAATGTTGTGAGACTTAATAAAGCAAAAACATTTTTAACAACAAAACAACAAAAACAATAATAATAATAATTATAATTATTATTATTATTATAATGATAATAGAAAGGGCTAGGGGTGTAGCTCAGAGATAGAATGTCCCTGGGTTCAATACCCTGTGCTATACACAAAACAAACAAGTAAACAAATAAGAATAATGGGATACCATTTTTGTCTGATAGCCTAGATGGCTATTAAGTGATTAAGGGGCAGTTAGTATATATTAAGTGGCTACACTTAACAAAGTGATGACAGAATAGATGGGGACAAATGCAAGACTTCATTATAGTACTTAGAAAAATGCAAAATTTAAAACTCATAATCTATTTCTTAAATATGCTAGCATTTTTTTCTTTCTTTCTTTTTTTTTTTTTTTTTTTTTTTTTGCAGTACTGGAGATGAAACCCAGGGGCAGTTTATATCTGAGGTACACGCCCAGTCCTATTTTTATTCTTTTTTTTTTTTTTTTTTGCAGGTATGGGAATGAAATGCAGGGGCATTCGACCTCTGAGCTACACCCCCTGCCCTGTATTTTTTTTTTTTTTTAATCCTTTACTTTGAAACAGGGTCTCACTAAGTTACGGAGTGCCTAAGTAGCTGAGGCTGTCCACAAACCATGACAGAAAGAAAAAAAATATATAATAATAATAATAATAATAATAATAATAATAATAATAATAGAAAGGGCTAGAGGTGTAGCTCAGAGATAGAATGTCCCTGAGTTTAATACCCTGTGCTACACACAAAAAAAAATAAGTCTCAGCCTCCCAAATGCTGGGAGTACAAGCGTGCGCCACCACGCCCGGCTATTTTTATTCTTTATTTTGAAACAGGGTCTCACTGAGTTGCAAAGGGGCTCACTAAGCAGCTGAGGCTGTCCAGGGACAGCAACCCTCCTGTCTAAGCCTTCCAAATGCTGGGATTACAAGCGTGCACCACCACGCTTGGCGCTATTTAATGTTTTTTAACTATACTTGACTACATGCAAACTAAATCACTGAAAATGAAATCACAATTAAGGGGTGATGTTTACAGTAATTAATGATTAAACTCTGAGTAACTTAGTTATGTGCTAAATACTTTATATATCTTATTTCATTTAATAAATTACTGCTTCTTTCTTTCTTTCTTTCTTTCTTTCCTTCTTTCTTTCTTTCCTTCTTTCTCTCAGTACTGGGGTTCCTGGAAACCCTTCTATCTCCGGGCAATACTCTCAGACCTATTTTATACTTTTAATTTGGAAACGGTCTCTTAAGCCAGCGCGCTGGCTTTGAACCTGCGCGATCCTCCTGTCTCCGCCTCCCAAGCGCGGGATTACAAGCGTATGCTGCCACCCTGGCACACATTACTTCTTTTCTAGAGTATTTGTTATCCTTATTTTACAAATGAAGAAATTAAAGTTCAGATAGTTTAAATAACTTGGACAAGTTTAGGGTTAGGGTTAGCCAGTTAGTAAGCACTAAAAATTGAAAGCCAGTCTCAGTACTTGGGAAGCTGAGACATGAGGAATGGAAGTTCAAGGCAAGCCGTGTCAATTTAGCGAGGTCCTAGGCATATTAGTGATACACTGTTGTTTTGTGTTTTTTTTTTATTTAAAGGGCTGGGGTCAGGCCGGGTGTGCTGGTGCAGGTTTGTAATCCCCGCACTTGGGAGGAGGAGACAGGATGGCACAGGTTAGAAGCCAGCCTCTCTGGCTTAAGAGACCCTGTTTCCAAATAAAAATATGAAATAGGTGTCTGGGAGTGTAGCCTGGAGGTAGAAGGGTTTCCAGGAACCCCAGTACCACAAAAAATAAAAATAAATAAATAAATAAATAATAGATTAAAAAATAGGACCGGGGATG
Source organism: Muscardinus avellanarius (assembly GCF_963383645.1). NCBI lineage: Eukaryota > Metazoa > Chordata > Mammalia > Rodentia > Gliridae > Muscardinus > Muscardinus avellanarius. The sequence goes on along the minus strand of NC_137788.1, from coordinate 82,991,215 downwards.
TACCTCAGAGGTAGAATGCCCCTGGGTTCCATCTCCAGTACCACAAACAAACAAACAAACAAACAAACAAAAATGGGCTAGGGTCAGCTGGGTATGGTGGTGCATACCTATAAATGCCAGTACTTGAAATGTTGAGACAGGAGGACTGCAGATTAATGGCCAGTCTCAGCAAATTAATGAGGCCCTTCACTACTTAGTGAGACGCTATTTCAAAGTAGAAATAAAAAAAAAAAATTGGGCCGGAAGGGGTGTAGGTAAAAAATAGAACACCCTTGGGTTCCATCCTCAAAAAAAAAAAAAAGGGGGAGGTGCTGTGGTTATATCTCAGAGGTAGAAGACTCCTGGGTTCAACCCCCAACACTCCCCCAACACACACGTACATGAAGTGAACCCAAGTTAATTCAGCAATGATGTCCATGTTGCTCAAGATTATTATGAAGATAAAGTAGCCAGAAACTCAGATTTTAACTGGAAATTATGGCTTCATCACCTATTTAATTTTATAGCAGAACTGGCAAAAGGAAGCAAAACTGGACATCTTTAGTTTCATCTCCTTTTACTACTCCTGTTATTTCTTTATTGGTAATAATAATTTGCAGCTATAACTAAAGTTAAAAAATATCTTAATGGTTAAGAAAGCCCTTTTTGAAGAAATTGATCAACAACATTATCAATGAACAAATAATTAGGATTAAAATTCATATTGAAGAAAATATACTGAAAAACAAAGTTCACTGAATCAAAGCAACTCTTCAGCTATTAGCTCCCCCCCCCCCTTTTTGGTGGTACTGGGGATGGAGCACTTCTACCTCCGGGCTACACTCCCAGACCTATTTTATATTTTTATTTGGAAACAGGGTCTCTTAAGCCAGCAAGGATGGCTTCGAACCTGTGCGATCCTCCTGTCTCCGCCTCCTAAGCTCAGGGATTACAAGCGTGCACCACCACGCCTGGCAACTGACTTCTATATATGTAATTTTTATACTTTATAGAAAAAGTAAAAAATCTACAAGAATGTCTCCAATAAGAAAAACAAAAAGTATTAGGACACTAACCTTGATTGTTTCTTCAGATACTTGGTTCTGTAATGCTTTCAAAGCTTCATCTTTCTTCATATTTTCCTTTTCCATTTCCTGAATATTTTCAGGAAGAAAAAAGACAAAAATACAAATAAATATTTTTGCATTAATAACAAGCTATTAAACAACTGACTTGATTCAAATTAAGGTATGTTCAATATTCAAGATAAGGTTATGAAATATAGCCTTAAACTATCAGTTAAGATTTTTATTATTTATTTATTTATTTATTTATTTATTTATTTATTTATTTATTGTGATACTGGGGATTGAGCCCAGAGGCATTCTTTTTTTTGTTGTTGTTGTTGTGTATGTGGTACTGGGGGTGGAACCCAGGGGCTTTTCTACCTCCGGGTTATACTCCCAGACCTATTTTATACTTTTTGTGGAAACAGGGTCTCACTAAGTTGCTGAGAGCCTCACTAAGTAGCTGGGGCTGGCTTTGAACCTGCGCAATCCTCCTGTCTCAGCCTCTCAAGCGCGGGGATTACAAGTATGCGCCACCATGCTCTGCAAGGCATTTTATCTTTTGAGTCACATCCCTAACCCCAATCTCAATAGGTTGATGATAGTCTCATTACTTAGTGAGGCTGTCCCTGAAACTGCAATCCTCTTGGCTCAGCCTCCTAAGTACTAGGATTACAGGTGTGCACCACCATGCCTGGCCTCAGTTAAGATTTTATTATTTTGGGATGTTTGGGGATGGAACCCAGGGGCATTTGACCTCCGAGCTACACCCCCTGCCCTATTTTTTATTCTTAATTTCAAAACAGGGTCTCAGTAAGTTGCAAATGGCCTCACTAAGTAGCTGAGGCTGTCTGGGAACCACGATCCTCCGGTCTCAGCCTCCAGAATGCTGGGATTACAACCGTGCGCCACCATGCCCAGCTCTTTGTTAAGATTTTATTTTTAGCTGGGCGTGGTGGCGCACGCTTGTAATCCCAGCATTTGGGAGGCTGAGACCAGAGGACTGCGGTTTGTGGACAGCCTCAGCTACTTAGTGAGGCCCTCTGCAACTCAGTGAGACTCGGTTTCAAAATAAAGAATAAAAAATTGGGCAGGGGGTGTAGCTCAGAGGTCAAATGCCCCTGGGTTCCATCCCCAGACCTGCAAAAAAAAAAAAGATTTTATTTTAAAAAATTTATTTATTTATTTATTTTGTGGGTCTGGGGATGGAACCCAGGAGCATTCAACCTCTGAGCTACACCCCCTGCCCTAATTTTTATTCTTTTATTTTTGAAACCGGGTCTCACTGAGTTGCAGAGGACCTCACTAAGTAGCTGAGGCTGTCCGCGAACCGCGATCCTCCGGTCTCAGCCTCCCGAATGCTGGGATTATAAGCGTGCCCCCAAACGCCCAGCCTCTGTTAAGATTTTAAATAGCACTTTTATAAAGATAACTTTACCCCTTTGCTTTCTGTCAAGAGTCTATCTAGTGATTCAAGATGATGCTGTTTACATAGTATATCTTGTTGCAACATGGCCATAGTCTTTTCTTGTTCTTTAAATTGTTGGTCTTTTTTCTCTAGTTGAGCTTCAAGCTAAACATAAAAACAGAATTAATTTTCATATTAAAAATCTTAAATATTTTAAATACACACAAAAGAATACATGTGAAACTACCAATGAAATCACAGAGATTTTTTACATTTTGCAAATTTCCTTCAGTTTTCTTTGTTAAAAGGAAGCTATGAAATCACATCTTACCTCTTTTTCTTCTTCCCTTTTCATTTTTATCACATTAAAACTGGTCTGTATCATTGTTGATCCATTTCATTCTCATATGTTTTTTGTGCTTTTACTAAATGTTTCAGTCATGAAAATTAACATAGATGTTATCAACACTGCTAAGTTTTGACAAGTTGCTTTTCTCATTCAATATTGTCTTAGATATTTATGTTGTGCATATATGTGGATCTAGTGCATTTACTTTAAGAAGGTATAATATTCTACTATAAGACTAAATTTCGGTTTCTCTACTCTTTTTTCTTTTTTTTTGTGGGTCTGGAACACTCTTCCACCCAGGAACAGTTAGATATTCTTTTTCACTATTATAACAGTGTTGCAATAATATCATTGGTAACTGTCTCCTTATGCACTTGTGCAAGGATTTCTCTAGAACAGCCCACCTAGAAGTGGACCTCCTGGTTGTAGAATATGCACATTTATAACTTCACTAGGTATTTCTCTTCCAAGTGCATCAAAATTTATACTTTGATTAAAAGCATATAAGATTTCTCACTCTCCACAATTTTACCAATAACTTGTATTTCCAAACTTTCAAAAAGCTTTTATGAAGACAAAATATGAAATTACTCAATATGTACATACTTATGTTACATAGATATACATAAATCCAAAAATAATGTACAATCTAGTGGTCTATGTACTTGAGGCTAATACCTTATTATATGGGTATTTATATATATATATATGTTAAGAATATGGCAGTAAGATTAACTAGAAAATACAAAACCAAGAAACTATATGATGAAAATGATAAAATACAAACAAGAAAATAACTCATTAGAAATTGGAGGTTTCTTTAGCTGGGCATGGTAGCACACACCTATAATTCCAGTACTTCAGAGGCTGAGAAAGAAGGATCTCAGGTTTGAGGACAGCCTCAATAACTTGGTGAGACCCTCAGCAACTAAGCTAGACTGTTTCAAAATTTAAAAAAAACAAAAACAAAAACTAGGGGTGTAATTTGGAGGTAGAATGCCTCTGGGTTCAATCCCCAGTACAAAAAAAAAAAAATGCTTGCGAATTAAACTTTCTACTAAGAATAGGAAGAAAATAAATTCTGGATACCATTAATTAGGAGAAGAAAAAAAAATTTTAAAGGAGTGGGAGGAGATTAACTCCCATTGAGATTCAAATATAATATCTTCTTAGAATTTCTGCCACTCTCATATTAATCTTTGAAGAAACAATTAGGGACCAAATCATTTGAAAGATATTTTTATCAACTGGGCATGATAGAACACATCTGTAATCCTAGTATTTGGGAGGCTGAGACAGGAAAATCACATGTTCGAGGCCAGCCTCAGCAACTATCAAGACTCTGTTTCAAGGCGCATGCTTGTAATCCCAGCACTTGGGAGGCTGAGACAGGAGGATCGCAGGTTTGAGGCCAGCCTCAGCTACTTACTGATGCCCTCCACAACTTAGTGAGACCCTGTTTCAAAATAAAAAGACTAAGGCAGAATGTCCCTGGTTCCACCCCCAGAGCTGGGGGGGGAAAAAAGACCTTGTTTCAAGATTAAAATAAAGAGAGTTGGGGGTATAGCTCAAATGTAGAATTTCTCTGGGTTCAATCCCTAGTACTAGAATGAAAGATAAAATAAAAGTACTCTAAAATATGGAAAACAGCATTATAATAAAATTTACAAAAATTAGTCACAATTCTGACAAGAATAACTGAAAAGACAGCTATTCTGGGGAATGGTTATTAAAATGCTTGTAATTCCAGTACTTGGGAGGTTGAGACAGAAGGATCCAGGTTTACGGCTAGCCTCAGCTATTTAGTGAGACCCCGTTTCAAAATAAAGAATAAAACTGGGCTGGAAGAGCCAGGCGTGGTGGCACACTCTTATAATCCCAGCGCTTGGTTTGAAGCCAGCCTCAGCTACTTAGTGAGGCTCTCAGCAACTTAGTGAGACCCTGTTTCTAAATTTAAAAAAATAATAACAATAATTTTAAAAAATTAAAAAATAAATAAATGAAAATTGGGCTGGAAGGCCAGCATGGTGGCGCATGCTTGTAATCCCAGCATTCGGGAGGCGGAGACCAGAGGATCGCGGTTTGCAGACAGCCTCAGCTACTGAGCATGGCCCTTCACAACTCAGTGAGACCTTGTTTCGAAAATAAAAAAAGACTAAAAAAAAATAGGGCTGGGGGTGTAGCTCGGAGGTACAATGCCCCTGGGTTCCATCCCTGGTACCGCAAAAATAAAAATAAAAAAAGAAATAAAATAAAAAATCAGGCTGGAGAGGTAGCTCAGAGGTAATATGCCCCTGGGTTTAATCTTTAGTACCTAAAAAAAATTATATTTACTTTATGTGTGTATATCTTTTTCAGTTGGTTCTCCTCATCTATATGTTCTCCATCTGTGATGTGAACTCAACTATCACAAACTGAAAATATTGCACTAGGTGTTATAAGTCATCTAGTTATGATTTAAAGTATACAGGAAGCCGGGCGTGGTGGCGCATGCTTGTAATCCTAGTACTTTGGAGGCTAAAACAGGAGAATCTCAATTTCAAAGCCAGCCTCAGCAAATTAGTGAGGCTCCCAATAACTTAGTGAGACCCTGTTTCCAAATAAAATAATAAAATAGGTCTGGGGGTATAGTTTGGAGATAAAATGCCCCTGGATTCCATCCCCAGTACCACAAAGAAAGAAAGAAAGAAAGAAAGAAAGAAAGAAAGAAAGAAAGAAAGAAAGAAAGAAGGAAAGAAAGAGATTATGTGTAAATATTACTTTTTTAAAAATTTTTTAAAATTGGTGCATTGCAGCTACTTTGTTTCATATAAGGAAATTGAATATCCTTGCAATTTGGTGATCATTGGGGTAGGGAGGGTGTCTTGGAACTAATTCCCTATGGATATTGAACAATGACTATACTATATACATCTAAGTAAAACAAAGATGGAGAAAAACCAGTTTGGAAGATACAGACTAAGATCTTGACAAAAATTTTTAGGTGATAGGCTTTTTAAATTTTTTTTTTACAGTACTGGAAATTGAACCCAGGGACATTCTACCTCTGAGCTACATCCTCATTCCTATTTTTTATTTTTCAAACAATGTCTCACTAAGTTATAGAGGGCCTCACTAAGTAGATGAGGCTGGCTGCAAACCTGCGATCCTCCTGTCTCAGACTCCCAAGTACTGGTATTCCAAATGTGCACCACCACACTATGGTGACAGGTTTTTAAAAATTTACATAGAGCAACCCTTTTCCCCTATTTGGGGAGAGTGTACAGTTCTGAGTTTTAATATATATATGGTCATGAAACCCCTACCACAATCAGTATGCAAAGCAGTCTCTGCCCTCATTTACTCCATGTTGACTTTTTATCAGCAAAGTCCATCACTCCAACCCCTAGCAATCACTAACCACTCTCTAACACACAACTTCTGACTTTTGGAGAATGTCAAAGAAATGAAACTATACACTATTACAACATTTTAAAATTGTCTTCTTTCCTGAGCATAAAACCTTGAAGATTTACCTATGTTTCTGCCTTTATCAGTATATTATTCCTTATTACTTGGTTGTATTACATAGTCTAAAGTATCATAGTGTATCCACTCATTCCTGGAAGAAAAATGGGCTGTTTCTATTTTTTGTGATTAGACTAATGTTACTATAAACACTGTGTACAGGTTTTAGTTAATCTTAAATTTTCATCTCTCTAGAATAAATATCTGGGACTTTTGGGACATAAGTGGCGTGTGTGTGTGTGTGTGTGTGTGTGTGTGTGTGTGTGTGTGTGTGCGCGCGCGTTACTGAGGACTGAACCCAGAGGGATTCTTCTACCTCCAAGTTATACCCCCAAACCGATTTTACTTATTTGGAAACAGTATCTCACTAAGTGTGGCTTCAAACCTGCCATCCTCCTGTCTCAGCCTCCCAAGTACTGGGATTACAAGAGTGCGCCACCACACCTGGATTAAGTATTCTTAATTTTATAAGTGTATTTAACTTTATAAGAAATTGTTAAATTGTTTTCCAAAATAGTTGTACCACTTTGCATTCCTAACTACAGCTTAAAGAATTGTTAAATTGGGCATGGTGGTGCACACTTGTAATAATAATACTTGGGAGGCTGAGACAGGAGGATTGCAGGTTCAAGGCCAGTCTCAGCTACTCAGTGAGGCCCTGTCTCAAAATAAAGAATTAAAAAATTGCCGGGCATGGTGGCGTATGCTTGTAATCCCCACGCTTGGGAGGTGGAGACAGGAGGATCGCGCAGGTTCAAAGCCAGCCTCGCTTTATTTGTTTCCAAATAAAAATATTTTAAAAATTAGGTGTTTGGGAGTGCAGCCCGGAGGTAGAAGGGTTTCCAGGAACCCCAGTACCACCAAAAAAAAAAAAAAAAAAAAAAGAATTAAAAAATTTAAAAAAGGGCTGGGGGAATAGATCAGAGGTAGAATGCCACTAGATTCAATCCTCAGTACCACACACACACAAAAAAATTCTAGTAGTTTTGCATGCTGGCCAGCAATTGCTATTATAGAGGCTTACCCTTCTCCATTTTGTCTGTCTATGGTACTAGGGATAGAATCCATGGGCCTTCTACCTCTGGGTTATACCTCTGACCTATTTTATTATTTATTTATTTTAATTTTTTAAAAATTGGTGCACTGTATTCATATATCACACTGGGATAAAAAACTTGTGTAGACATACATGCACACATCGCCCAGTTAGCCCCTACCCAATCCCACCCCATTCCCTCCCCAACCCTCCTTCCCATGCTTGACTTATTGGTTGACAGCTAATATTATAGCAATTTATCCAAAATTAACAATGATCTCACATAACAGATTCATTTGTCTGATATCAAGCTTTTGATCACTTAGAGATAACATTTCAATATTTCTTTTTGCTTTCTTTCTTACCAGAGTATATATTTTTCTTTTTTTTAAAGGTGAAACTATCATACATTTATTCATTTTATTTAAAAAAATCTATCCTAACATGAAATATAAACTCTAAGTACCCAAAACAATCTCTAAAAAGAACAAAGCTAGAAGATGTATATATTCTGATTTCAAACTTTATAAAGCTACAATAATTGAAACAGAGTAGTACTGCTATAAAGGCAGATATATAAACTGGTGGAGTAACATAAAAAGCCTAGAAATAATTTCTCCCATATATGGTCAAGTTGTTTTTGACAAGGTTTCCAAGAACATTTGGTAAAGGAAATAATAATCTAGAATATATGGCCTCCCTAAATTGCTGAGACTGGTCTTAAAACTGATCATCCTGTCTCAGGCATGCACGACTACTACATATGGCCTGCTTTTATTTTTATTTACTTCTTATGGTACTGGTAATTGAATCCAGGGGCATTCTACTTCCAACCTGCACTTCCAACCTTTTATTTTATTTTTTGGAAATAAGATCTGGCTCATTTCTTTAAAAGTCTATTAAGATAAAAATGACAAAACCTGGATAACAGCCAGGCATAGTGGCGTATGCTTGTAATCCCAGCATCTGGGAGGCTGAGACTGGAGGATTGCAGTTTATGGACAGCCTCAGCTACTTAGTGAGGCTCTTTGCAACTCAGTGAGATCCTGTTTCAAAACAAAGAATAAAGCCAGGCGTGGTGGCACACGCTTCTAATCCCAGCATTTGGGAGGCTGAGACCAGAGGATCGTGGTTCTCAGACAGCCTCAGCTACTTAGTGAGGCCCTCCACAACTTAGTGAGACCCTGTTTCGAAATAGGGGTGGGGTGTAGCTCAAAGGTAGAATGCCCCTGAGTTCCATCTCCAGACCCGCAAAAAAGAAAAAAAAAGAAAAAAAAAAGAATAAGAAATAGGACAGAGGGTATAGATCGGAGGTCAAATGCCCCTGGGTTCCATCGCCAGTACTGCAAAAACAAACAAAAAACAAACAACAAACAACAACAACAACAAACTGGATAACAACATTAAGAGTGCTTCCATTCTTTTTCCTGTTTCCTCTCAACTAATTTGCCAATCAAGGGCTATCTAGGGGGAAAGCGTCAAAAGAATCACTCTTACTTTAATAAAGTAAAAAAATAATAATGATTAGGGGCTAGGATGTAACACAATGGCATAGCACCTGCCTAGCATGGGTGAGGTCCAGGGTTCAGTCCCCAGCAACACAAAAACAAAACTCCAAGCCAATTGTGGTGGTGCACATTTGTAATCTCAGTACTTAGGAGGATCGCAGTTTTGCAAATAGCCTTAGTAACCTAGTGAGATCCTCCGCAACTTAGTGAGATCCTGTTTAAAAATAAAAAATAAAGCGCCGGGCGTGGTGGCGCACGCTTGTAATCCCCGCGCTTGGGAGGCGGAGACAGGAGGATCGCGCAGGTTCGAAGCCAGTTTCACTGGCTTAGGAGACCCTGTTTCCAAAAAATAAAATAGGTCTGGGAGTGTAGCCCTGAGGTAGAAGGGCTTCCAGGAACCCCAGCACCACCAAAAAAAAAAATAAATCAAAAAAAAAAATAAAAATAAAAAATAAGCCAGCGTAGTGGCGTACATGTTTGTAATCATACCATTTGAGAGGCTGAGACAGGAGGATCCAGTTTTGTGGACATCCTCAGCTACTCAGTGAGGCCCTTTGCAACTCAGTGAGATACTGCTTCAAAATAAAGATAAAAATAGGGCTGGAGGTGTAGCTTGGAGGTACAATGCCCCTGGGTTCCATCTCCCAGTACCACAAAATAAATAAATACATACATACATACATACATACATACATACATACATACATACATATTTAGCTGGGTGTGGTGGCACACCCTTTAATCCCACATTTGGGAGACTGAGACGGAGGATTGCAGTTTGTGGACAGCCTCAGCTACTTAGTGAGGCCCTTTGCAACTCAGTGAGACCCTGTTTCAAAATAAAGAAAAAAAAAAATAGGGCTAGGGGATGGTTTGGAGGTATAATGCCCCTGGGTTTCATCCCCAGTACTGCTAAATAAATAAGTAAGTAAGTAAATAAATAAATAAGTAAATAAAGATAAGGCTAGGGGTGTAGCTCAGAAATTGAATGCCCTTGGGTTCAATCCCAGTACCTCAAAACGAAAAAAAGAAAAAAAAAAGAAAGAAAGAATTGGTAGTAATATGTTATAGTAAAGATACAAAAACAAATATGTTATCATGAGTGCCTAAAATGTCACTGTATATTTATAGGAGAATAGCTCAGTGGTAATTCATGAGGCCCTGGGTTTAATTCCTAGTACCACATATACGCACACACGCGCACACAACACACACAGCACTGGAAATGATTCAGAAGAAATGAGGTTCTAATTATAGCTCTTAGCATGAATTTTTCTGTGTCTTTGTTTCTCACCTACAAAATAAAGAATACTGTGCTAGTGATAATTAAAGTTCTTTTCAGCACTAGGTATGCATTACTTACTCTTTCAATCTGTTTTTCCATTTCTTTATGCTGTTCAAGATGAATTTTCTTTGCTTTTTCAAAGGCTAAACAAATTTTCTCATGCTCTGTATTAATATTGGTCTCTAGACTTCTTATCTTTTCATTCTTTTCCTAGAAATACAAACACTTTAATAGGATATGACTGAAAGCTATTTTTCATAAAAATACAATAGTCAAGCATTAAATATGCCATACTTTATGCTTATTTATTTATTTTTTTTTTGGTGGTGGTACTGGGGTTCCTGGAAGCCCTTCTACCTCTGGGCTACACTCCCAGACCTACTTTTTTACATTATTATTTGGAAACAGGGTCTCCTAAACCAGTGCGCGTGGCTGGCTTCGAACCTGCGCGATCCTCCTGTTTCTGCCTCCCAAGTGCGGGGATTACAAGCGTGCGCCACCACGCCCGGCTATATTTTTATTTGGAAACAGGGTCTCTTAAGCCAGCAAGGCTGACTTTGAACCTGCGCGATCCTCCTGACTCCACCTCCCAAGCACGGGTATTACAAGCGTGCGCCACCACGCCCATCTACTTTATACTTTTTATGTTACTACAGATTATACTTAGGGGTGTCCTATCTTCTAGCTACACCTTAGTACTTTATCTTTTTTATTTTGAAACAGGGTCTAAGTTGTTGAGGGTCTTGCTAAGTCGCTGAGGCTGGCCTTGAACATAAGATCCTCCTGTTTCAGCCTTGCAAGTACTGGAATTAAAGGCACCACATCACCATGTCTAGATTGCCATAGTCTATTCTTTAAAGAATAGGCTTGGTGTGGTGCATACGCTTAGGCTGAGACAGGAGGATCACAGGTGTGATACACACACATACACACACACACACACACACACACACACACACACACACACACACCAAGCTGGACACTGTGGCACATGTCTGTAATCCCAGTACTTAGGAGGCGGAGACAGGAGGATTTCGGGTTCAAAGCCAGACTCAGTAACTTAGTGAGACTCTCAGCGTCTTAGCAAAACAAAATTTTAAATAGGGTTGCATGTGTAGTTTGGAGGTAGAATTCCCTTTAGTGTAATCCCAAGGAAAACACACACACACACACATACACACACACGAAGCAAAAAAAATGAACAGAAGAGTTTAGCAGAATTTATACTTTCTTACTTAGCATATTTCATAGTAATGATACAAAAAAAATGCTATCACAAGTGCCTAAAAGCTCAGTGTAAATTTAAAGTAAAGCTGGGCGTGGTGGCACACACTTGTAATCCCAGCATTTGGGAGGCTGAGACCCAGAGGATCACGGTTCGCGGACAGCTTCCACTACTTAAGTGAGGCCCTCTGCCACTCAGTGAGACCCGGTTTCAAAATAAAGACTAAAAAAAATAAATAAAAAAAATAAAATAGGGCAGGGGGTGTAGCTCAGAGATTGAATGCCCTTGGGTTCCATCCCCAGACCCGAAAAAAAAAAGTAAAATGGATATATTTTACCGTAAGTTCCTGTTCAAGTTCTGCATTTTTGGCAGCAATAGAAGAATATGCAACAATTTTTTCTTCTAACTGTTTTTCTAGAGTTAAAAGCTGAGAACATTTCTTTGTCATCTGAAAATACATTGAAATAAGTTTATAATTAGTTTTTAAAGACTTTCCATCTTAAAATTAAATACCTGCTTCTTCTTTTAAAGCTTAAAGCTGTGTCTAGACAGGAGGATCGCGCAGGTTCGAAGCCAGCCGAGCGCGCTGGCTTAGGAGACCCTGTTTCCAAAGAAAAATGTAAAAATAGGTCTGGGAGTGTAGCCCGGAGGTAGAAGGGCTTCCAGGAGCCCCAGTACCACCACCACAAAAAAAAAAAAAAAAAAAAAAAAAGCTGTGTCTAGATAAAGTGGGAGAATTTATGGTAATAAATATTTAGGGTTTAAAGTGAATAACCTTTAATCCATATAATCACAAGTACCTAAAAATATAAGTGGTTATTTAGAATTAAAACAGTGAAATGAGAGCCAGGGATCAAGGATGTGACATCACTTCTCCCATTTAGGTAATATCTTAGGAATTTAGTTCAGACTCTTCTCCAAAGAGAACTGCACCCCCTCACCCCGTTTCCTTTCCCTTGTAGTACTGGGGACTGAATTCTAGGGGCATTATACCTCCAGGCTATACCCACAGCCTTATTTTGTTGCTTTGAAACAGGCTCTCGCTAGGTTGATGAGAGTCTTCCTAAGTTGCTGAGATTGATCTCAAACCTGCAATCACCTGTCTTAGCCTCTCAAGGACTAGGATTACAGATGCGCACCAACACACCTGGCTCTTTGTTTTTTGTTTCACTAAGTTGTGGAGGGCCTCTCTAAGTAGCTGAGGCTGTCAGCAAACCATGATCTTCCTGTCTCAGCCTCCGAAATGCTGAAATTACAAGCATGTGCCTCCATGCCTGGCTCTCTGGCTCTCATTTTTTTTTTTTTTTTTTTTTTTTTTTTGTGGTACTGGGGTTCCTGGAAGCCCTTCTAGCTCTGCGCTACACTCCCAGACCTATTTTTACATTTTTATTTGGAAACAGGGTCTCCTAAGCCAGCGCACACCGCTGGCTTCGAACCTGCATGATCCTCCTGTCTCTGCCTCCCAAGCGCGGGGATTACAAGCGTGCGCCACCACACCTGGCCTGGCTCTCATTTTTTGAAAGCAGTAATTGCCAGGCATGGTGCATGTTTGACAGGTTTCCTAGTAGGCACTGATGTTTACTAAAATTTAATATCCACTATTATAATTCCTTTTATTTATTTTTTTTTTTGGTGATACTGGGGGTGGAACCCAGAGGCTTTCTACCTCTGGGCTGTACTTTCAGATCTATTTTATATTTTTTGTTTGGAAACAGTATCTCACTAAGTTGCTGAGAGCCTCACTTAGTAGCTGAGGCTGGCTTCGAGCCTGTGTGATCCTCCTGTCTCAGCCTCCTAAGCACGGGAATTACAAAGTGCGCCACTATGCCCGGCTTTATAATTCCCTTTCTTCCAACTAAGTAACACAAATTCGCTGGGCGTGGTGGCGCACGTTTGTAATCCCTGCGCTTGGGAGGTGGAGACAGGAGGATCACGCAGGTTTGAAGCCAGCCTCCCTGGCTTAAGAGACCCTGTTTCCAAACAAAAAAGTATAAAATAGGTCTGGGAGTATAGCCTGGAGGTAGAAGGGTTTCCAGGAACCCCAGTACCACAAAAAAAAAAAACAAAACCCCCCACAAATTCGTTACTTGTAAATGTAAACTTGTATTAACTTATATTGCAGAAAAGTAAACTGAAATACAGTGTTAGTTCAACCAAATCTGAGACCTTTTAAACACCAGTGAGTATTTTCCTACCTTTAATATAAATTAAAATGTTAAAGTTTTTAAATACAATTTAAAAGAATTTATCATTTATATGGTACCACTTTCCAAAAAAACCCATAAATTTGGCTTTAAATTGCTATAAAACCTTGCAACCTTTTTTTCCTATCTCAAAATTTAATACATACACCCAAAGGATCCCAAGCTTACTTCACTTTCTAATTTGCTGGAGTTGGAAGCTTTTTCTAGCAGCTCTTCTTGAATCAGCTGAAACTGACTGGTTCTATGAGCCATGTTAACCTTCAAATCAGAATTCTCAG